>NC_092390.1:27437317-28045859 GCF_030028105.1 Mobula birostris | reverse complement strand
ATAAATGTCTCTCTGCAATCTTCGACAATCCTCCACACTATCTACAACACCACCAACCTTTGTGTCATCTGCAAACTTGCCAACCCACCCTTCTACCCCCACATCCAGGTCGTTAATAAAAATCACGAAAAGTAGAGATCCCAGAACCGATCCTTGTGGGACACCGCTAGTCACAATCCTCCAATCTGAATATACTCCCTCCACCATGACCCTCTGCCTTCTGCAGGCAAGCCAATTCTGAATCCACCTGGCCAAACTTCCCTGGATCTCATGCCTTCTGACTTTCTGAATAAGCCTACTGTGTGGAACCTTGTCAAATGCCTTACTAAAATCCATATAGATCACATCCACTGCACTACCCTCATCTATATGCCTGGTCACCTCCTCAAAGAACTCTATCAGGCTTGTTAGACACGATCTGCCCTTCACAAAGCCATGCTGACTGTCCCTGATCAGACCATGATTCTCTAAATGCCCATAGATCTGATCTCCAAGGACCTTTTCCAGCAGCTTTCCCACCACAGTCGTAAGGCTCACTGGTCTATAATTACCCGGACTATCCCTACTACCTTTTTTGAACAAGGGGACAACATTCGCCTCCCTCCAATCCTCTGGTACCATTCCCGTGGACAACAAGGACATAAAGATCCTAGCCAGAGGCTCAGCAATCTCTTTCCTCGCCTCTTGAAGCAGCCTGGGGAATATTCCGTCAGTGCCCGGGGACTTATCCGTCCTAATGTATTTTAACAACTCCAGCACCTCCTCTCCCTTAATATCAACATGCTCCAGAACATCAACCTCACTCATGTTGTCCTCACCGTCATCAAGTTCCCTCTTATTGGTGAATACCGAAGAGAAGTATTCACTGAGGACCTCACATTCTTCCACAGCCTCCAGGCACATCTTCCCATCTTTATCTCTAATCGGTCCTACTTTCACTCCTGTCATCCTTCATATAACTGAAGAATGCCTTGGGGCTTTCCTTTACCCTACTCGCCAAGGCCTTCTCATGCCCTCTTCTTGCTCTTCTCAGCCCCTTCTTAAGCTCCTTTCTTGCTTCCCTATATTCCTCAACAGACCCATCTAATCCTTGCTCCCTAAACCTCATGTATGCTGCCTTCTTCCACCTGACTAGATTTTCCACCTCACTTGTCACCCATGGTTCCCTCACCCTACCATTCTTTATCTTCCTCACTGGGACAAATTTATCCCTAATATCCTGCAAGAGATCCCTAAACATTTACCACATGTCCATAGTACATTTCCCTGCAAAAACATCATCCCAATTCACACCCGCAAGTTCTAGCCTTAGCCTCATAATTGGCCCTTCCCCAATTAAAAATTTTCCTGTCCTCTCTGATTTTATCTTTTTCCATGATAATGCTAAAGGCCAGCGAGCGGTGATCACTGTCCCCAAGATGCTCACCCACTGAGAGATCTGTGACCTAACCCAGTTCGTTACCTAATACTAGATCTAGTCTGGCATTCCCCCTAGTCGGCCTGTCAACATTCTGTGACAGGAATCCGTCCTGGACACACTTAACAAACTCTGCCCCGTCTAAACTATTGGAACTAATCAGGTGCCAATCAATATTAGGGAAGTTAAGGTCACCCATGATAACAACCCTCTTATTTTTGCACCTTTCCAAAATCTGCCTCCCAATCTGCTCCTCGGTATCTCTGCTGCTACCAGGGGGCCTATAGAATACTCCCAATAGAGTAACTGCTCCCTTCCTGTTCCTGACTTCCACCCATATTGACTCAAAAGAGGATTCTGCTACATTACCCACCCGTTCTGTAGCTATAATAATATCCCTGACTAGTAATGCCACCTCTCCTCCCCCTTTCCCCCCTCTCTATCCCTTTTAAAGCAATGAAATCCAGGAATATTGAGAATCCATTCCTGCCCTGGTGCCAGCCAAGACTTTGTAATGGCCACTACATCATAATTCCATGTATGTATCCAAGGTCTCAGTTCATCACCTTTGTTCCTGATGCTTCTTGCATTGAGGTACATACACTTCAGCCCTTCTACCTTACTGTCTTTACACCGTTTATTCTGCTTCTCTTTCCTCAAAGCCTCTCTATATGTTAGATCTGGCTTTACTCCGTGCACTTCTTTCACTGCTCTATCACTCCAGGTCCCATCCCCCTTGCAAATTAGTTTAAACCCTCACGAACCATGCTAGCAAACCTACCTGCAAACCTACCTCAATTCAATTGAGAATTTGTGGCTGGATTTGAAAAGGGGTGTTCACTCATGATCCCCATGTAATCTGACAGAGGCTGGGCAGCTTTGTAAAGAAGAATGGGGAAAAGTTGCAGTGTTTAGATATGCAAAGCTGATAGAGACCTATCCACACAGACTCAAGGCTGTTTTTGCTGCAGAAGATGCATCTACTAAATATTGAAATGGGGGGGGGGCAGGTTTGGAACACTTAGGCAACCAATTATTTTGTGTTTTATATTTGTAATTAATTTAGATCACTTTGTAGCGATCTGTTTTCATTTTGACACAGAAGACTTTTTTGGTTGATCAGTGTAAAAAAAAGCCAAATTAAATCCACTGTGATCCAATGTTGTAAAACAACAAAATGTGAAAATTTCCAAGGGGGATGAATACTTTCTATAGGCACTGTATTGGCTGTTCAGTCTTCTGGCATTTTGTGTGTGTTGCTTTGGAGTTCCAACATTTGCAGATTTTCCTGTTTAAGAATATAACATTTTTATGCCCATTTAACCCCTGTGTATATGAAGTTAAGTAGATGGGGAAAAAAATCACAGGTGCTGGAAATCTGAAACAAAAGCAGAAAATGCTGGAAACACTCAGCAGGTCTTCTGGAAAGGAAGAGTTAATATTTTAGGTCAAGGACCGTATTGTCAGATCATCCGTCAAGGGATCTCTGACCTAAAGCATTAACTCTTTATAGCATCTGCCCAACAAGCACAGAGTCTGACTGAAGAGCCTTCATTGTGATAGAATATTGCAAGATACTTCACTGATGTGTTAACCAGAAACCAAGCCAAATAGTTTGGGGGGGGGGGTGTTCACCAAAACTAGGTCTCTGAGGTAAATTTTAAGGAGCATGAGAAAACTGTGTCATGGGATCATTTTGTAATCTCCAGAGGAAGGTTTAATATTTCATCTATGAGGTAACTTTACATGGGATATAACCATAGAAACCTACAGCATAAAGGCTGTTTAATTCATTGTTTCCATACCAACCAAAAAAAACTAAAGCAAATGAATCACGTTCAGTTTTAAGTGGACTGACAGTTTCAGCCTGGACTGACCTTTGTGGCAGTCAAGTTCCAGGTCCTTACTGCTTGCTTTTGGGCAGAGAAAAGTCCCCCCCCCCCCCCCCCCCACCACCACTTCTGTAATCCACATTCTTATTATAATACCAGTATTATTGACTGACAAATGCAACTCACCTATCCCAGTACTGCATGCATTCTTAATCTGCTAATTGTTACCCATGATCTGCCAAATGAAGTTATCTGATTTTGATATTGTCTTGCATACTTCAGTATGAACATAATTTAAGACCTAGTGCACACACCATTTTGGATGTGAAAGAAGTACTTTTGGCAGAGGTTTCAAATTTTTGCTACCCTTGAAGGTCTCCCCCCCCCCCCCAACTGAGGTTGGGTGAGACAAGAACTAGAGGTCATGGGTTAAGGGTGAAAGTTGAAATGCTTAAGGGGAACATGAGGAGAATTTACTTCACTCAGAGAAGAGTGTGGAATGAGCTGCCAGTGGAAGAGGTGGATGCAGGTTTCAATTTCAATGTTTAAGAGAAACTTTGATAGGTGCAAGGATGGGAGGGATGCGGAGTACTACAGTATATTCCAGGTGCAGGTCAATGGGTTTAGGCAGACTAATCTTTCAGCATAGAGTAGATGGACCACAGGGCCCATTCCTGTGCTGTAGTGTTTTTTGACTTTGACTCTATAGAACACAGAGTAGTACTGCATGGGATAGGCCATTCAGCTTACAATGTTTTCCCAACCTTGATAGTAATTTATACTAAATGTCCTTCTCCTCCGTTCATAGCGCCTCATTCCCTTCACATTCATGTGTGTGTCTTAGAGCCTCAAACCCTGAACTACCCACTTCAACTACTATCCCGGTAATCTCCAAACTACCTACTTCAACTACTACCCCGGTAATCTCCAAACTACCTACTTCAACTACTACCCTGGTAATCCATTGCAGACACTTACCACTCTGTGTAAAATTTTTGCTCCTCATGTTGTCTTCAAATTCCCCATCTAACCTTAAAAACACATCCTCTGGTTTTCGATATTTCTACCCGGGGGAAAAGATTCTGACTGTCTGAATCAGAATTGCAATTAATATTACCGGCATACGTCCTCCCTCTCCATGCCTCTTATAATTTTCAAGAATTCCCTACAGCCTCCAATGTTCTAGCGAGAACAGTCCAAGTTTGCCCAACCTCTCCATAAAGTAGCTGTCTGCTAATCCAAGCAGTGTTCCGGTAGACCAGTTGGGGTTGTCGCAGTAGCGTAGCTGTTAGCATGACGCTATTTCAGCTCGAGCCATTTTGGAGTTTGAAGTTCAATTCCTGCACCGTCAATACGAAGATTGTACATTCCCCCCACGAACCGCGTGGGTTTCCTCCAGGTGCTCCAGTTTCTTCCCATAGTCCAAAGATACTCTGGTTGGTAGGTTAGTTCGTCACTCACTGCAAATCATCCTATGATTAGGCTTCTGTTAAATAGGTGGGTTGTTGGGGCCGGAAGGAACTGTTCTGCGTTGCATCCCTAAATAATTTTATTTTAAGAACCTCGTTTGCACCCTCTCCAGTCTCCACATCCTGCTTTTAAGGCAGCAACTAGAGCTGCAATGCTCCAAATGTGGTCTGGCTAAAGTTTTATATACCTTCAGCATGACATTTTTTACTCTAACACTCTGCACCCCTACCAACAGAGACAAGCTTTCCATAAGTCTTCTTTACCACATGAACCACTTGTAAAGCCACTTTAGGTTAATTATGAATTTTGACCCCAAGATCCGTAGTTCACTGAAAGTGGCTTTACTGTATATTGTTTTCTTTCACTTGCCCTCCCAAAGAGCAACACTTCACTCTGCCTAGATTAAACTCCATCTGCCACTTCTCTGCCCAAGCCTGAACTGATCTACATCCCATTGTACTCTTTCGTGGCTCCTTACACTGTCCACAACTCCATCAATCTTGATATTACCTCAAGCTTGCTAATCTGCATTTTAATTCACATCACATCAATTCTTGCGGAGCACGATTGGTTAAAGACCTCTGGCCAGAATATCTTTCCACCCCTTCTTTCTGACTTGTATGGGCAAGCCAGTTCTGAGTATAAATTCACAATTCACTATGGATCCTGTGCATCTTTATCTTCTGAATCAACCTACCATGAGGGACCTTTTCAAATATCCATAAAGATGATATCCACTGTCTTACCCTCATCAAGCTTCTTCATCAGCTCCTCAAAAAAACTCAACCAAGTTTGTAACTTCTTACACAGTTTACCCCTTGTTTGGCTGATACTCAACTTCTCTCACTATCTTGTCTGCGAATGGAACAGTAGCCCACTGTTTATTGGTTTATTGTTGTCACATGTATTGAGGGATGGGGATAAACTTTGTTTTGCATGTCACCCATGCAGATAATTTCATCACATCAGCACAGTGTGGTAGTACAAAGGAAAAGCAATAAGATAGTATGCTACAATTACAGAAAGTGCTGTGTAGGCAGAACATTCAGTTTTATCTCACGTGATCCATACAATGAAATGCGCTATTTGTGTGAACAACCAACACACCCAAGGTTTTGCTGGGGGCAGCCTGCAAGTGTCGCCACACACTCTGGTGCCAACGTAAGCATGACCACCATACTTAGCAAAACAACACAGAACATTACAAAACCACGCTTTTCAATTGACAAATCTACAACAGCAAAACAAGCCCCACTCTTCCCTCCCAAGGCATCTACACAGTCCTCTAACCCCAAGACAGATAAGATGCTTTTGAGCGTCCAGCAGAGAGCTGGATTCATAGATATTGGTTCTTTGACTTCCATTTGAACCGTGATTCTTCACTAGTTGAATGTTTTTTGGACGTTGTGTTCTGTTCTCTAATATCATTTATTTGGCTGTGGGTGTTTTGTTCTGGATGAATTCTCACCACTGAGATGTTGTTCTCCTGGTGGAGGGTGACCTTCCAGCACTGACAGCCAGAAGGTGCTCACTGAACTGACTCGTGGCTTAAGGGATGTACTGAGTTGTAGCTCCAAGCGAGTCTGTGGCGCCACTTTATTCCAAAGAATTAGCATCTCTCCTCGAGTATGTTGTACCACCTGCTGCAGGGGACTGAGCCTGGAAATATTCTCTTCTGACTGAACGCCAGTAACCAAAGGACGTGCATCTTTCTTAGCCTCAGCCTGCCCCTGTGCACTGTCCAGCCAATTTAAATACTTGTGCAGTGTGGTCACCAGTGAGGCATGGGTCATTCCTGCACAAACAGCAGTGATCTAAGCAGCCACATTGTCTGCTCCAGTGGAGCTGGTTAAGGAAAACAGAGCTTCCAGGAATCATTGGCATCCAACTCTGAGGTCATAAAGTGCTTTGGTTTCACAGTTCATGTAAAATGTGTCCCCTTTACTTCATTAATAGTGGACTGTAAGGTTAGCTTTCACCTCTAGCGTGGAACTTGGCCAACTTTGCCAAATGAAATGATCTGATTTTTTTTAAAAAGTATCTGATTTTAATGACTTTAGTGTGTTTTCTGAAAAGACGTCATCACTGCTTGGTGCCATCCAATGAGCAGCCCGTTGCTTCAACCCAGGTCTGATGATTTTTCTCTCTCTCTTTCTCTTGGCTGGTGTTCTGGGTACTAAATCAGTGAGGGCTGGAAGGTCTCAGTCCACTTCTCAAGATGCCCTAAGTCCACAACAGGATAATTTTAACATGAGCAATGTGGACTGCACGGTGTGTTTATTCCACATTGGTGGTTGTGGGTTCGAGGTTGGAATTCCTCTGTACTATCCAACCTTCACTAGACTAGGACAATTTCTCTAAAAACATTCATTCATTCCCTTTCCCTTCCTTTGTCTCCATGTTCAACTTTACGCCATAAAGATTATATTCACCTTCCTTTCAAGTATTTCCATTGAACTGGCATATGCTGCCCTTTTGTTCAGATTATTCGATATTTATGATTTGCTGTGTTTTAGAGCAAAAAAAAATCTCTCCCTCATTTCTTAACCAAGAGCAGCCAACTCTGAAGATGGTGGAGAATGGCAGAGATAGATAGGTTCTTGATTAGCCAGGGCATCAAAGGGTATGGGATGAAAGCAGGGGAGTGAGGATGACTGTAAGAATTGGATCAGCCCACAACTGGTGGAGCAGACTCAATGGGCTGAATGGCCTACTTCTCCTATATCGTATGGTTTTATGGACATACCACAGGCTCTCTCGGTCCCTAATAAAGGGGCAGAGAGGTGTCACACAACGCACGGGGAGACCAACAAAGACAAACAACTTGCTGATTTACAGTGTTAAAGTCTGCTGTGTTGCTTTTTTTAAAAATTGGAGTTCTCCCACTCAAGAATTGGCATCAAACTCTTCCCCCACCAGCGAGACAGAGCAAGCAATCCAAGTACTGAGTCTTCCGACAGCTGACCCGCTATTCCCAATATTCTGTTTTCTCCCATGATGCTTCAGTCGGCGGTACCGGCTTAGAACTGGCTCATCCCCAGGGCCACAAAGTCTTGGAACGCTGAGGCACACTTAGCTTTTAGGCTGCGTCCTTGAGCTATCGAGAAACAGCCAGTCGGTGAGCCTCGCCAACACCATAAAGAGCTGAAGGTTATCTTTTGCGTTACAAGAAGAATGCTGGAGCAGTTGCTGTTGACTTGCATGTACATCCCCTCTCTTAGCATCACCTACGGCCAACCATTGAACTGTGACCTTGCTCATGTTTGCTTTCAAGTCTCTGCAAAAGGGACATTTAAGAAGCTCTTATATAGGCTCATGGATGATGGAAAAAATGGAGGGTTATTTAGGAGGGAAGACTATGCAGATTGATTTTAGAGGATGTTATAACAGAAAGTAGTGGATACCAGCCCAGTCCATCACAGGCAAAGCCCTCCCCACCATTTAGCATGTTTACAAGGAACATTGCCACAAAAAGGCAGCATCCACCATCGAAACCCCCATCGTTCAGGCCATACTGTCTTCTTGCTACTACCATCGGGCAGGAGGTACAGGACCCTCAAGTCCCACACCACCAGCTTCAGGAACTGCTATTTGTGCTACCCCACAACCATCAGGCTGCTGAACCGGTGTGGATAACTTCACTCACCTCAACACTGAACTAACTCCACAATACACAGACTCGCCTTCAAGAAGTCTACAACTCATGTTCTCAGTATTATTATTTTTTTTAGCTTAGACAACTTGTCTTCTGTTGTTCATTGCTTGTTTGTCAGTCTTTGTTTATGTATAGTTTATCAAAATTTCTACGGTATTTCTTTATTTTCTTCTAAATGCCTGCAAGAAAGTGAATCTCGGGGTAGTATATGGGGACATAGATGTAATTCGATAATAAAATCACTTTGACTTTGATAAGGTCAGCACAACGTCATTGTTGAAGAGCCTGTACTTTGCTATGTTCTAAAATGGGAAGGGTCTTTTTAAAATAAAACATTTTCTGGAGGTTTCTTGATGGAAACACTTTTTCTTCCTTTACCTTGGCCACGTTTGCAGACATGGTCAATGGTGCAAAGGCAGAGTGTTCTAATAATGCAACTGTTTTTCCAACTTGGTGTCAGAAAACATTACTTTAATACTGCGGTAAAGAGACGTGCTGGGAAGCACATCAGTGGCAGAAGTGGAAGAGCTTTGGGTGTCCTTGGTGTTGGAAGAAGGGTTGTGGATGTAGGCTTGGGCAAGGATTGGTGGAGAACGTTGACAGACTGGACTGTAAGTAGAAGAGCAGGACCGAGGAGCAGCACGAACATGCGAGTGCTTTAACCTTCGCAGAGCATCCCCGAGGGAGGCAATCGTAGCCCAGTGCCAAAGCTCTACATACTTTTTGTTTTAAAAGATCGGCATCAATTTTTTAGGTCGGCAGTTAAAGCACTGGAGGCGATAGATGTGGCCTGTAAAGGAGCCAAGATCTTTTGGGGAATGTGGAAAGAGGCCCCTTCTTTGGAGCTGCCTGCACAGTTTGACTGTTTATTTGGCACGGGGAGATGAATCATTAATAGAATTTTTTCCTTGTGATATAACTGAAAGATATTTACATTAAAACAAAGGAATGATGGCTGGCTGAGCAGCCACTTATCTGGGTAGTAGTATAAAATGGCCTTAGCAGTTCTTGGTAAATATGTACAGAGTATTTTAGACATGGAGAAGTAGTCTAGTCCTGTTCTTTCATTAAACCTATCTGTTTCCCTTTCCTCCTTTAAGAGGTTCTTTAATAGCCAGTTCTCTCACCAGGCATTTGCTTCTCTCCCTCTGTGTTACTTACATCCCTTTAGAGAGGAAATCTGCTGTCCTTGTGTGATCTGAGTTGACCAGACACATGGAAATGTGCTTTACTTTTGCCTCTTCTGTGAGATTGCTGAGCAACCACTAAATTGTAACAATCCCCGATGTTCAGTAAGATTGACAATGAGCAGGCCACTCGAAGCAGATTGACAGACACCATGTCACATCCAGTCTAGTTGTCTCTGCAAAGCCCTCCTCCACCTCTACTCTGTATGGATTTCTGATTAGGGAAATTGTGTTTGTCAAACCTTTAGGAGTACCTTGAAGATGTATCTTGTAGAAATAATAAAAGAAAACCGGAGGATGTGGAGTATTTAGAAGCACAGAAGGTGTTTGATAAAAGATTATTATGCAAGATCATTATATTTGGGTTTCAAGGTGATATAGTGGTTTGTGATCACAAGAGATTCTGCAGGTGCTAGAAATCCAGAGCAACACACAAAATGCTGGAGGAACTCAGCAGGTCAGGCAACATCTACAAGGGAAATAAACAGTCGATGTTTCGTGCCGAGGCCCTGTTTTCAACGTTCAGGGTAAATTTATTATCAAAGTACATATATGTCACTATAAGATTCATTTATTCAATAAATCCAACGACCGTAATAGAATCAATGAAGGACCATACCAACAGGGTAGACGACCAATGTGCAAAAAACAACAAATTGTGCAAGTACAAAAAGAAAGTGGGGAAAAAACAATAAATATCAAGAACATGAGATGAAGTGTCTTTGAAATTGAGGAGTCTATAGGTTGTGGAACCAGTTCAGTGATGGGGCAAGTGAAGTTATTCCCTCTGGTTCAAGAGCCTGATGGTTGAAGGGTAATAACTGTTCCTGAACCTGGTGGTATGGGTCCTGAAGCTTCTGTACCTTCTTCCCGATGGCAGCAGCGAGAAGATAGCATGACCTGAGTGGGGGGTGTCCCTGATGATGGATACTGCTTTCCTGTGACGATGCTTTGTGTAGATGTGCTCAATGGTTGGGGGAGGGCTTTATCTGTGTTGGAATAGGCTGTATCCACTACTTTTTGAATTTTCTGTTCGAGGGCATTGATGCTTCCACTTCAGGCTGTGATGCAGTCAGTCAATATACTCTGCACTATACATTTCTTGAAGTTTGTCAAAGTTTTAGATGTCACGCCGAATCTAAGTAGAGGCACTGTTGTGCTTTCTTCAAAATTGCACTTGCATGCTGAGCCCAATTCAAGTCCTCTGAAATTATAACACTGAGGGATTTGAAGTTGCTGACCCTCTCCATCTCTGATCCTCTGATGACAACTGGCTCATGGACCTCCTAAAGTCAATAATCAGCTCCTTGGTCTTGCTGACATTGAGTAAGAGGTGGTTGTTGTGGCACCACTCAGCCAGATTTTCAGCCTATACTGATTCATAACTACCTTTGATTTAGCCTATGACAGTAGAGTCATCAGCAAATTTAAGAATGGCATTGGAGCTGTGCTTAGTCACACAGTAATAAGTGTAAAACGAGTAGAGCGGGGGGCTAAGCACACAGCCTTGTGGTGCACCTGTGCTGATGGAGATTGTGGAGGAGATGTTGGTGCCAATTGGAGCTGACTGGGGTCTGCATGTGAGGAAATCGAAGATCCAGTTGCACAAGGAGGTATTGAGGCCAAGGTCTAGAAGCTTATTGATTAGATTTGAGGGGATCATAGTATTGGATGCCAAACTGAGCATCCTGATGTATGTATCCTTGCTGTTCAGATGTTCCAGGGTGAGTGAGGAACCAATGAAATGGCATCTTTGTGGACCTGTTGTGCAAATTATTGCGAATCCTCATCTGGTGTACTCTGAGTAACAGGTTTGTGAGAACTGTTTGACAGGCAAGAAACAGAGCAGGATTGGTCTTACTTTGAGATTGGAAGGCAAGGATCAGTGTCTAGCCCTCAATTATTTATTCACAATATAGATGAATGATTGGATGAGGGTATTGAATGTGATATTGTAAGTTCCCCAAAGGCAAGAACCTGAATGGGATCGTGAGGACAATGCAGAGAGATTTCAATGTGAATTAGTGTGAGTGGGCAATAAATGCCAAATGTAGTGGAATGTGGGTAACTATAAAGTTAACTTCTGTATGAGAAATGGCAGAGTATAATTTAAATGGGAATAGAGTGGGAAATGGGGATGTACGGCACAAAGGGATTTGTCCTTGTGCAGCTGTCATTCAAAACACACTTGTAAGTGCAGCAAGCATTAAGTAGGCAAATTGCTGTTGGCCTTAATAACAAGAGGATTTGAATGCAGTAACAAAGTTGTCTTACTACAATCAGGCAGAACTATGGTTCGACCAGACCTGGAGTATTGTGTCTCCTTATCCCAGGAAAGATGTACTTTGCGTAGAAGGAATTCAGCTAGTTTACTAGACTGATTGTTGGGTTGCAAAGACTGTTGCATGAGATGAGGTGGGATGAACTAAACCTGTATTCATCAGAGTTTAGAAGAACAAGAGGAGATCTCATCAAAACATAGAAATTTCAGAGGGTTTTGAAATCAAAGAGGATGTTTTTACCCAGTGCGTGGTGGAATCTAGAATTAGGGGTGACAGCGATTTCTTTACAAGATGGTAAACTTGTAGAATTCTCTATTGCCAGGGGTTGGCATTAAGTGTACATACGGAGGTAGATTTTAAGATACAAATGGCACCGGTTGATTGGGGGGGGGGGGTATTGGGATGGATTAGCCATGACTGTATTGAATTTTGGAGCAGAATCAAAAAATATCCAAGATCTGTTCCTGTTTCCATTTGTTTTGTTTGGATGTCCCAGAATTGGGGCAGCTGTTTCACAAGCCAGTCAAGCAAAGGTCAAAGTAACATTTATTATCAAAGTACATAATTGTCTTCATATGCTACCCCAAAATTTATTTTCTTGCAGGCATTCACAGTAGAACAAAGAAACACAATAGAATCAGTGAGAAACTACACACAAAGATGGACAAACAACCAATGTGCAAATGAAGGCAAACTGTGCAAATACCAAAAAATAAAACTACTTCTAATAATAAGTATATAAGTAATACTGAGAACATGAGTTGTAGAGTCCTTGAAAGTGAGTTCATAGGTTGTGGAATCAATTCAGTGCTGAGGTGAGTGAAGTTAGGCACACTGGTTCAGGAGCCTGATGGTTGAAGGGTAATAACTGTTCCTGAGCTAGGCGGTATGGCATCAAAGGCAACAGTTGACACAGTCATACTCACAGAATTCAGCCAATGATGTTTGTGTCTCAGGGTGCATCATGTTTCATTAGGTGGATAGAGCCACAATAGATGCCAGCCAAAGGGTATATGTAGGAGGAAGTGAGTTTCTCCCAGTTAAGTTTCCTGGCAGTGATTTGAACACAGGCCAGGAACCCTGCTGTTGATCATCGTGCTTCATCGTCTCTCAGCTGCCAGTGAACACCACAGGGTGGAAACACCGACATTGCTGAAACAGCATCTGCCTGAAGGTGTGGAAGAGGGCTCATGCTTGTTGAAATCCAGATAATTACTGCCTTTTTAATCTACTCGCTGTCATACATAAAGTGAAGGCAGGTGCACATCAAGGAGCATTTAGTTAACCATAACCTGATCACTGATGCTCAGCTGGGCTTCCGTCAGGACCTGTGTGCATATGCTGTCATTGCAGCCTTCGTCTGAAGAGGGGGCTGAATTTTGTGCCAAGTGCCCTTGAGTCAAAGTGATATTTAACCAAGTCTGTCTTCGTAGAATTGTGGCTGAATTGAAGACAGTTGAAATCAGATTCAAATCATGCACAGGACTGAAGGAAGGTGGTTGTGTTTGTCAGAGATTATTCATCTGAGACCCCTGTTATCATTGTAGGAGTTTCTGCGGACATCATCCTGGCCTCACCCCGGTGATGATCAGCTTTCACTCATGTCAGAAGTGGGCATGTTTGTGCTGAACTGTTCTGTTCCACTTGCAGCTCCAAAGTTGCTCTCACAAAGCAAAATTTGTTGGTTTATTCCTCTCTATAGAAGTTGCCTGACCCGCCGAGTTCCTCCAGCATGCTGTGTGTGTTACTCTCGATTTACAGCATCTGCAGAGGCGCTTGTGTTAATGATTTGTGTTTCAGGGTGGGTGTGTTTAACTGCATTCAGGAGCTTACTATCAATGTGAAACTAGAGTGGTCACAAATACAGTAAGTAGTAGATGACCTGCAGTAAGTGATGCATCGCCGGACATCCAAAGCCCTTCCACCGTCGGCATGCACAGGCTGATGGAGTAGTTGCCACTTGCCTGGCTAAATGCAGTGCCAACAACATTATTGGACGTGTCCCCAAACAGAACAGTGCAGCCTGCTTGATCGTCATCCTATCACCATCCTAAACTGTCATCCTTCAGTTTTACCTACTGGGCATACCACCTGCAAAACGTATGGATTTAACACACTTCCGAAGCACATTGGATGCTCTAGAAAGCCATAACTCGTAAGCATAGAAAATTGAAAATAAAACGTTACAGCACAATACAGGCCTTTTCAGCCACGGTGTTATGCTAACCTTTTTACCTAATCTAAGATCAATCTAATTGTTTCCTCCTGCATTGACCTTCACTCTCCTATCATCCATGCACCTATCTAAGAGTTTCTTAAATGCCCCAAAAGTATCTACCTCTACCACCACCCCGGCAGGTCATTCCACACACTCCCCACTCTCTGTAAAAAAAAACAAACAAACTTGCCTCTGACACCCCCCCCCCCCAAATCCTTTCCTCCAGTCACCTTAAAATTATGCCCTCTTGTATTGGAAATGAAGTCTTTGCTATCCACTTGATCTCAAGTTCAAGTTTATTGTCATCTGAATGGACCTGTATATGTAAGCAAACAAAACCGTGTCTTTCCAGACTGCGGGGCCCCCACAAAAACATACATCTCACACAGCACGTAAACCAAAATATTGCCATAAATAAATAAGCTAATAAAATATAATTCAAAGTGCATGTGGTGCTCAGCACAGGTAAACAGTAAACAATAAATAGTTCAGTGAGCAGTAAGCAGCTTGCTGTCCTAGTGACGAGGCCTCAGCGGTGGCAGGGTATTCAATAGTATCACAAGATGAACAGGACAAAGAAATTTCACCATTGATTGGAACTGGAGTGGCCAATGGAACTGTGTGCGCTGCTATTTTGTGACGTAATCCAGTGACCTGTGCCTCTGCCTCTATATTTTCCTCTTTTTATCTTGTTACACCTCTATCAGATCTCCTTGCTCCAAAGGGAAAACCCCTAGTTTGCTCAACCTATTCTCCTAAAACATGCTCTCTAATATGGCAGCATCCTGGTAAATCTCCTCTGCACCTTCTCTAAAGCTCCCATGTCCTTTCTATAATGAAGGGACCAGAACTGAACACAATGGTATAACCAGGGCTTTATAGAGCTGCAACGTTACCTCATGGCTCTTGAACTTAATCCCCCAACTATTGAAGGCCAACAGACCATATGACTTTTTATCAACACTATCAACTTGCGTGACAACTTTGGTCTACGGAAGTGGACCCCAGGGATCCCTCTGTTCCTCCACACTGCTATGAATGCTGCTATTAACCCTTCAGATCTGACCTTCCAAAGTGAATCACTTCACACTTTTCGGGTTTGTACTCTACCTGCCACTTGGAGCATAAATGGTGCTCCAAATTGCACAGTGTTCACTTTGAAATATCTGACCATAAATCATGGAACGCCCTCCCCAACAACATTGTGGAAATACTTTCCATTCATTCTGTGGTATTGTGCAGGAAGGCAGTTCACCACCACCTTCTCATGGGCAATTAGCAGTGGATAATGAACACTGGCCTTGCCAGCAACACCCACACCCTGTGCATGAATGATTTTCGCTGAAGAAACGAGCTGACATTGGATCATTGGAAAGTGATTAATAAAACCATGAAACAGCTTGAAACATTTTGCAAACAGTTTAAATGCCAGTTGCTTTTATGCAAAGGAGACTTTTTTGATCACTTCAGAAGTGCAGACAGCTGTGGAGGCCAAGTCAGTGGGTATATTCAAAGCGGAAGTTGATAGGTTCTTTACTAGTAAGGGTGGCAAAGGTTATGGGGAGAAGTCAAGAGAATAGAGTTGAGCAGGGTAATAAATCAGTCATGATAGAATGGCAGAGCAGACTTGATGGGCTGAATGGCCAATTCTGCTCCTATGTCTTATCATCTCCATGTGTGCACTAGGAGGGTAGGTTGCAGAGTGTACTTGTCCCCCTGAGCCTGCTCCACCATGCAACAAGATTATTTAAGGCATCCATTAGTCTTGCGAGACCATGGATCTGCGCCTGGAAAGTCTTCACTCTCCAGGGCGCAGGCCTGGGCAAGGTTGTATGGAAGACCAGCAGTTGCCCATGCTGCAAGTCTCCCCTCTCCACGATACCAATGTTGACCAAGGGAAGGGCATTAGGACCCATACAGCTTGGCATCAGTGTTGTCGCAGAGCAATGTGTGATTAAGTGCCTTGCTCAAGGACACAACACATTGGCTCGGCTGGGGCTCGAACTCATGACCTTCAGGTCGTTAGTCCAATGCCTTAACCACTTGGCTACGTGCCCGCATTAGGGTGGAATTAAAAGCGAAACTATAGGAAATGCTCAGGAAATCAGGCAACATCTGTGGCAGGAGAAACAGAGTTAACAATCTAAGTCCGTGACCTTTCACCAGTCTGAAAGGTTAACTGTATCTTTCTGTTCAAATGCTGCCAGACCTGCTGAATATTTACAGCAGTTTTAAAATTTCATTTCACTCTTCCAAGGCACTTAAATATCCTAAAAGCATTTGGACGCACCCTGAATTGTGAAAGACATGATATGCGCTATTTCCACCATTCACTTGCAAATTTTCAATGGACTCTATCCTTAAATTTAATTCTGACAGAAGCAATAAATTGCCACAGATGAGAATGGTGGGATGTCACTGGGGTGGGACGGCATTTGGACAAATATGAGCTCCTGCTGAAGCAGTCCACTCTTTCTCATTAGAGCAGCTCACTTGCTGGTGCCCTTTGTTTCCAGCCTAACAACATAGTGCAGCGTGGTCCTCGTGCTTATCTTAGCCATATTGAATGGTCATACCTTATTATTACGTTAATATATATTAATCATATTCACCGCATGCAGGATTTGAGCCAAAATCATATCATAAATACTATCAAATATTTATAGCATATTTTGCACCCCACTTCTGATCTTTGTGAAATTTTACAAAATATATTATTAAATAAGCAGCAAATAATCACTTCATTCATTCATTCAGGTGCCTTGCCGTTCGGCGTGGACGATCATGTCTCTCCATCCATCACGGTCCCTGACCCTCCAAATTGTAGTTGTTGCCTCCCCTGTTTCTAATCATGATGTTATTCCATCTATCATTTTCATTCTCTGTCTGCCTCTGCTTCTTTTTCCTTCCAGCTTTCCAGATGTAACTAAATGTTCTAATGTCTCTCTTCGCATGATGTGTCCAAAGAATTTTGATTGCTGTTTTCTGATTTTTTTAAAAAGTAATGTACATTTTGTTTTCGTTCTCTGTAGAACTTCTTCATTGGTTATCCTGTCCGTATATGATATGCACAGCATTCTTCTGAGGAACCACATCTCTGCTGCATTGATTCTTTTTTCCATTGCATTTGTGATGGTCCATGACTCGCAGCCGTACATCAATACAGGAAGAATGTAGCAGCTGAGAGTTCTAAGGCAGACGTCAATTGCTATTTTCTTGTTTGTTAGGATGTTTCTCATTTCTGTAAATGCTGTTCTTGCCATTGCTATTCTTGCTTTTATGTATGTTTCGCATTTGCCATCAGATGTTACCCATGTTCCAAGGTACTTGAAGTCGTGAACATGTTTCAGGATTTCATTTCCTAATACAATCCTACAGTTTGGGATACTGTATCAGGTTTCTTTGATATTACCATTACTTCAGTTTTCTTTTTGTTTAAGGTTAGGCCAAGTCTTTTGCTCTCTGTAGATACTAGCTTCTGCAAATTTACTTCACTGTGTGCTATCAGTACTGTACCATCCACGTAGCAGAGGTTGTTGATATTGTATCCTCCGATACTTATTCCAGGTAGGTCTTGTATGGTTCTCATGATGTTTTCACTGTACAGGGAGAACTGGTCTGGTGATAGAACACAACCCTGTATGACTCCTCGCTTTATTGGCTGATATTCACCAATCTCGTTGTCTATCCGTATGGCTGCACTTTGTTGCCAGTAGAGATTCCTGATTATTCTTAGATCTTTTCCATCAATATTAATATCTTTAAGCATTTTCATGATGACTTGGTGTTTCACTGTGTCAAAGGCTTTTGTGTAGTCAATGAAACAGAAGTATAGGTCTTGTTTTATTTCTATTGACCTTTCGATAATATTCCTGAGAATATAAGTGGTGTTTGATGTTCCCTTGCCTTTGACAAAGCTGCACTGTTCTTCACTGATCTCTGGTTTAATTTTGTTTCTTATTCTGAGCATGATGATTCTAAGTAGAATTTTTGTGTGGTGGCTCATTAAACTAATTGTTCTATGTTGTCCACACTCTGTTGCACCTGGTTTCTTTGGCAGTGCAATGAATACTGTCTTTAAAAGAGCTTCTGATACTTTGCCACTGTTGTATATTCTATTCAATAAGATTGCTAATTTCTCTACACCACTGTAGTGGACTGCTACAGTGATCACGTACCAATAATCAACGTGATGTGCCTGAGACTCAGAAAGCTTAAAGAACCAAGAGTAGAGCCAAAGCTGAATTTGGGACTTTTGAGTAAAAACAGTGACATCAAAAATGAATTCCAAATAACAGTGAAGAACAAATTGGAGGCTCTGCAAAACATCACTATTATAGAACAGCAATGGGAATACCTCAGAGATAGCATAACACAAGCAGCACAAGAGGTGATTCTCAAACAACAGAAAAAAAGCTAAAAAGAAATGGATGACAAAAGAAATTCTAAATCTTATGGAACAAAGAAGAAAATGTAAGGAAAATGAAAAAGCCTATGTATCCTTGCATGCACAGATAACAACCAAGTGCAATGAAGCAAAAGAAAAATGGTTTAAGGACAAATGTGAGTTAATAGAACAATTGCAGAAGACCAATAGCAGCAAATGTATGCACGGCGAGATCAAAAAGGTCACAAATCGGAAGAAAAGCGGGGCAACAACAGGATGTATAAAAGCAAAAGACAGCTCTACAATTATGGAAAAAGGAAAAATAATACAAAGATGGTCAGGATACATCAAAGACCTATACGACGACAAAGACTGAGAGGACAACTTTGATATTGGCGACAACAACGAGGGCACAGCAATAGTGAAAGAAGAAGTGGAAAATGAGAAAGGGAAAATCATCAGGACCAGATAACATTCTGGTTGAACTGTATGAAGCACTAGAAGATTTTGGTGTAGAGAAAATAATCACTAGTGGGCTATTAAAACAAATATTTTGCACTATCTTAAAAGTTTTTTCCCCCAGGCAGTTAATCTAATCAATCATTCTAGTTACAATGCAGTACATTGTAGACACTTTAAACTACTTTTTAAAATGCTATTTACATTGTAAATGCAAGTTGGTATTTATGCACTTTTTATTACATATCCATCCTTTAACCTCTAACTTCATTTTTTATATTTTTTATTCTGTATTATCATTGAATGTTGTGCCAACATGCCATGGCAAATTCTTAATACATGTAAATGTGCTATATATGATAAATAAAGTTGATCCTTGATCCAGTTGATTTACGCTATGCTCCTAAGTATATGACATCATGTTGTCTGGCATGAATTTCTCTTTAGCTAACTACAAATTTTGATTTCCCCAAATTAATTAAGCTTTTATTTATTGACAGATCACTGCAAAACTGTCCTATTGTCTCTGCCAGGAACACAGAACTACCGAGTGTAACTGCTCCTTGGGTAGAAGAATGCTACAGGATGACTTATGGCTCTAGTTGTAGGACCTCTGGTTGACATCATTTTCCAGCTGTAATGACATAGCAGTGGCCCCGGTTTCAAAACAAATGTTTGTATTGTAATTGTGATGGGCTTCAGCTGTGCATTGCACAAGTTTGTGCTTTTAGAATTTGGCCAGATATCTGTGAAGATATACTTGCCTGGGGTGAGCAATGACCCATTTGTAGCTGCACGTAATAAATCAAAATCTTGTATTAAAGAAAGGTAAAATTGGCAAAATGATCAGCACATTCGTGAGAGGAAAGTATTAGCAGTGTACAGCAAAGTGTTCAAATGCATTTCCGTGTGGAGGATCAGAATACGTGGGCGATTCCTGCTCTAGGGCAATGTAATAGACTACCGAGATTAAATCAATTCAGACCAAGTTTATTATCAAAATGCTATATCGATGTCACTATATACTACACTGAGATAAAATTTCTTGTGGGCATTCACAGTCGAACAAAGAAATACAATAGAATCAGTGAAATACACGCAAACAAATATTGACAAACAATAGGCAAAATTGCAAATACAACAAAACAAATAAAATTGAGAACAGGGTGTGTGTGTGTATATAGACACACACACACACACACACACACACACACACACACACACACACACACACTCAAGTATTACTGAAACATTAAATGCACAACAGTGAGTCCATAGGTTGTTGAATCAGTTCAGTGAGGAGGAGAGTGAAGTTATCCACACTGATCCAGGAGCCTGATGGTTGAAGGGTGCTAACTGTTCCTTAACTGGTGGTGTGAGTGGGAGTTTTGACCTGCCTTTCTATTTGTTGCAGTGGATCAGTGTTCAGCTCTTTGGTGCACCCAAATCTCCCTCAGCATCTTCCTTTGCAACTCTTGGTGCTGTGTTGTAAGTTCATCTTTATTTATTGAGAGTGACAAGGAGTGGAGTGGTGATTTACAGTTTGTTTAGAACCAAGTGATCACTTCAAAGTGTATCAGGAACCAACAGGAAATGATAGGTCACACCAGCCTCCCTTCTGAGCATAAACCACTTGAGATTTTGTGCTGATAAGACATTGGAGCAGAATTAGGCCAATCTGTCCATCGAGTTTGCTTCTCCATTCAGCCATGGCTGATTTAGTATCCATTTCAACCCCATTCTCCTGCTATCTCTTTCAACCCCATTCTCCTGTTATCTCCCCATAATCTTTAATACCCTTACTAATCAAGAACCTATCAATCTGAGCTGCTCAAACATGGTCTCTTTGAATTTCTGAACGTCGGTTGCAAGACATTTTTATCTCCAGACCAATTCCCAGGCTGGACTGTGTCTCTGGGCATTTTAGTGGCTCCTTAGTTGGCATGATTGGCTTTAGATCCAATGTAGAGCACCAAACCTTGGCTTCATTGATAAGTTTAATCTTAATTTGGGAACGGACCATGTTTTTTAGTCCCGATGGTCTTCACCCAAACAGTCTGGGCTCATGGATGGTGTCTGTAAACATATTCCTCTGCAGTCTGGCAAACCCACGTGGTTGACTATTTACAATCAATGGCATTTCATTGAATAGAAGTTGTAGTTTCCTAACAACTTCCTCCTCACCGCCCAGAAGTTCTGTAAATGTTACCCATCCTATTCAGACCAACATCACTGGAATGGGTCCCAGACTGAACTATCCTATTAAAGGTGACCACGGAAAAAACGTTCTACTCCTAAAATCTCCCACCACTCCAGCTAGCTCTTCTAAATGCAAGCTCCCTTTCAAATGAGACTTTTATCTTGAAGGATGTTATTACCTCTACAGATATTGGTTTTGTGTTCTTACCGAGACCTGGTTTTGAGGCCCATGTGCTTAGAACTTGTGGTACGGATCCTGTCCTCTTATTTATTGCACTTCTGAATCCAATGCCTGCTTTCTCTTAGTATGCTCAGAATTCTTATCCTCTGTTATATTGAACTATGACGGGACTATCACTGGTGGTAATGTTAAAATTCACATTCATGATCTCTTAAATGCAAACTGAATTCATGAGCTTCTCAGACAGCCGAAATCTTAGCCAGCATGTCATTGAGCCTACCCATTGAGTGGGAATACACTTGATTTAATAATGACAAAAAGCTAAATATTATTAATGTCCCTCTGTCCAATACCACTGTCTCTAATCATTTTTGTGTACTTTTTGATGCCATCCTCCCTGTAACCAAGACCACAAAAATAAATTATAATTAAAAAAACAGTTTCTTGATGTTGCAATGCAACAAGTTCTCTGAGCTGACTAGTTTTATCTGACCCATGTGACCTAAACTGCTTAGCAAAAGAAATAGTTGATTCTTTCAACAATAACTTGACAAACACATTGGCCCCACTTAGTGTTAAAAAGGAACCACTTCATAAAACATTGCCATGGTTTGACAGTTCTGTCCACAAACTCAAGAGGTCATGCAGAATTGCTGAGAGAAAATGGAGGGAAACTGGGCTAGAAGTCCACTGTAATATTTTCTATAATGTCCTCAGTCAAGCATCTGCCACAAAATGTAAGGAATTTGCAATATATTTTATCAACAAAATTATTTCCTTTAGGGAGGGTATAACTACAGATGCAGGTAACCTCAATAGCCAACCTTGTAAAAAGACGTCAAAATTTAGAAGCATTTCCAAAGAGTAAACAGTCTACTTGAAGTCTCAACCCTGTTCCTACCACACTTTTTAAATATTCTTTTAATAGTGTTTACAGTTCTGTTAGGAAAATTATTAACACATCTCTTGAAACTGAAAATTTTCCGGATGCCATCAAAATTGCGGCTGTCAGCCTGCTACTTAAAGAGCCAAACCTTCATAGGTAGCAGGCCAAAAGCAACTTTGCTGCTCAACCTACTGAGTTCCCCCATCTGATGGATTGTGGCTGCAGATTCCAGCACCTGTATGCTCTTTTGTTTCTGAGTTTCCTGACGTTCTAGTTAGTAACCAGCCTGCATCTTATTCCCAATTTATTTGATTACCTATATTTAAATTCCTTTGGATTTATCCAGTGTGGATTTCCACTAGTTAACTACAGGCCTATATCAAGTCTTCCCTTCCTAGACAAGATTCGTGAGAAAGTCATTCTCAATCAACATCTTTCTGAATGAGAGCAATATTCTAGAAAAGTCTCAGTCGGGTTTTAGATCACGGAAACAGCCCTTACCAAAGTTGCCAGAGACCTTCGGCTCAGTACTGATGCCAACAGAATCTCAGTTCTAATTCTTCTAGATCTAAGTGCTGCCTTCGACACAACTGACCACAACATTATCCTAAATCACCTTGAGAACTGGATTGGCCCCTCTGGTAGTGGCCTTAATTGGTTTTGTTCACATGTCTTAGAGAGAAAATTTTTTGTCTATCTTGGAGACCAGTTTTGTTAGAGGTACAATGTACCCTTTTGGTGTTGCTCAGGGAAGC
This sequence comes from Mobula birostris, assembly GCF_030028105.1. Classification (NCBI taxonomy): domain Eukaryota; kingdom Metazoa; phylum Chordata; class Chondrichthyes; order Myliobatiformes; family Myliobatidae; genus Mobula; species Mobula birostris. The sequence goes on along the minus strand of NC_092390.1, from coordinate 28,022,931 downwards.
TGTTCTGGCCCTCTACTCTTTTTCTTATACATGCTTCCCGAGGAGACATCACTAGAGCATAAACTGGATTTCCACAGTTATGCAGATGACGCACAATTGAGCCTGCTGATGATAACACCCTCTCTTCTCTGGCTTCTTGTATGGCTAAAAATAAATAAATGGATCAGCAATAATTTCCAAAAACTAAATGAAGGTAAAATTGAAATACTTCTGTTTGGTCCCAAAGCCAGTAGAGATAAACTTCTTGATAAACTTGGGAACCTGGCTCCCCTTGTAAAATCAGAAGTAACAAGCTTGATTTGGATTTGAAGTTTAAATCCCGCATAAAGGAAGTAAGCGGAAGAACATTTCTTCACTTAAGAACTTTTGTAAAGATACGTCTGTTTCTGTCGCATAACGATGCTGGAAAAACTAATTCATGTCTTTATATCCAAAAGAGTATTTTACTGCAATGCACTTTTTACTGGCCTTCCAAAGCAATCCATTGACAAACTTCAACTCGTTCAGCACGCTGCTGCTGGAATTTTAAATAACTGAAACCAAGATGAGGGAGCATGTCACTCCTGTACTAGCTGCTCTGCATTGGCTTCCTGTATCTTTTAAAATTGGGTTTAAAGGTCTCTTACTTGTTTTTAAAACTCTTAATGGTCTGGGACCAGAGTACATCACAGAATTGCTTTTCGTTTTATAATCCTGCTCAAGCTCTTGGGTCTTATTCCGCCATTCTCTCAAGTTTAAACAATCCCCCTCAAAAGATAAACAGCAGGTCAGCTTTTTAGAAACGTGCTCCTAAACTGAAATTCAATATCTGAAACTATAAGGGATGCAGACTCAGTTGACATTTTTAAACATCAGCTTGAACCTCTTATTCAATTTTGCTCTTACCCAACATCTTTTTGTCTTTAATTTTCACGTTTATTTTAATTTTTTTTGTCTTTCATGTTTGCACTTTTATCCCATTGTAAAGCACTTTGAACTACATTGTATGAAAAGTGCTCTATAAACAAGTTATTATTATTATTTTCAACTTCAATGTAAGTTTATTATCAAAGTGCATATATGTCACCATAAAGAACTCTGAGATTCATTTTATTGTGGAATTCACAGTAATATAAAGAAACAGTAGAATCAATGAAAATCTGTACATAAAAAGGTGAACAAACTAATGTGCAAATGACAAAAACTGTAAATACAAGAAAGAAAAAAAGCAAAATAATAATAAATAAATAAATAAATACAGTGAACAATAAATATCAAGAGCATAAGATGAAGAGTCCATAGGTTGTGGGAACAGTTCAGTGTTGGGGTGAATGATGTTGTCCCCTCTGGTTCAAGAGCCCGATGGTTGAGAGGTAATAACTGTTCCTGAACCTGGTGGTGTGAGTCCTGAGTCTCCTGTAACTCCTCCTTGATGGCAGCAATGAGAAGGGCCGGGATGGTGGGGGTCCTTGATTATGGATTCTGCTTTCCTGTGACATGGTTTCTTGTATATGTGCTCAGTGGTGAGGAGGGCTTTACTTGTGATGGGCTGGGCTGTATCCATACAAAGGCTTTGAAGTTTCCATACCAGGCAGTGATGCAACCAGTCAGTATACTCTCCACTGCACATCTGTAGAAGTTTGACAAAGTTTTAGATGCCATGCCAAATCTTTGCAAACTTCTAAGAAAGTAGAGGCTTATTTGTAATGACACTTGTATGCTGGGCTCAGGACAGATCATCTGAAATGATAACACCGAGGAGGTCAAAGTTGCTGACCCTCTCCATCTCTGATCCTCCGATGAGGATTGACTCATGGACCTCCGGTTTCCTCCTCCTGTGGTCAATAATCAGCTCCTTGGTCTTGTTGACATTGAGTGAGAGATTGTTGTGGTACCACTCAGCCAGATTTTCAATCTTGCTTTTATATGCTGATTTGGCCAATGACGGTCATGTTGTCAGCAGACTTCAATGTGGCATTGGAGCTGTGCTTAGCCTCACTGTCGCAATACAGAGAGTAGAGCATGGGGCTGCCCACACAGCCTTGAGATGTACCTGTGCTGATGGAGATCGTGAAGGAGATGATGTTGCCAATCTGAATTGACAGGGGCTTGCAAGTGAGGAAATCGAGGATCCAGTTGCACAAGGAGGTATTGAGGCCTGTCTTGGAGCTTATTGATTAGTTCTGAGGGGGCATTAACTTTGAATGCAGAGCTGTAGTCAATGATGTATGCATCCTCACTGTCCTGATATGCCAGGGTTGAGTAAAGAGCCAATGAAATGGTAGCTGCTGTTGACTTATTGTGACAGTAGGCAAAGTGAATTGGATCCAAGTCACTCCTCAGTCAGAACTTGATTTGTTTCGTCACCAACCTCTCAAAGGATTGCTTCGCAGTGGATGTAAGTGCTGTTGGATGATAGTAAAGCAGGTTACCATATTCTTCGTATAATCGAAGCCTGCTGGAAGCAGGTGGATACCTTGGACTGCCAAAGTGAGAGGTTAGAGATATCAGTGTGCACCCCAGCCAGTTGATCAACATGGATCTTTAGTACTCAACCAGGTACCCATCTCGGTCGGACACCTTCTGTGTGTTCACCCTCCTGGAGGATGCTGTTATGTCAGCCTCAGAGGCCGAAATCACATAGTCTCTGGGGGCTGTGAGTGTTTGTGAAATTGCCTCCATATTTTGTCAGTCAGAAGCAGCATAAAATACATTGTGCTCAGCTGGGGGGAAAAAAAACACCTTGTTGTCACCTATGTTGTGCGGTTTTATTTTGCAGGAGGTTGATAGCATTCAAGCCCTGTCACAGCTATCGAGCATCCTTCTGTGAGTCTTGTTTGCCGTTTCACATGTGAGATGGCATTCTGAAGGTCACGCCTGGATCTCTTGGCCCCCACAGCCTCTGGCGTCACCACCCTCTGGCTAAAGAAATCCCTCCTCATCTCTGTTCTAAAGGGACATTCCTTATTTCAAATGAGAAATGGCTCTCATTTCTGTTATTCCATAATTATGCTATCCATAACTTTGGAATGATCCCCAACAAGAAAGAAAGGACAACATTATGTTTTTAGGGCATAATCAAAGGTGGGAGTGAAATCAATGAGGTGTATACAGGCACTTAGAGAGATTAGGGCCCAGGCATCTAAAGGCGCAATAGCACTATTAAGTCCAACATTTTATAATCAAAGTGAAATGGGTGGTGTGCAAGAGGGCTGCAGGTAACTCTTGAGTAATATGAGGCTGGAGACATCACAGAACAAGGGATAAATAAGTTTTAAGCTCTGAATAATTGACCTAAAATATAATGAAATAAAATGTGTGCGTGACCTATGGGCATAAATTGACTTGCAAATCAGGAAATGTTCATGTAAATTGAGTTTAGTATGCAAATTTGCACTACTTTCTAAACCCCCAAAAGAGGCCTTCCATAGATCAAATGGGACTTAATTTTAACTTTACCCATTGAAAATTAATGAGTTTTTTCAGACCTATTTTTTGAGGTACATTGCAGAGACCTTCTTTTGCATAGGTTGCTTTAAAATAGAGTTTATTTATCTCAATTCAAAATTATATTCATTATAGAACATGGAATAGTACAGCACAGTACAGGCCCTTCGGCCCACAATGTTGTGCCGACCCTTATTGCCTTGCCAGAAAAAATATGGGATATTGCAGAGCATCAGAAGAACAGGTGTGAGTGAGATGTACATAGCTCAGTATCAGAACAAGCTGGAAATCTGAAACTTTGCAAATTAGGTTTGGCATAAAGATGTGTAAAGCCCCACAGGAGTCCTTCCATAACCCAAAGCGGACCTAATATTAATTTTCCCTATTGAAAATTGATGAGATTTTTTCAGATCAACTTTTAAGGTATTAGAGATCAGTGGACCCAACCCAAATAATTTTGTTCTATCTGAACAATGCAAAGAAACTGCAAAATTGATGACCCAGGAATTTTTTTTTTGGATGCTTCCAGTGGAAGGGGAAGCACTTTCCTTTTTCAAGTTCAAATTTATTGTCATCTTAGTGAGTGAACAGGTATACAACCAAATGAGTCAAAGTTCCTCCAGACCATGGTGCACCCACAAAACATATCACACACTGCACATGAACCAAAATATTACCAAAAATAAGTTAATAAAATACAATTCAAAATGCATGTAGTGTGCAGCACAAGTAAACAGCTCTCTGACCTAGGGACGAGACCTTAATGGTGACAGTGTAGTCATTGGTTCATTGGTCAATCTGCTTTGAGCTAAAGATGGAAGACTGAATGTGCTTGTCCTGGCCTGGCATCATCAGGCAGTGCTTCAACACGTTTAATGGGGGTGTGGGGGGGGGGAATGCACATTTGGCTTTTAAACCCCATTAACTTTGACCAGTATTAGAGAATGCAACATAGCAAATATTGGGGAAGTGCAAAGGAAAAAGTTTGACATGACTGTAAACTTATTGTCTGAGAGACTGCACAATAGCTCGAAAAGCACCCATTGAAGCATTCGACAGGACACTGCAAGAATTTAGATACAGTAACAAGCTGTTGGGAGGTGTTACTTTACTGGTAGCTGGAGATTGTCATCAAATGCTATCAGTAATTGCACAAGGTACTAAAGCACAGGAATTGAAAGCCTGCATTAAAGCATCATACATTTGGGAAAATGTTAAATAAGTACACTTGAAAACTAATTTACTGTACATTTGACAGGCATTCCAGCTGAGAGAGTTTACTTTAAATTCATTCAAATTAGGAAAGGGAAAATTCAACACAAAAACTGAAATTGGATGATTTTGATGTAAAACTTTAAATTTACTGATAATGTGACAGACATCTCTGACCTAGTGTACCATCTCATAAACTTGTACAAGAAGGAGCTTAATCATGCTGCCCAGTAATTGGATCCTCCTATATTACATAACAGCGTGAGATTCAGTTCAAAAGTTACTTCCACATGTAGCTGAGACTATAGGCACTCTGGTAATGCTGTTGGGAAGATATCTTCTTTCATCTGTGCCAACGATCCTGTCTGATCTACCTTTACAATTCAAGCAACTTCAGGTCCCTGTTCAATGTAGTTTTATTGTTAACATTAACAAGGTACAAGGACAATCACTAAAAATTGTGACTTTAATCTCGAAACTCAGTGCTTTTCTCGTGGTCAGCTGTACATTGGTTACTCTAGAGTTGGAGATAAACATAAATCTTACACTATTTTCCTTTTGTTTTGTAAAAATGTATGCTGAAGCACTTCAGCATTGGAATAAAATAGCTATACATGTTGTGAATAGGCACATAATTACTTAGTGAACCATATGTAATTTCTGTATGAGTATTTATTTTCAGTGTACAGTACCTTCAAATAAACTACATAATTTTAACTCACTAATTATTATTATTCATGGAAATTCACTTACAAGGAGTGTTATAAAACCTGATTGAATGGACATTGTTATGACTGCTTGCAGAGTAACTGGAGCAACTTTGGGAATAGCAGTATGTTATTAATGAGTCAATGTAGATCATCGAGTTCAGGTTATTTGTTTTTGTGCTGTGGGTGTGAAGCAACAAATTTGGCATTTGCCTTACTTGTAATTGCCTTGGAGAAGGCAATGGAGATTCACCATGATTCAGGATCAGACTTATTTATCACAGCGCAGCCCCTCGTACTGTAGCGTCGCCTGTTACACTTGGGCAGGAGGTGCCAGAAGCGGTGTGAGCGAAAGCAGATGCACGGCAAGCACGCTGGAATCCATGTTAGGTTAAAAGGCCAACTCCTGCAGGCCAGCTCTCACATCAACACTGCTCTCCAGTACTGGTTCACTGGATTACCTTTGTGTGCAACTGCCCCAGAGTGAAATGAGGAACTGCTGTCTGCTTATTCTTACAGAAACATGGCTCCAGGACAGCATCCCATGCACCATCAATCTTCAGGCCATGCCACTCAACGACTTGCGCTAATATTATTTTGTGACTGAATTGTGCTTTATCATAACTACAGTACTGTGCAAGTCTTGGGTACATTTCTATGGCTAGGGTGCCCAAGATGTCTGTACAATACTATATTTGTCAATGTGGAGCAGAGTGCAAGGTGGCAAATCTGGTGGGGGCAAAGGATGTTGGGAATGGTGTTGGACGGGGTTTTGGTCATGTTGCAGAGAAGAAGTGCCAGGGACAGGATTGGCACGGGTGCAGACACACTCAGCCCTGAGACACAGGCCAGGAGATAATGATTCCAAACAATTGGTTTATGATCATTACTGAATGTCTCTCTGGAGCTTCACACTCTCTCCACTCTCCCTTCCCCTTTTCCCAACCATGGTTCCCCTCTCCCTGCCCCCTTCCCACTCTCAATCCACAATAGAGACCCATAAAAGAATCAGATTTATCATCAGTCACATGTGTCATGAAATTTGTGGTTATATTTCCAGCGAGAGTACAGTGCAATGCAATACATAAAATTGCTTCAGTACTGTGTGTGACTATATGTACTGTGTTTTGCACCTTAGCCACAGGGGAATGATGTTTCGTTTAACTAAATGTATGGTTGAATGACAACAAACCTGAATTTGAAAATGTCTATCGAAACATGTACAGTGAAATACATTGTTAGTGTTAACAACCAACCCACCCAAAGACTTATTGGGGGCAGCCTGCATGTGTTGCCACACGCTCCATTGCCAATATAGCTTGCCCACAATGCTTGGCAGAACAACACTGAGGACAATAAAACAGGACACAAGCCACACAGACCCAACTTTACAAAAGGCCTTCAGTCTCCATACCTTGACTTCTAATCAACCCTTGGGCTTTAATCCTTGGCATGAAGTATTCATTAAGTTCCCTCAGATTCTGCTCCTCACCTATACTTTGGGGGTAATTAATCAGAAGAAGATAATTTTGTGTCTGTCACCCCAGATGACGAGGTTTTCTTCACTGACGGAGTACGACGCAGGATTTTATTTTGCAGACCAAGTCACTGTTTAAACCATTGCTTTTTCATTTGTATTTGGAGAGGTCGGCAGGATCTGGAATCGGTGAATCTCCATGTGGTCTCGCAGTGTTTTTGCGACGGCGGTTTCAGTGTTTCGATCTTGTGAGGATGAAGGATGATGTGCGGTTTGGAGGGAAATCTTCAAGGAGTTTTGCCCCAGTGCCCTTGTCCACAATAGTAGTAGAGGTTGTAGATCCATCTGGCCTTGGCAAGTTACTGTGGCATATTTTTTAGATGGTACCCTCTGTAACATGTTTTGGAGGGGCTGAATGTTTTCAGTATTGGACGGGGAGCAAATCCATCAGGCTATTTTTGTGCTGGCTAGTGTTAGGCTTGGAAGTTGTCAGATCTGCACTGCTCTGGGCAAGTGGAGAGTATTCCATCATACTCCTGGTTTGTGCCATCTAGATGGCAGAAAGGCCTTGGGGTGGGGGGGTGGGGGAAGGTCAGGCAGTGAGCTATTTGCTGCAGAATTCCCAGAATTTAGGTGTGTATGGGGTGTCCAGGGAGGGGTAGCACCTCTGGTGAAGGGGCTTGTCGTGTCCATTCTGGGGCAGCTCACTCACCTTTGGTCCCCACCGGACCCTCAGCTCTAACCTGTGGCTCCAAGTAGCCATTCACATGCGACAGCGGCCACAGCCCAGCACGCTGCTTGGACAGGCAGGCTAAAGCAAGTGAGGGTAGCCAGTGGACCTCATGCCCTGGTGAGAAAGGGACATATTTGTCCTAGCATGCACGGTCAGCTCTGGCAGACTAGGAAGGTGAGATCAACAGCAAGATCCAACGGTGAGGCAGGCTGTTCTGCAGGGCTTCATGGAGAGCGATGGGCATGGCAAAGCATAGAAGTTGTTATGGTTATCCACCACAACCAAGGAAGATCCCAGTTGTTAGGATTCCTCATACCGATGGGCACAGATGCCCGAGATCGAGAGGGTGGAATTTCCCCAGTGCAATGGCTTCTCCACTTTAAAAACTCCCGCACAGGTTTCAGTTGTCACGATCAGATACGACACACAGCCATTCACCCAGCCTTTGATCTGCTGTTGCAGCTCTGTATTTATGTGACCGATCCAAAAAGGTTTCGAGCCATTGGTAACCCTAGGATATGAATGGTAGGTGATGCCGTGGAGTGTCTTGGTGGTTAGATTCTGACCCATTGAAGATGATCATCAAATGCCATTCCTATGAGATGAATCATCCCATTTGGATACCAGATCCAGCAGAACTTAACTTGAACTGAAGTTTACAGTCTTGCTCAGCCATAAAACCTTCATCATAAATCTGTTGGAATAGACACAGTGTTGTATGCAGAAGATGCTACACTAAAGGTCTCATTTACTATTTTGGGTCACAGCTAACTATTTCTCAGTCTTCAGAGTCTCAGTCCTTTGGCCAAAGAAACAGATGTGGTTGCTAGTGTCTTAATGTGCAGGAGATTTTTAATAGAAAAAGATAGTAAAGGCATGTTACACTAGTCACGGGAGATTTCAGTATGTAGGTAAATAGGGGAAAATCAGGTTGATGCTGGATCCCAGGAGAAGGAACTTTTTAGAATGTTGGCACTTTAGCACAGCTTGAGGTTGAGCTCAGTAGAGAAAAGGCAATTCTGGATTGGGTGTTGTGTAATGAAGCAGATTTGATTAGGGAGCTTAAAGTAATGGAACCCTCAGGAGTCAGTGATCATACTGTGATAGAACTCACCATGCATTTTGAAAGGGAGAAGCTAAAAATCACATGTATCAGCATTAAAGTGAAATAAAGGTTATTAGAGAGGCACAAGAGAGGAGATGGCCAAAGTTGATTGGAGTGGACACTAGCAGGGATGAAGGCAGAAAAACAATGCTGGAGTTTCTGGGAGCAGTTCGAAAGGTGCAGGATAGATATATCCCAAAGAAGTAGTATTATAAATGGTGGATGACAGGATATTATAAATCAGTTTACCAGACTTCAGTGGTTGGGAAGATGTTGGAGTACATTATTAAGGATGATGTTTTGGGGTACCTGGAGGCACATGATAAAATAGGCCAAAGCCAGCATGGTTTCCTGAAGGATAAATCTTGACTGACAAATCTGTTGGAGTTTATTGACAAAATAACAGGCAGGATAGACAAAAAAGGAGTCGGTAGATGTTGTTTATTTGGATTTTCCAAAAGCCTTCGACAAGGTGCTGCACATGAGGCTGCTAAACAACTAAAAGGCCCTTGGTGTTTCAGGAAAGATACTAGCATGGATAGAAGATTAACTGACTGTCAGGAAGCAAAGAGTGAAAGTAAAAGAGGCCTTTTCAGGGTTGGCTGCCATAACCATAAGACCATAAAGAGATAGAAGAGAATTAAGCCATTTGGCCCATTGAGTTTGCTCCACCATTTCATCATGGGTTAATCCATTTTTCTCTCAATCCCATTCTCCTGCCTTCTCCCTGTAACCTTTCACACTGTCACTAATTAAGAACCTATCAACCTCTGCCTTAAATTCACCCAACTTGGCCTCCACAGCCATCTGTGGCAATGAATTCCACAGATTCACCACCCTCTAGCTAAAGAAATTCCTTCTTATCTCCATTCCAAATGGATGTCCCTCTGTTCTGAATTGGTGTCCCTCTATTCTGAGGCTGTGGCTTCTGGTCCTAGACTCCACTAATGGCTAACACAAGAGGGCACAGTTTTAAGGTGCTTGGAAGAAGGTACAGTGGAGATGTTAGGGGCAAGTTTTTTTTAAAATGCAGAGAGTGGTGAGTGCATGGAATGGGCTGCCAGCGATTGTGGTGGAGGTGGATATGATAGGGTCTTGTAAGAGACTCCTGAATAGGTACATGGAGCTTAGAAAAATAGAGTGCCATGGGTAACCCTAGGTAATTTCAAAAGTACATGCTCGGCACAGCATTGTGAGCCGAAGGGCCTGTATTGTGCTGTAGGTTTTCTATGTTTCTGTATTTAGAGGAAACATCCTTTCCACATCCACTCTTTCTAGGCCTTTCAACATTCTATATGCTTAGTGAGATCCCCCCTCATTCTTTAAAATTCCAGTGAGTACAGGCCCAGAGCTATCAAACACTCCTCATACAATAACCCTTTTATTCCCAGAATCATTCTCCTGAATCCCCTCTGAACCCTCCCCAATGTCAGCACATCCTTTCTTAGATAAGGTGACCAAAATTGCTCACAGTACTCCAAGTGAGGCCTCACCAGTGCCTTATAAAGCCTCAGCATTGCATCCTTGCTTTTTATATTCTAGTCCTCCCGAAATGAATGCTAACATCCCATTTGCCTCTAATTCTTAATGATTTAGGAGCAGCTTCTCCTTTCATCAGATTTTTGACCCATCCATGAACACGGCTTCATTGTTCCTTTTTTCCTTGCATTATTTATTTATTTTGTAATTCTTAATAGTTGTTATGCCTTTGTACTGTCAAATAACAAATAATTTCACAACATAATCATAACTATGATAATAAATTTGATTCTGGTTGTGATTTTGCTCTTGCCTTGCTGGAATCTTTCACCATAGTTGTTTATTTTTGTAGCTTCATCAGATTGACACCCCAGGTCTGGGTGTGACTGAATGCTGCTCCTGGGATGATGTTCAGTGCCCCAACATGAACCAAGTTTGGTTCTTGGTTTGGTAGAAGTAGGAGAGTGGAAATATGCTGACATTAGACATTGCAGGTCGTCACAGAAGCAAACATTTTGACCCACCAAGTCTGCACTGACTACCAATCACCTGGGCTTGTTGAGACAAAAGGCCCAATTACTGAGCTGTATCTCCAACTTTAACACATTAGTGATCCACAGATGTCAGCCTTTACTTGCAAGCATTGGATTAATTTGCAGCACCGCAAGAGCTAGATTCCTTCTCTCTTTATAAAGGTTGCTGGTGAACACAGCAGGCCAGGCAGCATCTCTGGGAAGAGGTACAGTCGCCGTTTTGGGCCGCTTGGCCCAAAACGGCGACAGTACCTCTTCCTAGAGATGCTGCCCGGCCTGCTGCGTTCACCAGCAACTTTTATGCGTGTTGCTTGAATTTCCAGCATCTGCAGATTTCCTCGTGTTTGCGTTCCTTCTCTCTTTACTCCATTTGCATTTGGTAAAGAACCTGATGTTGGCTCAAGTTTACCTCTCCCATTCTCCCCCCCCCCCCTGAATCTGTTGCTTACAAGAATATTTTGAGTAGCTTAGTTGAGAAAGATTTAATATGCCAATAGATTTCAAAAGGAAGTGCTGAGGGAAGGGGTTAGAGAAGTTCCAGAACACCTAAATGGAGATGCACAAGACTACAGATGCTGGAATCTGGAGCAAAAATGCAAGCTGGTGCAGGAACTCGAGAGGTTTCAGGCAGCATCTGAGATGTAAAGAACCCAATGTTTCACATCTGGGCCATGCGTCAGGTTATCACCCATGTTGATCCAAAATGTTGTCAGCGCGCCCGAGTTCCTATAGCAACTTTGTCACTTTTTCAAGGGCGTCCATGTACTTGGAGGCGAGTTTGATCAGGGTCTCTCCAGGAGACAACCCTCACCTTCCATGGTCTCATTTCCCACAAGATGTCATTTCGTATTCAGCCTCCAAACGAGCCTAAAAATACTGAGTGAACAGATGGTACCTGTTTCAATTGGATAAATATTTGGTAAATTTACATTCTTTATGAATACACAGAGAGAATAAGAAAATTGTATTAATTGGATAGTCCTTTCAAGGAGGTGGCACTGGAATCATAGGCCAAATGGACTTCACTGTACTTCTAGGCTTTCAATGATAGTCTACCCTGGTGCAATTGAACTCTAAGTGGAGACACAGTAGAAGAATTGCATTTTATAACACATTAGGAGATGTAAAAGTGCTTTGCAACCGACGACATGTTAGTAGCATGGTTACTGTTGTGGTATAGTCCACATAGCAACCAATTTACACACAACATGCTTCCACAAGGAGCTGTTTGATTATGTCAAGATCATCTGTGTCTGTAATGTTGGTTGTGGAATAAATATTTATCTGGACTTTGCTTTTCCCATTTTTGCTGATCCTTTGATATTTAGATGTAATCTGCAAACAGGTCTGATTTAAAAGACCTGGATGGAAGTAGTTGCTATGGAGTTGAAATAATGTGTGGAATTCCAATTTAAGAATGCTGGTATGTTTTAAGACTATTCTCTGGTACAAACCTATTTGCTTTGAGCAGGGCTGTACTCTGCTGAAAATACAAAAAGAACTCTGTACACTAATAGCATTATTTTGGATCATGCATCTTTAAGGTCTGTTTTTCCGAAATGTGATCGATAAATTTTAGAGTTGGCTGACTCTGGTCTTGAAGTTCCACCACAATAATCTGCTGAACTATTTGTTCTGCTGCACTGTAGGTTGAGCAAGAAGTCCATACAATGCGTGATGGTTTTATAATCTGTTCTGCTTTAATTTCCAGTTAAAATCACACGTTATTCAGCATTGACATTATTTCTCATACTGTACCCCAAACCCCTCTCACTTCCTCCATCTGTATCGCTATATAGCTGCCTATCTCACTATTCTCTCCACATGCCTCTCCCACGGTCTTTGCTTTCAGTCTTTCCTCATCTTTCCCCATGCTCTGGCTCTTTGCCCTCTGTCCACACACCAGCAGCTTCTCTTTCCTCTAACTCATTGGCTTTTGTTTCCCTTTTCTTGAGTCGGGGTTAGGGACTGGAGGTTGGAGGCCCAAGTTTGAGAGTCTGGAGCCAAGGATTGGAGACCCAGAGGTGGCCTGTGGGGTGTGTGTGTGTGGTTGGTAGGGTGGGAAAGGGGCTTGACTTGTTCTGTTGATGCAATTGTTGCTTGTGTTGTTCTATATTGAATGTTGTGTTGTTAGGTTGAACATAATGGGCAAACTAGGTTGGCGCTGGAATGTGTGGTGACACTTGTGGGCAGCCTCCAGCACACCCTTACATGTGCTGGTTGTTCATGCAAAAAAGTGATGCACTTTATGTTTCAATGTGCAAGTGATAAATAAATCTGAACCTGAATTGCTTAACTAGATAAAATCCTATGGCATTACAGGGAAGATACTGGCATGGATAGCAGAATGGCTGGCAAGCAGGAGGCAATGAGTGGGAATAAAGGGGGCCTTTTCTGGTTGGCTGCCAGTGACTAGTGGTGTTCCACAGGGATCAGTATTGGGACTGCTACTTTTCACATTGTTTGTCAACGATGTAGATAATGGAATGATGGCTTTGTGGCAAAGTTTGCAGATGATACGAAGATAGGTGGAGGGGTAGGTAGTGCTGAGGAAGCAATGCAATTGCAGTAGGATTTAAGACAAATTTGAAGAATGGGCAAACAAGTGGCAGATGGAATGCAGTGTTGGGAAATGTATGATAATGCATTTTGGTAAAAGGAGTAAAAGTGCAGACTATTATATAAATGCAGACATCCCACCCTGCAAAAACTCATTTCAGGGAGGTAGCAACCCCGCCCCCCCGCAACCCCATATTCCCCCCCCCCCATCAACCTCCAAGAGTGTATGTAATACTTTGTTTAGTGATTTTGTCTAATCTGTAAACAAAGTTCGGTATATGCAGCAAATGTGACATTAAAATATGTACTTATATTATCATGTTTATTCTATTACAACTTTAAGCAAATCTACAGGGAGTTTGGCCTCGCCACGTAGGACATCAATAGCGTAGCTCCTTGGCAGCTAGTCAGCTAAGTTTAAATCAGGGGTCCCCAACCTTTTTTGCACCGTGGACTGGTTTAATATTGACAATATTCTTGCGGACCGGCCGACCTGGGGGGGAGGGGTGTGTTAAACATGACCGGAATATAGGTGATTAGTCAACTATAAGTCACTTGTTAGTGGCTAATACACTCAATTTCATTTCTAAAGGTGTTTATCTAACGAATTTAATATTAAACACACAGTGCATATTTTCCTCGCATGAGTGTAGTGATAAGTCAATTATAACAGTGGTCCCAAACCTCTGGGCCGCGAAGAATGCAGCGGTACAGCGGTAGCCAGAACGCACCCAGCACATCTTTAAGAAAAAAGCCAAAATAAACAAGCTAATTGATTAGGCGCCGCCCGGTACATAAATGTCGGCCCAGATCAGAGGCGATGCAATCAGCAATTGTACTCTCAGTCACCTCATGTCGCAGAAACCAGCATAAGCACCGGCCTGACGGGCCACAAGGCTCGGGACAGACTTTAACTTTTTAACCATACTCAATCAGCCTTAACACTGGCTTTCTTGTCTGCCCCCTGAACCAAACCCTCAATACTATACTTTTTTCTGACTTTATCATTTTGAAAATCCTCAGGTCTATCATCACGCAAGTATAGGCTCATGACCTGTGAAACGATCAGCTTTGTCACCTCATGATCCAAGAGTTGAACTTCAGATTTTGTCATAATTTCCTTTTACTTCTACTTTCAACTCTGGTCATAACAAATATCGCAGTCTTGTGGTTTTACAGACTGTTATTGGTGGTCTCCTCAGCCCCAGCGGTATTAAGCAGATTTAGCAGAGCTTTAGTTTCCAGGGCTTTGTTAAGACTGGCATACAGTTTGTTAAATAAATAAAGCTGTGTCAGGTTGAAGGTCAATTATCTCTCTCACTGTTGAAAATTGATCGCACATTTGACAGGGTTTCTATGAAAGTTTGGTACCTTTGTGACGTGCATCCAGATAAAGTCGGGTGATAATCAAAAAAAAATCAATCAGAATCAGGTTTAATATCATCAGCCTACGTCGTGAAATTTGTTCACTTTGTGGCAGCAGTACAATGAAGTACATGATAATATAGGGGAAAAACAGCGAATTACAGCAAGTATATATGTATACCAAATTGTTAAATAAGTAGTGGAAAAATGGAAATACAAAAGTAGTGAGTTAGTGTTCATGGGTTCAATGTCCATTCAGAAATCAGATGGCAGAGGAAAAGAAACTGTTCCTGAGTTGCTGAGTGTGTGCCTTCAGGTTTCTGTACCTCCTTCCTGATGATAACAGTGAGAAGAGGGCAATCATATGGTTTCCTGTACAGCCTGTTTTCATGAATGAAAACTTGGAAAAATTAATTATTCATAAAGTCACATGGCACAGAAATTAGCTCTTTGGCCCAATAGGAATCAGCTTTGGGGCTGCTTTTTTTATTACGCATGTAAGTGATTTAGGTGTGAATATACATGGCCTACTCCTGCGCCTATTTTCTATTGTCTATTGATTAACAAGTTTGCTGACTGTACTAAATTAGGTGGGAGGGGGGTCTTGTTGACAGTGAAGCAGGTTACAACGAATTATAAAGAGATCTTGATGAGTTAAGGAGATGGACTGAGGAATGGCAAAAGGATTTCAATTTAGATCAGTGTGAGGTGATGCATTTTGGACACTCAAACCGGGATGGGACTTGTAGAGTGAATGACAGGGCACTGGTCAGTGTGGTGGAACAGAGAGACCTGAGAGTACAAGCTGAAAGCGGTCGCACGAGTAGACAGGGTGACGAAGGAGGCGTTCAACATGTTGGCTTTCATCAGTCGGAGCATCAAGTTTAGTAGTAGAGACGTTATGTTGCTGTTATACAAGTCATTGGTGAGACCACACTTGGGGTGTTGCATACCATTTTGGTCACCTTATTATAAGGAAGACATTATTAAGTTGGAATGGGTGCAGAACAAATTTCTGAGGATGCTGCCTGGACTTAGAGGACCTGAGTGAGAGGGAGAGGATAGCATACTGGATATTTATTCCTTTAAGCATAGGAGAATGAGAGGTGACTTCATTGAAGTTTACAATATCATCAGGGGCATGAATATGGAAGATAGTTATGGTCTTTCCCCCAGGACTGGGGAATTTAAAACCGGGAGGCTCAGATACAAGATAAGAGGGGAGAGATTTAAAAGAGCGAAAACACACACGCACACACACACACACACACACACACACACACACACACACACACACACACACACACGTAACGTGCTTACCCAGAGGGTAGTTAGTACGTGGAATGAGCTTCATAAAGAAGTGGTCGAAGCTGTTATTATTGCAACATTTAAGAGACATTGGTTAGGTACATGAAGAGGAAGGACTTGGAGAGTTAAGGGACAAATGTAAGCAACTGGTAGCTAGAATGGACTGGTTGGGCTGAAGGGCCTGTTTCAATGTTATATTACTGACTTTTGGACAGAGTATTGGTGATCAGGATAGAAACAGGTTACAGTACTTGATCTGTGAGGTGGCAGCCCTAGAGAATCCAAATTCCATGAGCAATTCCTCAAACTGAAGCTTTCACTTCCCTTCACGTGGGATGGTCTGGAGTGGTAATTGACAAGAAACATTCATGTCACACATGAATCAGGCAATGACCATCTCTAACAAGAGGGAGTTTAAAAACCTTCTCTAGGCACTGAATACCATTGCTGATTCCCCGCCATTAACTTTCTCAGTCAGGGTTGCCATTGTCTGTAAACCAGGCTCAACCAGCCTCACAGATAATGCAGCAACCAGAGGCTAGTCGTTCACCTGGCTACTGCTAAGCCAAAGGTGAGCAGTCTGAAGGAAAACTTCCACTTACAGGACGAACACACCAACAATACTCAAGGGACCCAAAGCCATCCAGCAGAAATTAATCCCCTTGACTGGCACCTTCACCACAACTCTTTAACAGTCTGCATTTTACCTACTAAGTGCAGCTTGTAGCATTTCAAAAGATAAAATGCAGCAACACACTCAGACTTCTTCAGAAATATGTTCCAAACCCATGAGCTCAAAGACAAGAGGACAAGAGAGCAGCAGTTTGAACTCTTTGTGACCTGCAAGATCCCCTTCAAGTTGCACAATTTCCTGGAAATATATCGCTGCTCTTCCATTGTCAATATTTCAGGCTGAGACTCTTCATCAGCAGTGGTCCTGAGTTTTGATTCTGCTGTTGTATTGTTTAAAGTACGAAAGTGAAGCAAGACCTGCATTTATGTATCACCTTTCATAGCCCCGGGTCTTTTACAAGTATTTTATAATCAACAAAGTAACGTTTGAGTGTCATCACTGCTGCAGTATGTGAAAAATTGCAAGCACTAGTTCCTAGAAACAGGTTTTTGATAACAAACAGTTTTAGTGGTATTGATTGAGGGATAAATATTGGCCGTGTACCAGGGAGAGTCTGACTGTTCTTCTCAGAATTAGTGCTATGGGATTGTTTCCATCAGGGGTTCCCAAACTGGGGTCCATGGACCCCTTGCTTAATGGTATTGCTCCACGGCATAAAAAAGGTTGGGAACCCCTGGTTTACATTGATCTGATGGGGTGGACATGTTCCTCCCAGGAAATGGTGCCGCCATGGCTGCAGGCTCCCCTTTACCCTATCGGAATGTGTAGATTTTGTATTTGCCCCTTCTGCAGGGAAATTGAGAGTACCATCTCATGAGTAACACACAGAATGCTGAAAGAACACAGCAAGTCAGGCAGTAACTGTCCTGATGAAGCGTCTCAGCCTGAAACGTTGACTGTTTATTTCTCTCATTAGATGCCACCTGACCTGCTAAGTTCCTCCAGCGTTTTGTTGTGTTACTCAGGATTTCCAGCATTTGCAGAATCTCTAGTGTGTACAACCTAATGAGTGCTGAATTTGAACAAGATCATAATGTTATTGGTTACAACCTGCCCTAGTTTCTATAGAAGGGAAAATAAGTTTTGAGCCAAGCTGTTCCATCACACCCAGTTTAACCAGGCAGTAACTACACACAGATTGTCATGAAACTCTGTGGGAGAGATGAATTAGACCCATCCAAGACTTTTCAGCAGCCGTGAGTCCTTTTCAAACCATGCAAACAGCTGTGTTTAGCAAATAAATAAAGCCAGGAGTTGGACCACAAAAATATTTTTTGCTGTTGGTGCTTCATGTGACTTGGCTTGTGCGGTGTTCTCACTGACTGCCCCCTTCCCCTTTACTTTCCTGTGACCCACAGGTTGCTGCTTCAAGACTCAAGCCCTGATTTTAACCCTTGCAGCAAAAAGCAGTGGGGGTAGAAGCAAGTGGGGAGGGTTGGATGTGGGTAGGATAGTGCAGTGGAAGGGAGGATGAAAGCAAGTTGGTGGGATGAGTGACAGGGTGGCGAGGCGGGATTAAGAAAGGGGTTTTGGGCATGGTGGTAGGCATAGCCATTTTATCGTATATACAGAGCCTATAAGAAGTATTCAACCCCCCCCCCCCCACAGGAGTTTTCAAGTTTTATTGTTTTGCAACATTGAATCGCAGTAGATTTAATTTGGCATTATTTGACACTGATCAACAGAAAATGACTCTTTCATATCAAGGTGATCCAACTTAATTACAAATATAAAACACAAAATAATTGATTGCTTAAGTATTCACCCCCTTCAAGTCAGTATTTAATAGATGCACCTTTGGCAGCAATTACAGCCTTGAGTCTGTGTGGATAGGTCTCCATCAGCTTTGCACATCTGGACACTGCAATTTTTCCCCAGTCTTCTTTACAAAACTGCTCAGGCTCTGTCAGATTGCATGGGGATCAAGAAGGTTCCCTGACTCAATTAAGGTTACGTTTATTACCTTTACTTGTCACATGTACATTGAATCATGCAGTAAAATGTATAGTTTGCATCAACAACCATGTCCAAGTACGTGCACATGACGCCATGCAGGGTGCCAACAAGATTCAAGTTTATTTATGATGTGTACATTGAAACATACAGTGAAATGCGTCATTTGCCTTAACAGACACCGCACCCGAGGATGTGTTGGGGGCTGCCCGCAATTGTCGCCACACATTCTGGTTCCATAGCGTGCCAACAATTTACTAACCCTAATCTGTACGTTTTGGGAATGTGGGAGGAAACTGGAGCATCCCGAGAAAACCCACAAACTCTCTACGGAGAGCGGTGGGTATTGAACCCCAGTCACCTGATGACTGATGCCGTGAAGCATTACGCTAACCGCTACTTTACCGACACCAGATTCTGAATACTTAGCAATCCAGCAGATAAAATAGGGAGATTAGTGTAATGCATCTCTTCGCCAAATTCTGACTGAATGTGAGGGATCAAACGAGGGACAGCAAACTGAGTTGGATGCAAGTGATCCTGATGGTGTTATTGTATTTTTAAAGATTTAGTTTACAGCAAGCTGAAAAATTCTTGAATATCTCTAAAATGCTGGTAATGTGCACTTCACAACTGTGCTGTCAAGGGTGGAGGCCCTTTCATCCATTACTTCACACAAAAAAAAACAGATCATTCTGGAAAGACTCAGCAGGTTATAGGGAGTTAAGGAAGAGGCTGAAGAGCAGGACCTCCAAGGTGGCAATCTCTGGATTTCTTCCAGCACCACATGTTAGTCAGGGCAGGAACAGGTTGATAGTACAGATGAATGAGTGGCTGAGGAATTAGTGCAGGGGGCAGGGTTTCAGATTTCTGGATGATTGGGATGTCTTCTGGGGGAAGGTGTGACCAGTATGAAAAGGACGAGTTACACCTGAACTCGAGGGGTATCAATATCTCCTCTGGAAGGTTTGCTAGAGCTGTTATGGAGGGTTGAAACTAAGTTAGCAGGGGGATGGGAACAAGAGTATCAGGGCTGAAGATGGAGCAGTTGGAATACAAGTCCCTGCAGTCTGTGAGACTGTGAGGAAGGTCAGGCACGTGATGGGGGAAAATTGCAGTCAGTGAGAGTGAGGGAAAGTGTAACATGGGGGCAAACTTGAAAAGGGTGATGAATGCAGGACTGAAGGCGTTATATTTGAATGCACACTGTACAGGGAATAAGATAAATAATCTTGTAGCATAGTTAGAGATTGGCAGGATTGGCATTGTGGGCATCACTGATTTGTGGCAGAAAGATCACAGTTGGGAGCTTATCATCCAGGAGTACACATTGTTTTGAAAGGACAGGCAGGTAGGCAGAGAGGATGGGTTGGCTCTGTTGATTAAAAAAAAACTGAAATCAAATCTTAGAAGGGACATAGAATTGGAAGAGGTAGAAACCTTGTGGGTAGAGTTAAGAAACTGCAAGGGTAAAAAGACCCTGATGGGAATTATATTTTGTCCCCCAAATCATTAGCCATGATGTGCGATATAAATGTCAATGAGATATAGAAAAGGCATGTCCAAAGGGCAATGTTACAAGAGTTATGGGGGAATTTCAATATGCAGGTAGATTGAGAAAATCAGGATGGTGCTCTATCCCAACAGAGGGAATTTGTAGAATGTTTATGAGGTGGCTTTTTAGAGCAGCTTGTGGTTGAGCCCAGTAGGGGAGAGGCAATACTGGTTTGGGTGTTGAGTACTGAACAAGGTTTGATTCTGGTGCTTAAGGTAAGGGAACCCTTGGGAGGCAGTGATCATAATATGATAAAATTCACCCTGCGCTTTGAAAGGGAGAAGATAAAGCCACATGTGTCAGTATTACAGTGGAGTAAAGAGAATTACAGAAACTTGAGAGGAGTTGACCAAAGTTGATTGAAAGAGAACACTAGCAGGGATGATGGTAGAACAATAATGGCTGGACTCTCTGGAGGCAATTTGGAAGGTGCAGGATTGATACATCACAAACATAGAAACATAGAAAACGTACAGCACATTACAAGCCCTTCGGCCCACAATGCTGTGCCGAACATGTACTTACCTTAGAAATTACCTAGGGTTACCCATAGCCCTCTATTTTTCTAAGCTCCATGTACCTATCCAAGAGTCTCTTAAAAGACTCTATTGTATCCGCCTCCACCACAGTCACCGGCAGCCCATTTCACACACACACCACTCTGCGTAAAAAAAACCTAAGCACCTTAAAACTGCCCTCTCGTGTTAGCCATTTCAGCCCTGGGAAAAAGCCTCTGACTATCCACATGATCAATGCCTCTCATAATCTTATACATCTCTATCAGGTCACCTCTCATCCTCTGTTGCTCCAAGGAGAAAAGGCCAATTTCACTCAACCTATTCTCATAAGGCATGCTCACCAATCCAGGTAACATCCTTGTAAATCTCCTCTGCACCCTTTCTATAGTTTCCACCTCCTTCCTGTAGTGAGGTGGCCAGAACTGAGCATAGTACACCAGGTGGGGTCTGACAGGGTCCAATACAGCTGTAACATTACCTCTCGCCTCTTGAACTCAATCCCACAGTTGATGAAGGCCAATGGACTGTCTGCCTTCTTAACCACAGAGTCAACCTGCGTAGCAGCTTTGAGTGTCCTATGGGCTCAGACCCCAAGATCCCTCTGATCCTCCACACTGCCAAGAGTCTTACCATTAATACTATATTCTGCCATCATACTTGACCTACCAAAGCGAACCACCTCACACTTATCTGGGTTGAACTCCATCTGCCACTTCTCAGCCCCGTTTTACATCCTATCGATGTCCCGCTGTAACCTCTGCCAGCCCTCCACACTATCCATAACACCCCCAACCTTTCTGTCATCAGCAAATTTACTAACCCATCCCTACACTTCCTCATTCAGGTCATTTATAAAAATCACAAAGAATAGGGGTCCCAGAACAGATCCCTGAGGCACACCACTGGTCACCGAACTCCATGCAGAATCTGACTTGTCTCCAACCACTCTTTGCCTTCTGTGGGCAAGCTTATTCTGGATCCACAAAGCAAGGCCCCCTTGAATCCCATGCCTCCTTATTTTCTCAATAAGCCTTGCATGGGGTACCTTATCAAATGCCTTGCTGAAATCCATATACACTATTTCTACTGCTCTACCTTCATCAGTGTGTTTAGCCTTCTCATGGCCCCTTCTGGCTCTTCTAATTTCATTCTTAAGCTCCTTCCTGCTAATCTTATAATTTTCTGGATCTCCATCATTATCTAGTTTTTTGAACCTTTTAAGCTGTTCTTCTTGACTAGATTTTCAACAGCCTTTGTACACCACGGTTCCTGTACCTTCCCATCCTTTCCCTGTCTCATTGGAACTTACCTCTGCAGAACGCCACGCAAATATCCCCTAAACATTTGCCACATTTCCCCCGTACATTTCCTTGAGAGCATCTGCTCCCAATTTATGCTTTCAAGTTCCTGTCTGATAACTTCATATTTCCCCTTACTCCAATTAAACGTTTTCCTAATTTGTCTGCTCCTATCCCTCTCCAATGCTATGATAGAATTGTGATCACCATCTCTAAAATGCTCTCCCACTGAGAGACCTGACACCTGACCAGGTTCATTTCCCAATGCCAGATCAAATATAGCCTCTCCTCTTGTTGGCTTATCTAAAGATGAAGTAAGGGAGGATGAAGCATCCATGGCTGAAGAGGGGTGTCAAAGACAGCATAAAAGCAAGAGAAGATATAAAATATAGCAAAAATTAGTGAGAAGTTAGATGATTAGGAAGTTTTAAAAAAAACTAACAGAAGGCAACATAAAAATCCATAGGGAGAGAAGAGATAAAATATGAAGGTAAGCTAGCCAATAAAATAAAAGGATACCAGAAGTCTTTTCAGATATAAAGTAAAAGAAAGGTGAGGTTGGATATTGGACTGCTGAAAAATTATGCTGGAAAGGTAGTAATGGGGGAACAAAGAAATGGTGGATGAACTTAATAAGTATTTTGCATCAGTCTTCACTGTGGAAGACACTAGCAGTATGCCAGAATTTCGAATGTCGGGGGCGGAAGTGAGTGTAGTTGCTATTACTAAGGAGAAGGTGCTAAGGAAACTGAAAAGGTCTGAAGGTAGATTAGACCAGATGGACTACACCCCAAGGTTCTGAAAGTGGTCGCTGAAGAGATTGTGGAGGCGTTAGTACCGATCTTTCAAGAATCAGTAGATTCTGGAATGGTTCCAGAGGACTGGGAAATTGCAAATATCACTCAACTTTAATAAGGGAGGGAGGCAGAAGAAAGAAAATTACAGGCTAGTTAGCCTGACTTCAGTGGTTGGGAAGATGTTAGAGTCCATTATTAATGATAAAGTTTTGAGGTACTTGGCATGTAATAAAATAGGCCAAAGTCAGTATGGTTTCCTTCAGGGGAAATCCTGCCTGACAAATGTGTTGGAATTCTTGTATGGAAATAAAAGGCGGAATAGACAAAGGAGAATCAGTGGATATTGTTTACTTAGATTTTCAGAAGGCCTTTGACAAGGTGCCGCATACAAAGCCTCTTAAGAGCCCTTGGTATTACAGGAAGGATGGATAGAAGATTGGCTGACTACGAGGAGGCAAAGAGTGGGAATAAAGGGGGCCTATTCTGGTTGGCTGCTCGTGACTAGTGGTGTTCCACAGGGGTCAGTATTAGGACACTACCTTTCACATTATATGTCAATGATTTGGATGATGGAATTGATGGCTTTGTGGCCAAGGTTGCAGATGGTACAAGGATTGGTGGAGAGGCAGGTAGTGTTGAGGAAGCAGGGAGCCTTCTGAAGGACTTGGGCAGAATGGGCAAAGAGGTGGCAGATGGAATATAGTGCAGGGAAATATACAGTCATACACTTTGGTAGAAGGAACAAAGATGAAGTTTTCTGAACTGGGAGAAAATTCAAAAACCAGAGGTGCAAAGGGAATTGGGAGTCCTTGTGCAGGATTCGCTAAAGGTTTACTTGCAGATTGAATCAGTAGTAAGGAAGGTGAAATTGGTCAAAGGTTATGGGAAGAAGGGAAGAGTATGGGGTTTGAGAGGGATAATAAATCAGCCATGATGGATCACACTTGTAGGGATGAGTGACCAAATTCTGCTCCTATGCCTTATGGTCTGACGGAAAGAAAGAGAGTCAATATCCCAATTCCAAGAACTTTCTCAGAACTGTGAAAGTGATTAAAAAAAACAACACAATTGTGGTCTTATGTACAATTTTAAGTGCAGAGTAGGTGGTGGGAGAGGAGAATATCTTTGATAGGTTGAGAGTAGCTTAAATGGGTTAATAGGACAGGTAAAGGGTGATTATGCTTTCTGACCTGCCGTGTGCTTCCAGTATTTTCTGATTTTGGTGAGATCCATGCTACTATATTCTTCATTCTGTTGCTGCTTTTCCCTTGTACTACTGTACTTCTGTTTTGTGAAATGAACTGTTTGTATGGCTTGCAAAACTAGGTTCTAAGTTCACGTATCTCGATCCATGTGGCAATAATATACCAGAACCAATGACCATGTCAAAACAGGCAATTGTGATACAAACATGGTTTTGTTAATTGTTCAAATTGGTGGAAGGACAATGTATTTTTCCATCACAAGAAAGCAGGAACATCATCAGGTACCCCCACCCTCCAGGCCAAGCTCTCTTCTCACTAGGACCATCAGGCAGGAGGTACAGGAGCTCCAGGTTTTGGAACAATTGTTACCCTACAACCATCAGGCTCCTGGACCGGCATGAATAATCTCACTCACCTCAACAATGAACTGATTCCACAATCTACAGACTCTTGTTCAAGGACTCTGTAACTCATGTTTTCAATATTATTATTTTCTTGCACAATTTGTCTTCTTTTACACATTGGTTGTTTGTTAGTCTATTTTTTTTTTGCACAGCTTGCTTTCTTTACTACTACAGTGCATGTTTGTCAGTCTTTGTTTTTGCATATCCTTTCATAAATTCTATTTTATTTATTTCCCTGTAGATGCTGGTATGAAAATGAATCCCAGGGTAGTATTTAGTAATATACAAGCACTTTGATAATAAATTTGCTTTTGATTTTGATATTGTATTTACACTCAGTGGCCACTTTATTAGGTATACCTGCTCGTTAATGCAAATATCTAATCAGCTTATCATGTGGCAGCAACTCGATGCATAAAAGCATGCTGACATGGTCAAGAGGCTCTGTCGCTGTTCAGGCCAAACATCAGAATGGGGAAGAAATGTGATCCATGTGCCTTTGCGGAATGATTGTTGGTGCCCGACAGGGAGGTTTGTGTATCTCAGAAACTGCTGATGATCTGGGATTTTCATACACAAGGTCTCCAGGGTTTACAGAGAATGGTGCAAGAAACAAATCTACCCAGTGAGAACAGGGCTTCTTTGGGCAAATACGCCTTATTAATGAGAGAGGTCAGAGGAAAGTGGCCAGGCTGGTTCAAGCTGACAGGAACTCAAATATCGCCGCATTACAGCAGTGGTGTGCAGAAGAGCATCTCTGCATGCATAGCACATTGAGCACAACAAAGTGGACGGGCTACAGCAAAAGAAGACATGAACATATACTCAGTGGCTACTTTATTAAGTACAGGAGTTACCTAACAAAGAGACCCCTAAGTGTATTTAAAAGTTAATTGTAATTGCCAAATGTTCTGTTCATCTGTGAAGAAAATTATATTCTTGTACATGCAAATGGCAGCAATGTCTCGGGAAGTTATTATAGTCTTGTGTTGTTGAGTTTCTCCTTCTCGCCTCAGGATGTAATTAATAAGTAACTTTTAGTCCCATTTGTCATTTTTTTAATTCCAGAAGGTAAGTATCTCTTGGCAGGCTTTGGATTTTCCTGTTTTAGTGCCTCAACACAGAGTTTGGCATGGGATGTGATACTTAAGAACCATTTTTTAAAAGCATTTTTAATGTGTTCAGCATTTGTCTGAACTGGCATTCTGCTATAGTATGACATACTGAACTGATAAAGGAACACATTGCATTTTATCAACTGTTTTGTATTCCAATAGATGTTAAACCTTCCTCTCCCTCTCAATAGATTCTACTGTAAATAGTGCTGGGAACACTGACTTGGGCTTCATATTCTGCTTTTATTTCAGGTTTCTAGCATCTGCAGTTTTTAATTTTCACATTGTACTTCAGGTTACACTGTTGCAAGTTATTCTGTTTTCCTGAAAATATTTGTCTTCAAGCACCGGATGAGACTGCTGATCTTAGAGAATTGTTGCATATAGCTTAATAAGCCCAGACTTATGAACCTAGTTGGTCTAATCTTTTCTTTCGCAAATGGACTAATAGAACACAACAAGGTACTAGGGTCCAACAGTGCTTCATAACAACAGAACCATGATCATTCCACAATGGACCGGTTACTTAACATTCTCTTGGCGCCTTCAGCTCCTTTGGGCTGAGCGCTTGGATTTCCTCTTCCACTAGTTTTCCAAATGGAAATGTTGTATGTGGAGAGTATGGATTCCAGTTCACTTGAAGCTTGCAACCCTTTTACTAAAACTAAGAACTACAGCCAAATCAGCAAAAACTGCAGATGCTGGAAAACTGAAATGCTGGAGATATTTAGCAGGTCAGGCAAAATCAGTGGAAAGGGAAACAGTGTTTATATTTAAGCTCTCGACCTGAAGAGTGAACAGTTTGTCTTTTTGCGGATAGTGCAAGACCTACATTGCTTAGTTTTTATTATCTACACGTCTGTCAGATTTCTGCTGAAGCTATTGACAGAATAAATCAGAAAGCTCTCTATCTGTCACATTAAACTTGTACATAATCATAATTGTGATATAGACAAAGGTTGATGAATTGAGTGGTGATTGCTTGCTATTGGAGGGATGTTAGAGGTCAGATGCTGATGAGAGACATTGCTAAAAAGAAGCCTGCCCTTCACTCTCACATTATTCGACTTAGAGGCTTAGAGTCACACAATAGAGAAACAGTCCCATCAGTCCACTACGTTCACATGGACCTTTTTGCCTGTTGACAGGAATCCCATTTGCCCACGAGTGTATCTGTCTACATCTACCCTGTGCCTCTTAAACATAGTTATGATATCCAGATTCCTCAATCTCCTCCACCTTCCCGTGCTGCACTCCCTCAGAGTTTCTTGGCACTAAAGCTGGTACTTCCCCTGGATAATTATGGTGGACTGACCGATTTATATGGAAGTAAAGTTGCATTTCAATGTGCTTCTCCTTTACAACTGAGTCCTAGGAAGCCATTCCAGGAGCTTAGATTTTAGCAGCATGTTAATTGATTCAGTCAATTGTATTACCAAATGGATTTGATCTTCAACAGAGACTGAATGTAGTAAGTCTATATATTATGGGCGGTACAGTAGTGTAGTGGTTAACATAATGCTATTACAACACCTGTGACCCAGGTTCAATCCCACTGCTGTCTGTGAGAAGCTTGTGCGTTCTCCCAGCGGCCCTGTGCATTTCCTCTCGGTACTCTGGTTAGTTGGGTCATTGGTCACATGGGTGTAATTGGGTGATGAGGGCTCATTGGGCCAGAAGGCTTGTTACCGTACTGTATCTCCAGATAAGATGAATTATCAAGGCAGGATGCAACCAGAACCTGGTTCAAACTCTTTAGAAAACCTTACCAAACTCTTTGGAAAACATTACCACTATCACTTAAAAAGAGACAAATGAGAGCCAGAATTAAATTATAGGATTATATACTACATGACAGCCTTATTTATTAACCCAACTATTAATGCTACTAAGTGCATGATGACCTAAAAGTCAGAGTCATAGAATACTGTAGCTCAAAACTGGCCCTTTTGTCCATCTAGTCCATGCCGAATTATTATGCTGCTTAGTCCCATTGACCTGCATCCAGATTATGGCCTCCATACACCCCCATCCAAATTTCTCTTGCATGTTGAAATTGAACCCGATTCCACTACTTCTGCTGAGAGTTCATTTCGCACTCTCTCTACCCTCTGAGTGAAGAAGTTCCCACTCATGTTCCCCTTTAACATTTCACTCTTAACCCATGACTTCTGGTTCTCGTCTCACCGAACTTCAGTGGAAAAAGCTGCATGCATTTAACCCATGGAACCAATAAAAAGTCTTCACCTCCCCCCCACTTGGAAGTTTTCATGTTTTATAACATTGAATCAGTGGATTTAATTTGGCATTTTTGACACTGATCAACAGAAAAGACTCTTTCGTGTCAGAGTGAAAACAGACTTCTACAAATTGGTCTAAATTTGTTACAGTTATTAAACACAGAATAATTGATTGCTTAATTACTCAGCCCCTTCAAGTCAGTATTGAGTAGATGCACCTTTGGCAGCAATTACAGCCTTAAGTCTGTGTGGATCGGTCTCTATCAGCTTTGCACATCCGGACACTGCAACTTTTCCCCATTCTTTACAAAACTATTCAGGCTCTGTCAGAGTGCATGGGGATCATGAGTGAACAGCCCTTTCCAGTCCAGCCATAAGTTCTAATTGGATTGAGGTCTGGTGATTTGGTCACTCCAGGCCATTAACTTTGTTGTTTTTAAGCCATTCCTGTGTAGCTTTGGCGTTATGTTTAGGGTCATTGTCTTGCTGGAAAACAAATCTTCTCCCAAGTCGCAGTTCTCTTGCAGACTGCATCAGGTTTTCCATGAGGATTTCCCTTTATTTGGCTGCGTTCATTTTACCCTCTATCTTCATAAACCTTCCAGGGCCTGCTGCAGTGAAGCATCCCCACAGCATGATGCAGCTACCACCATGCTTCACAGTAGGGATGGTGTGTTTTTGATGTGTGGTGCTTGGCTAACGCCAAACATAGAGTTTAGTTTGATGGCCAAAAAGCTAAATTTTGGTTTCATCAGACCATAGAACCTCTTCCAGCTGACTTCAGAGTCTCCCACATGCCTTTTGGCAAAGTCTAGCCAAGATTTCATGGGATTTTTTTTACTCCAGTGGCTTTCTCTTTGTCATTCTCCCATAAAGCTGCGACTGGTGAAACACCTGGGCAACAGTTGTTGTATGTGCAGTCTCTCCCATCTCAGCCACTGAAGCTTGTAAATCCTCCAGAGTTGTCATAGGTCTCTTGTTGGCCTTCCTCACTAATCCTCTTCTTGCATGGGCACTCAGATTTTGAGGATGGCCTGCTCTCGGCAGATTTACGGCTGTGCCATATGTTTTCCATTTCTTGACTTAACTGTACTCCAAGGGATATTCAGTGACCCGGAAATTTTTTTGTATCCATCTCCTGACGTGCTTTTCAATAACCTTTTCATGGAGTTGCTTGGAGTGTTATGCTGTCTTCATGGTGCAGTTTTTGCCACAATACCGACACACCAGTCGTTCAAACTTCCAGATAGAGGTGTATTTTTACAAGGTGTATTGAAACACCTTGACTGCCCACAGGTGATCTTCATTTAACTAGTTATGTGACTTCTAAAACCAATTGGCTGCACCAATGATGATTTGGTGTGTCATATTAAAGGGGGTGAGTACTTATGCAATCAATAATTTTCTGTTTTATATTTGTATTTCTGTTGATCAGTGTCAAAAAAGCCAAATTAAATTCACTGTGATTCAATGTTGTAAAACAATAAAACATGGAAACATTCAAGGGGGTGTGAATACTTTTTATAGATATCTATACCCTGCCGTAATATTATATACCTCCCTCAAATCTCCCCTTATTTGCCTAAACTCCAGCAAATAAAGTCCTAAACTTATTCAGATGGTTCTGTTTATTATCAAAGAATAAATGTAGTATTCAACCTAAATACTTATCTTCACAGACATCCACAAAACACAGAAGAACCCTAAAAGAATGAACAACAGAAAAATGTTAGAACCCCAAAGACCCCTCTCCCCCCTCCCTCGCACAAGCAGCATCAGGCATTAATGCATCAATGCCCCCGTTTCAGCAAAAAGCATCAGTGCCCACCACCCACCAAGCAACAGCAAAGCACCCAATGAGAGACCATGATCTGCAGTCAACAAAAACTATTGTTTACCTGTCAGTTGGATATGCTGCAGGCTCTCTCTCCCACTGACAAGCCCCAGGGAGATATCACAAAATTTCTCAGTGAAAGGGGAGACAATATTGTAGTCTTTTCCATACATCCACTGTAGCGAAATCCTGATGTTAGAACCCCAAAGAAATCTTGATGTTGGAACCTCATCTTCCATAACGCCTCAGTCAGCAACACCAGCCTGAAATTGGTCATCCACAGGGTCATGCAGGGCCACAGTCTGGAGGCGCCATCTTCTAGGCCGCGCCTGGAGAATGTCGGAAAACAGTTGGCCTACGAGCTCCCGGAATAGGAACTTATCCACTGCAAAAAAAAAAAAAAAAAAAGCAGTTTGAGTACCACTTGCAAATCAGGGCCTCGACAGAACCCCAACCACCTCGAAAAGGGATAAAAGAGACATTAAAGAGAGGAACTAAGCTTCTTTCCCCAGATGAACTCAAACAGGCAGCCACTTGGTGCCATCTTAACTCTGACCAACCTGTCCCATAACTCAGGTCCTCAAGTCCTGGCAACAGCCTTGTAAGTTTTCTCTGCATTCTTTCAATCTTGATGATATCCTTCCTGTAGGTAGGTAGCCAGAATTGACACGATACTCCAAATTAGGCCTCACCAATGTCTTGTGCTACTTCAACATAACTTCCTAATCCTGTATTCAATACTTTGATCTTTGAAAGCAGATATGCCAAAAGCTCTCACTTAAGACCCTATCTACCTGTGATGCTATTGTAAAGGAATTATGGATCTGTACTCTCAGATCCCACTGTTCCGCCACACTCCTCAGTGCCCTCTCACTTACCGTGTAAATTCTACCTTGATTTGTCTTCCCAAGGTGCAACACCTCACACTTGTCTGCATTAAATCCCATCTGTCTTTTTTCAGCCCATTTTCCCAGCTGGTTCATATCCCATGGCAAGCTTTGATAGTCTTCCTCACTGTCCATACAACCCAAACTTGGTGCCGTTCTCAAATCTACTGATCCAGTTTTCCGCTGTTTGAAATAGAATTAATTCTGATGCATATTTCAAAGTCAAAGTAAATTTATTATCGAAGTACATATATGTCATCATATACTACCTTGAGATGCATTTCCTTGCATTTCCTGGAAAATAAAGAAATGCAATAGGAATTTATGAAAAACTATACAGGAACAACAAATCAGGAAAGGAGTTGCTGTTTTAGTTGTGTATTTTATGCCGTCAGTCCAGCTGAAAAAGTACTTAATCAATACTTATGTGGTTAGTATTGTTTTGTGGTTAAGCTTATTTGCTGGATAACTTCCCTTGCAGTACTTTATTTATGTTCCTGTACACTCAGTGGCCACTAGACCTAATAAAGTGGCCACTGAGTGTACAATAAGTTAATTGCAAATTATCAAACTCAGCTCAATATGTAATTGTGTAGCATTATTGTCATGCTTCACTGTTTGGTGGAAGTGTGACCACTATACAGTACTTGTGATACCACCTGGATTCATGGATTTTGTGCTTCAGCACAGATGAATTATGCTGAACTATGAACATAGATGTTGACACAAGATGATGCCAAGTTGTGCTACCTGTACAATGCGCACAAAATGCTGGAGGAACTCAGCAGGTCAGGCAGCATCTATGGAGGGGAATAAACAGCCGCCATTTCAAACCTAGACCCTTCATCAGGACTGGAAAGAAAGGGGGACGAAGTCAGAATAAGAAAGGTGGGAGGACGGGAAGGAGTACAAGCTAGCAGGTGATAGGTGGAACTAGAAGAAGAGGAGGGGATGAACTGAGAAGCTGTGAGGTGATAGGTGGAAGAGATAAAGGGTTGAAGAAGAAGGAATCTGATAGGAGAGGACAATGGACCATGGAAGAAAGGGAAGGAGGAGGGCACCCATGGGAGATGATGGGCAGGTGAGAAGAGAACAGGTAAATGAGGAACCAGAATGTGGAATGGAAAAAGAGGGTAGGAGGAAGGGAGAGTAATTATCTGAGTTCAGAGAAATTTATGTTCCGGGACCATACAATAAACCTGACACATTAGTGAGCATAATAGGAAATATAATTTCCACTTCTATTGGAGAATCAGTAGTGATGTTTTGTGTTTGACTGTAGGTTTTCCAGCTCAAGAAAATCAGATGAATTAATTTCAAAGTACTGTATTTCTTGGGTTCTTTGACAAATCAGGTTTACTGTATGCTCAGTCACTGGGAGTTGGTAATTTATTGTATGATCAGTCACTGCGAGTTGGTAATTTACTGTGTGATCAGTCACTGGGAGTTGGTACTATACTGTGTGATCAGGCACTGGGAGCTGGTAATTTACTGTGTGATCAGTCACTGCGAGTTGGTAATTTACTGTGTGATCAGTCACTGGGAGCTGGTAGTTTACTGTGTGATCAGTCACTGGGAGTTGGTAATTTACTGTGTGATCAGTCACTGGGAGTTGGTAATTTACTGTACGATCAGTCACTGGGAGCTGGTAATTTACTGTGTGATCAGTCACTGGGAGCTGGTAGTTTACTGTGTGATCAGTCACTGGGAGCTGGTAATTTACTGTATGATCAGTCACTGGGAGCTGGTAGTTTACTGTGTGATCAGTCTCTGGGAGCTGGTAGTTTACTGTGTGATCAGTCTCTGGGAGCTGGTAATTTACTGTACGATCAGTCACTGGGAGTTGGTACTTTATTGCATGCACCGCAGTAACCACATCAGAAAGAAAGTGATGTTTCTGAGGGACATTTTGATGGTCGAAGCAAATAGAGTAAGCGATTTGCGATTGTCGTTCATGATAATCCTTAAGTATTAAAGTGCCTATTGCTAAAATGAATTATGCCTGACATTTAGCTGTTTGACTAAATTTAGTCATGTGCTTCAACATGGAAGCTCTGAGTACAATCCCTGCTCCCTGCTAAATGTGCAGGTTTTAGTTGTGATGTGGCTAAAGACTTTACAACTAGTTTGAGTGTTGTTTGAGGCATAGAGTACTACAGTTCAGAATCTGGCCCTTCAGCCCAGCTAATGCCGATCTGTTTCTCTGTCTAGTTCCATCTACCCTCACCATAGCACACCATACTCCTCATCCATGGATTTATCCAAACTTCCCTTAAATGCTGAGTCGAATCTACATCCACGATTTCTGTTCTCAGCTCGTTCCACACTTGCACCACCCTCTGAGGGAAGAAGATCCCCCTCACATTCCCCTTAAATATTTCACCTTTCACCCTAAACTTATGACCTTTAGTTCTAGTCTTAACCAACCCAAGGGAAAAAGCCTGCATGTATGTACTTTATCTATACCCTCATAATCTTGCCTCAGAAAGAGTCATCAGCCAAGGGAGGTTGGATATATGGAATTAGGGTCCCCACTGTGAAATAACTTCCACAACTCAACGAGTACAAATTGGATAAATTACCATGCAGCTGGTATCCAACTAGTTAGCACTAGTTAGTCAGGAGACAAACAGAAGAAAAAACAAGTAACAAGTCACCAATGTTGTGAGAAGTATTGGGAAGTGGAAGGTGGTTATAATTGTTGGAGACCAAACATTTGAACAGCGGATTGTGGCTGCAGGAGTTATTTGGACAGTGTCTGAGGCATCTCAGCTGCATAATCAGTGACCTTATCTTCAGGGTAAAAATTGGCAAGTTTGCTGAGGATTGCATAACTCTCAGCACTACTTTAAACTCTTTGGGTAATGAAGCAATCAGTGATTGCAGGATGCTTTCTTACACAAAGACTTTTAAATGGTGCTGAAAGGTATACAAGAATTACAATCATCTTCCACTTCACAGAGCTGCAAAATATAGGCAGCATTCAGTAATGTGTGGAGTCACATTTGAACCATGCAAGTGTCAGGAGGCACTTTGACTAAGAAGGGCCTTAACTCCCACTTTTGATAGTCACCAGCCAGTACTGCCAATTCTCCCGTTAATATTCTGTGGGTCACCGCTGACCAGAACCCAGAATAACAGTGGCTTAAATAATCTGCCTTTGAGGCTGAGGCAGAGGCTGGGTACCTAATGATGCATGACTAACATCATTAATGGACATTAAAGGAATCAAAGGATATGGTGTTAATACCCCACATCAATTAAACACCACCTATAAATTCCTCGATGGCACAACTGTTGTCGGCAGAATCACAGATGGTGGCAAGGAGGTGTAAAGGAATGAGATAGATAGGCTGAGTGATTTTGCAACATCATAGTCATCAGCAATCACTCGTAGTCGAGTATGATTCTTCTCCTGGTGGTTGATCTGGTCACTTGTGGGCCTTGAGATGACTGAAGAGGCCAATCTGTGATCCACAAATCCTATTGCAGTGTTTTTCAGGTCTCTCCTTCCGTTCAAGCCACGGTCTCTGCAGCATGTTAGAGGTATTCTTCGAGGGGTGCAGTCCCCTCATAGACAGTCCTTCTCTAGCTTTCCCTATCCGGTGCTAATTTCTCCCATCATTCAGGTTGATGTGGCCCTTCCTCAGGTGGATCTTGATATTGTCCTTGAACCGCTTTTCCTGCCCTCCAGGAGTGTGCTTTGCACCCTTGAGTTGGCTGAACAGGAGAGGCGGGAGTCAGGCATGCGGATGATGTGGCCAGCCCACTGGTATTGGTGTTGAGTCACAATTGTGACTATGGAGTTGCAACAGCGACCCTGCACTCAGCTTCAGTCAGACCAAGGAACTGATTGTAGACTTTAAGGAAGGAGAAGCTGAGGGAACACACAACAGTCCTCATCGAGGGGTCAGCAGTGGAAAGGGTGAGCAGTTTCAAGTTCCTATGTGTCAACATCTCTGAAGATCTACGCTGGGCCCAACATACTGATGTAAATACAGAGGGAGTGCACCAGCAGCTATATTTCACTAGGAGTCTGAGGAGATTAGAAAATTGCGACAGGTGTACAGTGGAGAGCATTCTACTGGTTACATCACCATCCGGTATGGAGGGGCCGCTGCGCAGGAGCGGAAGTAGATGCAGAGGGCCGTAAACTCACCCAGCTCCATCAGGAGCACTCGCCTTCCCATTGAAGACATCTTTAAAAAGCGATACCTTAAAAAAGTGGCATCCATCGTTAAGGACCCCCAGCCCAAAGGCACACACTCCACATTTTAGGAGTGGCTTCTTCCTCTCTGACGTTAGATTTCTGAATGAACCATGAACACTACTTCACCATTTTTGCATTATTCATTTAATTTTTTATATACATTTCTTGTTATAATGTATAATATATTTTATGTATTGCATTACATTGCTGCCGCAAAACAACAAATTTCATGAATCTGATTCTGATTCTGATTCTGACAGTGGAGGAATGCGCCATTAACATAAAAGGCCAGCCATGGTGGTATTGATCAGCGGAGCAGACACTAGAGTCGCCTATTGCTGTTTCTGTTTCTTGTGTTCCACTCCCTAAAGGCTGCAAGTCAGGATGAGATGAATGGCCCTCTTCTTGCCTGGATGAGCGCAGCTCCCTCAAAGTTCGGAGAGCACTGCACCATCCATGCTGATGTACTGTAGCTGATTTGCTTGGCTCAGTCTGAGTTTCTTTGTAGGCTCACAGGAATGGTTTTGAGGTCAGAGAGAGCAGGTTAGGGTTTAGAGACAGGGATGTTGGGGTGGACTGTATTTCATTAGA
Organism: Mobula birostris; assembly: GCF_030028105.1. Lineage (NCBI taxonomy): Eukaryota > Metazoa > Chordata > Chondrichthyes > Myliobatiformes > Myliobatidae > Mobula > Mobula birostris. Next base: position 27,987,786 of record NC_092390.1, on the reverse strand, counting down.
AGAGATTTGGTATGTCACTAAAGATGATCAAATTTCTGCAGATGTTTTGTGGAGAGTATTCTGACTGCTTGCATTACTGTGTGGTATGGAGGGGCCACTGGTCAGGAGAGGAAACAGCCGCAGTGGGTTATCATCTCAGCCAGCTCCATCATGGGCACTGATGAGGTCAGGCTCGAGACTGTACCTCTGCTTTGCACTTCAAGGGCACAGACAAAGGATATCTGTTCTCGAATAGCGGGCTAGTGATGGCAAGGACTGGTTCTTCCCCTCCCCCCCCCCCCCCGCCCTCGGTGAACGAGTCATTGGCGCACACTCCGGGATGGATCGGAGTTCCATATGGACAGGAGAAATGAGGGCCAGTGACCGCCTAGGTGCACAAGTAGGCAAGACCAGAGTTCGGGGCCTACTGTTTAGGGCCCGTCATTAGATTAGCAAGAACAGAGTTCAAGGGCTGGAGTTTGGGTTCCTCATCCAGAGTCCTCACTTGTCATTGGCAGTCCTGGGGTTGACTTCTAAGATCAAAGTCCAGAAGTCGCTTAGATATCCAGAAGTTGAGACCCATTGGCTGGAGCCCTGGGTTTGTGCCCAATTTCTACACGAATCTGCGGGGGCCTGGAGTCCAGAGGTGGCCAGTCTGATGTTGGAAGGCTGTGTGTGTGTGTGAGAGAGAGAGAGAGGGGGGGGGGGAACAGGGTGTGTTTTGTTACTTGTGTTCTGTTTTTTCCACCAAGCATGGTGCAGATGCTATGTTGGCAACACTTGTGGGCTGCCCCCAGCCCATCTGAAGTGTATTGGGCTGTTGACGCAAATGATGCATTTCACTGCATGTCTCAATGTTCATGTGATAAATAAATTAGAATCTGGTGCCCAGTTCTCCAGTATAAAACATTCCTTTTCTCCTCCGGTAGTGAACCCTGGCCACAGAGCATATTTCCTGCAAGATGCACTGCAGCACTTGGCCTTGGCTGCTACAACAATCTCTGCCCATTGGAAAGACAGGTAGCAACAGGCAAGTGCTGGTTCCCATTTGGGTTCCCCTCCAAACCGTGAACCATCTGAACATGGAAATGTATCCCCGTACCTCTTTGGTTGTTGGTCTACATCCTGGAACTCCCTATTCATTTTTAAAATATCTATTGCACTGAACTGCTGCTGCAGAACAACAAATTTTCTCAACACACATCAGTGATAATAAACCTGATTCTGATTCAGCAGCTCAGTGGACCACCGCAGACCAAGAAAGTGGCTCAGCTTTTGCGAAGAAAATTAGGGAGGGACAATCCTACAAATGAATAAGAGCAACAATATCCAACGTGCTGTTTAAGCCGGGCCATATGATGACATTGAAATTTGAGTAGTCAGCTCTTTTTAGAAGAAAGTGTAATTTTTTATGGTACAGAAGGTTTATTTGTGGAGTTAATAATGTGTGTAGTAAAACCAAATGGCAGATGTGCGTGTTGTTTGAAGGAATACAATCTATTTGATACCATCAGGAAATATTACCTCTTTGAGTAAGCTTTAGAAATCTATTTTAATATCTCAAATTGGCTCAGTCAAATTCTGATTGATGATGCACCTACACAGAGCTTTGGGGCATTTTAATCCATTAAATCACAATAGAATTGTAACTCCTGTTACTGAATTTGCAATTCATTACTGGTCCAAATGTATGAGGAAATTAATGTCAGATTTTCATACAGTTAATACATAACTAAAATAGTCTGTGCATTTACCATTGGTATTGAAGGCTGAGAATAGAAAGTAGCTGTATCAAAGAACCAAATGGGAGCCATCAGAATCAGCAATTCATATTACTATAATCCCTGATCAGTTATTACTGTAGAATGGTGCCAACAATTTAAAAATAACAAGCTGGTAATGTCATATAACCAGATCTTCACAGAAGTTATTTACTGGTTGCATCCCAGACACTGCATATCGAATGAAATATTAAAACCCAGTTTTTGTTCATCTTGCACAAAGAAACTTTTGAAGTTGTGTCCAAATTTTGTATATCAAAGCTGGTCATTTAAATCTGCACTTTTGTATGGCAATTAGAGTTCCTAGTAAATTAATTGTTTTTTTAAGTACGGTTGTAACTGGGTAGTTTCAAAAATCTGCCACTTCTCAGGTGATATTTTGCCTCCAGAAATTAAATATTCCTTACAGGAGCAGTCCACTTAATCCATCATACATGCTAGGCAAAGGTGTAACTACTTAGGTTAATCTCATAACCCAACTCTCTATTTATTGCCTTGCTGGTAACAGCCCTCTTGTAAATAATAGGCTTGACTTGGTATTGAAAATAACTGTAATGTGCTTGTTTAGGATTCCACTAGTGGGTATTGTATTCTGGCGAGAGACTAATATTTTACCTTAGTATGTCAGAAGATTTCTGTTGCTTTTAATGTGATTATGAACTTTTTCTTGGAAGACTTTTCATGAGCAGACCGTAGCTGAAGAAAGTTCACATTGGCAGTATCTGCTCACACACCTGCTTAGAAGCACTACTAGCCAGTAAACTCCAGTCAGGTGTACCTGAGACCTTGGCCTTCAGTTCTCTCTCAGTAAACCTTCAGTAAAGAATCTTCACTCTCTTAATGATTACAGTGTGTAATAGTTTTAGTCTTCATTAGCACGATGATTTTATTTTATGGCTTGGTCATGAAAAGATTGTTGAGGAAATGTTTGAATTTCCCAGCACTGAAACAAAGCATTAGTTAATATTTGGATGAGCTCTCAAAAGCGAATTCTTTGTTTTCACCTTGTGTTTCAATTATACTTATTTTCCCTTCTCCCAATTGAAGGTGATAGAATTAAATAATGTTCCACTTTATTGCACCATGGCCTGGATTTGGATAATTGCCTGTGTGTGGCAATAACTGGGCAATGTGTTATTATGCCAGTTTTTACTTGGACATGCAGACTGTTAACTTGGGTCAGTTTATTACCACGTAAGATCTGGAGGGAAAATGTATAGCAGCTATTGCACATTTTTGAAGTTGATACCTTTTGTGAACAGCTGAAACAGTATCACACTGTAAATGGAGACATACTGATCTTGTGAAACAAAACTCAATTGTACGAGCTTTCATCCAGAAAATAATAGTTTCCACCAATGATCAGGCTGTATCTGAATCAGTTTGTGTTTGTGATTATTATAGGTCGTGTGTGTGTGTGTGTGTGTGTGTGTGTGTGTGTGTGTGTGTGCGCGCGCGTTCGTTCGTTCGTTCTTGACGCCAAACATTCATGGCCCCCATCGAAGGTTTGCCGAGAAAGAACTGAAGACCAAGGTCTCAGGTACAAAAAAAGTATGATAGTGATGATAGTGACACAGGGCTAGGTAACCTTGAGATTTACATTGAGAAAACTAACACGAGATGACCAATATGGCTTACCAGAAGCGAACGGCAAATTAATTCAAATAGTGTTGGACATTGACTCAACTGTTTTGGTCATTACAAAAAAAAAAGAGTTTGAACACCATTTCAAAGATGCTAAACTGAAGTCTTCAATTATCCAACTAAAAACTTGTACTAGAGAAAAGGCAACTCGGTGGGAATGACATTTATAGCAGTGAAATACAACAACCAACAAGCCACATTGAGCTTGCATATGGTAAAAACAGGGAGGGACAACATTGTGGGGCTGTGATTGGCTGAGACAACTACTATTTGCATGAAACATCCCCTGCAACAGAGCTAACTGAAGGTGAGTTAAGAAAGGTACTGAATGACGCTACAGTAGTGTTCACGGATGACACTGACAACTCAAACGTGTCAAGGGCAAGATAGTGTTAAGTGAAAATGCCACACCCAAGTTTTACAAAGCCTGTCTGGTTACTTATACGATCATAATAAAGAGGCCAGTGAGCTAGTCTGCAAGAAAACTGAAGAAATTCTTTCCAAGGTTGACTGGAGCCCATGAACAGCACCAGTGGTCCCAGTAGCCAAGAAGGATGGGTCTGTCAGGCCTACCTCAGATGGAAATGGAAGGAGAGTCCAAAGTGCTTCTCACCATAAACACTCAGAAAGAGCTTTATCACTATAGTAGGCTTATTTCTGGAGTTGCACCTGCACCTGCACCTGCACTCTGACAAAAAGCTATGAATCAGGTGATGCAAGGCTGCCCGGGTTCTCAGCATTGCTGGAGAGGATGACGAGGAACATTTCCAAAATCTCAAGATAGTGTTAAAAAGTTTAGAAGCTTATGGACTCAGAGCACTCCCCGTAACCTTTGATGCCCCTGTTAATGAAGGACCTATTAGTCTCCGCTTTAAATATCCCCAATGACTTGTCCTCTACAGCCATCTGTGGCGGTGAATTTCACAGATTTACCACCCTCTGACTAAAGAAAATTCTCCTCATATAAGGGACATCCTTATATTCTGAGGCTGTGCCCTTTGGTCGTAGACTCCCAAGCTATTGGGGACTTCCACTCTATCCAGGACTTTCAATATTTGATAGGTTTCAATGAAACCCACATGCCTCACCACCCCCCCCCCCATTCTTCTAAACTCCAGCTTATATGGTAACCTTTTCACTTTCAGGATCATTGTTGTGAACTTCCTCTGGACCTTCTCCAATGCCTGCACATCATTTCTTAGAGAAGGGGCCCAAATCTGCTTACAATACTCCGTGTGTTCTGACTAATGCTTTATAAAGCATAAGCATTACATTCTTTCTTTATATTAGAGTCCTTTCAAAATGAATGCTTACATTGCTTTCGTCTTCCTTACCTACTCAACTCATGTTTGTAGCTGTAGAAAACACATCAGTTAAGCAATACTTAAGAGTATTGTGTACATTTCTGGTCATCACACTATGGGAAGAATGTGTTAGCAACAGAAGGAATGCAGTAGTTATTCACCAGGATGTTTCCTGGAATGGAGGATTGTAGTTATGAGGAGAGGTTGGTTAGGGTGAGTCTATTTTCACTTAAGTGTAGGAGGCTAAGGGATAATCTTACAGAGGTTTATAAACTGTCGTCCAGTAGCACTCACGTCTACAGTGATGAAATACTTCGAGAGGTTGGTCAAGGCTAGAATCAACTCCTGCCTCTACAAGGACCTGGACCCACTTCAATTTGCCTTTTTCTGCAATAGGTCTACAGCAGACACAATCTCAATGGCTTTTCACATGGCTTTAGATCACTCGGACAATATAATCACCTATGTCAGGATGCTGTTCATTGACTATAGCTCAGCGTTAAAGACCATCATTCCCACGGTCCTGATAAATATGCTACAGAACCTGGACCTCTGTACCTCTCTCTGCAATTGGATCTTTGACTTTCTAACTGGAAGACCACAATCTGGTGATAATATCTCCTCCTCGCTGATGATCAACACTGGTGGACCTCAGGGGTGTGTGCTTAGCCCATTACTCTACTCTCTGTATACCCATGACTGTGTGGCTAGGTGTAACTCAAATGCCATCTATAAAGTTGCCACTGATACAACCAATGTCAGCAGAATCTCAGATGGAGACAAGAGGGCATACAGGAATGAGAAATACCAGCTAGATGAGTGGTTTCGCAGCAGCTACAACCTTGCACCCAACATCAGTAAGACTAAAGAGCTGATTGTGGACCAGAAAGGGTAGGATGAGGGAACATGAACTAATTCTCATGGAAGGATCAGAAGTGGAGAGAGTGAGCAATTTCAAGTTCCTGGGTGCCAAGATTTCTGAGGATCTAACCTGGTCCCAACATATCGATGCAGCTATAAAGAAGGCAAGACAGTGGCTATCTTTCATTAAGAGTTTGAGAATATTTGGTTTGTCATCTGAAACACTAAAACTTCTACAGATATACTGTGGAGAGAATTCTCACGGGCTGCATCACTATCTGGTATGGGGGGGGGGCTACAGCACAGGATTGAAAGAAGCTGCAGAAAGTTGTAAAATTAGTCAGCTCCATCATTGGTACTAGTCTCTGTAGTATCCAAGACGTCTTCAAGGAGCAGAGCCTCAGAAAGGAGGCGTCCATTATTAAGGACCCCCATTATCCAGGACACTTCCTCTTTTCATTGTTACCAAGAGGAAGGAGGTACAGAAGCATGAAGACATACATTCTGCTATTCAGAAACAGCTTCTTCCCATCTGTCATCCAATTTCTAAATGGACATTGAACCCAAGAACACTACCTAACTTTTTAAAAAAAAAAATTCTGTTTTTTCCCTATTTTAAATTTAACTGTTTAATATATGTATATACACTTTTTTCTTCTATATTATCATGTATTGTACTGCTGCCGCAAAGTTAACAAATTTCAAGACTTATGCTGGTGATATGAAACCTAGTGCTGATTCTGATTCTGAAAAATACAAGAGGTAAATCAGGCAAGGGAAATGTAGAACTAGAAGGCATGTTTTACAATGAGAGCGTAGGAACTTCATAGAGAGCTGATGGGCAAGATTTCATGGACTTATGGAACGAGATGGTAGAGCAGTCTTATTTACAATGCATAAAAGGAATTGGATAGGTAGATAGATAGGAAAGGTTTAGATGGATATGGATCAAATGCAGGTGAGTGGGTTTGGCAGAGATGGGCATTATGATTGGCATGGATGAAGTGGGATGGACGGACCGTTTTCTATGCTCTCTGTTTTCATGACCACAGAATTCACAGATCCAGAATGAAAATAAGTCCAGAGCGACCTCCTACAGAAGCCGTAGGTCCCTCCATATCTTAAGCTTGGGTTTTGAAATCTGGACATGGTTGTGAAGGGAGGAGAACCAATCTGAGATTGAAGAAGATGACTTTATTTCTGTTCCCCACCCATCATCTCTATTTGCTCTTGTCCTTGTTCTCCAGCCTTAGGCTCACACATTCACTCTCCTTCCTTCCTCTGTATCTTTCCCCTCCCATTCCTTCTTTCCTTTCCTCAGCCTTCTGTTTCTTTACCTCAGCATTAGCCCTCCCTTCCTCTTCCTACGAGTCTGTCATTGCCCTCCTCTTCCCTTTTTTTCTCTCCTCTGTTAATATTTCCTTTTCCTATTTCCATCTACTCTGCTTCTACTTTCATGTCCCACCACTTTCCATTTTTTTCCCTTCCCAAACAGCGGTAGCCTGGCAGTCACCCCATGTTCCAACTTTCCTCTGAGTTTCTGATTTCTTGTTGTGGGTGGGTGTTCCAGGGCGAGCACGTTGCCACAAAATTACTTCAAGGAAACCTCTGTTATTGTAGCATTCCTCTGTCGGTTGCCTTTGGCAGGAGAATTGAAGGCAACAGCACGGTCGTTTCAGTATGTTGTGAAACCCTGATATGAACAATGTAGTTAAATCTAATGATATTTCCACTTGGGTGGTTAACCTCAGCAAACTTCTTTGGATGGCATAGAGTGCAAAACCAGAAAATGCTTTGAAGGCAGTCTGAGAAACAAAGGGCAGTTGTTGTGGAGGAAGTCATTTGTTAGATTGGGGCAATGAAAGCTCACAGTGCTAGGAGACACTGCAAGCCATCCATTACCTCCAGCTCAGCTCTACAGAGGTGCTAAAGCTTCCTATCTCACAACCAGTCAAAATGCAAGAGGTGGCTTGATGAATGGTTATTGGTAGAGTTTTACACTTTTGCCCTTTTGTCTATAATATTCTGCATGAATATGTTAAATGTGTTGGACCTTATGGAGTCTGGACTGTACGCCTTGGAAGATACCTTGGTCAGCATGGGCACAATTGAGCCGAAGGCCTGTTTCCATTCTGTATATCTCTGTGCCTCAATGACATGCAACTGCTCAGGCAGGTTCTTGGGACAGAGCTATTCATTGAGCGATTATACCAATGATATATACAGTGCAATAATGCCTGATAGTCAACCGCGGGAAGGGGATTGCTGCCGACCATGAACTCCGGCTTCTGTCTTAACATTCAGTGGGATCTTTATCCATCATCCTGCCTCACTTTCCTGCTTTCGGTGGTCTTGACACATTTGTGAAAGACATAGTGGGGGGTTGGCAAAACACAATGTAATTTTTAGTCTCACCCTATATTTGTTGTCTTCTGAACATTGTGAAACCAAAAGGCGATGACATCCTACGAGTCTCACATCAACTCCTTCTAGACTCTAGCAAGAGATGTGTAGCTACAATTTTGACCTGAGAACCTGATTGTCATGGGCATTGCAACTTAAGTGAAATATTCTTTTAAAATTTGAATTATTTTTCACATCTGGACACATGCCTTTTTCTTTATGAAAACTCCAAAACAGAGCCATTACATCATCTTTGGCTCTTTGGTGAGACCCACATCGATGTCCTGTCCATCAGTGCCTCCAGCTTTACCTGCTCATCTTCAGATTATTTTTTGGCTTCATGTCATTTCACTGTCCCCATGTCTTCCAGTCTTTTAAGACTTTGTCTTCCTCTACATCTGGCCTATCATTTATCCCTGGCTACAGATTGTCATATACAATAGGGTGTAATGAAATTCCTTATTCATATGAAGCCAAGAGTAAACTATATATGGTGGTAATAAATACAAATACAAGAATAAATACGATAATATGAAAACAGCAGAATGGTGCAAAGATTGTAGTGGCAGCCATCAGATGAGTTTTTTATTGAAATATTTTCCCCAATCTTCTAAATTGGTGTTTGTGTTTGTAGCTGATTATTTAATCTTTAGTCAGATTGTTCCCTAACCACGAAGGTAAGTGGGGAGGGTGCTGTACAGTTGGTTACTTTGTTCAGTGATAAAACTTGCATTCAAGCCATTTGAATGGTACTATCATCAGCTTTCAAATCTTTCAACAGATTATGGAAGAAACAAGCACACAGATAGCATGGCCATCAAAACTGAAGATTGGAGCAAAGTCCAAGAAAGGTAAGTGGCTTGCAGCCAGTAATGAAAATACAAGTTTGTGTGACTGCAATGTTAATGTTCTGGAAATAAAACATAATTATAATATTGTAAGTTTAAAATATAGCCTCCTTCAATGGGATCGTGAGAAGCCAAACTCCAGTCACAGATGTTTGAGTTTTTATACATCTAACTCTGACAAGTTTTCTTGTTTCCATGTGTCTTTTTTGCTTCACACCTCAGATTTCCATCTGTCACATTTTAAGATTCACCCTTGTCTCCCTTTGCCTGCTCCTCCCTTTGCCTACAAACATAATGATAATGCTTTGGGGCTGGGCAGATGAAAATAGCCGTGATCTTCCTGATCGGGTGACTTGAGAGAAGTGTCACAAAATGTGAACAGCTGTGAAGCCCTTTGAACGTGTGAATAAAATACAGATTTGTCGCTGAGTACTGTTTCTGCTCCTGTTTGGAGCTCGCCATGAGGAAATCTCTCCATGAAGCTGTCGGCACTGGTTTATTATTGTAACATGCACTGAGATACAGTGAGAAGCTTTCGTTTGCACGCCATCCAGGACAGAGCGTTCCACAAATAAGTACATCGAGGTCATAAAAAGAGAAACACGATGCAGAATGTAGTGTTTTAGTTACAGAGAAGGTGCAGTTTGTCTCCCCACACTTCAAGGGGTATGATGAGGTGGACTGGGAGCTTGAAAGTTCCATGGGACAATCCTCATTAGGGGGATTGGAGGTGGAAGGGGTCAGTAACTTTAAAATCCTTGGTGCTGACATATCAGATGGTCTGTTCTGGGACCAGCACGTCACAACAAGGCACAGCAGCACCACTGTTTCCTTAGAATTCTGTGTAGACTCAGCATGACAACAAAAGCTTTCATAAAGTTCCAAAGATGTGTAATGAAGAGCATCCTAACTGGTTGTATCGCAGCCTGGTATGGAAACACCAATGCCCAGGAACAGAATTAGGTAAAGAGAGTAGTGGATACAGCCCAGTCTGTCACAGGCAAAGCCCTCTCCACTATTAACCCATTTACGTGCAGTGCTGCCTGCCACAAGAAGGTTGCACCCATAATCACAGACCCTACCATCCAGGCCATGCTGTTACCATCGGACAGAAGGTACAAGAGCCTTAGGTTCCACAGCACCAGATTCAGGAACAATTATTACCATTCAAATATCCGGCTCCTGAACCAGTATGGATAACTTCCTTCACCGCTCTGAACTTATTCTACGACCTACAGACTCACTTTCAAGGACTCTTTACACACGTTCTCAGTATTTTGTTCTACATAATTACACAATTTATCTTATTTTGCATATTGGTTGTTAGTTAATCTTTTTCTAGTTTTGTGTAGTTTTTTTCATACTTCTAGTATTTCTTTGCTTTCCTGTAAATGCCTGCAAGAAAGTGAATCTCAAGGTAGAATGTGATGACTTATGTACTTTGCTAATAAATTTGCCTTCATATATGAACTTTGGATGTATGAGAGGTCTGTTTAAGAGTCTGATAACAGTGGTATAGAAGCCATTGTTGAGCCTGGTGGTATGTGTTTTTAACCTTTTGTAACTTATGACAAGGAATCTTTGGACTGTGCGAATAGAGGGGTGGTGATGTTGGAACTGTGATGTAGAGTGAAGTGGTTAACGTCACAGAGGGCACATGATGACGATGAATTGCTGTCAGACTAACTGCAGTCAGACCAGGTGTAGCAGAGCATTGCGTTTTTGCTTGGGTGCAAGTTTGATTAATGAACTTCGAGAGGGAAGAGATTGTGAGGTAGTAGGAACTTGATAGGCATAGAAAAGTTTGCAGTTGGGGTTGGGGAAGGCGGAATTGTCAGGATGCACTATCATCATTTCGGACCCCCATCACCCAGGTCATTCCCTCTTCTCATTGCTGCCATCGGGAAGGAGGTACAGAAGCCCGAAAGCTCACACTCAATGATTCAGGAACAGCTTTTTCCCCTCTGCCATCGATTTCTGAATGGATATTGAACCCATGAACTCTAACTCACTACTTTTTTGTTACTATTTTTGAACCACTTATTTAATTACTTAAAGTGAATATATATATATTGGCTGTAATTCAGTTTTTTTCTTTCTTTTCAATGATGATGTATTGCTGTGGCAAAGCTAACAAATTTCACGACATGTGCGGATGATATTAAGCCTGATTTTGATTTTGCTTCTGATTTAACTGGAGGAAAGGGGATGATTAATGACATCAGATGTTATGGAGGTGAAAGTGTTGGATCTGAGATGGGAAATATCAAGGGAGCAGAGGGTGAGCATTGCAAATAAGGTTGAGGTTTTATGATCTAGTTGTCTTGTTAGTTTAATTTAGGTAAAATAAATAGCCCAGATAACAGGCTTATCATGACAAGGCATTTGTGTATCATGCATTCACTTAAGCAAGTAAACCTGGCTTGTTAGTATCTATTGCAATATTTGCTGAACATTAATTATCAACACAACCTTAGATGCTTTGGACTCGGCCAGTAAAACCCATTGTTGAATCTATGATTTATTTGTCAGAAGCTCTGGAAAAAGTCATATTTTGATCATCAAGCTTCTGCTAATGTGGATTTAAGCACCGTGCATCTGTTTAAGTACTCGAGATATTTCTGTCTCTAGAACCCTGTGCCATGTGCTAGTGAGGGTAGAAACAGGATGATTTGGCAGATAAATGCTGAGAAACTGGTGCAGGGGGCATGGCTTCAGGTTCTTGGATAATTGGGATCTCTTCTGGGGGAGGTATGACCTGTACAAAAAGGACAGGTTGAACCTGAACCTGAGGGAGACCAATGTTCTCGCAGGCAGAGCTGTTAGAGCTGTTGGGGAGGGTTTAAACTAACTTGGCAGGGGGATGGGAACCAGAGTGAAGGGACTCAGGATAGGACAGATGATAAAATAACGAAGATAGCGTACAGTCAGACTGTCAGGAAGGGCAAAATTGCAGCCAGCAGGGTGAGTATCAATGCATTAGGGATGCAGAATCTAAAAAGGCAGCGAATAAAGTACTCAAAGTGTTATATCTCAATGCACAGAGTATAAGAACTAAGCTGGATGATCTTGTCGCATTTTTACAGATTTTTGGGTATGTTGTGGCCATCACTGAATCGTGGCTGAAGGATGGTTGTAGTTGGGAGCTGAATATCCAAGGTTACACGTTCAGAGGGATAGGAAGGTAGGCAGAGGGGTGGCACGGCTCTGCTGGTAAAGAATGACATCAAATCATTAGAAAGATGTGACAGAATTGGAAAATGTTGAATCCTTGTGGGTTGAGTTAAGAAACTGCAGAGGTAAAAGGACCCTGATGGCAGTTATATACAACCCTCCAAACAATAGCTAGGCTGTGAACCTCAGATTACCAAAGGAAATAGAAAAGGCATGTCAAAAGGGCAATGTTATGATAGTCAAGGAAGATTTTAAGATGCAAGTAGATTGGGAAAATCAGGTTGGTAATATATCTCAAGAGAGTGAATTTGTTGAATGCCTATGAGATGGTTTTTTAAAGCAGTTTGTCATTGAGCCTGCTAGTGAATCAGCTATACTGGATTGGGTATTATGTAATGAACTGGAGGTGATTAGGGACCTTAAGGTAAAGGAACCCGTAGGAGCCAGTGATCCCAATATGATTGAGTTCAACTTGAAATTTGATAGGGGGAAAAAGTTAAGTCTGATGTAGCAGTATTTCAGTGGAGCAAAGGAAATTACAGTGGTATGAGAGAGGAGTTGGCGGAAGTAAATTAGAAGGAGATGCTGACAGAGATGACAGCAGAGCAGCAACGGCTTGAGTTTCTGGAAAAAATGAGGAAGGTGTAGGATGGATGTATTCCGAAAACAAATGGCAAAATGATACAATCATGGCTGACAAGGGAAGTCAAAGCTAATGTTAAAACAAAAGACAGGGCATACAACAAAGCAAAAATTAGAGGGAAGATAGAGGATTGGAAAGCTTTTAAAACCCTACAGAAAGCAACTAAAAGAATCATTAGAGGGGAAAAATGAAATATAAAAGCAAGTTAACAAACAATATCAAAGTGGATATAAAAAGCTTTTTCAAGTATATAAAAAATAAAAGAGAGATGAGAGTGGATAAAAAATGAAGCCAGAGAGAATAATAATGGGGGACAAGAAGGTGGCAGATGAACTAAATAAGTATTTTGCCTCAACTTCACTGTGGAAGACACAAGCCGTGTGCCAGGTGTTCAAGGATGTGAGGGAAGAGAAGTGAGTGCAGTTACTATTATAAGGGACTAGTTGCTCAAAAAGCTGAAAGACCTAAAGGTGCATATGTCACCCAGATCATATGAACTATGCCATAGGGTTCTGAAAGAGATAGCAGTAGAGATTATGGAGGCATTAGTAATGACCTTTCAAGAATCATTGAAGTCTGGTATGGTTTTGGAGGACTGGAAAATTGCAAATGTCACTGCACTCTTTAAGAAAGGAAGGAGGCAGCAGAGAGAAAATTATAGACCAGGTAGCCTGACCTCAGTGGTTGGGAAGATGTTGGAGTCAATTGTTAAGAGTTATGGAATACTTGGTGACACAGAACAAGATAGGAAAAAGTCAGCATGATTTCCTTAAGGGAAAATCTTGTCTGATGAGCCTGTTGGAATTGTTTGAGAGATTACAAATAGGATAGATAAAGGGGATGAGGTGGATGATGTATATTTGGATTTTCAGAAGGCCTTTAACAAGGTGCCACACATGAGACTGCTTACCAAGTTAAAAGTTCATGGTATTACAAGGAAGTTAGCATGGTTAGAGCAATGGCTGATTGATAGGAAGGAGTGAGTGGAAATAAAAGAATAATTTTCTGGTTGGCTGCTAGTGACGAGTGGTGTTCTGCAGGAGTTGGTGTTGGGACTGCTTTTTATGCTGTATATCAATGATTTAGATGATGGAATAGATGATTTTGTTGCCAAGTTTGCAGATGATATGATTGGAGGAGGGGCTACAGGACTTAGATTAGGACAACGTGAAAGAAAGTGGCAAACGAAATACAATGTGGGAAAATGCATGGTCATGCATTTTGGCAGTAGAAATAAATGTGCAGACTGTTTTCTAGACTGGGAGAAAACCCAAAAATCTGCAAAGGGACTTGGAAGTCCTTGTGCAGGACATCCGAAAGGTTAACTTGAGTCGGTGGTGACGAAGGCAAATGTAATGTTAGCATTAATTTCAAGAGGTCGAGAATACAAGAGCAGGAATGTGATGCTGAGGCATTGTGGGTGGAAACCAGATCACCTGGAAGAAACCCATGCAGTTACGGGGAGAACGTACAAACTCCTTACAGACAGTGGCAGGAATGGAAGCTGGGTTGCTGGTACGGTAAAGCGTTGTGCTAAACACGACACTACCATGTCGCCGTCATTATTGTCACCTGTGCCAAAGTACAGGGAAAGGCTTGTCTTGCAATGTGTTCATACAGATCAAATCATTACACAGTGCATTGAGGTTGTACAAGGTTAACATTAACAACGTAGAAGAAAGTGTAACAGCCGCAGAGAAGGCGCAGCGTAGCTAAATAATAAGGTGTAAGGTCATAATGAGGTAGATTGTGAGGTCAGGAATCATTCCTATCAAATTTGGGAACCATTTGTAACCTGTTCCCCATCAGTGTACTGAAGGGACCGCTTCCTTTGTGACTCCCTGCCTACTATTCACCCTCATCTCTTTTGCACGTAACCACCACCAGTACCTGCTCTTCCACCTCTTTCCTGATCACCTTCTCACCATCCAATGACCTGAACAATCTTTCCAAGTGAAGAAGTAATTAATTTACTCTTGTCTGACTTAGTCCGAACTTGGTCCACAGTAGTGACCCTGAGCCCTAGAGATCTGCCACTATTCCCTTCCCACTCTGATTCCTTGGCCTGTGGTCTCCTGTACCTTTACAGTGAGGCCCAACACAAATACTTCATTTTCTGCTGGACACGTTGCATCCTTCAGGACTCGATATCAAATTCTCCAACTCTTTCTGTTTTCATGAGAACTGGCCATTTTTGCCTGTCATCCTTTTCTTTTTGGTATAGTCAGACTCTGAGACATTAGACTGTACAACATTAGCAACACGTTACACACAGACAGACAAGCAATGTTAATTGGGAGGCAGGAGATGCAGATACTGGAATCCGGGGCAACACAGAGTACTGAAAGAGCTCAGCAGGTCAGGAGGCATCTTATGGGGGCAATTGGACAGTTGACGTATTGGGATGAGACCCTTCTTCAGGACTGTGATTAATCTTATTTGTATAAGAATCTTAAGCTTATTTTTTTAACTATTTGTTATTTCATCCTATCAGAGATACTCCCTTCAATGCACCCCATCGATTTCTGTAGAATCCAGTAATCCTGTCTCCCCTTCTCTCTTTTTCCATTCTTATCCTGGCTCCCCTCTTACCCCTCCTCTTCTCCTCACCTGCCCATCACCTCCCTCTGGTGCTCCTCCTCCTTTCCTTTCTCCCATGGTCTACTGTTCACACTTTCCAGATTTCTTTTTCTTCAGCCTTTTACCTTTTCAGCCTATCACCTTCCATCTTCTCATTCACCCTCCCCCCTTTCCCCCGACCTGGTTTCACATATTACCTGCCACCTTGAATTCTTTTCCTTCTCCAAACCCCTCCTCCCCCCACCTTACTGTTCTGGCTTCTTCCCCCTTCATTTTCAGTCCTGATGAAATACGGACTGTTTATACCTCTCCATCGATGCTATCTAGCCTGCTGAATTTCTCCAGCATTTTGTCTGCTGCTCTGAAATGGTAAATGTTTGTCGTTTCATCATTGTTGTTTGATCTGCTGGGTTTCTGCAGCATTAACTGTTCTTCAGGTTTTCTGTTTTAATTTTGAATAGTTAAAAACCTAGCTCTAATTTTATATCACGTACCTACGTTCTTGATTCTCCCTGTAGTTCACCTAGTTTCTCTGGATTTCCTCTATCCAATCTTTTCATCATTGTAACCACCCCTCAAACGTACTGCCATGCAGACCATGCTCATACATTTTAACACCGATAATCTTAATCCATTGCCCTGCTCTCTATTCTGAGGGACAGTGTTTCAAATTTTCATGAGAAAGGCTTTGGGATTTCACTTCCATTGTGTCTGCAGTATTTGCAGACAGAGGAGAGAATGTCCCGGTGTGTGGACAGTAACTACCTCAGGGCAGAGTAACCACTATTTCTGTTGTATACAGGCACAATTGTACAGCCGTCACTACAGACCATTTCTGATGCTTGGTCGCTGATAATCTACCTCCCCCTTGAAGATCAAGCAGTTCATTTCTGCTTGTGCTTGTGTATGTTGGCTGGTCTTGCTTGGATTTTATGGGTTGGAAAGGCTGTTGTTTGCACTGTTGCTTCGTCAATGAATAATGAGAACACCGAGATCTGTGAACACTGGCAATTTGAAAGAGATGAAAATTAATTGGTACTTCATAAAAGGCCCCTGAAGGCCTATGAAATACACTTGGGCAGTACACTCTGCCGAGACAATACCCAAGGTTAGAGCAACACTTTGTCCCCCATTTTAGAAATATTTCAGTAATTTTGTCACTGTACTGTAACAAATAGTGGAATGAAATAATAATATTCTGCTGCTCTTAACAATAGTCCTTAAATACTGTTCTTTATTCCCTTGATGATTTCCACATCTCTGTTCAATCTACTTGCTTTCACAAATGTAAAGAACAGTTTTAAGGAGAAACAATTCTCAGCCCAGCACTTCATTGCTATGGCTTTGCATAGGGGGGCGAACGATAGCATAGCAGCAAGCACAAATGTGCACGAGTGATCACTGATCGGGCTTTGATTCCTGCTGTTAAGAGTTTGTATATTCTCCCCTGACCAAGTGGGTTTCCTCCAGGTGCTCTCCACATTCCAAAGACATACCGGTTAGTAAATTGTAGGCAGGTTATGTTGGCAGTTACCACAATGGAGGAGGAAAACTCTGATTTTAAACCTCCTCTGCCTTGTGGCCACACCCACCCATGGGAAAGGCTTTGGGAGTAAACCCCGAGGAAGAAATCTGGAACCGGGGTCCCTTAGGCAGTTTGATGTTGTTTACAATTTCGTTCTGGCAAACTCTGCGATGACACTGGTGCCGAGCTGTACCGGCGCTTGCCCTTCCCTTGGACTACATCAGTGACGTGGAGAGAGGGAACCTGCTGCACGAGCAACAGCCGGTTCTTCAAATCTTCCAGCTCAGGCTTGCGCCCTTGGAGAGGACACAGACCACCAGAGGTGCAAACCCATGATCCCCTGGCAATGACGGCTGCCTACTACTACTACCACATTGCAAACAATGACACAGATGATGCACAAATAAAATAAAGTTTAAATGTACATCTAACAAATACAGCTAATCTTTTTTACTTTTCACACTCTGGACAACACAACCAATTGTATTTGAGGTGTAGGCACAATGATGAAGTATGGTCTACAGAGAATATACTGGATAGTTTCTAAATTTAATGTTCATTAATGCTCAATTTATGCTTGGTTTGGACCATGTGGTCCCAGATATCCTGACAGCCTTTATGGAAACATGGACAGAGACCTGAATTCTAGAGGTGAGGTGAGAGCATCCACCCTTGATGGAGTGTGGCATCAAAGAGCCCCGGTGAAACAAATCGATGGCAACAAGAGGAAATCTTTTCAGTTGCAGTCATCTATTGAACTGAAGAAGGCAGTGGGAGTTGCATGTTAAGAGTCTACTATTTCAGCCTAAGGACACCATAATAGGTGTTTCCTCAGGTCAGTCCAACCACCTTTAATTACCATGTCAATGATTATCTGTTGATGAAGTGCGGTTTTAAAACCCATTTGTAGCTCCCTGGAAAATGAAGCTGCTTGCTTGCTTTGGATATCATTCAGAGTGAGCATCTTCAGAGAGGAAGCCATTTCCCTCTATGCACAGATAGCAGAAAAACAAATGGGAGTCTGCAGAAAAAATACAGGAAATGCTCTGCAGTTTAGGTGTTTTATGGAGAGAGAACAATTGAGTAAATACTTCAAGTTGATTACTTTACATCAAAGCTGACAGAGTTGGCGTGGTTTTAAGGAGAGGTCATTAACCTGAAACACTCATTCTGTCTGCCTCTCCACAGATGCTGCCCGTCCTGCTGAGTATTTCCAGCATTTTCTGTTTTTGTTACTCTTACCATTTCCAAGACCCACACAATCAAAATCTGTATCCTGGAAGTCATTAAGGACAAGAAGTTTAGTTATGCCAGATATATTATGCTATTGTGCAAGAACAATTGTGAAACTCTGAATCCAGTGACAAATGAACATAGGATAGTACAACACAGTACAGGCCCTTTGGCCCACAATGTTGTGCCAACCCTCAAACCCTGCCTCCCATATAAGCCCCCACCTTAAATTCCTCCATATACCTGTTTAGTAGTCTCTTAAACTTCACTAGTGTATCTGCCTCCACCACTGACTCAGGCAGTGCATTCCACGCACCAGCCACTCTCTGAGTAAAAAAACTTCCTCTAATATCCCCTTTGAACTTCCCACCCCTTACCTTAAAGCCATGTCCTCTTGTATTGAGCAGTGGTGCCCTGGGGAAGAGGCGCTGGCTATCCACTCTATCTATTCCCCTTATTATCTTGTACACCTCTATCATGTCTCCTCTCATCCTCCTGCTCTCGAAAGAGTAAAGCCCTAGCTCCCTTAATCTCTGATCATAATGCATACTTACTAAACCAGGCAGCATCCTGGTAAATCTCCTCTGTACCCTTTCCAATGTTTCCACATCCTTCCTATAGTGAGGTGACCAGAACTGGACACAATACTCCAGGAAAGCTATCTGATTCTGAGCAGGCTTTTCTCTGCCAACTAAAAGACAGAAGTCAGTGGAGTAATGGTCAGCTGGTGGCGCAGTGAGATTGGTGCCGGACTCCAGAGCGAAGGTTCCCGAGTTCAAATCCAGGTCAGGCCACCCCCGAGCACGCTTTCCATTCGTGCTGGGTTGAATGTTGAGCTAGCCACTCGGCCTCGTAAAAAATACAAGGGTCGAGTCAGGAACGTTCATAACGTGACCCAGTTAATCCTGACACCACATGCCAGACAAGAATGGCTGAATGGTACGACATGCTTAAAAAAAAATGGAGTAATGGAATATCTGTCTGAATGAGAACAACTCCACTCTTCAATGTATTGAAACCATCCAAGGCAAAGCAATCCACTTGAGTGGTAGCCAATCTTCCACTGAAAACGTTCACTCCTTTTAACATTGTGGTTGAAGTTTACCATTGACAAAATGGAGTACCCCTCAAATCATAGACCCCTATCACCTGGAAGGTCAATATGACAGAGATACACCATCTACAAAAATAGCAGACCCAAATTATAAACCTGCTACCACCTGCAAAGACAAGGTAATCAGAATATCATTGTCTGCAGATTCCTCACCAATTTGCACACCACTCTAATATGAAAATGTATTGTCGAACTCTTATTATTGTTGAATCAGAATATTGGAATACCCTGCTTTGCTTTCTTCAATTTTGTTTTTTCCCCTCATATTCTCATTCAGAAACAGGAGCAGATATATTATCACTGATAAAAGATGTGAAATTTATTATTTTGTGACAGCAGTACAGAGGAAATCAGAAAAAATTACTATGGCTGACAATAATATATTAAAAATTAATGGTGTAAAGAGTGATGTAGTGTTTACGGGTTTCATCGTCTGATCAGAAATCAGATGGAGGAAAAGAAGCTGTTTCTAAAATATTGAATGTCGCTCCCTCACTGTTGCACACTTTCTTTCTCTCATATGTGTTTCCTATGTCGTTTCTGACTGACCCGTGCTTTCTAATATTTTGTCTCCCCAATACAGCATACAGGCCTTGTGAAATACCCTCTGGGCGTACGTAGTGTCCACTGTCTGAGAGGGACATGCAAGTTTACTTCCACTTTGGTGATTTCATTCATTTTGAAATGACTGTCTTTAAACCTTAAAAATAGAAATTTCAATTAGATCCCCCCCCTCCCTTATTCTTCTAAACGCCAGTGAGTCTCAGACCTGGACTAAGGAATCATAAAATGGAAATAATGTCTTGGAGTGGAAGCAGTAAGGTTGGCCTCTTGAGGTAACCAGGAGTAATTTTAATGCAGAATATATTGTACCTCCCTCTGAGACTCACTGGAGTTTAGAAGAATGGGGCAGTGGAAAGTGACTGAAACCTATTGGATATTGAATGACCTAGATAGAGTGGATGTAAAGAGGATGCTTCCTGTAGTGGGAGAGTCTAGGACCATAGTAGTGGAGAGATTGTTTCCTATAGTAAGGGAGGCTAGGGCTAGGTCCTTCTATTCTGAGGACCAGGTCTCAGAGTAGAACGACATCCCTTTAGTACAGGGATGAGGAAGAATTTCTTGAGTCAGAGAGAGGTTATTCTGTGGAATACATTGCCACAGATAGTGGAGGAGGCAAGGGTGTCGTTGGGTATCATTAAAGTGGAGGTTGAAAGGTTCTTGATTAGTAAGGGCATCAGAAGTTATGGGGAGAAGGCAGGAGAATGGGGTTTAGACAGTTTATAAATCAGCCATGACGGAATGGTAGAGCAGACTCGATGGACCGAATGGCCTAATTTTGCTCCTATATTATAGTCTTATGGTCTGAGAGAAAATGAGATGTTGAATTGATTAAGAGCTTTTGTGATTATTGTTACAGGTAGTTGTTGTTTAACTTGTTAATGGAATACTTTCTAATTGTGGGAGGGAGAAAAAGAGACTCTTGGAAAAGACTCGACACTCAGAGGTATTTTTGAAGCTGACCCATTGTTGTGAAGTAGGAAATGTGGCAGCCAGTTTGCACCTAACAAGCAGAAAATGACTCAATAATCTGTTTTTATTAATTTTTGGTTAAAGCAAAATTATTGTCTAGGCATCGGAATAATGCATGGGATCTTTTGCATCCATTTGTGTGGCCCTGGAAATATGTTGTGCAGTGATTTCCTGATGGGAATTCAGGCATCCTGTGGATGTTATTTTAACCCCAATTTAAATCCCACTGAATGCCCTTTCCTTTCCGCTGAGCCGTTCCATGTTAATTGTGTTAAATTGTGAATGTAATACAAGGCATTGAAGGAGTTGTGAATCCAATGAAAGATCCCACTTTGATGGACCATGAACCCTACCCTACCCTGAGCGAGGCAGAAACCACTCTCATCTGTTAGGACAGCGGCGTCCTATTGCATATGAATCTATGAAATAAAAACAGGAATAGGTCATTTAGTATCTTCTGCCTGCTCAGCCGTCCAGGCTGATCTTTTAACTGTGTCCTCTTCTCCTCTAACCCCATATTGCTTGCTTGCTTTCAAATCCATAAAGTTACTGATGCCCTCGTGGGTATACTCGGCATCCTGCACACTCCTCTTGAACAGAGAATTCCAATAGTCCACACTCGTGTGAGTGAAAGTACTTCTCCACTCTGGCCTGAATGGTGACCTCTTATTATGACACTGCAGCTCCTGGTTCCCAATATCCAAGCCAGGGGAAATGTCATTCTCACATCGACCTTAACAAATCTCTTAAGAACTTTAGTTACAATGAGACCACTTCTGATTCTTGTAAAGTTTATTGCTGGTGAGTTGAAGATGGCACTGGTGAGACACAGCGTCGCCTTACGGGCAGCAAATACAATCTGGATTATGATCTCTACAATAAATAGCCTGTAACTTCCCTTTGAGAGTTGAGCTTTTGAACCGCCTGTACGACGTAGCATTTTTGTGGTGTGAACTGGAGTCTGCAAGGCACAGGACGGTTGCAGTGTGCTGTGTAAGGCCTAAGTCAAGGTGGTGGGGCCTGGGTACGAGAGTGGGGAACGAGCTGATGTCTGACATTGCTGGAGTGGATTTGGAGCCAATTCAAAGCAGCATGATCCAAGGTGAGATAGAGTTGAGATGGCAGAGCCTGGGCCCAGGAATGAGCCGATATTTGACCGATTTAATGCAGGGCCTGATTGGAAAGGTGGAGTATGGGCCGAATCGAGGTGAAAGGGCCCAGGCTCGCAAGCGTATCGAAGTGGCAGGATCTGGGTATGAGATTTAAGCACTGGGCTAGGTTGAAAGGTCAGGGTGTCAGAATCAAAGGTGAGGGACAGGCCAGTGTTCAGCTTGGTGCTTGGTGAGATTTACTCGTCTCTGCACTGAACTGAGGCTGTGGCTTGCAACTAATGGGCTCCTGGACTGCAATGTTGAATGGCTTCATGGCTGTAAACCACTTTTATGAACTTTAGTTCTGAATATTATTTGCTTTCTTTTTATCGTTTGCATGATTTGTTCTTTTTTTCACGTTGGGTGGTTGACGACCTTTTTTAAAATGGGTTCTATTGGACTTCTTTGTTTTCTGGCTGTCTGCAAGAAGGTGAATCTCAAGATTGTATATAGTATATGTACTTTGATAATAAATGTACTTTGAACTTTGAATCTTTCCTCATAGATTAATTCCTAACGTACACCTTGTTAAGCCTTTGTTGTATTCCCTCGATTACAAGTGTATCGTTCCTAAGATAGGGACATCAGACCTATGCACAGTATTCAAGATGTTGTCATATCTTGGCCCAATACAGTTGGAATAAGACATCTCTGCAATTGTGCTTGTATTCTCTTGCAAAAAAAAAGCCAAAACGTCAATTGCCTTCCTAATTTTTTGCTGACTCTACGTGTTAACATTCACTGATTTGTATACAAAGGCACCAGACACTTTCAATCAATGGATAACCTTATACTTTCCCACATTATATCTCATCTGCTGTGTCTCCCCTCATCCAGCCTGCCAATAAATTCCCAAAGCTTCTCTGCATCTTCTCACAACCTACTTTGCCAATTTGCTTTATCATCAGCGAATTGAATCAATTTGCACAATTGCCTCATCAAATTCATTGATATAGATTGTGATAGCTGGTGTCTCAGCATCGAGTCCAGCAGTCGTCTTTGGTTGTCCATCGAAATCCGATGACGACGTCCACTCCTTTAACAGTGAGATCTTTGACTATACAGTCCTATCCTGGACCCACAAGCTCTATTGCAGGAGGGACATGTATATGTGGTAGTGGTGACAACCATGGCTGCATTTCTCCTGGCTCTCTTCTGCTGTCTTCTGGTTGTTCTTTCCATCTCCAGAATATGAACCCCATCCCTACACAGCTGTCGCCAAGTGGTACGGTCAGCAGCAACATCCTCCAGGTCCTCGGGTCTGATCTTGCACTTCCTTAAAGTATTCTTCATCTGATCCTTATAGCGCTTCTTCGGCCCTCCAGCTGAGTGTCGACCATGATGTAGCTTGCTGTATAACACTGAGGGGTAGCCGACATGGGGGCATCCTTATCACATGCCCCAGCCACTGCAGCTGGCACTGGGTGATCATGGCCTCAATACTTCTGCAGTTGGTCTTTATTTCAGTGTGAGGCACCGCTCACGCCAGGTAATTCCAGCAGTAGTCACAGTCCATTCTGCAGTTGCCTACTCCATGCCATCGATGGGACAGAGCTGGATTCTGTCCATTTAGTTACAGTTGCTCCTTACCATCCAGCGGGAATATTTATCAGCTTTTAGGATAATCAAGGATCCCACCCATCCATCCAGCATCCTCTTTGGCTTTGTACCATCAGGCAGGAATCTCCAGGGCTTAAAACAAGAATGGTCAGGATGGGAAACAATTTCTTCCCTCAGGCCATTAGGCTTCTGAACTCCCTGCCGCATCACATTCGAAGTTAATCTGTTCTGTACCTGAAAATATTTAATTGAGGCATTTTACTTTATTTATTTATACATAACTCATCTGGCGATCTTATCCTTACTTTCCTAAGTTATTTTGTGTTATATGTATGTTATGTGTACTACTGTGCTTTACACCTGGTTTGGAGAAACATTGTCTCATTTGATGGTATACATGTATATAGTTAAATGACAGTAAACTTGACGAGTTGACTTGATCTGTTGTCTTGCGAGGCAGGGACTGAGTGGTACAGAGTTGCTTCCGGTAAGATGTCAGTTTGCACTAATGCAGCTGCTACTCCAGGTCCAATCTAGGGTGTATTTGTTCGTCTTGAATTACGATCGCATGTCACTGCTGGATACTAAGAACATCAAGTACTTTAGGACTATCTCATCAGCGAGTTGCTCAGTAGTGATGGAGCTGGGCTTATTGTGTAGCGTTGCATAGTTGTCGCCTGGACTTATTGCAGACTGTCGTGCCAAGACGGTGTGTGATCCTACTAATGGAGTGAACGATTGTAATCTTGTTGGGCTTTGGAAATGTGTATACTGCAAGTCCAGTTCACTAGTTCATTAGTGAGACTGATGGTGGAGGAACTCTGTTGTCTTGGTTGTGGTGAGGACGTGGCTGATGCCTCTGGGTCACCTTTTGCAGCCGACCAGAAGAAGACATGTGTTGGAACCTATAGTTGGCCCCTCCCATCGTGCTACCCTCTGCTCAGTGCTGCCCTCTGGTGTCTGCTTGGTGGAAGAACAAGCTGGGCCAGGACAACTTGCCATCGGTTTTGTAGTAACACACATAAAAATTGCTGGTGATACGAGGCTGGAGAAGGGGGAGGATCAAGGGACGGGAGGCCTAGGGAGAAAGAGAGGGGGAGGGGAGCCCAGAGGATGGGCAAGGAGTTATAGTGAGAGGGACAGAGGGAGAAAAAAGAGAGAGAAAAATAATAAAAATAAATAAATAAATAAGGGATGGGGTACGAAGGGGAGGTGGGGCATTAACGGAAGTTAGAGAAGTCAGTGTTCGTGCCATCAGATTGGAGGCTACGCAGACGGAATATTAAGTGTTGTTCCTCCAACCTGAGTGTGGCTTCATCTTGACAGTAGAGGAGGCTGTGGATAGACATATCAGAATGGGAATGGGATGTGGAATTCTCCAGCCTCGTATCCCTTTTGCCAATCAACTTTCCAGCTCTTAGCTCCATCCCTCCCCCTCCTGTCTTCTCCTATCATTTCAGATCTCCCCTTCCCCCTCTCACTTTCAAATCTCTTACTATCTCTTCTTTCAGTTAGTCCTGACGAAGGGTCTCGGCCCAAAACGTCGACTGTACCTCTTCCTATAGATGCTGCCTGGCCTGCTGCGTTCACCAGCATTTTATTATGTGTGTTGCTTGAATTTCCAGCGTCTGCAGATTTCATAGAAAATAGGTGCAGGAGTAGGCCATTTGGCCCTTTGAGCCTGCGCCGCCATTCAGTATGATCATGGCTGATCATCCAACTCAGAACCCTGTACCTGCCTTCTCTCCATACCCCCTGATCC
This sequence comes from Mobula birostris, assembly GCF_030028105.1. Lineage (NCBI taxonomy): Eukaryota > Metazoa > Chordata > Chondrichthyes > Myliobatiformes > Myliobatidae > Mobula > Mobula birostris. Next base: position 27,962,691 of record NC_092390.1, on the reverse strand, counting down.
CTTTAGCCACAAAGGCCATATCTAACTCCCTCTTAAATATAGCCAATGAGCTGGCCTCAACTGTTTCCTGTGGCAGAGAATTCCACAGATTCACCACTCTATGTGTGAAGAAGTTTTTCCTCATCTCGGTCCTAAAAGGCTTCCCCTTTATCCTCAAACTTCGACCCCTCATTCTGGACTTCCCCAACATCGGGAACAATCTTCCTGCATCTAGCCTGTCCAATCCCTCTAGGATTTTATACGTTTCAATCAGATCCCTCCTCAATCTTCTAAATTCCAGAGAGTATAAGTCTAGTCGATCCAGTCTTTCATCATATGAAAGTCCTGCCATCCCAGGAATCAATCTGGTGAACCTTCTTTGTAATCCCTCTATGGCAAGAATGTCTTTCCTCAGATTAGGGGGCCAGAACTGCACACAATACTCCAGGTGTGGTCTCACCAAGGCCTTATACAACTGCAGTAGAACCTCTCTGCTTCTGTACTTGAATCCTCTTGCTATGAATGCCAGCATACCATTCGCCTTTTTCACCGCCTGCTGTACCTGCATGCCCACTTTCAATGACTGGTGTATAATGACACCCAGGTCTCATTGCACCTCCCCTTTTCCTAATCGGCCACCATTCAGATAATAATCTGTTCTCCTGTTCTTGCGACCAAAGTGGATAACCTCACATTTATCCACATTAAATTGCATCTGCCATGAATTTGCCCACTCACCCAACCTATCCAAGTCACCCTGCATCCTCTTAGCATCCTCCTCACAGCTAACACTGCCGCCCAGCTTCGTGTCATCCGCAAACTTGGAGATGCTGCATTTAATTCCCTCGTCTAAGTCATTAATAGATATTGTAAACAACTGGGGTCCCAGCACTGAGCCTTGTGGTACCCCACTAGTCACTGCCTGCCATTCTGAAAAGGCCCCGTTTATTCCCATTCTTTGCTTCCTGTCTGCCAACCAATTCTCTATCCACATCAATACCATACTCCCAATACCATGTGCTTTAAGTTTGCACACTAATCTCCTGTGTGGAACCTTGTCAAAAGCCTTTTGAAAATCCAAATATACCACATCCACTGGTTCTCCCCTATCCACTCTACTAGTTACATCCTCAAAAAATTCTATGAGATTCGTCAGACATGATTTTCCTTTCACAAATCCACGCTGACTTTGTCCGATGATTTCACCGCTTTCCAAATGTGCTGTTATCACATCTTTGATAACTGACTCCAGCAGTTTCCCCACCACCGACGTTAGGCTAACCGGTCTATAATTCCCCGGTTTCTCTCTCCCTCCTTTTTTAAAAAGCAGGGTTACATTAGCCACCCTCCAGTCCTCAGGAACTAGTCCAGAATTTCCTCGTGTATCGGTTTTGTGGTCATGCCACTCAGGGAATTGAGCTCTATTATTATTTTTTTTCCTTTGTGACCATGTTTTTTTTTCTGAATTCATAGCCATTTGTGCTATGGGCTATTGGCAATATATTTTGCACCTTGGCCCCGGAGGAACAGTATTTTGTTTGGCTATATAGTATTCATATATGGTTGAACGATAATGAAACTTGAACTTGAGCTTTAACCACAAAAATTATGAACTATGAATGAACAGCTTATCTTATATCCCATCTTGCAAATGGGAAAATGGCTGATTGTAAGGAGAGGTGCTGCTTTGGTGTTGTAAACACAAGACATTTTGTGAGGTGCTGGAGATCTTGAGCAAAATGTGGCTGTGAATTGGTATTGCTCTTTTTTGCACTGAAGCCTGAATCCCATTTCTTCCTGTTGTAACTATATCAGCTGAGAAAATAATGTGAATCAACTAAGGAGCTTTGAAACAACCGGTCCATCGGCCGACTTAGAATTCAATGCCCACTGATTGTCAAATTGAAATTAAATCTTGCTGTTGTAGACACTTCCTCGCCATTACTATATTATTAGTTCCAGTTTTACATTTTATTGTAAATGGACTTTAAAAAATCATATCAGTGATTAATAACATGGGACAAAACTGCTCCATTGCTTGAGGTTGATTAATTTAATTCAGCCATTTTCTGATCAGTCCTTGTGTCGTCATCTCCCTGGGTCGCAATTGGAGCAGCAATTATCTTGAAAACTTTGGATAGTGTTTTTCATTCAAGCATTTTCTAAGTGTGTTTTGATGCTCTGTTTCTAGTTGTAATGTAGTTTCCATTGCAGACTAAATACAATCCCCTCATAGGGACAGAATCCTTTTTTGGTCATTTGCAGTGAGATTATGTCACATGGTTGTTTGTTATGAATATACTATAACACTTCAGAGTTTAACAGGTGGGAATATAAACTTCAAATTGGAGTTGGGTGATTGATGATCAAAGATAGGAAGCACATTTTCATATGAAGGGTGAAAGGACTATGGATTCGGGCAGAAGTTTCCAGGACTCAGTCAGGTGAATAATTTACTTGCATCGCAAGCCCATAGATCAAACTAAATGAGACAGGAAGTGTAAGGAGCTGAAATCCTCTAATGCTATTCCAATAAAACTTGTGAAACGTAAATTGTTATGGTAATGTTATGATGAAAGGACTTGGTCTGAAACATCAACTGTTTATTCATTTCCATAGATGTTCCCTGAGCTGCTGAGTTCCTCCAGCATTTTAGATTTCCAGCATCTGCAGATTTTCCTGTTTATGGTAATGTAATATAGTGATCAATAAATTGTGCGAGTCTATCCCAGTAACTGGTCTGGTTTAGAGACACAGGAGATTTCAGGTTTATTATTGTCAATACATTAAAAAGCTTGCCTTGCACACTGTCCACAACTCTCTGTTGTTTCTCGTGGTCGCGTGCAGAGTAGTTGCTGTACCAAGCCAAGGTGCATCCCGATAAATGCTTTCTGTGGCACTGCACTCTGGAGCATTGACCAAACTGCTGGAGGAACTTGGCAGGTCAGCCAGCAACTATGGAGTCAGTGGGACAGCTGATTTTCAGGTTGATACCCTGTATTTGATCTATTTAAGAGTATAAACTGATAAACCACTATGTCTGGATTTGACCTCCTGCTCATTGGATTAATTTTCTTGGGCAAATTGTTAAAGTCAGTTTTAATGAATTATATGCAAACCACTTGATTTGTGATTGAATCATTAAACTCCAAACTTAAAGCGAAGTTGGTTGGAGGAAGTCTGGAATTTTTTTTTGTTCCTCTCACTAACCACTTAACTGTATTTAATGTCAAGAAAGTGAGTGAAACAGAAAATGTATTTGAGAATTGGTCTGAAGAGCAGGTGAATAAATAAGGGACAGGACAGACCTTTTGACATTAACACTGCTACTTTTGGGGAAGATTTACTGTCAAATGTTGTAATGTATACGTGGAACTAAATTGAGCATAGCTCCTAATGCACATATCAAACTGACTGGCTGGGTAAGCCGAATTTCAATGGGAGCAGATGGAATGATTCCTGAAATGGTGGCATAAAGTATTGAACTTAACTTCTTCACCCATTGTATGATGATGTGAAGCTGCAGGAATGGAAATCTATGTTTAATTTTCCGTATCAACCCATGAAATTCTTGTTGACTAATCCTATTTTGTATAGTACTTCTTGCATGTTACGCTGGGTCACTGAGTATGACATTATTGCAGGAAGCTAATCTGCTTATTAAAACTTCTTGCTAAAGTTCTGGTTGTTTCCTGGTTCAGAGGAGATTTACCATGATGTTGCCTGCACTAGAGAGTATGTCTTATATGGATAGCTTGAATGAGCATGGGTTTTTCTCCTTGGAATGAAGCAGGGTGCGAGGTAATTCGATAGAGGTGTACAAGATGATAAAAGGCATGGATCGAGTGGACACCCAGAGCAGGAATGGCTAATATGTATGGAAATAACTTTAAGGTGATTGGAGGAAAGTATCGGGGGAATGTCAGAGCTAAGTTTTTCACACAGAGCACTGGGGTGCCGGGGTGGTGGTAGAGGCAGAGACGTCAGGGACATTTAAGAAACTCGTAGATAAGCACATGATGATAGAAAACTGGAGAGCTACGTAGGAAGGAAGAATTATATAGTCGGCCTTCCTTATCCGCGAATTCCGCACGCGCGAATTCAACCAACCGCGAATCGAGAAAACCCGGAAGTGCTCTTCCAGCACTTGTTGTTCAAACATGTACAGACTTTTTTTCTTGTCATTATTCCCTAAACAATGCAGTGTAACAACTATTTTACACAGCATTTACGTTGTATTAGGTAATATAAGTAATCGAGAGATGATTTAAAGTATACAGGTGGATGTGTGTAGGTTATCGTGGATCGGGATCAGAAAAAAAAAACGGAAGTTCTCTTTCTAAGTAAGTCGGAACAGGTACATCCGGTATTATTTACTGTCAGTTAGTCAAACGTTTGTCTTAGTATATAGTATATATTTTACCTTTCTATGCATATAAGACACTTAAGAAACGTATGTTTCAGCGCCGGGCTCCGGAACGGAAATTCTTGAGTTCAATCCAGTGACAGACCACACCTGAGCGTGCTCTCCATCCGTGCCAAGTTGATGCGAAGGATCAAAAACTCAAAACCCCAAAACCCAATAATTAAACCACTGCGTTGCTTAGTAATAATTGTAGCTTTCATTGGGGCAGGACCTTTCTCACTTTATCCTTTAAAATTGTTCCAATCGTTGACAGACTGTAGCCTAACGCTTTTCCAATAACCGATGGCGTTTCACCTCTTTCCGATCGCTTTATTATTTCCACTTTATTTTAAATCGCGATCGTGATTATTTTCATGAACAGAAACACTGCAGATTCAGAGCTCTGCTGCCGGGTCCTAATGTCCACTGCACTGAAACAGGTTAAATAAGGTCCGGGGTTCCGCTGGGTCCTAAGGTCCACCGCACTTAGGCTGAATAAGGGACTTGAGCATCTGTGAGGAGTCCCGGAACCAATCCCTCACGGATAAGGAGGGCCGAATATATTGATATTAGAGTAGATTAACAGGTCAGCACAACATTGTGGGCTGAAGGGCCTGTATAAGCTGTAATGTTCCATGTTCTAATAAAAATCTCTTTTTCAATGACGATAAATGTGGATCTTTGATAGCATAAAAGGTGAAAATACTGTAATTCAAACTGATAATCAACATTGACTTAAGTGGCCACTGAGTGTATATTCATGGCCTTCTGCTGTTGTAGCCCATCCACTTCAAGGTTTAACATGCTGTGCGTTCAGAGATGCTCTTCTGCACTCTGCTGTTGTAACGCTTGGTTATTTGAGTTACTGTCACCTTCCTGAATCAGTCTGGCCATTCTCCCCTGACTTCTGTCATTAACGAGGTGTTTTCACCCACAGAACTGCCATTCACTGGATTTTTGTTTTTTTGCACCGTTCTCCATAAACTCTGGAGACAGTTGTGTGTGAAAGTCCCAAGAGTTTCTGAGATATGCAAAGCATCCCGTCTGGCTCCAACAATCATTCCATGGTCAAAGTCACTTTGATCTGATTTCTTCCCCGTTCTCATGGCTGGTTTGAACAACAACTGATTGCATTACTGAGTAGGTGTACATAATAAAGTGGCCACTGCATGTAAAGTAAATAAAATCTGGTTATTCATCTGCTCTTGGGATTTGTTTTAGTAGAATGTATTTATTTCTGTCAATTGGCAGTTAAAATAGGGACAGCATTGTAAGCAAAATTTGCTTCAATCTGTTAGTGTGTCTAGAGGTGGATTTTGTTATCATGGAGAGAATGATTCAGTACTTGAGAGCAATATAAACTACTCAGGTAGAGCTGTTATGGAAATTAATAACTGTTAATTTTATTAATAATTAATAAATATTAAAAAATACGACTAACACAGTAGATGGTGTAGATGGATCTAATTTTTACAGACTTCCTGAAAATATTCAACACAATCTCAAGTTTTAGATCTAACAAAATTAGCACACCTGGGTTGGAGCAGACTGTTCAGAAGGATTGGGGATTCAAATAAATGTTTAGAAGTGGAATGGGAATAAATTGTGTTGACTCAAATTGTCAGGACAAGGATATGTATTGGAAGGTTCATTTGTAATTTGGATGAAGCTACAGAATGCTAGGCATGCAACTTGGCAAAGGCACTTTTGAACTGACACAGAAATTGTGCTCCATAACTTGGAGCAGAAAGTTCCTAAGTGGCTTTTGTAAGTTAATTAACATGAGTGAAGCAAGTGGAATTGTGTGTGGGGAAAACAATGAGATCTTTAACTTCTATCTGTGAGGAGGAGACGCCGTTATCAGTTTTATCTAGTTATAAGTCTTATTCATGCATTGCAGGCCAGTCTGCAACAGGGTGTATTTTAGAACGAAGAACTCAGTTGTAGAAACAGAAATGGGCCTTTTCAACCCACTTCACCCATGCTTGTCGGCACTAATTGGATTTGCCTGCATCAGACCCATACCCCTCCATGTCCTTCCCATTCAAATGCCTTTCAAATAGCACGATTGTATCAGTCTCCACCACTTCCACCGGCAGTTCATTCCTGATAGTCACAACATTCTGACTGGTAGAATTTTTATCTCCTTTTCGATTCTCCTTTTTTCATTTTGTACCTCTGCCCTCTAGTTCTAGACTCCCCTGCTCTGTGGGGAAAAAGACTATCTATCCTACTTTTGCCCCTCATAATCTTACAAGCCTTTATGAGCTCACTCCTTGGCCTCCAGTGCTGCAGTAAGAATAAGCACACCCTATGCATTCTCTCCATAAACTGCAGACTGTGCCACGATGCAAGTGAATTGCATGACCCTTTGGAAATTGGTCATGTAAAATGCTGCAAGTCCCTTTCTCTTGTTTATTGGTGAGAGAGACGGCAAGGGAGTGGCGTAGCCTCAGTTGTAGTGAGGACTAGGCCTCGAGCAGCAGGCTTGCCTGTTGCGGCAGTCCCAGGAAAGGAGACACCGGAGGCAATGCAGCGTGGCATCCACGCTGGGTTTAGGGCTGGACCCTCCTGTCAGTGCTGCCATCCAGTGTTCGATTGGTGGAAGGACAAGCTAGATTGCGTGTGTGCATACATTTACTGTGAACTGCTTATTCTTTTTGATGACAGCCATGGGACATCAATTTATAGGACGTGCCCCTCAGGGACTTGGACATTTTTTGTGTGACAGTATGTTTACTTGTTATGTTATATGTGTAATATACGTCTTGTGCTGTCTTGTATTGTCTTTATTGTTGGTAATGTGTTTGGCACCTTGGCCCTGGAGAAACACTGTTCCGTTTGGCTGTATTCATGGGTATTCATGTATGGCTGAATGACAATTGAACTTGAACTAAGTGATTGTTTTTAGTATTTTTTTTGGGTTCAGGGATGGTTTGGGGACAGAGAAGAGAGCTAGAGGTCAGGTTCGGGTTTTAGGGACAGGCATGTGGTGGGGGGGGAGAATTAGAGGAATAACAGGACAGGATAGAGTCTTCAGTTTCCACTCCATGTTCAAAGAACAGTGACGTGGAACGGGACATCCAAGGACCAGGCCAGGATGTCCGGCTGACAGACAAGCGTGGACAAAAACTGGTGGCTTCCCCAGTGTCAGTGAGTTGTCGGTGGGTTCCATAGTCAGTGTTCTTTGCGGGCAGGAGGAGTGAAGTCCAGTGAACCCCTGGGTTTGTGAATTGGTGAGACTGGAATTCAAGGCCCAGGTTTCTTTATCCTGTGGTCGGCGAATCCAAAGATCAAGGCCTAGTGTTTCATGATCAGTGTGTGCTGGGATTGATGCTAAGGATCAAGGTCCTAGGGTCGAGGCCATTGGCCGGAGCCTGGGACTGTGAATCTCTGTGAGGCTGCCGAGATGGTGGAAGATCCAATGCCTGTGTGCCTGCATCGGGATCCAAGTCTGCCAGAGGCCAAGGAGTTCTCTTGAGGTGAGTGAACTGTGGCTGGAAGTGAAGAACAGGGCTTGTTCTTCTGTTGTTGATTGTAACGTGTTGTGTTGTTCTGTGCCGAGCATTGTTGGTGCCAGAATGTGTGATGATATTTGCGGGCTGCCCCCAGCACACTCTCGGATGTGTTAGTTGTTAACACAACAACGCATTTCACTGTATGTTTCAATATACACGCGATAAGCTTGAATCTTGGTCTTGATATCATATTAGTTATGTCGACAGACATTATTTCCAAAAAAAAAATGCAAGGAGGTTTTCTCCAGAACTACTGCAAAACCTGTATGAGTACAGAGAAATGCAAACAGACTTATACTGAATTGACAGGGACAAGACTACATAGAAAATAGTATGAACATGAACAATATACCAAAAGTTATAGAAATGCTCAACAGATTATGACCTCTGAGATACCAGTGAGCCTTTGGCAATCAATATTCAAGTACAGCCAAGCCTGGTACCTCATAGTGGAGACTTCTGTTCATCACATGAGAACCACATCAATAGCTACTCCTGCATAATTGATGTGTCACAATAAATCCCAAATTAATTCTAAAGTACTTGCGAGAGTTTGCAAAGGATGCAAATGAGGCTCAACAAGTCCACTGGTGACACTGGAGAAAAAAACATTTCAAATCCGTGACTTCCCATCAGAACATTAACTGTGCGTCTCCACAGATGCTGACGTGGTCTGAAATTGGAATTGTTAAACAGTGAACTGAAAAACAAATGAGATGTACAGACAGTTAATTTATTTAGATGAAGCTGACTGAAGCAGTAATGTTGGCCAGTCACTGAAGAAATTCCAGTTTCTTCCAGTAATGCCTTAAGCTTATTTCTGTCTAAAGGAAGGTTAACGATCAGAGATTTAAAGATTAGTGTAAGATGTTATATGCATATTGAAATATACAATGCAATCTGACTTTGCACCAATGGCCAACATGCTCCACAAGTGTCGCCTCGCTTCAGGCACTAACATATCCTGCATAAAGCCCGTTAACCTTAACTGTGTGCCTTTGGGATGTGGAGGAAACTGCAGCGCCAGGAGGAAACCCACACGTTCATGGGGAGAATGTGAAAACTCCTTATAGACGGCGGTGGGAATTGAACCACGGTTGTTGATCGCTTGTGGTATAAAGCTTTGCGCTAAGCTCTACACTACAATGCCGCTCACAAATCATATTTATAAAAATACTACAGGCAGTGTCCTGGTTTCACATTTGATTTGGGATGTGGGATGTGGCACATGGCCCGGTATAGCACCTGCTCCATTTTATAAAGAGGTTTTTTATTTGTGGAAGCCCAGTGTGATGAAAGAATAGTTTGTAGGTAGTTTGAATCCTTGTTTCAATTGTCTTAGTGAATCATGATACATCTTAGATTGGAATGCATTCCTGCTTTTATCGTGAAGCCCTCAGGGGAGTAGTAAGGGAGTATGTGCAAGGTGCATTGAGTTAGACTTCTTTTGGCCAAGGTTATGTAGTCATGGAGATGGCTGGTTTAAAAAAAATGTAAATGTCAGGTTTTAAAGGTTTCTCACTGCACTGTACCAAAGTCTATGCATACTTTATTATCCTTGGGAACCAAAGTCACTCACTGTGAAAGGATGGTGATGACAAGACCTCACTCCCTATAAACTAGAGGGTTTGAATGCTACCTTCTTGGGTACTGTGACGCAAGGGCATACCAGGCCTAATGCAGCAACTTCCTAGCAGGTTGTCATGGGAATTAGAGCATGCTAATTAAACATGCAGTAAATAAAACAAGATAAGGCAGTGGTGCAATAGACCTCACTCTTCTTTTGCAGCTGTTGCCTCCACGTTTGCCTTTATAACTGGTGAAGTATTTTCAAATAATGGTTTTGCACTCTGACAACACATCAATCCTCGGTGAACGGCGAAGCCGTCAGTCGTTTCGCGTTCAAAGTTCAAAGTAAATTTATTATCAATGTATGAAGATGTCACCACATCCTAGCTTGAGATTCATTTTCTTGCAGGCATTCACCGTCGAGCAGAGAAATACAATGAAAAATTATACACGAAGGCTGACAACTAATGTGCAAAAAAAAAACCCAAAGACTGACAAATGACCAGTGTGTACAGTGTTGCCCTCTGAGTTGCTTGTTGTGATAAACCTTTTTGTTTTGATTTATTTTTGGTAAGTTTATTCTACAATGAACCTGTACTGGCTCTCCCTGGATTGGAAATGCCTGACTTACAAACACCTCCACATATGAATGAGTTCTCATACTGTTATTAAATTCAAAAATCCAATACTTCCCCACTCCACTTTCAGCAATTGTTCTTTCTCATCAGCATGATGTGCTTTTTGATGCATTTCATTACAAATCTTGGCAGCATGGATATCATTTTGTGAAATTTCCATCTTGTGGACAAAATTGACTGGATGACACCTGTTCAAATTGATCAGAGATTAACAATTGGCTTTGGAGTACGCTGGACGAACTCAGCAGGTCAGGCAGCATCAGTCAGAAATGATGAGTCGACGTTTCGGGCCGGAACCCTTCGTCAGGACTGAAGAATGAAAGATGGGGAAGGATTTGAAGAATGCCATGCCCTCCACCTCTTCAATAACTTCCAATTCCCCAGTCCCAACCGCTACATTTTTACTATGGATTTCCAATCCTTCTACACCTCCATTCCCCATCAAGAAGGCCTCAGAGCCCTCCGCTACTTCCTGGATAATAGACCTCACCAGTTCCCCACCACCACTACCCTCTTCCGGTTGGCGGAACACTTAATAACTTCTCTTTTGGCTCTTCCCACTTTCTTCAGACTAAGGGTGTATCTATGGGAACTCGCATGGGATCCAGCTACGCCTGCCTCTTCGTTAGTTATGTGGAACAGTCTGTACTCCAAACCTATTCTGGTACTGCTCCCCAACTTTTCCTTCGGTATATTGATGACTACATTGGTGCTGCTTCCTGCACCCCTAGTGAGCTCGTCAATTAACTTCAAACTTCCACCCAGCCCTCAAATTCACTTACTCTATCTGGGAAACTTCTCTCCCCTTACTCGATGTCTCGGTCTCCATCTCTGGAGACAGACTGTCCGCTGACACCTTCTGCAAGCCCACTGACTCTCATAACTACCTCGACTATACCTCTTCCTACCCTGCCACATGCAAAAATGCCATTCCCTCTTCCCAGTTCCTCCGTCTCCGCCGCATCTCAAATGTCATCTTTCTTTAAGGATCGTGGTTTCCCTTCTACCGTCATCAATGATGCCCTCACCCGCAGCTCCTCCATTTCCCGCACTTCGGCCCTCACCCTATCCTCCTGCAACCACAACAGGGACAGAGTTCCGCTTGTCCTTACCTGCCATCCCACCAGCCTCCGGATCCAGCACATTATCCTCTGCAACTTCCGCCACCTTCAACAGGACCCCAAGGCAGCAACCGGGTATTGATAGTAGATGATCAGCCATGATCTCAGAATGGCGGTGCAGGCTCAAAAGGCCAAATGGTCTACTTCTGCACCTATTGTCTATTGTCTATCTTTCCCTCTCCACCCCTCTCCGCTTTCCGCAGGGATCGGTCCCTCCGCGACTCCTTTATCCGCACATCCATCCCCACTGATCTCCCACCCGGCACTTATCCCTGTAAGCGTAAGTGCTACACCTGTCCCTACACCTCATCTGTTGTAACCATTCAGGGCCCAAAACAGTCTTTCCAGGTGAGACAACACTTCACTTGTGAGTCTGTTGGGGTCATCTATTGCATCCGGTGCTCCCGGTGTGGCCTCCTCTGCATCGGTGAAACCCGACGCAGATTGGGGGACCGCTTCGTCGAGCACCTCCACTCCGTCTGCCACAACAGACAGGATCTCCCGGTAGCCACCCACTTCAACTCTGCTTCCCATTCCCATTCAGATATGTCCATACATGGCCTCCTGTACTTCCATGATGAGGCTAAACTCAGGTTGGAGGAGCAACACCTCACATACCATCTAGGTAGTCTCCAGTCCCTTGGTATGAACATAGAATTCTCCAACTTCCGGTATTTCCCTCCCCCTCCCTTCCTCTATCCCTATTTCACTCTACTCCCTCCCCCAGCTCCCTCATGGTTCTGCCTCCTTCTTCTACTGCCCATTGTTTTCGGGGCTATGACGTCAATGCTTCCCCTCCCCCCCCCTTTGTCTTTCAAATTACTGGTCTTTCAACTGACGCTACAAGCATTCTTCAAATCCTTCCCCATCTTTCATTCTTCAGTCCTGATGAAGGGTTCTGGCCCGAAACGTCGACTCATTGTTTCTGACTGATGCTGCCCGACCTGCTGAGTTCATCTAGCGTCCTGAAAGTGTTGCTTTGATCTTTTACAGCATCTGCAGATTATTTTGTGTTAACAATTGGCTTTGAATTTCTGATTCATTTTCCAGGATCATCTTAAAAAGCCATATTACATAATCATAATCAGGATGGGATACCCTAGCAAGACCAGGGTTTACTCTCTACACTTGTTTCCCAAAACTATAAAACTTGCTAATGTGTAATGCAGTAGCTTTATATGCCATCATATATAGCACAAAATATTGTTTCATTTGCGTACAAGATTTATATTATATTTCTATGAGTTTTGTTTTACTATTGTGTCAAGTCCAAAAGTATTTGTTGATTCTAGCCCCTTAATGGGCGAAGGCAAAGGACCTCAAATGGTGGACTTTCCACGTTGAGGCTTTGCAGCAGCTGTATCAAGCTTCAACCCATCCGCAACACTTGGTCCTACACCATGGAATGGACCAGTCTGCAACGTTTCGTAGTGGATGCCTGACCCGCTGAGTTGCTCCAACGCTTTGTGGATGCTCCAGGTTCCAGCATCTGCAGTCAGTCGTGTCTCCATGAAATTAGGCAAACAGTTGGACTTAATTTTACACCTTAACAAATAGTTTGATGTATCCACCAAAAGACAGGGCTGCTAAGAATTGAATGCATCAAATCATAAAGTGCTGGAAATCCAGAGTAACACTGATAAAATACTGGAGGAACTCAGCAGGTCAGGCAGCATCTGTGGAGAGGAATAGAACGTCGCTGTTTGGGGCTGAGACCCTTATTCAGGACTGGACAGAATGCCTCAACTGGGCGTTTCCAAAGCAATTGATAAAGTACTGTGGAACAAAATATACAGAAACTGAAATGGGATGACAGGAAGTACATGATGAGCTCAGTTCAATATCCCTCTCTCCGTAACAACACACACAAAATGCTGGGGGAACTCAGCAGGCCAGGCAGCATCTATGGAAAATAGTACAGTGGAAACGTCAACTGTACTATTTTCCATAGATGCTGCCTGGCCTGCTGAGTTCCCCCAGCATTTTGTGTGTGTTGCTTGGATTTGCAGCATCTGCAGATATTCCCTTGTTTGTGATTGGATCCCTCTCTCTCCTGCAGGGTTTTTAAACCTCAGTTCTGAGCACTTCTGTTCATTATACAGGAGCTCCACAGCTCATGATCACTCTACTTATTTGCAACCCTTACAAAAGAATGAGTGCTTGGAAAACCAGCAGGATGGATTAGCTGCCCGTTGTGGGGATGCAGGCATTTTCTGCCACGTAGGAATTTGATTTGCAGTCTCATTTCCAACAATGCAGTCTTTTTTGGTTACATGAGTAACTTGGGAAGAACCGGTAATGTGATAAATGATGTAAACTAATTTTCTGGGTTCTGAACTCATTTTAAATCGTGTTGTATTATATTGTGGGCTTGCTGTAGCACAAAGTTTCCTTTTCTCCTTCATGGAGCACACCACTGTATTGTGAACTAAAGTTTCTTTGGTTGAAGCCAGTGATGTACGTTTTTCAAATTTTAATGCAAACCCCACACTTAAATGGCTACTCACTCTTGCACATTCAGCTCACCACCATCAGTTTATCTGACATCCTTTTTAACAAAAGCCTACCTTAATGCCAAGAGTCGACATCAGTAGGCAAGTGTAAAATTTTGTATGTAGGTAAATTTCACCAAGCAAAACCCTGTTCAGAGTTGATAAACTCAATTCACTGTTCAGGTACTAAAAATTTACTTTTGTTCCTCTAACTCTATGCAGGCAGTTCATTAATAGTAGTCAGGAAACTACTGGTTTGTTGTGTTAAAAAAAACACTATAGAGTTAATGAATGTCCTTCAAGTCTGGTCTCAGTTCAATCCTGGAACCAATAATGTAGTTAATTCTTAATTGGTTGAACTGAAGAGGTGGTTATTTTCAAAAGCTCAAAGTAAATTTATTACCAAAATACATAGATGTTACTGCAAGATCACTTTCCTTGCAGGCATTCTCAGTATGACAGAGAAATACAGTAGAAAGAATGAACAGCTACAAACGCAGACTGACAAACAACCAATGTGCAAAAGAAGGCAAACTATGCAAATAAGATAGGTAGATACTTTATTGATCCCAAAGGAAATTACAGTGTCACAGTAGCATTACAAGTTCACAGATAAACAATAATAGAAGAGAAGTAAGAAGTATAACTAAAAATAAGTTATCTTAAGTTATCTTAAACAGTCTAACAGGAGAGGTCATCACGTCCCTTGTAATTGACTCATTATAGAGCCTAATGTTGAGGGTAAGAATGACCTCGTACAGCACTCTTTGGAGTGCAGTTGTCTGAGTCTGTTACTAAAAGTGCTCCTCTGTTCAGCCAAGGTGGTATGCAGAGGGTGAGAAACATTATCCAGAATTCCCAGGATTTTCCATAGAGTCCTTTGCTCTACCACAGCCTCCAGTGTGTCCAGTTTGACTCCTATAACAGAGCCAGCCTTTCTAATTGGTTTATTGAGCCTTCTGGCATCACCCACTTTGATGCCATTGCCCTGCCACACCAGCGCATAGCTGGTTATACTGGTGACAACAGACTGGTAGGGCATGAAGTGGAGGCCTGCGTACTCCAAAGGACCTCAGTCTCCTCAGGAAGTAGAGGTGACTCTGGCCCTTCTTGTACACAGCCTCTGTGTTGGTGCTGCATCAAGTCTGTCATCCAGGTGCACCCCAGGTAGTTCTTCACCTCCATGTCCTCACCATGAATAGTAACAGGGAGCAGTGCAGGCTTAGTCTTCCTAAAGCCCATCACCATCTCCTTTGTCTTACTGATGTTGAGCTGCAGATGATTCAGCTTGCACCATTTGACAAAACCTCCACCGGGGCCCTGTATTCATCCTCCCGTCCTCCCTTTATACACCCAACTATCGCTGAGTCATCAGAGAATTTCTGCAGATGACATATCTGAAGTCCAATATATACAGGGTAAACAGGAAGGGAGCCAATACAGTCCCCTGTGGGGTGCCAGTGCTGCTTATAGCCATGTCTGACACACAGCTCTGAAGCTGCACATACTGTGGTCTGCCGGTCTGCTAGTCCATTATCCAGGATACAATGGAGGTGCCAATCTGCACTGAGCAGAGCTTTTCCCCCACCAATGAGGGCTGTATGGTATTGAAGGCACTTAAGAAATCAAAATAACATGATCCAAATGGGAGTAGGCTATGATCAGCAGGTAGATGGCATCATTGTCGACTCCGATGTGCTCCTGGTAGGTAAACTGCAGGGGATCAAGGGCTGATCTGAACAGGGATCGGAGGTGATCCAGGACCAGCCTCTCGAGGGTCTTTGTGATGTGTGGGGTCAGGGCCACTGAATGGTAGTCATTCAAGACTTTCAGTTGGCCCTTCTTGGATACTGGGACCTCACATGATGTTTTCCACACAGTTGGGACCTTTTCCAGGCTGAGACAGAGATTAAAAATGCGCTGGAGAACTCGACATAGCTGCTCAGCGCACTCCTTCAGGACCTTGGGGTTCATGCCATTCAGTCCCAAAGCTTTGCTGTGTCTGAGTTTCCCCAGAGCCCTTCTCAGCTGCTCGGTAGTGAAGGTGAGTCCATGATGACAGTGGAGTTAATGGAAGGTGGGGCTGGGGTAGGTGAAGATTGGGACAATAGCAGTTGGTATGTGGAGGTGTGAATGGTAAATACAGGGCAAGGAAGGGATGTAGACAGTGGTAGCCTGTATTGTTCATCCATGTGTTGTACTGGAAGAGGGAGGTGTTGGTGCTGAGGGAGCACTGGGTACCTTGGCACCTGGACTCGTGTTCTGAGGGGGGGAGGGGGGGTATGAACAGGAGGCCAATTGTCAAACCTATTGAAGAATTGGTTTAACTCATTAGATCATTCATGGCAGTGTTCCGGGGCTCTACAACTAAGCTGGTTGAAGCCAGAGATGTTCTTTATGCCTCTCCACACCTTCTGTGTGCTACTCTGCCCAAGCTTGTTCTCTAGCTCTCTCCTGTATTCCTCTTTAGTCAGCCTGATCTTCTCCTTCAGCTCCCTCTGCATGTTTCAATTCCTCCCTGTCTCCTGATCTAAAGACTCTCTTATTGTGGTTGAGAAAAGTCTTTAGATCACTGGTGACCCATAGTTTGTTGACAGAGAAGCAGCAAACAGTCCTTGGTGGTATTACAGTGTCGACCCAGAGGTTGATGTAGCCAGTGATGTAATCAGTAAGTCCAACGATGTCCTCCCCATATGGTTCACAAAGCATATTCCAGTCAGTAGCTTCAAAGCAGCCATTCAAGGCCTCGATGGCCTTTGGAGACTATTTCTTTACCATCCTGGTGGTATCTAGTTGTTGCTGTACTTTGGGCTTATACAAAGGCAAGAGGTGAACCAGGATGTAATCTGATCTTCCAAGTGGGGCGGGGGATGTTGTAGATCTGCATGCATCTTTAATTGATCCAGTGTTTTTTTTCTCTTGTATGACACTTGACAAACTGTTTGAAGGTGGACAGGGTTGTCGAGAGAGAAACATGGTTGAACTCTCCCAACACTTCAATGAACACATTGGGATGTTGAGTCTGGAGTTCCTCAAAGGGATGTATGATGTCACATGCAGCATCCGGCCTGCATCAGGGCGGTAGAATGTAGACAACGAGCAATATGGCGTGGCTGAACTCACGCAGGAGATGAAATGGATGCAAATTCATAGCAAGCAGTTTGATGTCCAGACTGCAGATTCATTCTTTTACAGAAATGTGACCAGGATTACACCATCTGTTGCTCATAAGCACAGCAAGCCCACCTCCCTACCTCTTACAGCACGGTAGATTAACTGCATCTGCTTGTATCGTTGTAAACCCATTCACAGTAGCATTAGAATCTGGTATTTGTTCATGTAACCATGTCTCGGTGAAAAACATAACATTGCATTCCTGATATTCATTCCCTGTCCTCGTGAGTGCTGCTAGTTCCTCCATTGTATTTGCCCTATCTTTCCCCATAATTGATATATGTGAGATATGGTTATAAAAAACAAATAAATAACAGAGTTGTCGAGACTTGAAAGTGAGTGCATTGGTTTCGGAATCAGTTCAGAGTTGAGGTGAATAAAGTTAACTATGCTGGTTCAAGAGTCTGTTGCCTGTAGGCTAATGACTGTGCCCGAACCTAGTGGTCTGGGACCTAAGGTTCCTTTCTCACTTTGGCAGTAGCGAGAAGAGAGCATGGCCTGGATGGTGGTGGCCTTTGCTGATGGATGCTGCTTTCCTGTGGCAGCCCTCCTTTGGAAATGTGTTTATCCACCACTTTTGATAGGCTTTTCCATTCACGGACAGTGGTGTTTCCATACCAGCCTGTGACACACACAGTCAGGATACTGTTAGACAGTAAATGCTGGTCTTGTTGGCAGCATCCACATCCACAAATGAACACCTTTTCAAAGAAGGTGCATACACGAATTGCAGAATGTATGAACTGAGGTAAGAGGGGAGCCAGAGTGGGTATTTGAAGAAGGGAGAGGGGGAAATGTTACCGTAAGTTAGGGAAATCATTGTTCATGCCATGAGGTTGGAGGCTATCCAGGCAGAGTAAGAGCTACTGCTCCTCCAACCTGAGAGTCGCCTTATCCCTGGCTCCCCCTTACCTCCTTTTGGTGCCCCTCCTCTTTCCCTTTCACCCATGGTTCCCCCTTTTATCAGATTCCTTCTTTTCCAGCCCTTTTCTATCTATCACCTCCCAGCTCTTATGTCATCCCCCCTTCCCTCACCATTTGGCTTCAACTATCACCTTCTAGATTGTACTTCTCTACTCCCCACCTTCTTATTCAGGCTTTTTCTCTCCCCCCCCCCCCCCCCCCCACTTCCTGACAAAGGGTCTGAGTGAAATATCGACTGCTTATTCATTTCCATAGATGTTGCCAGCCTTGCTGAGTTCCTCCAGCATTTGCTACGTGATGCTCTGGATTTCCAGCATCTGCAGATTCTGTTGTGTTTAAATAAATCTGTGGGACACAGATACAAAGGTTCAGTTTTCCACACACTGTCTTCAGTCTGTTTTGCAAATGCCTTTCGGTTCTGTTGCTTTACTGACTCAAACGGATTGCAACCACAGGAATGCCATGGGATCACTTAGCCTTTAAATGGAGTTTGCGTTTGTATATTCCTGCAATCCTTCAAAGCCACCAAGATCTTTTTACCCTCGCGTATCAGGTAACAGCAGCAAAATGAGTTTTGACTGCTGAGTTACATTTAGAACTTGCTGATTACTATTAGTGAATTAGTGATAGGGTTCTGGCTAGGTGTAGTGAGTATACACAACAGGAGTGTGAGACCCAGTGGTGTAGAGTTTCCACTTCAACACCATTACAGAATTTGGCACCAACTGGGTTGCATTTGGAAAGTATCCTTCTTTCCCTGAGTTTCTTCTCAAGCTTATTCACATGTTTCTGAATACAAAATCTACCCAAATAAGTTTTATCAGAATCAGGTTTAAGTGAGTAGTGTGAAACGAGGACAAAAAAATAGCCTGGCAGTGCTCATGGGTCGGTCTTTGTCCATTCGGAAATCTGATAATGAAGGGGTAAAAGCTGTTCCTAAAACGTTGAGAGTGTGTGTCTTTAGGGTCCTGTACCTTCTCCCTGATGGTAGCAAAGAAAAGAGGGAATGTCCTGGGTGATGGGGGCACGTAATGATGGATGCCACCTTTTTGAAGCATCGCCTTTTGAAGACTTCCTCGATACCAGGGAGGCTAGTGCCCATGGTGGAGCTGGCTGAGTTTACAATCTTCTGCAGCTTTTTCCAATCCTGTGCAGTGGTGCCCTCAATACTGGATGGTGATGTAACCAGTTAGAATTCCCTTCACCTGTTAGAATCTGTAGTGACATACCAAATCTCCTCAGGCTCTTAATGCTATGTTTTCTTTGTAATTGCATCAATATTGGGCCCAGGATAGATCTTCAAAGATGATGAAATGCAAGAATTTGAAACTGCTCACTCTTTCCAATGCTGATCTCTTGATGAAGACTGGTGTGTGTTTAATCAGTGAACTTCCACTTCCTGATGTCTACAATCAGTTCCTTGGTTTTACTGATGTTGAGTGCAAGATTATTGTTGCAACACTACTGAAGCTTACACAACTCAGCTTGAGCTTTTTATCTTCACATATTTGAGTGGAAACTAGTTAAACAACTGGAGGCAAGCATAGAGTCACGGAGAACTGCAGCACAAAAAAGATCCTTTAGCCCATCTAGTTTGTGCCAAAATATTCTGCCTAGTCCCATTAACCATTACCCCCCACATCCCTCCCACCCATGTTCCTTCTGTTAAGTGTTGCAATTGAACCTCCATCCACCACTTCCATTGCCAGCTCATTCTACACTCTCACCACCATCTGAGTGAAGAAGTTCCACCTCAGATTCCCCTTAAATATTTCACTCTTAACCCATGTGCTCTAGTTCTAGTCTGTCACAACCTCAGTAGAAAAAGTCTGCTTGCTTTTACACTGTCTCTACCCCTCAGGAATGTGTATACCTTTATCAAATCTCCCCTCATTCTCCTATACTCCAGGGATTAAAGTCCTAGCCCATTCAACATTTCCTTATAACTCAGGTCCTCAAATCCAAGCAACTTCCTTGTAAATTTTCTCTATACTCTTTCAATCCTTATTGATATCTTCACTGTAGGTAGGTGATCAGAACTGCACACAATACTCCAAATTGGGCCTCACCAATGTCTTATATGATTTCAACATAACATCCCTATTCCTGTAACACACATAAAAGTTGCTGGTGAACGTAGCAGGCCAGGCAGCATCTCTAGGAAGAGGTGCAGTCGACGTTTCAGGCCCTGACGAAGTGTCTCGGCCTGAAACGTCGACTGCACCTCTTCCTACAGATGCTGCCTGGCCTGCTGCGTTCACCAGCAACCTTTATGTGTGTTGCTTGAATTTCCAGCATCTGCAGAATTCCTGTTGTTTGCGTTTAAAATCCCTATTCCTGTACTCAATACTTTGTTTTATGAAGACCAATGTGCCAAAAAACTTTCTTTATAACCCTTTCTTCCTGTGAGATCACTTTCAAGGAATTAGGGATCTGTATTCGCAGATTCCTTTGTCTTATCACACTCCTCTATGCCCTACTGCTCAACCTACCCTTGGTTGGTCCTCCCGAAGTCCAATAAATCACGTTTGTCTTCATTAAAGTCCATCTTCCATTTTCAGCCCATTTTTCCAGCTGGTCCAGATCCCACTGCAAGCTTTGGTAGCCTTCCTCACTGTCCACTACACCTCCAATCCTGATGTCATCTGCAAGCTTGCTGATCCAGTTTGCCACATTATCATCCACTTCATTATAAATGACAACAAGAGACCTGGCACCAATTCCTACAGCATACCATTATTTACAGGCCTCCAGTCAGAGAGACAACCAGCTATTACCATTTTCTGGGAGACAACCAGCTATTACCATTTTCTGGTTTCTCCCACTAAGACAATACTGAATCAATTTTAGTACTTCATCCTGAATGCCAAGTGGCTGATCAACCTCCCAGGTGGGGTTTTGTTAAAGGCATTGCTGAAGTCCATGTAGACAACGTCCACTGCCTTTCCTTAATCAACTTTCCTGGTGACCTTCTTGAAAAGGTCTATAAGATTGGCTTGACATGACCTACCGTGCACAAAGCCATGTTAACTATCCCCAGTTAGGCCCTGCCTATCCAAATACCTATATATCTTGTTCCTTAGAACACAGTCCAATAATTTAATCACTGGCGTCTAAGTTCCCGGTTTACTCTTAGAATCTTTCTTGAACAAATGAACAAAACTAACTATCCCCAGTTCTCAGATACCTCACCTAGGGTTAAGGACATTTTAAGTACATCAGCCAGGGCCCCTGCAATTTCTGCACTATCCTCCCACAAGGTCCAAGCAGGCACCTTGTTAGGCCCTGGGAACTTATCCATCCCAATCTGCCTCGAGAGAGCAAGCACCTCCTCTGCTCTATTCCAGATATGGTTCATGGCCTCATTACTGTTTTGCATCAGTTCTATAGATTCAGTATCCATCTCCTTAGAAAGTACAGGTACAAAAAATCCATTCAGGATCTCCCCCATCTCTATCAGCTCCATGCATAGATGACCATGTTGATCTTCAAGTGGACCAATTTTGTCCCTTGCAATCCTTTTGCTCTTAATATATCTGTAAAAACCCTTTGGGATTTGCCTTCACTTTGTCTGGCAGAGCAATGTCCTGCCTTTTAACCCTCCTAATTTCCCTCTTAAGTGTTCTCTTGCATTTCTTATACTCCTCTAGCACCTCATGTTTTTTCCCACCTATACTTGCTATGTACCTCTTCCTTCATCTTCACCAAGACTTCAATATCTCTCAAAAACCAAGGTTCCCTAAACCTGTTATCCTTGTGTTTTATTTTAACAGGAACATACAGACTTGCTACTCTCAACATTTTACTTTTGGAGACCTCCCGGTTACCAAGCTTCCCTCAAAATATTTGCAATTTTAATCTTGTCAGTTCAGCACTTTGGAATGCTAGTGGAAAACTTAAAAAAATGTAATACAATATTTACAGTTTTTGGTCATATTTCTCATTTCTGAATAAATTTATATAGAAATTACTCATAAATCTTTTTAAAAAATCACTTGATATTGTCTGTGTGCTTGCTTACTTATAGGGCCCTGAAAGCAAATGTATTTAGCAGAAATTTGCAATTAATTTAATCTTGTTGCAAGTTTGAACAATAAGAGGATTTAAACTGGAGCACAAAATTGCACAAGGTTAAATTGTCCTCAGCTTTTGTGCATAAACTGTGCTATTTTCATCTGGTTCAAAGTTCAAAGTAAATTTATTATCAAAGTATGTATATGGTACCATATACTACCCTGAGATTCATTTACTTGCTGTCATTTATGGGAAAATAAAGAAATACAGTGGAAATTTTAAGGAAAAAATACACATAAAGACTGACAAATAACAAAAGTGCAAAAGAAGACAAACTGCAAATGAATATAACACTGGAAACATGAGTTATAAAAAGTTATTGAAAGTGAGTCTGCAGGTCATAGAATCAGTTCAGAGTAGTGGTGATTGAAGTTATCCATGTCTGTTCAGAACCCTGACGGCTGCAGGGTAATAACTATTCCTGAATCTGGTGGTATGGGACCAAAGGCTTCTGTACTTCCTTCCTGATGATAGTAGCGAGATGAGGGCATGGCCTGGATAGTGTTGGGGAGGGGGGTGGGGGGAGGAATGGTCTTTGAGAATAGATGCTGCTTTTTTATGGCAGTGCTCCATGTAAATACACTCAAAGGTGAGGATGGCTCTGTCTGTGTCGGACTGGGTTGTATACACCACTTTCTGCAGACTTTTCCGTTCCTGGACATTGATGTTTCCCATACTAGGCTGTGATGCAACTGATACTCTCCACTGTGTATCTATAAAAGTCTGGCCAAGCTTTCCTAAATTGTGACAAGTCCATAAGAGTACAAGCAAGTGGAAATCTGAATCCTTGGCTTTTGTATTTGTGCTCCTCAGGTTAATCGTCTGTACTGCCAGATTTTGTAGTAATGAGATCCTTTCTCTCAGAGGGTAATGAGTCCTTGTAATTTTCTTTCCGCATCAGGTGACCCTACCCCTTTTGCTTTGGCCCAAGCTCACTCCTCACCTCGGCACAGACTGTGCTGTGCTGTCCTGGCCTCTCCATAGGTGCTGTCTGACCTGCTGAGTTCCTCCAGCATTTTGTGTGTTTGCTCTAGAACACTGCATTGTTTTTCAAATATGAGGCCATGACTGCCAAAGTAGGTTACAACACTGGATAATTTAGTTGGAATGCAACACGCCAACATACAAATTAGGACCAGGAATAAGCCACTTGCCCTTGAAGCTTCCTTCTCCATGTAATAACTGATCTGATTGTAAGCATACCTCTGTGTTCCCATCTACCCACAATAACGCTCAACCCCTCACTTATCAAGAATCTATCTGATTCTGCCTTAAAAATATTCAGACTCTACTTCAACTGCTCTTTCATGAAGCAAGCTTCAAAGACACTTGGTGGTCTGAGAGGGAAAAACTTTACCTCATCTCTATATTGTGAGTGACCACTTGTTTTTAAACAGTGATCCCAGTTCAAAGTAGAATGTGCGTAAGGGCTTCAATTTTGGCCAGAGTTAGGATTAAATTACAATGCTCCACTGTTTCTGAGTGACTAATGAAATACTTTGTACCTAATAATGAGTTTGTCTTTTATTTTACTGTTTGTTATTACGCAAAACATAGTGTAGCAGAACATTTCCAGTGTATAGGATGTGCAAATGGACAGCTCACAGCTGTTTAAAGGTTCCACTCCAGTCACGCAGGCCTTGATGGGGATGCTGATGCAATTACATTTTAATGGTTACCAGATGATGTTAGCACATTATGAACCATGTTCTGAAAAAGAACTGGTATTGTGCTCGGGTGGATTGTCAGCTTGCTGTCACTTTCCATTATTTTTATTTTTTGTTGAAGATTGAAAATAAGGCATATGAACAATTCTTCAAACCACCACCATGGATTAGATGCTCCATTTTTTCACTTTATTATTAACGATTCAAGGATGTGAGATCACAGCTGGAGGCACACTATCTATCTCTTTCTCTCTCCCTCTCCCTCCCCCACCCCTCCCCCCTCCCCCCTCCCCCTCCCCCTCCCCCTCCCCCCTCCCCCTCCCCCCCTCCCCCTCCCCCTCCCCTCTTCCCCCTCTTCCCCCTCTTCCCCCCTCCCCCTCTTCCCCCTCCCCCTCCCCCTCTTCCCCCTCCCCCTCTTCCTCTTCCCCCTCCCCCTCTTCCCCCTCCCCCTCTTCCCCCTCCCCCTCTTCCCCCTCCCCCTCTTCTCCTCCCCCCCTCCTCCCCTCCTCCCCTCCCCCCTCCTCCCCTCCCCCTCCTCCCCTCCCCCCTCCTCCCCCTTCCCCCTCCCCCCTCCTCCCCTTCCCCCTCCCCCCTCCCTCTCCCTCTTCCCTCTCCCCCTTCCCCTCTTCCCTCCTCCCCCCTCTTCTCCCCCCTCTTCCCCCTCCCCCTCCCCTCCCCCTCCCCTCCCCCTCCCCTCCCCCCTCCCCTCCCCTCCCCTCCCCTCCCCTTCCCCCCTTCCCCTCCCCTTCCCCTCCCCCTTCCCCTCCCCTTCCCCTTCCCCCTTCCCCTTCCCCCTTCCCCCTTCCCCCTTCCCCCCTCCCCCCTTCCCCCCTCCCCCTTCCCCCTTCCCCTTCCCCCTCCCCCTTCCCCCTCCCCTTCCCCCTCCCCCTCTTTCCCCCTCCCCCTCTTTCCCCCTCCCCCTCTTTCCCCCTCCCCCTCTTTCCCCCTCCCCCTTCCCCCTTCCCCCTTCCCCCTTCCCCCTTCCCCCTTCCCCCTTCCCCCCTCCCCCCTCCCCCTCCCCCTCCCCCCTCCTCCCCTCCCCCCCTTCCCCCCTTCCCCTCCCCCTCCCCTCTTCCCCTCCCCTCTTCCCCTTCTCCCTCCCCCCTCCTCCCCCTTCCCCCTCCCCCCTCCTCCCCTTCCCCCCTTCCCCTCCCCCCTTCCCCCCTTCTCCCTCCCCCCTTCCCCTCTTCCCTCCTCCCCCTCTTCCCCCCTCTTCCCCCTCTTCTCCCCTCCCCCCTCCCCTCCCCCTCCCCTCCCCCTCCCCTCCCCCCTCCCCTCCCCCTCCCCTCCCCCCTCCCCTCCCCCTCCCCTCCCCCTCCCCTCCCCCCTCCCCTCCCCCCTCCCCCTCCCCCCTCCCCCTCCCCCCTCCCCTTCCCCCCTCCCCTTCCCCCTCCCCTTCCCCCTTCCCCTTCCCCCTCCTCCCCCCTTCCCCCTCCCCCCCCCTTCCCCCTCCCCTTCCCCTTCCCCTTCCCCCTCCCCTTCCCTTCCCCCTCCCCTTCCCCTTCCCCCTCCCCTTCCCCTTCCCCCTCCTCCCCTCCTTTCCCCTCCCCCCTCCTCCCCCTTCCCTCTCCCCCCTTCCCCCTCTTCCCTCCTCCCCCCTCTTCCCCCCTCCCCCTCCCCTCCCCTCCCCTTCCCCCTCCCCCTCCCCTCCCCCTCCCCTCCCCCTCCCCCCTCCCCCTCCCCCTCCCCCTCCCCCTCCCCCTTCCCCTCCCCTTCCCCTCCCCTTCCCCTTCCCCTTCCCCTCCCCCTCCCCCTCCCCCTCCCCCTCCCCCTCCCCCTCCCCTTCCCCCTCCCCTTCCCCCTCCCCTTCCCCCTCCCCTTCCCCCTCCCCTTCCCCTTCCCCCTCCCCCTCACCTTCCCCCTCCCCCTCACCTTCCCCCTCCCCTTCCACCTTCCCCCTCCCCTTCCACCTTCCCCTTCCCCCTTCCCCCTTCCCCCTTCCCCCTTCCCCTTCCACCTTCCCCTCCCCTTCCACCTTCCCCCTCCCCTTCCACCTTCCCCCTCCCCTTCCACCTTCCCTTCCCCCTTCCCCCTTCCCCTTCCCCTTCCCCCTCCTCCCCCTTCCCCCTCCCCTTCCACCTTCCCCTCCCCTTCCACCTTCCCCTTCCCCCTCCCCTCCTCCCCCCTCCCCCCTCCCCCTCCTCCCCCCTCCCCTTCCCCCTCCTCCCCCCTCCCCCTTCCCCCCTCCTCCCCTGTCTCCCCCTCTTTCCCCCTCCCCCCTCTTTCCCCCTCCCCCCTCTTTCCCCCTCCCCCTCTTTCCCCTCCCCCTCTTTCCCCCCTCCTCTTTCCCCCCTCCCTCCTCTTTCCCCCCTCCCTCCTCTTTCCCCTTCCTCTTTCCCCTCCTCCCCCCTCCCCCCTCCTCCCCCCTCCCCCCTCCCCCCTCCCTCCTCCCCCTCTCCCCTCCTCCCCCTCTCCCCTCCTCCCCCCTCTCCCCTCCTCCCCCCTTCCCCCCTCTCCCCTCCTCCCCCCTCCTCCCCCCTCTTTCCCCTCCCCCTTCCCCTTTCCCCCTCCCCCTTCCCCTTTCCCCCTCCCCCCTCTTCCCCCTCCCCCCTCTTCCCCCTCCCCTTCTCTCCCTTCCCCCTCTTCTTCCCCCTCTTCCCACACTACAGACTTCCCTGCAATGCATCGCAATGACTGCCAACAGTCCCCACTGTGGCTAACGTTGTCACAGTTGGCTGCAGCCTAAAAGCTGTTGTGTGGGTAGGGAAGTACACCAAGGCTGACTGACAACCTGCTTTCAGTGTGTAAAGAATTGTAAATGAGATACCTCTTTTTTACTTATTAAGTCTTAAAAATGGATAAAAAAATCAAGCTCTTGTATTCTTATGGATTCAGTTTAGATATGGCCACAGAGTTTATTTGAATGACGATTCCCAGCTGCAAGCATATTTTGAGTGATCAGATTTATTTATTTATTGAGATACGATGTGGAACAGACCCTTCCTGCCCTTGCCCTGGTTGGCAAACCCTAATTTAATCCATTCAAATCATAGGATAGTTGACAACGACCAATTAACCTACCAACCGGCACGTCTTGGGAAGAAACTAGAGCACCCGGAGGAAACCCATGCAGTCATGGGGAGAGCATACAGACTCCTTACAGACAGCAGTAGGAAAGATTATTTATTTGAAAGATCATCTTGATTGCTGGTTTACATGAGACATTCCTTGATTAGAGCTGTGGAAAAGAATCACATTTTAATTCTAAGACTGTTAAGTATAATTGTTTCTCAAGAAGATAAACAGTTGAATTTTGTATTAAGTATGCTAGACAATTGAGGCACAGGCTATACTTGAACTGCAGGAAGGTAGTATAAGTTGAAAGGGCCGAACAGCCTTTCCCTCTTTCAATCTAACTCTATCCCACCTCGCCTCTATGTACCCATGGGCGCACACACAACCATAATCGACTGTGCTTTGCTTCATATGCCAAGTTTATTATGAACTCCACTCCAATGGAACACTCCAGTTGTGCTGAGGGACCCAGAATGTACGGTAAGGGATCGGATTATTCAACCCATCTGGTGTTTATTACCTCACACAAGCTCCTCCTGCCTAACCTTTCCTTTCTCCCTTGTTTGCCTTTTCCTTGAGTGCACCTCTGTTGTTCAATGCCATTTACTCCATCACCATAGTGAGTGCAGCATTCATCAAACTTTTTCTGAATGTATAAATTGCTGAGAGTTAACCTTGAACTGACCAGAATGCAGTGCTATCAGCGTGTAGGTCATGATGTTTGTTAATCTGTAACGTACCAAGTCATTCCATTTAATCAAATTAGTACTGGGACAGAGACAGCAAACTGCTGGTATGTTTCCACTGTAACTGCATTCTTTGAAGTAAAGAATACTTTCCCAGCACCTGGGCAGCTTCTATAAATTATCATTTGCAGCTTCACTTCCAGCTATGCTGAGGAGCTGCCTTGGGGGTCTCCCAACAAAAGATCAAGGCTCTTCGTGGAATAGACGGAATGTCTGTTAAATTGCAAGGTAATCTGAGGGCCAGGCAGTTGGTTTATGACCAATTATGCTGATCTATTTAAATGTTTTTGATCTATTTACTGCCCAAGGGTGTTGTCACATGCCCTTCTCGAAACTGGTCTCCCACATGGCCAGGTAAAGTTTAGAGCTCAACTTAAACTATGTTAGGTGGTAAACATTGAATATACCTCCCTGACAACAGATTTGACTCGTGGAGCTTGGGTTTCATCCTTCAGTCAAGTATGGCGATGCAATTTTCTCTCGTGGCAAGGCTGATAGATGAGGGGGATAACTCCCTCTTCTCTGGTCTGATCCGATCCTCTACTGGCCCCCCATTGCTCAGGTTGTATTGGAATCAAAGGGCTGCAATACCTGGGACCTGGTAATGCTACAAGTCAAAACTGTTTGGGTTCATTGACTGATTAGAATAGTTATTTTCATGAAACAGAACTGCTGCCTTTATTTTGAACTATAAATGAAAATTGGTGCTATGACAAACCAAATGCTTTACACCTTTGCATGACATTGCTCTAAGTGCAATCTGAAAAGATACTTCAAGAAAAATCAAAAAAATACCTCAGGTGTTAAATATCAGAAATTGCTAGAAGCACTCAGCATGCCAAACAGTATCTGTGAGAGAGAAATTAAGCTTTGTAAGGCATTGGTCAGATGGCACTTAGAGTATGGTAAGCAATTATGGGCCCTTCATCTAAGAAAGGATGTGCTCATATTGGGGAGTATCCTGAGGAAGTTCCTGAGAATGATTCCAAGAATGAAAGCATTAGTGTATGGGGAACGTTTCATGGCTCTGGGCCTATATTTGCTGGAGTTTAGAGAATGAGGAGGATAGCAGACATCCCACCTCTCCCAGAAGTTCCAGGAGTCACCCACATATTAATAGTGGCACCCTGATGCCCGCAAATTATATACAATGTCTCGGAAATCAATTTTTTGAGAGAGAGTGAGAGAGAGAGAGCGAGTGCGAGAGCAACCATGAAAGAGAGAGAGCGACAGACAGAACAAGAACAAATGCGAACACGAACGCCATGGCAGAGTGTTACAAAAAAAGAAAATATAAAACATACTTCACCCCAGACTACCCTAAAGTGTACCCCTGCCTAATAGGGGTCAAAAATAATGACAGTGTTGCTCGCTGCACTGTTTGCAACAGTGGCTTTTCTATTGCCCATGGTGGGTTAAGACTGTAAAAGATGTTGAGGTGAGTTTAACAGGTGTCATTCGTTCATTAGCATAGCTAACGTTATTTAAACTAGCTGGCTAGCTGCTAAGGAGCTACTCTATTGCAGGCATCCCACCTCTCCCGGAAGTTCCGGGAGTCTCCCACAAATTGATGGTGCTACCTCCCTGAAATGAGTTTTTGCAGGGTGGGATGTCTGGGATACCATTGAACCCTATGGAAGACTGAAAGGCCTAGATAGAATTCACATTGATAGGATGTTTCCAGTAGTGGGGGAGTCCAGGACCCAGGAGGCACTTCCTCAGAATAGAAGGACATCTCTTTAGAACAGAGATAAAGAGAAATTACTTTGGCCAGAGGGCAGTGAGGCTGTGGAATTCATTGCCTCATTGCCAAGTCATGGGGCATATGTAAGATGGGAGTTAATAGGTTCTTGATTGGTATTGGTGTCAAAGGTTGCTGTGAGAAGGCAGGAGAATGGGGTTGAGAGGAATAATAAATCAGCCGTGATGGAATTGTGGAACAGAGCCGATGGCCTAAATCTGCTCCTGTGTCTTGTAGTCTAAATAAAGTCAGTGTTTCAGAATGAAGTTAACTGTTTCTTTCCACAAACACTGCCTCCTCTTTTGAGTGTTTCCAGTTTTTTTTCTGTTTTAAATCATCTGTTGAAACAGTGGAAATATCCTAAATCTTGGCACAGCTTGGCATAGCCATCAATAATTGCTATTCTTTGAAATTCATCACTCTATCTAAATATGAACCTACATTAGAAAAAGCATGTTTGATGCAAATTTATTTCCTTTTTGGTTTGACAGCGTGTTTTTGGTTATCAAGACTGATTCCATTAAGTTCAAGTTTAATTGTCATTCAACCATACGCATGGATACACCTGGGGCCACGGTGCAAAACACAGAACCAACAGTCCCACACAGCACATAAAGAAAATATGATTATGATAGCAGATGAAGATATTTTTAAAACATTGAAAAATTATAATATAGCCCAAGTCCCTGAGTGTCATGGGCTGTGGATGGATTGTGCATGGATGAACAGCCCAGAGCAGTTCCTGATACCATGCAGTGCAGTCACAGACAAAGGTAATCCAGCTGACCTTCCACCAAGTGAACACTGGAGGGCGGCACCAATGGATCCCCAACCCAAAGCGGAACCCAGCAGCACACAGCCAGCTGCCGTGTCTCCTTCCTCGGCAGCCGCAACGGGTAACCCCAAGGCATAAGTGAGGGCCTGGTCCATGCTACAACCGAGGCCTGGCAGCTCTCCCACCATTGTTCTCACCAATGAACCAGTGAGTCAAACTTGCAGTATTCTACATTACCAACGTACAACCGAGTCTTTTATAATTACCTGCGCCATCTGTTCGCACACCTCCGACGCCTTCTTCCCTGGGCGGGTGAAGGAGGCTGCAACAAGTCCAGCTTCACTGCTATCCAGCAACTCGCTAGTGCTGTAGACCTGCAGGACTTGATGTCCTTGATAACTAGCAGAGTCTTGCCATCGAGGAAAAAGGACAAACAATTACACCTTTGGTTGGACCCAGAGCCAGAGAGGCTGCTGCGCCCAAGCACGTCACCCTCTTACTGGAACCTGTGCCTTTGTAAATTTTGAAAATACCCCACAATATCCTGCAAATTGTTGATTATTTTGGATGCTTTATGTGTAAAATTGGCTGGAAATTTACAGGTGAAAATATGTACATAGATGGCAAATGAGATGCACAGACTCTGTAAACCTCCTGTGACGTTCTCTTTGCCTTTATTCTGATATGCCCCAAGTCCAATTCATCCACCACTGCTCATTCCCCCTCTTATATTTAGAGCTGTTTCCTTCTTTGTCCTGTTGCCTTCTAATCCATGCCAAATATTCACTAATTTCACCAAGAAAGAACTTGGGATATGAGTTGAAATATCTGAATGTGAATGGTGACATAACTTCCCTCAGATAATGATGGGTTTAGACTTGGAATTGGAACCAATGCATGAAAAAAGTTCAGAAGACTGTCTTAATCTAGAAAATGTCTGGAAAAGTGGCATTTTAATTGCAGCTGTACATGCCATTTAAAGAGGGTCGGTCACACACACACACACACACACACACACACACACACACACACACACACACACACAGTGATTGATAACTTCGTGGCCTAGGGTAGAAGGAGTCTATTTTTGAAAACCCAGCACATTTATTTTTCAACATTAGTCCCCTCCTACATTTACACACTTAGTTCAGCGGTTGTGGAGCATACGGATCTCGGACCTCCAGAAAGTGTCCACAGCAGGGGTGATTGATAAGTTCGTGGCCTAAGATAGAGGCAGATGAGTTATACAGCTCTCTTTACATGCGCATGCAGTCCAACTCTTTGAGTGATGATGCAGAAAGTTTGAAGTTAATAACCTATCTCCATCTTCCTTAGGCCACAAACTTATCAGTCACCCCTCGTGTGTGATTTGTGTGTGTGTGTGTGTATATCCATCCCGCTCCCACTCCCACCCCCTCCCTCCTTCTCTCCCCTCTCTCTTCTTTCTCTTCTTCTCTCCCACTGATTTGTATGCAAATCAAGTGCCATATTTTCTAAATTTTGATCTTGGCTTCATTTCAGAAGTGCCTCATTACCATTATAGAGCTGTGCAATATCCCGAATTTTGAAGTAATGGAAAATGAATGCAAGTTTGAGTTTTATTCTTTTAATGCCCAGGATCAAATTGTTCTTATTTGTACTCAAGTGAATATAAAATTTAATAAATAACCGACTTGCGAGATTCGATCTGCTTGATGAGTTTAAAAATCTGAATGTGAATGGTGACATATCTTCCCTCAGATAATCAGGGGTTTAGACTTGAAATTGGGACCAGTGCATGAAAAAAAAGTTCAGAAGAAAGTCTTAATCTAGAAGATTTCTGGAAAAGTGGCATTTTAATTGAAAATGACTATTAATTTTACGGCTGCAAATGTCACTTAAAAATAATTGGATCAATATTTGAAAAGGAAGAATATAAAAAAGGTCACTGAAAAAATGGAATTGGGGCCAAGCAGTTCCTCTTGGAGGATTATCAGCATACAAAATGAAAGAGTTCTTCCTGTAATGTGATTTCAGAGCTACTGAGGGCACATTTATTACCCATATGGTTACCAGCTGATTAGATCTTAAATATTGCCATCAGTTGTGAATATATAGGGAAGAATTAAAGCATAATAATGTTCACTCAGTGGTCACTTTGTGACATACGCCTATACACCTGCTCATTAATGCAAATACCTAATCAGCAAAACATGTGACAGTGAAACAGTGCATAAAAACATGCTGACATGGTCAAGAGATTCATCTTTTGTTCAGACCAAACATCAGAATGTGGAAGAAATGTGATCTAAGTGACTTTGAACATGGACTGATTGTTGGTGCCGGAAGGAGTGGTTTGAGTATCTCAGAAATTGCTGATCTCTTGGGATTTTCACATACAACAGTCTCTAGAGTTTACAGAAAATGGTGCGAAAACAAAAAACATCCAGTGAGTGGCAGTTTTGTGGTGAAAACGCCTTGTCAGAGGGGAATGGCTAGACTGGTTCAAGCTGACAGGAAGATGACAGTAACTCAGATAACCACAGATTTTAACAGTGGTGTACAGAAGAGTGTCTCTGAATGCACAACATGTCAAACCTCGAAACGTATAGGCTTACAGCAGATGAAGGCCACAGCGGGTTCCACTCCTGTACCTGATAAAGTGACTACTGAGTATATGCTCATTTGTCTTCACGTGAGATCAGTAGGTCCTAGTATAGAGAAAAAAAAGCTCAATGAAATATTTCCTGCAAATTCTGTAATAATATGTCATCCCTCTGCTTGATTTAAGGTACAAGGCGAAGAAGAATTGTATCCTTGGTGCTGTGGAAGGTCTTTCCTGGTTCTCAGAACTGGGTTTAATTGAAGGAGAGATACAGTTTAGATCTTGTGAGAGTCTGTCATTTTGAATAGGAAGTGTGCACATTAACAGATGATGTCTGACCCCTGATCCCTGTGTTTCTCAAACTCCCAGCCACATCTGCACGCAGTCATGCACTTCAATAAGTGTAGGAATTTTCTGTAAAATATCTAGGTAAAAGTTCAAACCCACCCGGGACAGAATTATTCCACCTCCCTTCACGTTTTACTATTGTGGGGAGCATTCCATGCATTCTTTAAACTTGCTGAACCACATAAAGAATAATTTTATATCAGTGCTGCAAACTCCCCCTCAATCAGACATACTTTCTATTTGGTTATTTCCGTTCACGCCACCGATTCCTTTTACTAATAAGTTCCCAGGAAAACTCCCCATAAAAAATAATATGCTCCCATCTATGTCTTTCAAGTATCCTCATGGTTCTGGAGCTCTTGGTCAGAGACTTCTTTCAGATATTGTTATGTCTCTGCACTCAAGGGACCCCATGTTGATCAGGTTCCAGGAAACCTCTGGAAATGCTAGTATTCTGCATCAGCCTTCTGGTGACAGTGGCATACTCAATCTGCAAACTTTTTGAAGGACCCTGTTGGCTATCTCTAGGAAAGAGCAATGTTATTGTAAATGTTACACACATTAATAGTTTACAGCACTGGAAATGTGATATTGTCAAGAGCAAAAGGACGAGTATAAAATATAAAGCTCTTCGGTACAGAGTGAACCAAATCTGCTGGGCCCTGATGGACAGAATCCTGGCAGATTCCTTGGAATTTCCTGGAGGACCCAGTTTGAAAGCCTCTGATTTAGCTGTTTGTCATATGATAAGTAAGATGATCCCCCTAATGAGTAACAACTGTACTCCAGCTGTTCCGTGGCTCAAAATCCCGTATGTAGTTGCATTATTAAACAGCATTGTATTTAATTTCTTCTTTCATTTTTATACTTGTATATTTTTGTGAAAAAGGGCCAAATATTAGAAGTTTTGCTCAGGGTGAGACACTTTTTGGAAATTAATGCCATCAAGTTGACTTGTCTGTTAGTTCAAGGGCACTTGGAATTTTCTACAATTAGTCCATCGCATGTCACCCATTACAGGTTATAGCCTTGGTTAGGAGTAAACTTAGTTTCTTCGTCATTTTTAGAGATGTACACCCCCTGCCCTTGTACAAAGGTGGCCGGAGAAGATTTTGAACAAGAGAAAATCTGTAGATGCTAGAAATCCAAGCAAAAAAACACTCCCTCTCACGCACACACACGCGCTTGCGTGCTCGCGCTCTCCCTCTCTCCCTCTCTCTCACTCTCTCACTCTCTCACTCTCTCACTCTCTCACACTCTCACTCTCTCACTCTCTCACTCTCTCACTCTCTCACTCTCTCACTCTCACTCTCACTCGCTCTCTCTGCTGGAGGAACTCAGCAGGCCAGGCAGCATCTGCGGAAAACAATACAGTCGACGTTTCGGGCTGAGACCTTTCATCAGGACCTGATTTTTGTCCCAGATTTAATGGTCAATGGTGACCGGATAAGGGTTCACTTTTGTCCCAGTGAAAAGCTGTAGGTATGACACTTCAGCCATTCACAAATCTGACTGCAAGACCAATGTCCTTAGAATCTTCCTCAGTTGCATCCTATAACAAGGGACTCTGCCAGAATAATGAGTCTTGTTTCGTTTTGAGTTTTATTTTTTATTTGGAGGTACAGCATGATAACATTCTCTTCCAGCCAAATGAGCTCCCCCCCCCCCCCCGCCACGCAGTTACACCCATGGGACCATTTCACCTACTAGCCTTTCCGACTTCAGAATGTGGGAGGGAAACCAGAGCACCCAGAAGAAACCCATGAGGTCAAAGGGAGAATGTACAAACTCCTTACGGGCAGTGGCGGGAATTGAACCTGGGTCACTGGTGCTACTGTACCACCCCAAAATTATTGATTGCTTTTAAATTGGCTTATTATGTTAAATGTTGTACTTTGAGTATTTGATTACTGACACATTCCACCAGTAGAAATTAATTCTCTGATCATATAACTGTCAGGAACACACAAGACTGGAAGCTATCCATTGGTCGGCATTTAAACAGAGCCATCAGACCCAGGAGCACCTGGAATCACAGGTGTCAGAATCTGTGAAGCACTTGCAGGATTCTCTACGTTAAAGCAAGTTGTTGCTAAGTATGAGAGACAATAGATTGCAGATGTTGGAATCTGGAGCAAAATACAAACAGCTGGAGGAGCTCAGCAGGAGGAGCAGCATTCGTGGGGCCGGGGAGGGAAGAGTGGATAGTAGGAATTGTCATTGTTACAGGTCAAGACCATCTGGACTGAATCCTTCTGTTGTAAGCAAGGTCTGGACCTTACAGCAAGCTGCCATGAATAAGATTACTGGTGTGTAATTGAGCATAAGGGGATTAGCTGGTATATTGGTGTTCTGGCCACAGTGTCTACCACAGTCACTTTTCAAAGTTCAAAGAATTTTTTTAATCAAGGGAGGAACAGGTCAACATATAATACCTGGAGATTCATTTTCTTGCAGGCATTCACAGGAAAATAAATAGATACAATAGAATCACTGAAAATCTACACACAAAGACTGACAATCAACCAATGTACAAAATAATACAAATTATGTAAATAAAAAGTAATAAATAATACTGAGATTATAGAGTCCCTGAAAGTGAGCCATAAAGTACAGTGCAAAAGTCTGAGCTATACGTAGCTAGGACCGCGCAGTACTGCACCTGTCAATGTGGAGCGGAGAGCGAGTTTGTAAATCTGGCGGGAGCAAAGGATGTTAGGATTGGTGAGGATGATGTGCTGAGGGAGGGACAGAGAAGGGAGTTACAGAGGTGGGGGTTGGTGCAGGTGCAGACACACCCAGGCCTGAGACACCAGACAAGCTAATTTGATTCCAAACTTTTGGTTTATTGATCATTACAGAATATCTCTCTGGTGCTTCCCACTCCCTCCCCCTTTTCTCAACCATGATTCCCCTCTCCCTGCCCACTTCCCACTCTCAGTCCACAGTAAAGACCCATATCGGAATCCAGTTTATCATCACTCGTGTGTCATGACATTTGTGGGTTTTTTTTGCACAGTACTGTAGGTTGTAGGTTCGGAGTTGAGGTGAGTCACGTTATCCACACTGGTTCAGAAGCCTGATGGTCATAGGGTTATAGCTGTTCCTGAACCTGGTGGTTTGGGACCTGAAGGACTTGTACCTCCTTCCTGTGAAACATTGCACAGTATCTCTGGCAAAGGTTATAGCGTCTCTGTATTGTGCCACTCAGGACAAAATGCTGTGACAATTGGTGCCATGAGGACCCTGTCCCCTGCAACAGTTTAGTCATTTTCATGGGGTCAGATCAGACCAGACCAGGGATGCCTGCATGCAATGCAGATCCTTGTACTTCCCCACCCTCACCACCTGCCTCTCCTGTGCACTGTCACCTCCAACGGCAATCCGTATGCTCCTGTACTGTATCTGCCATGGAAAGATTACTTGAAGAGTCTGCTTGCGTTTTGTGCTTGTTGTTCTGAGTTTCCAGCATCGGCATGATCTCTTGTGTTGATGAGAGGCATGGAGGGGTTTAGGGGGAGAATCTGAGAATGGTGAGACCTAGCAATGCGAGGGACAGCAGTTGCTAGAACCTGGAGCAACACACGTTCTGCTGGCAGAGATCAGCGGGTCAAACAACTTCAGCAGGAGGAAAGAATGATCCTGCATCAGGACCTAGGAAACGGGAAGAATGGATTGTAATGGTGGGGCTCCATGTAAGAGGCCAGGTTAAGAGAAACAGAACAAACAAGATGGTGAAATATAGTGGAAAACTAGAAGGCAGAGACAGGAAGAGAGCAAGAGCACTTGAGATGCATTAGAAGTCTTTGTGGGAACACAGTGACATCTACGTAGAGTACCTTGGTTTGATATCCTGCTTGCCCAGAGCACACACTTTATTCCTCCATTTGCATAGTCTTTGTCCAGTCTGGAAGAAATGAGGGAAGTAATGATATTGCAAGTGTGCTTTGCCTGCACATTGTGTTCTTTTTCTCTACTTGGATCAGGCATTTACTACCAAAGTATTGACCTTTGATGGGGATTGTTGGCTTTTTAGTAACGAATAGCATTTCCTAGTGGAATTCACTTCATTTTTGGGCTCCAAGGTTCTTTGCAAAAAGTTAGGCATATTGTAAGCTTGACTGCATGGTGAGATGGAGATTACTTTGGTGTTCTTTTGGTATTATCACATTTGGAGATTTTGAACATGTTATTAAGTTTGTGTGACCGATTGGAAAGTAATTAAATAATAGATGGCCTGCACTAGCTTAGTACCTGCTATCAGTGCACGCAATAGCTATACTGTAGGCATGAGAAATACAGAATACAGTTTGCTCTCCAGGGATAGTGCTTGAAAAGTAACCAGTGTGTTCCTTAACAGACTTGCTTTAGCCCTTTTGAAGTGAATCAGACCTTCAAAATGCTTTGATGAACAGGACTGGCTATTTGGTGATGGCTACTTTAAACTCAGGAGAAACTAAGTTGTAAAAGTTGATGGACCTCTGTGTTCAAGAGGATGTCATCTCGATGAAAAGAGAGAGGGGTTGGTGTGCAGTGGTAGAGATGTTGTCAAGGTTAAACATGAGGGAAAATGCCCAGGGTTCCTTCTACTCATTTAGATTCGATAGATTCGATGGATTCGCCTTGAAGTTGCATGATTTAGGTGAGACTGTATACTTCATTGCAAAAGCGTCGGCAGGGTGAACAGCCCAGAGGGAGGGCCTATGGTGTGGTTGGTGTACACTGGGCTACTGGTGGTCAGAATTAAATACCGTTAGGGAAAGCAATATTTATATCTCTCTCTCGGGATCTCAGGACCACACAAGCCTCTCCACCGCGACAAGGTGACAATCCACGGAGAAGTATCTTGGAAGTCACCTCTCCTCCAATGTCGACTTTAATGAGATCCAACATCATCTTAAGTGCACTGGAATAGCTTTTGGACGTCTCCGAACAAGTCTTTCATGATCGTGACATCCGAACAGACACCAAAATGTTAGTGTACAAAACAGTGGTGATCCCAACGCTCCTGTATGCATCAGAAACCTGGACAACATACTAACGACCTCTGAAGGCACTTGAAAAGTTCCATCAACACTGTCTTCGAAACATCTTAAATATCAGCTGGGAAGATAGAAGAACCAACGTCAGTGTGCTAAATGAAGCAAAAACAACAGGCATTGAAGCCTATGTCATCAAGAACCAACTAAGATGGAGCGGTCATGTTGTTTGGATGAAAAACAAATGTCTGCTGAAACAAATCTTCTACTCCCAGCTTAAAGAAGGCAAACGTAAAAGAGGCGGACAACAGAAGAGATTCAAAGATGTCTTAAAAGCCAACATGAAGAAAGGTAACATCAACAATTGGGAAACCAATGCCAAGGACAGGAAACTCTGGCAAGCCATCATCTGAGAAGGAACAGCAACTTTTGAAGCCAACAGATGTGCAGAATTAGAAGAAAGGAGAAGAAAATGGAAAGAGAGGCAACAACAACCAAAGCCCAATCTGCCATCTGGAGCTACCTGTCCTGAATGCGGAAGAACTTTCAAAGCCAAGATTGGACTCATAAGCCACTTGAAAGCCCATAAGTAGATCAACAGAGTGAAGACCATCATCCTTGACCTTGAAGGATAGCCGTGACGACAATTTATATATTTTTAACAAGGAAGTTTCTTGAAAATATTGTTGTAATTATGTAGTATTATACGTATCATTTGGTCCTTCCCAATGCTAAATCTGATCATTACATTGTTTTCACATCTTCACATCTACAGTCCTTCTATATTCCACACTGGCCCTTCCCCCACACCATTCCCCCTCCCACACTGATCCAACCTCAACCCACACTAAACCTTCCCCAATCCCCACATTGACTCCTCCTTCTATCCCTCTGCAAGGACTCTCTCTCCCTGCCCAGCTCCTGTAGATTACTGTTTTTTTTTCTGTTCCACTCCGCCTCTTGGGGATGTGTTATTATTCCAATGCCCATTTTGACACAGCCCTCCCAAAAGAATCCAGCCCATGGATAGGTGGCACTCACCATCCTCCTGTCTTTTCCACCATCATGTCCCTAGTCTCTGGCCCACCCAGTTGCCCAGCTTCCAGCTGCTTCATCTCCACTGGATTCAGCCTGACTGGAAACCATGGTTGTACTGTGGAAGGGCTGAGGAGAACAGGAGAAAGAGCAGCACCGACCTCCCTCTGTGAATGGATGACTTTGGTTGTTCACTTTGAAATGCAAATCAAAACTTTAAAAAAAACTGCAGGTGCTGGAAAACTAAAATAAAAACAAAAAATGTGAAAAATACTCAGTAGATGAGGCTGCGTCTGAGGAAAAGGGCACGGTTAATCTCAGTTCAAAAACTTTTGCATTAGAATCTAAGATAGTGAGCAGTAAAGATGTCAGGAAAGACAGGCAGGTGATGGGGCAAATTTGTAGCCATTGCAATGAGTTGCAGGGCAATAAAGTTGCAGTGAAATCAAAACAAAAAGTACCAAATACTGGTCTTAAG
This sequence comes from Mobula birostris, assembly GCF_030028105.1. Classification (NCBI taxonomy): domain Eukaryota; kingdom Metazoa; phylum Chordata; class Chondrichthyes; order Myliobatiformes; family Myliobatidae; genus Mobula; species Mobula birostris. Next base: position 27,923,429 of record NC_092390.1, on the reverse strand, counting down.
GTGTTACACTTAAATGCACCCAGCATAAGGGATAAGGCGGATGATCTTGTCATACAGCTACAGATTGGCAGGTATGATATTGTGGCCATCACTGAGACCTGGCTAAAGCTTGCATGTCTCTGGGAGCTGAACGTCCAAGGATACACGGTGTATCGGAAGGATAGGAAGGTAGGCAGAGGGGGAGGTGTGGCTTTATTGGTAAGAAATGATATTAAATCATTAGAAAGAGGTGATATAGGATCAGAAGGTGCAGAATCTTTATGGGTTGAGCTAAGAAATCACAGGGGTAAAAGGACCCTGATGGCAGTTATTTATAGGCCTCCAAACAGCTGCAGGGATGTGGACTACAAATTACAACAGGAAATAGAAAAGGCTTGTCAGAAGGGCAGTGTTATGATAATTGTGGGGGATTTTAACATGCGAGTGGATTGGGAAAATCAGCTCGGCACTGGATCTCAAGAGAGAGAATTTGTAGAATGTCTGTGAGATGGCTTTTTAGAATAGCTTGTTGAGCCCACTAGGGGATCGGCTGTACTGGATTGGGTATTGTGTAATGAACCGGGGGTGATTGGAGAGATTGAGATGAAGGAACCCTTAGGAAGCAGTGATCATAACATGATTGAATTCACTGTGAAATTTGAAAAAGAGAAGCCAAAATCTGATGTGTCGGTATTTCAGTGGAGTAAAGGAAATTACAGTGGCATAAGAGAGGAACTGTCCAAAGTTGACTGGAAAGGGACACTGGCGGGAAAGACAACAGAGCAGCAGTGCCTGGAGTTTATGCGAGAAGTGAGGAAGGTGCAAGACAGGTATATTCCAAAAATGAAGACATTTTTGAATGGAAAAAGGATGCAACCGTGGTTGACAAGAGAAGTCAAAGCCAAAGTTAAAGCAAAGGAGAGGGCATACAAGGAAGCAAAAATTAGTGGGAAGACAGAGGATTGGGAAGTTTTTAAAACCTTACAAAAGGATACTAAGAAGGTCATTAAGAGGGAAAAGATTAACTATGAAAGGAAGCTAGCAAATAATATCAAAGAGGATACTAAAAGCTTTTTCAAGTATATAAAGAGTAAAAGACAGGTGAGAGTAGATATAGGACCGATAGAAAATGATGCTGGAGAAATTGTAATGGGAGATAAGGAGATGGCGGAGGAACTGAACGAGTATTTTGCATCAGTCTTCACTAAGGAAGACATCAGCAGTATACTGGACACTCAAGGGTGGCAGGGAAGAGAAGTGTGCGCAGTCACAAATACGACAGAGAAAGTACTCAGGAAGCTGAATAGGCTAAAGGTCGATAAATCTCCTGGACCAGATGGAATGCACCCTTGTGTTCTGAAGGAAGTAGCTGTGGAGATTGCGGAGGCATTAGCGATGATCTTTCAAAAATCAATAGATTCTGGCATGGTTCTGGAAGACTGGAAGATTGCAAATGTCACTCCGCTATTTAAGAAGGGGGCAAGGAAGCAAAAAGGAAATTATAGATCTGTTAGCTTGACATCTGTGATTGGGAAGTTGTTGGAGTCGATTGTCAAGAATGAGGTTACAGAGTACCTGGAGGCATATGACAAGATAGGCAAAACTCAGCATGGATTCCTTAAAGGAAAATCCTGCCTGACAAACCTATTACAATTTTTTGAGGAAATTACCAGTAGGCTAGACAAGGGAGATGCAGTGGATGTTGTATATTTAGATTTTCAGAAGGCCTTTGACAAGGTGCCACACATGAGGCTGCTTAACAAGATAAGAGCCCATGGAATTACGGGAAAGTTACTTACGTGGATAGAGCATTGGCTGATTGGCAGGAAACAGAGAGTGGGAATAAAGGGATCCTATTCTGGTTGGCTGCCTGTTACCAGTGGTGTTCCACAGGGGTCCGTGTTGGGGCCGCTTCTTTTTACATTGTACATCAACGATTTGGATTATGGAATAGATGGCTTTGTGGCTAAGTTTGCTGACGATACGAAGATAGGTGGAGGGGCCGGTAGTGCTGTGGAAACGGAGAGTCTGCAGAAAGACTTGGATAGATTAGAAGAATGGGCAAAGAAGTTGCAAATGAAATACAATGTTGGGAAGTGTATGGTTATGCACTTTGGCAGAAGAAATAAACGGGCAGACTATTATTTAAATGGGGAAAGAATTCAAAGTTCTGAGATGCAACGGGACTTGGGAGTCCTCGTACAGGAGACCCTTAAGGTTAACCTCCAGGTTGAGTTGGTAGTGAAGAAGGCGAATGCAATGTTGGCATTCATTTCTAGAGGAATAGAGTATAGAAGCAGGGATGTGATGTTGAGGCTCTATAAGGCACTGGTGAGACCTCACTTGGAGTACTGTGGGCAGTTTTGGTCTCCTTACTTAAGAAAGGATGTGCTGATGTTGGAGAGGGTACAGAGAAGATTCACTAGTATGATTCTGGGAATGAGAGGGTTAACATATGAGGAACGTTTGTCCGCTCTTGGACTGTATTCCTTGAAGTTTAGAAGAATGAGGGGAGACCTCATAGAAACATTTCGAATGTTGAAAGGCATGGACAGAGTGGATGTGGCAAAGTTGTTTCCCATGATGGGGGAGTCTAGTACGAGAGAGCATGACTTAAGGATTGAAGGGCGCCCATTCAGAACAGAAATGCGAAGAAATTTTTTTAGTCAGAGTGTGGTGAATCTATGGAATTTGTTGCCACAAGCAGCAGTGGAGGCCAAGTCATTGGGTGTATTTAAGGCAGGGATTGATAGGTATCAGAGTAGCCAGGGCATCAAAGGTTATGGTGAGAAGGCGGGGGAGTGGGACTAAATGGGAGAATGGATCAGCTCGTGATAAAATGGCGGACTCGATGGGCCGAATGGCCGACTTCTGCTCCTTTGTCTTATGGTCTAATAGCAGTCTATGAAGGTTCTCGGTCATCCAGGTCATTGTCTATCAAGCAATAGGAAATCAAGGCAACTGCACTCTCTGTGTTGTATCAAAGACGTTTTGCCACTCATCCGAGAGGCTTCTTCAGTTCTGATCCATGGTGGGTAGTTTTCTGGTTTATAATCTTTGAGCTGTTTAAAGGTATAGCAATCACATGAGGGTTGTTAGGAGTCGCAGAGCTAATGAGAGGGTCATTAGTCTTATCTTTGCATGAATGGAGATGTGAACTGTTGTGGAGAAGCCAGTGTAGAGATGTTAGGACTGCATTGCAAGTAGCTGATAGGTAGTGTTGTACACCACCGCCTCTATTCAGGGATGGGTGCCATTAGAATAATTCAGAAACGAATAGTCTTCAGACTGAAATGTTAACTCTCTTTTTTCATGTTCTGACGAAGGGTCTTTGCCATTCGAACTGTTCACTGTTCGCCACTTCGATGCAGCCGGACTTGTGGAGTATTCGCAGCATTTTCCGATTTGAAATGTAGATGGCTATTTCAGTGATGTGAAAAAAAAGCAATGTGTGATGAATGGTTGCAACTTTTCTGAATTGCCATTTGCAGGGTGATTCTGAATCAAAATCCTTTCTGTGATTTCCAGGTCATGTTGACAAATTAGATTTGAAACTGGCTTTGTCAATGGAGGCAGAAGGTGATGCTTGAGAGGTACTTCTGCAATTGGAAACCTGTGAAGAGTGGAATGCCACAGGGATCAGTGTTGGAACCGTGCTCTGTGTTATATATATTACTGTCCAGGATGTGAATGTAAGGGATGTGATTAGTAAGTCCACCATTGGCATAAAGTTTAGTGGTGTTGTTAATGGTGAGGAGGCCACGTACAGAATGATATCAATTGCAACACACACAAAATGCTGGAAGAACTCAGCAAGTCAGGCGGCGTCCTCAGTGGGAAATAAACCATCGATGTTTTGGGCTGAGACCCTTCATCAAGACTGGATTTCAGATGGTAGGATGGGGAGAGAAATGGTAAATGAAATTTAGTCCTGAAAAATGTGCACTGATGCACTTGGGAAGACTCATAGATTAGGACAATGTATGGTTGGACCTTAGGGAGGGCGGAGGGGCGGTGGGTGTCACTGTCCAAGGATTCCTGAAGACAGAAGATAAGAAGGTGTAATGGCTACTCGTTTTCATTAGCTAGAGCATAGAATATAAGAGCAGGAAGTTAATCGTACAACTTTATACTGTAAACCACTCTGTGGAAATGAATAAACAGTTGATGTTTTGGGCTGTTTATTCCTCTCTGTAGATGCTGACTGACCTGCTGACTTCCTCCAGTAATTTGTGTGTGTGTGTTGCTTTCGTTTTCTAGCATCTGCAGAATTTGTAGTGCTTGTAAAACATTGTTTAAGCCATCGATGGAACAGTCTATATAATTCTGATCACCACACAACAGGAAGGATGCGATCACACTGGAAAATGTACTGGGGAGATTTACTCGAACATTGCCTAAAACGGAATATTTCAGTTCTAAGGGGAGACTGAGTAGAATGTGATTGTCTTATTTGGAGCAGGAAAGACTGAGGGAAAATTGACTGAGCAACACAAAATTATGAGGCTTATCAAAAAAGTAGATACAGTAGTAAGAAAATATTCCACTTAGCAGAAGTATCTGTAACCTGAGGTCATAGATTTTAGAAAAGGGATAGGAAATTTAAAGAGGTTCAAAGGATTTGATATTGTTTAATGTCATTTCCTGGACGCAAGTGTAAGGAGAACGAAATAATTGTTACTTCGGGTCCGATGCAGCATATGATACAGAAAAGATAAAGAACACAATCATAATACCAGAAAAAAACAGCAATAAATATAAATACATACTGTAAGGTAACTTACATGGGTTTGGCTGATAGGGGTATAAGGAAGAATATTTTTAAATGTAGAGAGTGGTTGGATTCTGGACCACAGTGCCTGAGGGGGTAGTGGAAGAAGTCTGTCTCACAGCCATGACATAGAAGGCTACAAGCCGAGTGCCTGAAAGTGGGATTGCATTAGACAGATAATGTGATAGGTCCAGGCGCATTGGCTCAGAGAGCTGCTTTCTTGCTTTATGATTCTATTGCTCTTTATTAATTGAACTGAAATAATGAAACCTGAATAAAAGAAAGCAGAACACTTACTTCCACTTCTCAGTTTGGATTCTGTGTGGCCACTCCATTCTAATGAATGGGTTTGTGCAGCAGACTCTTTCCTAGCTATCTCTCTGTTCTCCCCCTCTCCCCCCCTCTCCCCCCCTCTCCCCCCCTCTCCCCCCCTCTCCCCCCCTCTCCCCCCCTCTCCCCCCCTCTCCCCCCCTCTCCCCTTCCACCTCTCAATCTCTTCCCATCCCCTCACCCTCTTCCTCTCCTCCACCCCCAGATGATGCTGGATATGCAGAGTGTCCCCAGCATTTTTTTGTTACGTACATCCTCAAAGACACATGTTGCTGTTTGTGGGAAATTGGGGGGCATGCTAAAATTAATTACAGAGTCTTCTATGATAGAGAATGCACTTCAAGAGAGTTTGTTGGCTTTCATGTGGTTTGGAAGGACTTGGGCTGAATGAGAGGCTGAAGGGAAAACCAAGCATTCTCTGCTGTGGTGATCTTGATAACCTGGCCTCTGATAAGGTCAGCCATGACTGACTTATGGACAACTGAAACTTGTAAAGCACCTTTCAGCTTTTAGCATCTGAATGAACTTGGAGCTTCCCCAGAACAACCACCTTTGAACACCAGCGTTGAACACCATGTGAGACTTCCTCACTGTGCAGACCTGTCAGTATCAGTACAGAAACTCCAGTTGTAACTTACAATCTGTTGTCATAACAAGTGCGCAAAGGCATAAACAAAGCTTTCTTCAAACACTTTGCTTTCCATTAATAACAACCAGATGCCAAAAGGTACTTTGAGATTTTGTGTAGTCAAAATGATTAGAGCCATTTACAATACATCAACTGTTGCAAAGTTACATTCTCATCGTTTAAATATGATGTCATCTCAAATTAGTCCATCCACAAGTAATGTAAGGGTTTTTTTTTCATTAGCTATGCAGCTGTTTAGTTTCACTACAGTCCAGTCCTGATGATTCTAAATTGTTTCTGGCACATAGAGATTGAGTTGTCCCACACTTGGAATGAAACGACATAGGTGACACAGCAAAATGGTGAAATGAAGTAATTTTGATTCTTGAGGTTGACCTGGCACATTAACTCCTTCACTCTCAAATACTATCTGAATTTCTAAGCCTTTCCAGGACTTCTGGTCTTGACTTTGAATTTGCCCTATTGCCTTGTGTTAAGACACAGTTGTTGCAAATTTTGCAGATAATTAATTAAACATTGATCCTAGTTTAACTTTACTGTTATGGGCAGACTTGTCTTGCTTTAATATTTGCAATTTCTTTTCTGTCATATTAACTTTTTCTTAAAAAAATAAGATACTAGGTCATGAAGAGGACGCCTCGACTTGCCAAATCCACGAGTTTGCTCTGAGCACTGAGAAATACACGCAGCGGCCACTTCATTTCATACACCTAAATATCTCCTTAATGCAAATATCTAATCAGCCAATCATGTGGCAGCAACTCAATGCATAAAAGCATGCAGACATGGTCAAGAGGTTCAGTTGTTGCTCAGACCAAGCATCAGAATGGAGAAGAAATGTGATCTAAGTGACTTTGACCATGGAATGATTGTTGGTGCCATACAGGGTGGTTTGAGTATCTTAAAAACTGCTGACTTCCTGGGATTTTTATACACAGCAGTCTCTAGAGTTTACAGAGCATGGTGCAAGAAGTTTTAAAAAAAAGATCCAGTTCTGTAGGTGAAAACATCTTGTTGATGAGAGAGGTCAGAGAGAATGGCTAAACTGGTTCAAGTTCACAAGAAGGCAACAGTAACTCAAATAACCACGCATTACAACAGTGGTGTGCAGAAGAGCATCTCTAAACGCACAACATATCGGACCTTGAAGTGGATAGGCTACAGCAGCAAAGTCCACAAACATACAGGAGATATCTGATAAAATATTCACTGAGTGAGTACTTGAACTCCACTGTTGATATCACCCTCTAATGCAGGGCTTCCCAATGTAGGGTCCACAGACCCTTTGGTTAATGGCAGGGACCATGGCATAAAAAGGGTTGGAAATCCCAGCTCTAACGGTATACAGAAGAGCCTTGTTATTAAATACTTTTTGGAAAGCCAAAGGGATGCTGCTTGTTAATCAATCTATCCAACAACTACTTGTTAAGGAGGTAAAATGTAGGAGATAATTTGTTCCTTGTTTGGAAAGAACATTGAATTGTGAAGCACATATTAGGTAGAATGATCAGAAACACCCTCAATGTAGTGTGGTGTCAAGATTTAGGAAAGGAATTCTAAATTTAGCGACTGGGCAGCTGAAGGCATAGCTGTTTAGAGTCAAAGAATTGAGTTGTATAGCCCAGAAACTGGTCCCTCAGCCTTTACAATCTCACCTCATGACCAAAGCCCTCCAACCTAGAAGAGATCCGGGTGAATCTCCTCTGCACTCTTTCCCGCAGAAAGTAGCACAGAGTGGTCTGAGTGCAGCCTAACCAAAGTTTTGTAAAGGTATAATATAAAGTCCCCAAAAAACCATGCCTTATGCCTTCTTCACCTTCCTATCCACCTGCATTGACACTTTAAAGGAACTACAGGGATGGACCACCTGCGTCATGATTAAATTCCATCTGCCTTTGTACCATCCAGCTTTCCGAATGATCTCTGTTCTGTAGCTGCAGACAACTTTTCTTGTTATCTACTACACCACCAAAATTCTTGCTATCTGAAGACTGACTAATCATACCTCCTAAATTCACAGTAGAAATGACGGCAGTGATCCCTGTGGTATCACTGGTCACATCCTTACAATCAAGAAAAAACCCTTCCACTATTGCCTCCTATCACCAAGTCAATTTTGGATCCAATTAGCTAGCTCACTAAGGATCCCAAATACTTTTATGTTTTGGATCAGCTTGCCTTACTAAAACCCACATAAGTAACAACTACCACTCTACCTTCATCAATTTCTTTGGTTACCTCCTGGAAAAACTCAAATCAAATTAATGAGACAAGATTTTCCCTTCATAAGCCCTACTGTCACTGATCAGTTCCTACTTTTACAAATGAAAATAAATCCTCTCCTTTAGAACGTTCTCCAATATTTCCCTATCATTGGCTCAAGGGTCACCAGCTATAGTTACCTGACTTATCCATGCTACCATCTCAGAATTGTTTTTTATTATGTGTACTGTAAAAAACAATTGTTTTTGGGTACCATCCAATCAGATTATGCCAAACATAAGTACCTCAGGGTAGTAAGAAGAAAACAGGATGCAGGTCATAGTGTATCAGCTGTGGTGAAAGTATTGTGTGGGAGAACAAAGTTCAAGGGCCACAATGAGTTAGATTGGGAGATCAAGAATTAATCTATGCCATATGCTCCATCCAATGATCTGACAACAGTGTACAAAATTAGAACAGAGAACAGGTATGCAAAATTAGAGGGGTATAGATAGGGTAAATGCAAGCAGGCTTTTTCTGCTGATGTTGGGTGAGACTAAATCTTAAGGTCATAGGTTAAGGGTGAAATATTTAAAGGGAACATGAGGAGGCACGTCTTCACTCAGAGGGTGGTGGGAGTGTGGAACAAGCTGACAATGGAAGTGGTGTGGATGTGGGTTCAGTTGAAGTACAAACGTTTGTATATACAAGGCTGCAAGGGATATGGAGGGCTGTGGTCCATGTGCAGGTCAATGGGACTAGGGAGAATAACAGTTTTGTATAGACTAGATGGGCCGAAGGGACTTTTTCTGTGCCGTAGTGCTCTATGATTTTAATTCCTACAATCAACTTCACTGAATTTTAAAAGTTGAAACATCCCTTCAAATGTTAGTTCGCATTGGATATTAATATAGAAGATATGTCATCTACATATATCTCTCTCAATCCTATCAATCCTGTTATACCCCAGTTTTTATCTACATCCAGTATGTTATTAAAATCTAGTTTATGCTTCCCGGTTTATACTTCCTGCTTTCATCACTTTGTATCTCAGTGAAAGCTCTTTAGGCTGATTGGCTGAGCATCTATGTTGGCACTTCTGCACACGGACAGATCCCTGGTAGAGCATGGACATGGCTGGATTTGAAGTCTGGCACTCCCATAATGCCGTATCAGTTAGGTGAAAGACATGGTCTTTCCCATGAAATTTTTGACGTGGTTTTGGGGTCTAGAAAAGAATATAGCTAGGGTCAATGTGCATAAACTTTTTCCTAGGATTGGGGAATCAGGAATTAGAGGGCGTACGTTTAAGGTGAGAGGGCAGAGATTTAATAGACCATGAGGTACAACATTTACGCCCAGAGTTTGGCCGGTGTATGGGGTAAGCTGCCAAAGGAGGAAGCTGAGGTGGGTACATTTCAAAGGTACTTGGACAGGACCATGGGTAGAAAAGGTTTGGCCAAATATGGGCTAAATGCAGGCAAATGGGACGAGCTTAGGTGGCAATCTTGGTCACCATGGACCAGTTGTGCTCAAGGGCATGTTCCAGATTGCAATTCTCAATCCTCTTAACAGCAAGTCCATGGATTCTCACCTGTTGATTCCCCTGCCCCTCTCTATCTTCTACACAATAGCATCTGATTGCCTTCTGAACCTTATCTAAGCACAAAATGAGACTAACTGAAGGCCTTAGTCCTTCGTGATCTAAATGATCAAATCTTTGTTAGGCTGCTTATTGAAGGATCTTAGAAAAATAACTTGTAAAACTTATTGCAGAGCCACATTCATATAAAGGTACCTGTAAGTTTCAGGTTTTCCATGAACACTAGAGTCAAAATTGTTATGCTTCTCCCAGTTTCCTGTCCTAATGTGAACTAGCTTCTAATACCACACTGTCTATAGAGGTCAGCCTGGGTGGGTAAACAGTGTAAAACAGCAGTCCATGTACACTTATGTTAATAGAAGACTGGGCAGCCTGTTTGTTACTAGTACTTTGAGTTAATTCTCTTAATAGTAGATTGGGATTAAATTAGGAAAATTACAGAGATCAGCTTGGTTTCTCTTTGCATCAGATGCATTCATTCACCCAGTTTCTTCATAGTGAAGGAGCAGCCTGAAAAAGATCTCTTTAAGCAAAATTAGCCTCAAAAGCTCGATACTCCATTGCATTATTTAACTTCCACTCATTTCAGCAGTTGTATTTAGTCGTGGTTCATCAATTAAGTGTGAGAATAAATGCCCTCAGCCTCCGGACACCCACACAGTGATTAGGATTTATCAAGTTAAAATGGTATTTGAGCATCATTATTTTGTGAGAGAAATGTAAAATCTCATTTTGGGTATTGTCAACGCAGCATGCTGACCTCACATTAAAAAACCTTTGAATATGTTGAAATGAGGAGACTGCATAATTAATAATTTATTAAGGAGTATGTGTGGAAAGAATGTGTCTGTCTCGTCAGGCATCGCGGACCCATTAATCTTATGTTGTTAGCAGGTAAATGCAGCAGGAACCAATGCTAGAAGCGGTTCTAAAGACGAACTGCAATAATAACTTAGCAAACTAGAATGATACTGTGTGACCAGGTGCATTGATTTTTCTCAGGGAGTTGATTGGGAAGGTAAAAGGTTTGGAAGAGATTCCAGTGTCCCCTAGCATTCATAAAATGGAATGTGACATCATTACATTTAAGCATTAAATGATAGAATATCTCTGACACAGAAAAGGCATTATGTCTGCGCTAATCACAAGTGAGCTGCCCAGCCTATCCCATCTTCTGGCACCAGGTCTACTGGTCTGCAACTCATAGCCCAGCAATTGTACATCCAGGGGTACTTTCTAAATCTGCACTTCCAGCCTTTTCAGATAGTCATTTCCAGATCCCTACCAATCTCTGGGAAGAATAAAAAGTTCTCAAGTCTCCTTAACCTTTATATCAGTGACTTTAAATTTGTGCTCCTGATGTTTGACACATTTCTGAGTAGAATCAGGCCCTCCTTATTTATCTTCGTAGTTCTATATATTTCAATTAGATCTCTCCCTGCCACTTTCTGGTCCAAAGGAAACAACCCTGGCATATCAAGTCATTATTCAAAGTGACAATTTTCCTGACTTGGCAATATCCTGTTTAATCTCCTGTACACATTCCACAATACAAGTGTTTCTTTCTTGTTCACCAGAACTGTATGTTGAATTTAAACTCTTAACTAAGTAGTACAGTGTAGAATTCTACATAACCTCCAGTTCTTGGATTCTATGCCTTAACTCAAAGCATCCTGTTTACCCTTCTGGTCTTCTTTCTGATTTCCCATTACTTTTGAGGATTTATGGACATAACTCTCTTAAAGTCCAGTCAATATCCTCTGTAGATTGAATTTTTTTTGCCATATATCTGCAGTACTGGCCAGTTTATATCTTCCTGCACTGTGAAGCATTCTTCCTCACTGACAATTTATGCATCAATGTCAAAACTCCACTGTCGACAGCCTTCAGGTCATAAAAATCATTATCTTTTGTTTCCAGCTACTGATCCAGTTTTACATTCCACTCTATAACTCTCCCTTCGACTTTTGACAAACATCTCATATTGGCCTTGTCAAAAGCCTTGCTGAAATGTATGTAGATGACATCAACCACCTACGTACATTGACTCTTCTTGTCACTGCGTCATAAAATTTAATCGAGTTAGTGAGACACGACCTTCTGTTTAAAAAAAATGTATGATTACCTACCGTTCCTGAAAAATCTGCATCTTTCCAACTGAAAGTTTATCCACTTTCATACATTTGACTTCAATAATCCCAATAAGCTAACTGACCTATAACTATTCAGTCCTCTAGCCCACTGCTGGCATTCCTGCAGCAAGGAGGATTGAAAAATTGCATTCATACCCTCTTGCACTTTCCTCCCTTCTTTTAGCACCTTCCTTTCATTTGCACCTCATGATTTATTGACCATCAGAAACACTAAACTCCTTAATACTTATTCTTTCCCATCCAGCATCTCAAAATTGTCCCCCTTAACTACAAAAACTGACATCATACCCCCTCTCTACCTCTGTAGAGTGTTTGTTAAGAATCGTATGTCCTCTGATTTCACGTAGGTTGTCTTTTAGGACCCCAGTATCGTTATCAATTTGTTCCAAAATCAACTTTGATTTGTCACTCCAAATCATATAGTTCCCTCTGAAGAAATTCCAGTTGCATAGGAGCGTGGTGAGTCTTGACCTTAAGAACGTTCTGAGAAAGAATTTGGAAAGATGCAGGATTAATTTAGAGTGATGAGAATCCAAAGTCTAAAACCATGTCTGCACATTGCAAAGGAATTGAAACTGCTGCTTCCTTGGGGAAGGAGTTTTGGAAAATGGCAATGGTGAGGTTGGGGCTGAGACAGCGCTGACCAAAGCAACCCTATTCTGTTGAGCTTACTTCAAGATTTGTGTTTCAAGATTATTTAACATCATTTCCGGTACACCAGTGTAAAGGAGAACAAAATAATTGTTACTCTGAATCTAATGCAGCACAAAAAAAACACAATAAGATAAAGAGTGTAATAATAAAAAACTTAATAAGTAAAAATACGTAAGATAGCTTGTATACATAGATTGATCGTATTCCATAAAGTGACACTACATGCAGGAGTGTCTGTACATAAGGTGACTCTGACAGGAAATGATAAAGTGGTGGTATGGGGGAGTGTGGAGCCTTGCTGCTTGGTGAATGTAACTGCTTTTTGAGTCTGGTGAGCTACGGAGCCTCCTGTCTGATGGGAGTGGGACAAACAGCGTGAGCAGGGTGGGTGGGATCCTTCATGATGTAGCTGGCCTTTTCCCAGCACCTTTCTGTGTACATGCCCTTGATGGTGGGTAGGCTGATGCTGGCGCTGGTGGCGTGTTGGGCAGTTTTGACTATCTGCTGTAGAGACCTCTTGTCTTTTGCAGTACAGTTTCCACAACATACAGCAATAGAGCGTGTCAGGATGCTCTCTACTGTGCATCTGTAGAAGGACGCGAGCCTCCTCAGAAAATAGAAATGTTGGTGATTCAGATTTCAGACGTATTTATCACTTGTACAGTGAAATGTATTCACATTAACACCCAGTATAACCTAGGGGTTGTGCTGGGGGCAGCCTGCAAGTGTTGCTGCACATTCCGGCGTCAACATAGCATGCCCACAATGCTCTGCGGAAAATACGGAAAGCCATGAAACAACACAACAAGCAACAGAATAGCAGTAGTAAAACAAGCCCCTTTCCTCTCTCTCACCCACCCACACACACACAGACAGTCTTTTAACTCCAGGACAGGCCTGACACCTCCAATCTCCAGGCTTCAGCCATCGAGCTTCGATTTCCAGACTTCCAACCAACCTCCAGTCTTCGCTATCAAACCCCGCCCCCCCCCCCCAAGACTAGCCAATGACGAGACCCCGAATTCCAGGCTCCAGACTTGGAGATAACAATCTAGATCCTAATCAGAAATTTATGGCATGGTTACCTTTGTTGCCAATAGTTTTTCCAGATGTTGAGGAATGGAGTGGAAAGGATGGGAAAGGAGCCATAATGAATCCGAAGGTGGGAGGTAAAATTAACAAAGAACGTTATTTTTGTGAGGAAGATCTTCTGGAAAACGTGGAAAGAGTCATACTGAGGTATGAGCTATTGTTAAATTCCACTCTGATACGTTAAGAAACAGAATAAGTTGAATGTAGAAGACCAAATAGAGTGTAAGGCATGGAAAAGCAGTACAAATCTGGGCCACAGTACCCTAGGCCTTCTGTATCCTGATGCATGAGAAAAAGTTCACTTTCTGGAGCCAATCTGATCCAAAGCATTTAAAGAAATGAATTATCTAAGGATATGGACTACTCAGTCTGAACGAGACAGATTTATAGTGCTATTATAATAACAAAAGAGGCCATACGTTTAAACTGATGTAAAGCATATTTAGGCTGGTCAGGAAAAATTAGTTCCATTTGTGGAGTTGTATACAGTTGAAATGGACTCTTTAGTTAAGTGGTGCAATCTGTGAATTTTTCTTCTTTGGCAGAATGCAATAATGTCTTACTGGAACAGGAAGGTGGACTAAAATCTAAACAGAAAATGCTAGAGTAACTGTCAATGTTTCGGACTGTGACCCAGTGCCGATGAAGGGTCTTGGCCCGAAACATCGACCTATTATTCCTCTCCATTGATGCTGCCTGACCTGCTGAGTTCCTCCAGCATTTTGTGTGTGTTGCTCTGGACTTCAGCACTTACAGAATCTCTTGTGTTTTAGAAAATGCTGGAACCACCCCACAGTATCTGTTGAGGGAGAAGCAATTAATGCTCCAGTCAATGAAAGTCATCTACCTAAACATTAACTCTGTTTCTCTCTGCACAGATGTGTCTGATTTCTCTGTGCCTCTAGACTTCTCTGTTATTTCAGATTTATAGCATCTGCAGACAAACCACCTTCACCATGCATTTATTTGGTTTGAAAAATGATTGAGCTAGAGTAAATTTAATGGCATATGCTGAATGTCGATGTTTAATGGCACAGTGGTGTCAAGAAAACAACTTCTCCCTCAGTGTTGCAAAAACAAATGAGCTGGTTATGGATTACAGGAGGAATGGAGACGGGTTAACCCCTATTGACATCAATGGATCTGGGGTTGAGAGGGTAAGCAGCTTTAAGCTCCTCAGCATCCGCATCACCGAGGACTTCACATTGTCTGTACGCACCAGCTGTGTGGTGAAAAAGGCACAACAGCACCTCTTTCACCTCAGACAGTTGAGGAAGTTTGTTATGGGCCCCCAACTTTCTACAGGGGCACAATTGAGAGCATCCTGACTGGCTGCATCACTGCCTGGTATGGGAACTTTACCTCCCTTAATCGCAGAATTCTGCAGAGAGTGGAGCGGACAGCCCAGCGCATCTGTAGTTATGAGCTTCCCATGATTCAAGACATTTTCAAAGACAGGTGTGAGAAAAGGGCCTGAAAGATCATTGGGGACCCAAGTCACCCCAGCCACAGTCTATTCCAGCTGCTACCATCTGGGAAATGGTACCACAGCATAAAAGCCAGGACCAGCAGGCTCCGAGACAGCCAGGCTATCAGACTGATTAACTCACGCTGATTTGAGTGTATTTCTATGTTACATTGACTGTTCTATTTATTATAAAATATTATAAATTACTATGATTACACATTACACATTTAGATGGAGATGTAACGTAAAGATTTTTACTCAAGTATGTGAAGGATGTAAGAAATAAAGTCAATTCAATTATTAGCAGTTTTGGTGCCTTGTTTATCTGTGTTCATGTTTTTCATATCTATTCAGAATGCAACATATAATATTGATTTTCACAGGAACAGAAGTAGGTCATTTAATTATTTAAACCTGCTCTATCATTTACTGAGATTAGGGTGAACTGCGATCTTTTCCCAATAACCATTAATACCTTTGGTTAACAAGATTCTAGCAATCCCAGATTCAGAATTAGCAAGTGACTGGACGTGAACTATTATTGGCATGAGATGATTCCAGATTTTAAACATATTGAAGTATTTCCTAATCTGAAAAGGCTGATTCTCACTTTTAATCTACGACCTCTGGTGCTAATCAACTTCCTCTCATGCTACTTTCCAGAAAATATTATGGAAATTTCAATCAAATTATCCTGTAATCTTTAAATATCAGGGAACCAAAACCCAAATATTCGTAGTCTAAACCTACAATTCACTTCCTCCAAAGCCAGTGTATCCCTCTTGATGTGTGGTACCCAGAAATGCTTTCAGTTTTCCAAGACTAACTAGGACTCTGTATAGTTGAAACTTTTTGTTTGCCTTTTGCTCTAGACAAGAAGACCCTGCAGTTCATCTTCAATGTTGTCCTGGACTTTTTAGTAAAACTCCTCCCCTCAGAATCACTTAATCCATTACTATTGCTGTAATTTAATGCTGAAATCCACATTGCTTACAGTGATAAGATTTATGACCATTTCCTGCACAGAAATTTCTTGGTGGGATATTTCATTAATGGTAGGACCTTGTCATGGAAAGTTCTGTCCACAGGTCCCCATATATTGAACTTTTAGATCATAGAACATAGCACAGTTCAGCACTTTTGGCCTGCGATGTTGTGCCATCCTTTTAACTACTCCCTGACCGATCTAACCCTTCCCTCCGAGATAGCCCTTCATTATTCCGTCAAAACATTGACTGGATGTCTTAGTGTAGAGGTACACTGAACTCCTACCTGTACTCCACCAGCATAAAAGAAGCCTGTGGAGGACGTTCCACAGGTGATATGCCTGTTCCCTGGGAGAATTGGAATAATAATTCTCCTTCTGAACTATACTGTTGGAGATGACAGGAGACATTGGATTCACCAAATGTGACGGACCACAGCATCTTTTACCAACGTTTGTCTCACATCAGAGCATTGTTGCTCTTTGCATTAGCTGCTGGAATTGGGGCCAATTGTGAATTCAGATGTGGCAACTTACAAGCCTGGTCAGTTTTTAAAAAAATATGTATGTAATTAAAGCTTCCCATCACTGGGCCAAAGGCAGACTGGGAGCTCTTCCAATCTGACCTCCAGTTTTTGGTAACTTAATAAAGTTAGCATAGCCTTAGAGCTTAACGTAAACTGGTTTACCACAGGCATCTTATACAAAACCCTTCCAGAACACCATGCATGGCCGCAAAATGTCAGAATGTGGCCTGCACTCTGCTGAGTGTCAGCATCAGTAGGCATTCCCACACACAGCAATACTTATATTTGCACAAATTGTGGCCTTGATGAAATTCAGGGTATGAAACAGTATCTATAATTCTTCTTCACAAATGTTTTGCTTTCTTGTTTCCTAAACACTGAAAAATGTTTGAAACAAAATAGTGAATATTTTAAATGCTCCATAGATTAAGCAGTATCTGTGGATAGAGAAGCAGATCTACCGTTTTGAGATGATGACCTTTCACTAGATCAGTGAACTGAAACGTAGGACAAGGTCATCCTTGACACACCCTGGTCCTTACATTCTCCACTAATCCTCCACCCCCAGTGCTAATCCCACAGCTGTGCTCCTATTTTACTACACTGTAGTTCCAAACATCTTTCGGCCTGGGTTGTTTTGGCTGCCCCATGAAGCACTGTAGTCTGTAGGTGGCAACTAGGCCTCAGGCAGTACTACCTGAGACCCAAGCCCCAGATTTTCCTGATAGCTTTTTGACAACTCATTGTTGTCAAAGATTTTTATCACAATTTTGAATGTCTCTGACAATCACATTTAAATAATTATATATTAATTATACAAGAACAGCACGATAGCAATAGCGGTTAGCGAAACACTGTTACAGCGTCAGTGACCCAGGTGAAATTCCACCGCTGTCTGTAAGGGTTTTGTACGTTTTCCCTGTGATGAAATGGGTTTCCTCTGTGTGCTCTGGTTTCCTCCAAAGTTCTTGTAGTAGTTTAATTGGTCACATGGGTGGAATTGGGCAGTGTGCACTTGCAGGGCTGGAAGGTCCTGTTACTGTGCTGTATTTCTAAATAAAACATAAAATAAAATTCTAAAGGGTACATTTAAATTATAGTAATCAATTAAGAACATTAAATGACAAAAATCCAACCATGTACTTGCATATACCTTTTTAGTTCAGGTGATCAAACACATTCAAATGAGTGGAGACACGAGATGGTAGATGTTGGAGCAACAAACAATCTGCTGGATGGGTCAAGAAGCACCTGTAGGAGGAAAGTACTTGCCAACGGTTTGGGTTTAAACCCTGCACTAGCAGTTGCTGACCTACTGAGTTTCCCCAGCAGATTGTTAGTTGCTTCATTCACATGAGTGGTGCCACAACACATGGTAGTCATTCTGGCTCACCAGCATCAAGTCCAGCACCGAACAGGAGGTCAGATGCATGGACTTCCAGCTAGGTCCTGGTTTTCCATGTTGCAATGCACAGTGACGTTGGTCAGGAATGTGCTGATCAGCGCATGGCAACCAGCGGACAGCTCTTGACAAAGACACCAGTAAGCATGCAATGCTATCTGACCTGTAAACCTTACTTGTGGATGCAACCCAGTCCATCACAGGAAAAGCCCTCCCCACCATTGAGCACGTCTACATGGACCACTGTCACAAAAAAAGTAGCATCCATCGTCAAGGGCCCCCACCATCCAGGCCATGCTCTCTTCTTGCTACTACCATAGGGCAGGAGGTACAGGAAACTTAGGACCTACATAACCAGGTTCAGGAACAGTTATTAAACCCTACAACCATTAGACTCCTGATCCAGTATGGATAACTTCACTCACCTCAGTACTGAACTGATCCTACAACCTACCACCTCACTTTCAAGGACTCTACAACTCATGTTATTAATATTATTTATTTACATATTATGATTTGTTTCCTTTGTATTTACAGTTTTGCACTTTGGTTGCTTATGAGTCTTTGTAGTTTTTACATTGATTCTATTGTATTTACTATGAATGCCTGCAAGAAAATGAATCTCAGGGTAGCATATGGTGACATTTGATAATAAACTTACTTTGTCTTTCCAGCGTTGCTGCCTGAGATGCAATATTTCACTCCAGTGATTTGGTGATGCACATTTGTTGACTAAACATATACCTAAACTTGTCACCTGCGACTGACTACCGAATGATTTATACACAGTAATGATGTGCTGTTGCTGCTGGGAACTGATGTACTCTGCTGGCATTCAGGGTTTGTCTTTGGGTGGAGGCGTGATTTGGTGCAGAAAGCTGGTGTGTGTGTGTGTGTGTGTGTGTGCGCGCAAGCTTGTTAAGATTTATTCAGCTGTATTGTTGATGGCAGTTTGAAAGTTTCAGTTATTATTGTCATTCTTGGTGTATTATTGTCACATATAACAAGACACAGTCAAAAGCTTTTGTTCAGACAGATAATGCCACACATAGTTACATTAAAGGTAGTGAAAAAACAGTATGCAGTATATACTTTTGCTGTTACAAAGTGCAGTGAAGTAAGACAAATAAAGAACAAAAGGTGAGGAAGGCAAATGCAATGTTAGCATTCATTTCAAGAGGGCTAGAATATAAAAGCAAGGATGTAATGTTGAAACTCAATAAAGCACTGGTGAGGCCTCATTTGGAATATTGTGAACAGGTTTGGGACTGGGCCCCTTATCTTAGAAAGGATGTGCTGAAACTGGAGAGGGTTCAAAGGAGGTTCACAAAAATGATTCCAGGATTAAATGGCTTATCTTAGGAAGAGCGTCTGATGGCTTCTGTGCCTGTATTCACTGGAATTCAGCAGAACGAAGGGTGACCTCACTGAAACATTTCAAATGGTGAAAGGCCTTGATAGAGTGGATGTGGAGAGGATGTTTCCTATGATGGGAGATTCTAAGACACAGCATCAGAATAGAGGGGTGTCCTGTTAGGATGGAGATAAGGATGAATTTCTTTAGCCAGAGAGTGGTGAATCTGTGGAATTCTTCGCCACAGGCAGCCATAGAGTCCAAGTCTTTATGTATTTTTAGGCAGAGGTTGATTGGTCAGGGCATGAACGGATACAGGGAGAAAGCAGGAGATTGGGGCTGAGAGGAAAAATGGATCGGCCATGATGAAATGGCAGAGCAGACACAATGTGCCAAATGGCCTAATTCTGCTCCTATGTCTTATAGTCTTATGGTCTGAGACAAGGTAGATTGCGAGATCAAGAGTTTGTTTCTAAAAGCAGATACATTTAATCAGTTGCTTTTTTAAAAGATATGATGTGTAGAAATAAAGGTTCAGGGATGGTTCTTAAAGTCTGGAAAATATCTTGAAGTCATTTTTAAACAGTGGTTAAAAATGACTATAAACCTGTGTCAATGTTGAGGATGATTCTAGAACAATAAGTCACATGGATAAGTGGATTGGATGAAGAAAATTAGTATGAAAATTTTAAAGGGAAATCATGTTTCGCTAGTTTGTTTTGTAACGAAGCAACAGAGAACATTGATGAGGGAAATGCAATTGATGGGATGTACAGAAACTTCCAAAATACATTTGATAAGCACGTGTAATTGACATTGTCAGCATTAAATAAAAGAAGTTATGTAAGCATGGATAGAAAATTGGCTTTAAATACTAGGGAATAATGTAATAATAATAATTAATATTAATAGAGCGAGCATTCAAGTCGTGTTTGATGTTCTCCAAACAGGGAGTCTATTGACAGGTCCTCAGGTAGGACCTGAGGTTGATCAAAGACCTACATAACCGGGTTGTTATGGTGGATTCCCTTACTGTGCATGTACATAACTGTGAATGTCTGTGCCTGAGGCAGCCACCACGTGGTCCTTGACCCATCTGGTTAGGGTCCAATGGCACAGAATGCAAGATGACTGGGGACCCTTCCTCTGCCTTCACTTCCACTGCGATCTCTCATCGCCTTCCGCTTGCTCTACCGTCAAGGTCTTGGTTGGATTGCTCTTTGTCTGGAATCTCCCCTTTGACCTCACTGCCATGGGTGACCCTACCAGGAGCTAAGCACCAGATGGCTAAACTCCAGACCACGTCACTCTCAGGTTATCTGGAACTCACAATCCTCTCCACCACAACAAGGTGGCGGTCCTCTGAGAAGACCAGCAAGAAATTTGGAGTCGGGAGGAGGAGAAGGTGGCGACGCAACACAGTGCGTGCGGCCTCTCCGGTGATGAATATCTGTAATCCATCAAGTAGGATGCCGTGCACGATTCTGATTTGATGGAGGCAGATCTGAGAGCACGGAGAAACATCTGGTGAAACTTCTGAAATGCCTGCTTCGCTGCTGCTGCTACTGTGTGATCCAAAATCTCTGGAGGGGAAGGCCCCGAATCCTCGGTTTTGCCTGTTGCTTGGTGGCCAAGGCCGGGGTCGAAGCGCTCGGCAGAGATGGTGCTCAGTGTCGGAGGGTTGGTTAGAGGCTCAAAGTTTCCGGACGGACTCGGCGTTGGACTGTGGTCGGGTGCTTCCAGGATGTTGCATTGGCAAGTTTGCGGCGCTGGAAGCTCATGGCAGGGAGAGCTTTCTTCCTTCAACCATCTGCATGAGATGATTGGCTATCGGGACTTTGAGACTGATTTTTACCGTGCCCATGGTCTGCTCTTATCAAATTATGGTATTGCTTTGCACTGTTGTAACTATATGTTACAATTATGTGGCTTTTGTCAGTTGTGGTCTTGGTCTGTCTTGTGTTTCTGTGATATCATACCGGAGGAACATTGTATCATTTTTTAACGCATGCATTTCTAAATGACAGTAAATGAGGACTGAGTGTCCTCATAATCTATAATCTAATCTAAAGTAGACTAGCAAGGAAAGATTACTTTGGACTGGAGGAAAGTGTGTAGTGGAATTCACAAGGAATTGGTACTAGGACCACTGCTGAAGGAACTCAAGACCCTGCATCACATGTCCCGGTTAGGGGTCTCAATGTGAAACATCAATTCCTCCCCCTTCACCCCCACCCCCCAAAGACGCTTCTCAACCCGCAGAATTCCTCCAGCAGATTGTTGCTCTAGATTCCAGGATCAGCTGTTTTTTGTGTCTCCAAGCTAGCAGTGGACTTTAAGGAAATCCGAACAAGCTCTGGAATAGACAGACAGGAGGCATATGAAACTGAAGTTTGAGGAACGTGTAGCATTCTACTTTAGTGAGAAGAATGAATATAACCTAGAGAGCATGGTTCTATATGCATTTCAATGCCAGAGAGATGTTTGTGGAATGTGTGGGGAGATCAGACGTCTGTTAATTGTAGCACATGGGTTGAGAAGTTGCTAATGAAGTTTTCTGATCCTGACTGTTAGAAATGGTGTTGTTATGATCTTTAAGAAAACAAGCATTTGACCATGTAAATGATATAATGTGATCTTTTTTGATTGCCATTCTTTAGGGAAGATGGAGAAGGTATCGAAGAGATTTATTAATGTGTTCTTTGGCTGAAGAACTTTGGTTATGAGCAAAGACTGGAGAAACTGATGTTGTTCTCCTTGAGAATGCAGGAGATATGATAGAGATGCTTACAGTCATGAAATCCCCTGTAGCTTGGATAGAATGAAACTTTTGCCATTAGTCTGAGGTTGAGGACTAGAAGACATAGAAAGAAGTGATTGACAAGAAAAAAAAACGTCAAAATTTCTTTTATATTGTAAGTGTTTAAGATCTGGATTTCACAACCACAGATAACAATGAAGACAGCTTGAGTTGTTCGAAATGATGCTAGTTTTAAAAAAAATAGGTTTCTACAGGGAAGGGGAAAGGGCAGGACACTGGGGCTATTTGGATCACACCAGCTCCATCACGGGGAATAGCCTCCCCTGCATCTTCAAAGGGTGATGCCTCAAAATGCTGATATTCATCATCAGCCAGCACATCTTCTCATTGATACCACCAGGGAAGAGGTACAGGAGCCTGAAAGCACGCACTCAACGTTTTCAGAGCAGCTTCTTCCCCTTCACCATCAGGTTGCTGAACGGACCATGTACCCATGAAAGCCTGATTCCTACTCATCTGCATCGAAATGAGTGGAATAAATGGGTCAAGTGGTCCCTTTCTATCGTGTAACTCTTCTGTGACGCTATAGAAATTGCTTCTGTTCACATATTTTTCTCCCATATTATTGGAGTGCAAGTCAATTGATTTTTAAATAATAAGCAAGCAATCAGAAGGAAGTTAGTGGAATAACCTATGCCATCAGCCCTGCTCTCTCTTTCACCTATACTTCTGACATGTGAAAAGGTTAGAGATAATTGCTTAAGTCTCTGAGCTGTGGGTAGGAAGAACAGACATTGATCAGGGCCACTTGTCTGGGGCTGAATTTAAAACCTAAGGAATGTGGGGATGAAGTCTGCAAGCCATCATGTTCTCGGTGGCCCAGACTTGGAAATTTGACAACTATTCTTGCAGCTTGATTGTAAATAATGTCATTGAAAATGTGTTGTATTACTTGACTTCTCCTCGGCACCAGCTATATCATTTCAGCTCCCATAGGTTCATTGTTGTCTGGCTTCTGGTCACTCGGGTACCCCTCCCTGTCCCAATCGCCCAGATATGGCGTCATTAAGACTGATTATGATTCTTGCCTTTATCCATCTTGCTCCCTTTTCCAATCCCTTAAATTCCAATCAACATGACCTCTGCCTTCTCCAAACCAGCCAACCACGCCTGAACACTTTACCCTTGCTAACTTCTTGTTTGACTCACCGCCACCCAGCTGTGTGCTGCCTCATACCACGCTCACACCTCTGCAAAATCCCTCGAACACTCATATTTGAAAGCATCACCTTACTCAGTTTTACTCCGTTCCGGCTTATGGTGATGCTGGTAGAGCACAGCCATGGCTTGCTGGTAGCAAGCAAAACAGAAAATTGCTCATGTACGGTCACTGCAATCAAAGGCCTGTAACTCACCTTCCGGAGATGAGCTGTTAAATAGTCTGCAGGACCTGGTATTTTTGCACTGTGAACTGAAGTCTCGAAGTTGCAGGGCAGTTGCGATGTGGCGTGTTTGGGCCGAATCAAGGCGGCAGGCCTGGGCCCGACAGTGGGGAATGGGCCAATGTTTGGCCGTTGCTGGAGCGGACTCAGAGACGATTTGATGCAACAGAATTGAGCCAGCCAGAGTCCAGGCAGTGAGGCCCAGGCCCAAGAGCGAGAAAGGGACCTGAGGTTTGATCAGTTTAAGCACCAGACTGAATTGGAAAGGTCAGTTACGGGCTGAATCAAGGCGGTATGTCTCGGACCTGAACGTGTCATCGAAGCGGTAGGTCCTGGGTCTGGGAGTGAAGAACGACCCAAGGTTTGGTTGATTTAAGTGCCAGGCCAGATTGAAAAAGTCGGGGTGCCGGGGCTGGAGGCGAGGGACAGACAGGTGTTCAGCTTGCTGCTCCAAGGTTCACTTGTCCCTGTGCTGCACTTTGGCTGCGACCTGCAAGTAACAGACTCCTGAATCTGCTGCAGTGATGACCGGCTTTGTGGCTAGGGACTCAATTTTGTTAACTTCGGTTCTGAGTGTTATTTGCTGACTTCTATTGTTTGCACAATTTGTTTTTTTTTCCCCTGCTCACTGGATGATTGATGGTCTTCATTTTTTTAATGGGTTTCTTTGTTTTGTGGCTGCTTGTAAGAGAACAAATCTCAAGGTTGTATATAGTATACATACTTTGATAATAAATGAACTTTGAACTCTTCATCAGATGGCTGCCTGATCAGCTTAGTATTTTTGCCTGCCTTTGCATCATCTCCCTTCACTGGAGCTGTCCTGCTCTGTCTGAAACTAGACGAGAAAGACATTACAGATTCCATATTGCTTGTGAAGCCAAATTCTCAGTGACAGAACCCAGACGCCTTTGTGGTGATGACCAGTGCAACACCTCCACAAATCCCCACCCACCAGCTCAACTCAAAATCACAGTAAATTTAGTATCAAAGTACTTGTATAATTTGAGATTAATTTTCTTGCAGATATTTACAGGAAAATAAAGAAATACAATAGAATATATGAAAAATTATACATAAAGACGGACAAACAGGCAATGTGCAAAAGAAGACAAATTGTGCATAGGTACTGTCAATTGATTGAATGAATGATAAATTAATAAGTAATATTGAGAATGAGTTGTCGAGCCCTTGAAAGTGAGTCTATAGGTTGGTGAAGCTGCTAAGAGTTGAGCGGAGTGAAGTTGTCCACACTGGTTCAGGAGCCTGATGGTTGAAGGGTAATAACTGTTCCTGAACCTGGTGGTGTGAGACCTCAGGCTCCCGTAGCTTCTGCCCGATGTTAGTAGTGAGAAGAGAGCAAGGCCTGGATGGAGGGGCTCTTTGACGATGGATGCTGCTTTCTTGTGGCTGTGCTTCATGTAAAGGTGCTCAGTGGTGGGAAGGGCTTTGCCTGTAGTGAACTGGGCTGTATCCACCACTTTCTGTAGACTTTTTTGTTCCTGTCAGGTGTTTCCATACATACAGTTAAGATACTCTCTACTGTGAGTCTGTGTTTGTCCAAGTTTTAGATGGTATGCTGGAGTGAAGGCACTGTCCTGCCTTCTTTATGATAGCACTCACTTGCTGGCCCAGGACAGAAGCTCAGATATGATAACGCCAGGAATTTAAAGCTACTGACCCTTTCCACCTCTGGTCCCCTAATGATAACACCCATAAGACACATTAAAGATTTAAAGCTTAGCTTTATTTGTCACATGTACATAGAAACATGTCATGAAATATGTTGTTGCGTCAGTGACCAACACAGTCTGAGGATTGTGCTGGGAGCAGCCTACAAGTTTCGCCAAGCCCAGAGTTTACTCACACTAGCCCTTCCTTTGGTGTGGGAGGAAACCCATGCCAAATACAGCAAGAACGTACAAAAACTCCTTACAGGCAGCGGTGGGAATTGAACCCTGGTCACTGGCACTGTAAAGTGGTATGCAAACTGCCACAGAGCTGTGCCGTCTGTGACAATTGTACCACACTCACCGTGGCACGCTGCAATTACGACCTCTGCAGTGCAGTACCAAGCACACTGCATAGTACCTTCCACCAAATTGCCCCTGTAGTGCACTGCACAACGCTCCTAACCCTAACCTCTACAGTGTTCCACATCACAGTTCACGTGCCCTCCTTAACCCATGTAAAGTGCTTAACACTCTCCATGACACACCAAGCTGTTCACACAACATGCTTCATGGCATGCAGTACCTCACGCTGCACAAGCTCTCAGACACAGGGTACTGTACAACACTTTCCACATAGCGCCTCATAGTGAACTCCTCAACACAATCCTCAGTGCCCTCCCCATACACTCTGCAGCACCCTTTGTAACAACTTCCACAAGACCCCCCATATTGCACTCCACAGCACGGCCCCCGGTGGCATTCATTACCTCGCCGTAACACATTGCTGACGCACTCTGGGGCACTTCCCCACTTCCTGTGAAGCCAAGCTCAGGGGCTCCTGAGCTGGGGTCTTGCTTCTTGCTGCAACTCTGGACTGCTGAACAAGCACAGCTGGCTTGCGCCTCACCTCTGGTTTTGCTTTTCTTTGTGCAGATCCCCACATTAAAGTTGGCGGAAAGAAAGAATACGTGAAGGAAGCGAAGGAAAAGATCATGTCTGTTCTGGACACAAAAGTAAGGCAGAGTGTCTCTCCTGTATTGGAAACTAGCAACAGGGCTCTTTTTGTGCAGTTATTGTGATGGCTCAGTACAGTGTAATCACTGGCAACCTTAGAACTTCACTCCACCTAGTGCGCAAACTAAAAACCTCTGCCTTTCTCTCTTCACCATCACTGCTCAATCCCCTCCCTACCTGCTGTGACCCATCCTCCATTCCACTTCTTCCTCTGGTCCTCCAACTCCTCAAATCCTCCACCTTCTCTCTCCCCACTGCACCACTGGGTCCTTCCTTTTCCTTACCCCACCTCTTCCTTCATCCTGTCCTCTCCAACACTCATGCCCTTTTCTCCCTCCATGTCCCTTCCCCATCGACCTCTTCTCCCCACTTGCCCATCCCATGCTTCCACCTACCTCTAAACCCTAACCCTCCTGCTAGTCACGACCCATGCCCTCTCCTCCAAGTGTCCGGAGCTTTACCGTATCCATTGCCTCGCTCTTCACCCCCTACTTTCCCTTCGCCTACCCACTTTGTGATTTTTACCCCACATCCTCTCTTTCCCATCTGTCTCAATGCCCTGTGTCCCCTATTCTTTTTACTCCCACTCTGTCTTTATCTCTCCCACTCTTTCTGACCCCCCCATTGTTCTCTCTCCACATCTTTCTTTCCCTCAGTCTCCCCACTTTTTGTCTCCACTCCGTTTTCCCCTCCCCCCTCTCCCCACCCCCTCCCCTTCTTCCCACCCCCTCCTACTCCTCCTTTCCCCTCCCTCCCCTTTCCCCTCTCTCTCTCCCATCTGCCCTTGCTCTCTCTCCCTCTCACTTCCCCTCTCTTCCTTTCCCTCTTCCTCCTTTCCCTCTCCCTCCCTTTCCCATTCACATTTTCTCTCTCCCTTTCCCTCTCTCTCGTCCTTCTCCTTTCTCTCGTCCTTCCCCCTCTCTCCCTTTCCCTTTCCCCACCTCACCCCTCCCCCTCTTCCTTCACTCTGCTCCCTCCCTTTCCTACTCACATTTTCTCCCTCCCTTCCCCATCTCTCTCCTTTCCCCGTCTCTCCCTTCCCCCTCTCTTTCCCTCCCCCTCTCCTCCTTTTTCTTCTCACCTCTCCTCCCTTTCCTGCTCCCATTTTCCCCCTCCCTTCCCCCCCTCTCCCTCCCTTCCCCCCTCTCTCCCTCCCTTCCCCCCTCTCTCCCTCCCTTCCCCCTCTCTCCCTCTCTCCCCCTCCCTCTCCCTCCCCCCCTTCCTCTCTCCCTTCCCCCTCTCTCTTTCCCTCTCCCCTCTCCCTTCCCCCCTCTCTCTTTCCCTCCCCCTCCTCCTTTCTCTCCTCCCCCTCTCCTCCCTTTCCCGCTCCCATTTCTCTCTCCCTCCCTTCACTCCTCTCTCCCTCCCTTCACCCCCTCTCTCCCTCCCTTCACCCCCTCTCTCCCTCCCTTCACCCCTCTCTTTCCCTCCCCTCTCTCTCCCTTTCCCCCTCTCTCCCTTTCCCTCTCCCACTCCCTCCCACTCTCTCCCTCCCTTCAGCACTCTATCCCTCCCTTTCCTGCTCCCATTTTCTCTCTCCCTTCCCCATCTCTCTCCCTTCCCCGTCTCTCCCTTCCCTGTCTCTCTTTTCCCCCCTCTCTTTCCCTCCCCCTCTCCTCCTTTTTCTTCTCGCCTCTCCTCCCTTTCCTGCTCCCATTTTCCCCCTCCCTTCCCCCCTCTCTCCCTCCCTTCCCCCCTTTCTCCCTCCCTTCCCCCCTCTCTCCCTCCCTTCCCCCCTCTCTCCCTCCCTTCCCCCCTCTCTCCCTCCCTTCCCCCCTCCCCCTCTCTCCCTCCCTTCCCCCCTCTCCCTCCCTTCCCCCCTCTCTCCCTCTCTCCCCCTCCCTCTCCCTTCCTCTCTCCCTTACCCCCTCTCCCTTCCTCTCTCCCTTCCCCCTCTCTCTTTCCCTCCCCCCTCTCCCTTCCCCTCCCCCCTCTCCCTTCCCCTCCCCCCTCTCCCTTCCCCCCTCTCTCTTTCCCTCCCCCTCCTCCTTTCTCTCCTCCCCCTCTCCTCCCTTTCCCGCTCCCATTTCTCTCTCCCTCCCTTCACCCCCTCTCTCCCTCCCTTCACCCCCTCTCTCCCTCCCTTCACCCCCTCTCTCCCTCCCTTCACCCCTCTCTTTCCCTCCCCTCTCTTTCCCTCCCCTCTCTCTCCCTTTCCCCCTCTCTCCCTTCCCCCTCTCTCCCTTCCCCCTCTCTCCCTTCCCCCTCTCTCCCTTTCCCCCTCTCTCCCTTTCCCTCTCCCACTCCCTCCCACTCCCTCCCACTCTCTCCCTCCCTTCAGCACTCTATCCCTCCCTTTCCTGCTCCCATTTTCTCTCTCCCTTCCCTGTCTCTCCTTTCCCCCTCTCTTTCCCTCCCCCTCTCCTCCTTTTTCTTCTCGCCTCTCCTCCCTTTCCTGCTCCCATTTCCCCCCTCCCTTCTCCCTCTCTCCCTCCCTCCTTCCCCCTCCCTCTCTCCCTCCCTCTCTCCCTCCCTCTCTCCCTTCCTCTCTCCCTTCCCCCTCTCTCCCTCTCTCCCTTCCTCTCTCCCTTCCCCCTCTCTCCCTTCCTCTCTCCCTTCCTCTCTCCCTTCCCCCTCTCTCTTTTCCTCCCCCTCCCTCTCCCTTCCCCCCTCTCTCTTTCCCTCCCCCTCCTCCTTTCTCTTCTCCCCCTCTCCTCCCTTTCCCGCTCCCATTTCTCTCTCCCTCCCTTCACTCCTCTCTCCCTCCCTTCACCCCCTCTCTCCCTCCCTTCACCCCCTCTCTCCCTCCCTTCACCCCCTCTCTCCCTCCCTTCACCCTTCTCTTTCCCTCCCCTCTCTTTCCCTCCCCTCTCTTTCCCTCCCCTCTCTTTCCCTCCCCTCTCTTTCCCTCCCCTCTCTTTCCCTCCCCTCTCTCTCCCTTTCCCTCTCCCACTCCCTCCCACTCTCTCCCTCCCTTCAGCACTCTATCCCTCCCTTTCCTGCTCCCATTTTCTCTCTCCCTTCCCCCGTCTCTCCCTTCCCTGTCTCTCCTTTCCCCCTGTCTTTCCCTCCCCCTCTCCTCCTTTTTCTTCTCGCCTCTCCTCCCTTTCCTGCTCCCATTTCCCCCCTCTCCTCCTTTTTCTTCTCGCCTCTCCTCCCTTTCCTGCTCCCATTTCCCCCCTCCCTTCTCCCTCTCTCCCTCCCTCCCTTCCCCCCTCTCTCCCTCTCTCCCCTCCCTCTCCCTTCCCCCTCTCTCTCCCTTCCCCCTCCCTCTCTCCCTTCCCCCTCTCTCCCTTCCTCTCTCCCTTCCCCCCCTCTCTTTCCCTCCCCCTCCCTCTCCCTTCCCCCCTCTCCCTTTCCCTCCCCTCCTCCTTTCTCTTCTCCCCCTCTCCTCCCTTTCCCGCTCCCATTTCTCTCTCCCTCCCTTCACTCCTCTCTCCCTCCCTTCTCTCCTCTCTCCCTCCCTTCACCCCCTCTCTCCCTCCCTTCACCCCCTCTCTCCCTCCCTTCACCCCCTCTCTCCCTCCCTTCACCCCCTCTCTCCCTCCCTTCACCCCTCTCTCCCTCCCTTCTCTTTCCCTCCCTTCTCTTTCCCTCCCTTCTCTTTCCCTCCCTTCTCTTTCCCTCCCCTCTCTCTCCCTTTCCCTCTCTCTCCCTTTCCCTCTCCCACTCCCTCCCTCCCACTCTCTCCCTCCCTTCAGCACTCTATCCCTCCCTTTCCTGCTCCCATTTTCTCTCTCCCTTCCCCCCTCTGTCCTCCTCCTCCCGTCTCTCCTCTTCCTACCCCTCTCTCCTCCACCCCGTCTCCCTTCTCCCCTCTCGTTTCACAGAAACAGGCCATTTGGCCCATCTAGCTCGTGCCAAACTATTTTTCTGTCTCTCTCTCTCCACCCTTCTGATATGAATAATACATGAACGTCAGTGGGATGTACTCGGCCCTGATATTCACATTTTAGTTTGGTCTGTTCCTGGCATAAGAATTGCTCATCTGTTGTTTAGGCTTCCTTCTGGGCACAATGGATGTCCATCTCCCCTTCCTCTCATCCCACCTCTGGAATTCCCATCTCAGGGAACGCAGGCCATGTTCCAACCCAGTTTGGGGTGAAATTATGGGATGATTGCAGCTTCAGTTGAATGTATGAAGGCAGGCACAGAATTAACAACTGGTAATACCAGCCCACTGCTATACAATCTGTGTCTCATTTTCCTGTTTCAACAATAAAGCATTGTTGGAGACAAATCCAGCTTATAATTTGAGTGTGTTCAGTAAGGAAAAAAAATTAAAAAGTTTGTGAACCAAGTAATCATTAAGTTACAATAATTTTCCTCCTGTCCTTTGAAACAGAGTAATCGGGTAACCCTGAAGATGGATGTGTCACATACAGAGCACTCCCATGTAATCGGCAAAGGAGGAAACAACATCAAAAAAGTAATGGAGGACACAGGCTGTCACATTCACTTCCCCGACTCCAATCGGAATAACCAGACCGAAAAGAGCAACCAGGTAACTCCCGCGCTTTCTGCTTCATGGTGGCCGGGTGTGGTTGAGCCAGTTGTTGCTTACTTTGCCCTTCTCATTCCCCACCCCTCAACTTCATTCTCATGGGAGCCAGCACTTCAAGCATAGTTTCAGTGCCTTTGGCTTCCAGGCCACTTGATGGTTACCCAGTCTTAGAGTTGGTTTATTACTGAATCGGTCTTCACTTCAGAATCAGGTTTATTGTCACTGTGTCAGAAAGTTTGTCGTTTTGCAGCAATATACAAACTGTATAAAAATTGTTGTAAGTTACAATAAGAAATATTTAAGAAAAAGTAGGGCAAAAAGAGGGGCAGTGTTCATGGGTTGACCATCCATTCACAAATGGACAATGGCAGAGGGGAAGAAGCTTTTCCTAAAATGTTGAGTATGTGTCTTCAGGCTCCTGAACCTCTTTCCTGATGGTAACAATGAGAAGAGAGCACGTTTTGGATAGCGAGGATCCTTAATGATTGATACAGCCTTCTAGAGACATCGGCTATTGATGACCTCGATGGTGTTCTCAATGTATTTGAAGACAGAGTAGACTTCAGGAAATAAGTTTATAATACATTCTTATTGTGATCTTCCTCAGATACATTGTAAGGCACTCAGAAATTTGCAGTGTGTTAGTTTGCGTCAGAAAGTTGAGGGTTCACATCCTCCTCCAGTCTTTTCATTGCTGCACTACCTTGCTTTTCAGTGGAACATGATATGAAGATCTCAGTTGTCTTCATATCTGATGGAAATAATCAAAGAAGAACAGGCTTTCCTGGCTGACATCTAACTCTCAGTCAATATCACACCAAAGCTATATTACCTGAAAATTCATTTCCTTGCTTTGCACTGAATCTTTGCTTAAACAGTAACTGCTCACGTAAAGTGCTCCATTTTGACTTTGAAATGGTTAGAGAGGGACTGTATACCAAAGTGCCATAGAAATTAATTGCTTCTTCAACTTTCTGTTCTTCAGCCCGTGCACTAATAGTGGACAAGTCAAGAGGATGGACCTTCTATTCTCCACCCTTTGAGCTCTCCTCGACGACATACTTTCTCTAATGGGAAGATATAGCCACAGCATCAGCTTCCCCCCTACCAGTGTCCCAAGCCCCCAACCCTTTGCTACTGTCTGGAGATGAAGCAGGCATTGTCCTATTTGACACAGTCAGGCTTCTGACCCTGTCTTCTCTGGGATAAAAGCCTAAGTGCTACCACAAGCTATGGTCCCACTTTCAACTTACAACTTGTTCTGAGTAGTATCTATCCATCTATCTCTCCATTTTGTGTGATTTGCCTTCTTTTGTACATAGGTTGCTTTTCAGTCTTTGTGCCTAGTTTTTCGATGATTCCATCGCATTTCTATATTCGACTGTGAATGCCTGCAGTATTTTTCTCAGGTAGTATATGATGACATATGTCTACGTTGATAATAACATTCCGAAATATCTGCTGCTGGAACCTTCTGACCTCACCGATGGTTCAGTTATCTCTTTGAATTAACTGTTCTGGTGTTACCTAGGCCAGCTTTGCATTCTTTATAAACTCCCATGCACTGAAATCTCTGCTGTCCTATCTTAGTCCATATCCGTTCACCCATCACCTCTGTACTGAATCGTTTTGTATGAAATTCCCATCCTTGTTCTCAAATTGCTTGGTGCTCTGGCCGCTCTCCATCTCAAACTTCCTCCAGCCCTCAAAAACTTTACATTCCTAATGTTCTGTGCTCCCTCCACAAGCAATCGTGCTTTCAGCTGTTCTGGCCCTGAGCCCTGGAATTTCCTCCCCAAACCTAACTTCCTTTCCCTTTTCAAGGTGCTCCTTAAAGCCTGTGATGTTAGCCAAGCTCTTGATCAGTTCTATATGGTGTTATGTTCATGTGAAATGTCTCAAGTTGATTCCAAGTTAAAGTGCAAGTTGTCAATGCTTCTTCTTTGACTGTCATATCCTGGTGTCAGGAGACATGGGCTTTAACTTTAAATTTATTATCAAAGTACATGAGCAAATATATGTGTTTCTATATATACCACCCTGAGATTCTTTTGCTTGCAAGCATTTGCAGGAAAGTAAAGAAAAATAAAATAGAATATTTGAAAAGGTTACTCATAAACAAAGACTGACAAAGCAATCAATGTGCAAAAGAAGACAAATAGTGCAAGTAAAAAATAAATTATACTGAGAACATCAGTTGTAGAAGCATGAGTTGTGAATCTGTCGGTTATGGAATCAGTTCAGAGTTGAAGTGAGTGAAGTTATCCACGTTGGTTCAGGAGCCTGGTGGTTGTATGATAATAACAGTTCCTGAAGCTGGTGGTTTGGGACCTAAGAATCCTGTAACTTCTGCCCGTTGGTAGTAGCGAGAAGGGAGAATACCCGGATGGTGGGGGTCCTTGATGATAGATATGCTTTCTTGTGGCAGTGCTCTATGTAAATGTGCTCAGTGCTGGGGAGGGCTTTACTTGAGATGGACTGGGCTGTATCCGCCACTTTCTGTCGACTTTTCTGTTCCTGAGCATCGGTGTTTCCATATCAGACCATGATGTAACTAGTTAGGATATGCTCCACTGTGCACCTATAGAAGTTTGTCAAAGTTTCAGATGGCATGCCACCTCCACTATGTAAAATTATTGGTGTATTTTTTGAGGTGCTGATCTTTCTCCTGAAAATGTTAATGCTTTGCAGGCAAATCTGTTATTTCCATCCACTGATAGCTTTTGTAATTAGTGAATGGCAAAGCTAGTGATGCTGGAACAGAGCAATGGGTTATTTGGAGTTAGAGTTGAAGCTGCACCTGAGCTTCTGCTTTTAAACAGAAAAGCTATCTCTTTTGCAAATTAATTGAATCACTTCTGACTGCTGATACTCGTAGATACAGTGCACTTATTTGGTTTCATATTTACCAACCGTTAATTCGAAATGATCTTAAATAACTGCTGTCTGGAGAGAATTACACAGATAGCACAGAAACAGGCTCTTTGGCCCACCGTGTCTGTGCTAACCATCGACCACCAATGTACACTGATGGTGCATTAATCCTATACATTATGCTCATCCCATTCTCGTCAACTATTCTACTACTCACCATTCAGACCATCCACTCTGCTCTGCCATTTGATCATGGCTGACTTATTTTCCTTCTAATCCTCATTCTCCTGCCTTCTCCCTGTAATCTTTGATGCCCTTACTAATCAAGAACTTGCCAACTTGCACTTTAAATATACCCTCAGCTAATTTCACAGACTTACCACTCTCTGACCAAAGAAATTCCTTCTCATCTCTGTTCTAAAGGGACGTCCTTCTATTCTGAGGCTGTGGTCTCTGGTTCTAGACACCCTCACTCTGGGAAACATCCTCTCCATGTCCATTCTATCTAGGCCTTTCAATATTCGGTAGGTTTCAATGAGATTTACCACCCCTCCCTTATTCGTTTGAACTCCAGTGAATACAGGCCCAGAGCCTACATGTCAGTGGCAGTTTACAGTGGCCAGTTAACTTAGTACCCACACAGATTTGGGATGTGGGAAGAAGCCGGAGAATGTGGAGAAAACCCTCATAATTGTAGGGAGAACATGCAAA
The DNA here is from genome assembly GCF_030028105.1 of Mobula birostris. Classification (NCBI taxonomy): domain Eukaryota; kingdom Metazoa; phylum Chordata; class Chondrichthyes; order Myliobatiformes; family Myliobatidae; genus Mobula; species Mobula birostris. Next base: position 27,889,341 of record NC_092390.1, on the reverse strand, counting down.
CTTCACTAAGGTCTACTAAGGCAATCAAAACCCAAGGTCCATAGCAAACCCAGTTCTCAGACGCTGTACTAGCCACCTTTAGATTTGCTCCAATCCTATCAGTAGCCTTTAATGATCTACACAATAAACGTCATTGCTTGCTCCCCTGCAACTGAAGATGCTAATGATGTGTCCCAGTTGAGGGTAGTTACTTCCACCAGAGGCCGGGCTGCGAAATGTGAGGCACGTAAAGGAAATGAAAATTTCCTGTTTTCGGGCAATATCTCAATGTTGCTTTTGAAAGAATGTATTCGTATCTTAGATATTTGCGAATACTTCTTAGGGTCAGAGAACACTGCAGCACAGTGATGGGCAATTCCATCCAGGTAGTCGGTGCCAAACTACTTTTCAACCCAGTCCCATCGACCTGCACCTGAACCATAAGCCTCCATTTTCATCCAAAAATATTGCTATATAGTTTGAAACGAATTTGCACCTACTGTGCAAGTTATTGAAAACTATGAAATAGACACTGAAAATGTTAAAACGCAAACAAGAGGAATTCTGCAGATGCTGGAAATTCAAGCAATACACATTAAAGTTGCTGGTGAACGCAGCAGGCCAGGAAGCATCTCTAGGACGAGGTACAGTCGATGTCTCAGGCCGAGTCCTGACGAAGGGTCTCGGCCTGAAACGTCGACTGTACCTCTTCCTAGAGATGCTGCCTGGCCTGCTGCGTTCACCAGCAAATGTTAAAACGGTTGTCTGGTCATGATAGGTTTATTAACTGGGCTTTGTACTGACAAGTTGACCCATGATCTGCATTATGTGTAAATTTTCTGGATTTATGAAGCAGTTTTGCATTTGAGGCACTGCAGAAGTATTTAATAAACACTAGCACCAATGAAGTATACACTTTTTAGGTATCCTATAGACCAGTGGCCACTGAGTGGATGTTTGTGGTATTTTGCTGCTGTAGCCCATCCACTTCGATGTTTGACGTATTTGCGTTCAGAGATGCTTTCCTGTATACCACTGTTGTAATGGGTGGTTACCTGTTGCCTTTCTGTCGGCTTGAACCAGTCTGGCCATTCTCCTCTGTCCTCTCTCATTAACAAGGTGTTTTCATCCACAGAACTGCCACTCACTGGATGTTTTTTGTTTTTCACGCCATTCTCTATAAACTCTAAAGACTGATGTGTGTGAAAATCCCAGGACATCGGCAGTTTCTGAGATAATCAAATCACTCCATCTGGCAACAGCATTCATTCCACGGTCAAAGTCAAGTAGATCACATTTCTTCCCCATTTGGTCTGAATAACATCTGAACCTCTTGATCAAGTCTGCATACTTTTGCACTGAGTTGCTGCCACGATTGGCTAATTAAATATTTGCATTAACAAGCAGGTGTACTTCATAAAGTGACTACCAAGTGTATATGCAGTAATCAAAAGGGATGCTGTCACTGAACTCTCTGGGTCTATTAACTGCTCTTGTGCTTTTGGTATGAGCCAAGCTATAAGTGGAATTGTAGTAGTGTAGTCAAAACTTGAACTTCACATTAAATGGATGATGCAGAGATGTATAACTTTTAAATTATAACAGTGAATAATGAGGTTTAAGGTTGGGTACTGTGTTAGTAATAAATGGCTTTAGAAAATGTAAACACAAGAGATTCTGCAGATGCTGGAAATCCAGAGTAACACACATAACATGCTGGATGAACTTAGAAGGTCAGGCAGTATTTATGAGGAGGAATAAACAGTCGACGTTTTGAGCTGAGACCCTTCATTAGGACTGGAGTGGAAAGGGGAAGAAGGCAAGTGGGGGTGGGGAAGAACACGGATGGGGAGGGGAAGGAGTACAAGCTGGCAAGTCATAGTTGAGGCCAGGTGAGGGGTAAGGTGAGGTTGGGGGGGGAGGTGGTGAAGTGAGAAGCTTGGACGTGATAGGTGGAAAAGGTAAAGTCCTGAAGAAGAAGGAATCTGATAGGAGAACAGAGTGGACCATGGGAGAAGGGGGAGGAGGAGGGGTACCAGAGGCAGGTGAGGAGAAGAGAAAGGGTAAGAGGGAAGCTAAAATGGGGGAAAAGAGTGAAAAGAGAGGGCGGAGAAATTACTGGGTTAGAAAAATTGATGTTCACGCCATCAGGTTAAGGGTTATCCATGCGGAATTTGCGGCATTGCTCACAGCAGATGTACCTGATAATGGAGTTCAAATCTGATATTTTGAAGACCTGCTATTTGGTAATGGGGAAAAGGATTGTCTTCCCTCCTGAGGTGTGCAGTATTGTTCAGAGACTTTAAGCGGGGAACGAAAAATAAAATACTACGGTAGCTGAGAATTTGAAAATGAAAGAACTTGCTGCGCACACTGAGCAGGTCAGATAGCACCTGGAGGAAGAAAGGGGGCTTAGCGTGAAGGGTCTTCCGTGATGATTTTGGTGTTACAAGTCTGTGATCCTACCACTCATCGGAATTGCTTCCAAAAAGGAGCCTGAACGGAAATGAAATGAGCTCATGGAAACCAGACTGAGTTCCTGGACCTTTGCCATCTGCAGATGAGTTGGTGTCTGGGAGTTAATTAGATTTGTGTAGTCTGTTCACTATTAGCATATGTTGATGCATTTTTTAAAAGATGTTTAAGGAGTTGACAGGACCATGTACTATTTTCCAGGGATTACCACGTGAGGGCAAGGATTTGGCCAAGGTCTGAGTAGTTTGCCTGAAGATTTTCTCCATGGCAGAAATGTTTCCAAACCTATTACTAACTGATTGCACTGGCTTGCCTTTGATCAACAGGTCTCCATAGCAGGGCAGCCATCCGGTGTGGAAGCAGCCAGGAGTCGCATAAGAGTAAGTTTTGGAGCTGACTGTCATCAGATTGGGTGGTTTAATGATGTGAAACTCCCTCGATACTGACAGGAGCCCCGTCAGGGCTGATGCCTTCTGTAACGTATGGTCTCGGGTATCGTGGCGTTGTGAGCATAATCGCACAGATCTTTAGTTTCAGTTCCAAGCAATACACGTACACAGTTGTTCACGTGACCAAACCAAACACACTACTATTGGAATATGAGTTTGAAAAGATGAACATCTAACTGTTGTGTAAGCTAAGCTTCTTTCCCATTGAACTAGAATAGGACAGGAAGAACATACCCAATGGATTGAACCTAGGTCAATGGAGAAGATCAAGCTGTCCTCTACTAAATTTGCAATTGCTTTTCACGAAGGGGATTGATGGAGCATCCTAGGGACTGTTTTATGTAGCTCTTTCTAGATGTGGGTAGTTGGAGGCCTTTAGAATATTGCCGAACAAAGACAGAACACAACAGCATAAGGAACTTTGGAACAATTCTTAGCGGTGAACGAGATATTTGTTGCAATTGAGCTGTTGTCACTCCAGATAGTGGAGCCATTCACCAGCCTTTTAGTTCATTCGAAGAGCTCCAGGATGTGGAGTGGGAATGCAGGTGTGACATTTGCTCGGTTTCACGATATTGGCTGCAGTGTTCCATCATCAATGGCAAAGGCAGTCTGGATAGGGAGAGCACTAGGTGGGCTCCAGTCAGAAGACTTCCCCTCTTCAAAGGTCATTGAGTCATAGAGCATTACAGCATGGAAACAGGCCCTTCGATCCATCTATTCTGTGCCAAACCGTTACCTTACCCAGTCCCAACGGCCCACACCTGGACCATAGTCTTCCATACCCATTCAATTTATTAACATATCCAAATTTCTCTTCAGTCTTGAAATTGAGCACTGGCAACTCGTTCCACATTCTCACCACCATCTGAGTGAAGAAATGCCCTCCTTAGATTCCCCTTAAGTATTTCACCTTTCACCCTTAACCTATGACCTCTAGTTCTAGTCTGACCCAATCTCTGTGGAAAAAGTCAGTTTGTATTTACCCTGTCTGTATCCCTCATAATTTTGTATTCCTCAAATCTCCCCTCATTCTCCTATGCTCCAGAGAACAAAAGTCCTAATCTATTCAACCTCTCCCTATAACTCGGGTCCTCAAGTCCTGGCAATATCCGATAACTCAGTGTGGGTAGGTGGACAAGTTCAGTAGATCACTCAAAGAGCTGGCAGAGCACATTTGGCTAAATAGGTCTTGTGCTATTGATTTTATGATTCTAGATTCAAGAAACAACTGACCCCGTGATAAAAATGATACAGTTACCCCTTTCACACAGTACAAGGCAGAAGACAAAAGCATACATTTCCTGAAGGTGGATGATATAAAATTACTGTATCAAATTACACGCAGAGATGAATTCAGAAATAAAGTTTAATTAAAAAAAAGTTTGGAGCCTGCAGCAAGTTATTTAATTAACCTTCCTTTTAAAAAAAATCATACATTGCATATTTATTTGTACATATTGCAGTGAATGGAATTCCTGAACAGAAATGGTTAGTCCTTCTTATTATCAATAAGAGAAAACAATATTTTTGTAGTATTTTAGTAGTAACAGCTACTGTGCAATGTTCTATCACCTAGGAGCTGCTCCCTCTGGTGATGATGTTCGACTTGCCCATTGCTGGCATCTTGCAGCCAATTCCTGACCCTAACTCACCAACGATCCAGCACCTATCCCAAACATACAACATTTCCATATCCTTCAAACAACGATCACGTATGTATGGTGCCACCGTAATTGTTCGAGGCTCTCAGAACAATGCTGCAGCAGTCAAGGTGAGAATGGCCCCAGGGCTGTGAAGATGCTGATTTTGCCTTTTGTAAAGCGCACAGTAAACATTTTTAAAAGTTTTATAAAATGTCTCTCCGGACTAGCTTATAATGAATAGAATCTTTCAACAAATAAGGTAGGAATTTGAACCAAGTACTTTGGAAAAGCTATCCAATTACCCTATTCTTGCTTCCCAGCCCTGCATATGTTTCCTCTTGAAGTACTTGTTGAATTCTCTTTTGAAAATTACTATTGAAACTGCTTCCATCACCTTTTCAGGCAGTTGATTTTGGATCATAAAAAATCTCTATAAAAACAGCAAAAAAAAACTTCTGCTCATGTTCATTTGTATATTATTTTAGTTCTTTGTTCCCTTTGCCCTAATCCTTCTGCTGATATAAACAGTTTCTCCCTGCTTATTTTTCTAAGCACCAATATAAAACCTCCTCTTAACTTCTGTGCTCTATGAAGGGCTACCTTAGCTTCCTGTTACCTTTTCTGATCTCTCTCCAGTGCCTTGACATCCCCCTAAATATAACCTGACATAATACTGGAACCCAATGATTGATCACGCTTTCCCAAGATCAGCTGAGCGCTGCTTTGACTCAACTCTTTGTTCATTGAACAAAATGTACAGTATGCTAAAGTTGAACAGAATTGAAAGTAGTTTATTGTACTCGTGTACTGAGGTGCATGCCATCCATACAGATCATTTCATTATAACAGTGCACTGAGGTAATACAAGGGAAAACAGCAACAGAGTGCAGAATAACTGGGAAAGTAAAGTGCAAAGCCATAACAAGGTTAATTGTGAGGTCAAGAGCCCATCTAAGTTTTCCTAGAAGACCATGCAGTAATTTTATAATAGCCCAATCGATGCTCATCTTCAGCCTCTTGGTATGTGCTTTCAGGGTTTAGTATTTTCTGCCCAAAGGGAGAGAGGAGAAAGAGAATGTCCAGGGGTGGGTAGGGTCTGGGATTAAGTTGTTTGCTTTGCAGAGGCAGAGTTCATAATGCGAGGTTGGTTTCTGTGATGTCTTGAGCTGTGTCCACACCTCTCTGCAGTTTCTTGCAGTCTCGGATGAAGCATTTGCAATGCTTACCTGTCACTTCCAAGTTTGAACAAGGTGGAACAGAGGCAACACGGATGATGCTAAAATACATTTTTCAGTTTTGTAACTTGATTAAGAAGTTGCATGCATCGACAAGTTCTACATCATGATATCGAGGGAGAAAGGTTGGGAGTCTTTTCCTGAGACAAGAATTAGGATGGGCATGCTAATGAATGTCAATAAGGAAATAAAGGGATCTGATTGCATAAATGCAGAGAAATATACTTTCATTTGTGGCTGAAAATAGAGCTAAACAGATTAAGAGAAGGAGTCGTCAATAGATCCAGCAGGAGGAACTTTCTTACTCAAAGAGAGCTCAGACATGTGGGACGTGCATGGTAATTAAGGTAAATAGCATGAATTTAAGGAAAACTTGATAGGCTCATGAGAGAGAAGAACAGAATATGCTGACAAAGTTAGATAAGTTATTCACATAATTGTGGGTTACTGTGGGCTCCTTACAAGACCAATCCAGCTACTACTCTCGCCCACCCTCTCCTCAGAGTGAAAGGAGTCTGTGGGCATGGGGCATTTATGCTGAATGCCCTTGTTCCTGAGCTGTTCGTGTGATAGACATCAGTCTGCTTTCTGGGCAGAACGTTTTCTCAGAATGCAGCGTGCCTAATGCAAATTGTCTGGTTTTGTTTCAGGAAGGCACCGCCATGTTGCTGGAGCACCTAGCTGGAAGTCTGGGGAGTGCCATACCCGTCAGCACCCAGCTGGACATTGCACCTCAACACCATCTCTTCATGATGGGCCGCAATGGGAATAACATTAAGCACATAATGCAGAGAGCTGGAGCTCAGATCCATTTCCCAGATCCCAGCAATCCCCAGAAGAAGTCCACAATCTACCTCCAAGGCACTATTGAGTCTGTCTGTCTAGCTAGACAATACCTCATGGTAGGCATTAACTTCAATACATAGGTCAATAGAACGTTCATTGATGGCTACTTCTACTGGAAACTTTTATTAACGGGTTAAATGGCTCATTAATTTGACAAATCAATAATTCATTAATAGTTTAGCTACTGTATGTGATCAATGCAGTAAACATTGAAACTTTTTCTGAGTAGTTCTCTCAAATGTTAAACCATAAATATTTTTGTATTGTTGGTTTGTGTTTGTCGCCATGGTGATGAGGTTACTGAACTTACATCCCAGCTATCATTGGACTTTTATGGTTCTAGATTAGCTTCCCAGAAGTCATGAGTTCAATTCACGGAATGATAAATTTCAAACTAAATTAATTACTTCTGTTAATTCTGGGCTGGCATTAGAAACAAATTACGATCCAACCTGCTGGACTGCAGTAAAAAGCAAACTAGCTGAATAATGTGCTTCAGGGAATGGAAACCTGGCTTGCCTACACGGTCTGGCTAACATGTGACTTTGCGGTTAGTGTTTAATGGCAGCAGAAAAATCCCAGCAAGCTACGAAATGGCCGTAGCAACTGGGACAGATAATAAATGCAGCTTTTCCTGAGTCATTCACTTAGTTTATGCAGACCGACAGGACCTAACAGGAGAATTAAAACTAAGCACCCCATACAATGTCCGTTCTCATATGGAGACAGATGCATGGCAGCATCTTACCATTGAAGATTTCCTGGCTTGAGTGGATGTGATTTAAATTTTCCCACTGTATGTAGCTGAAACACATGATGCACTTCTGCTGACAGCTTCATTAGGAAGTTGTTCTTAAAGCCAGAGCTCTAATGGGCTTATTGCTCAAAAAGCAATGGATTTCTGGAAGGTGTACCACTTTGCTCTGAATCTGTGGGGTTTAGTTATGAATGCATTTTCAAGAGCCAAGAAATGTTCATTCCAAGTTAATTGGTCTGTAATGGCAAGGGGAACATATTTCTTACTCTCCCTATTTGATGGAACTACTTTTTTGCTGTGTTACCAAAGACTTGTGGGCACATGCGGAAAACTATTCAAATGGTGGCATCTTGCTGCACCGCACTGGTGGGCAGAGGGATGGAAATTGTGCTGCTATTGACATGAATCACTGGCTCGGAGTCATAGAGCATTACAGCACAGAAACAGGCCTTTTGGTCCATCCAGTCCGTGCTGAACTGTTAGTCTGCCTAGTGTCACTGACTTGCTCTTGGACCCTAGCCCTTGACACCCTTCCCATCCATGTACTTAACCCTCTTTTAGAGAAACTCTATTCTTTAAGCCAAGTGGCTTAAAGAACGGGGTGGTTTTGTAACCAAGCGTAGTATCCGCTGATGTATAGAAGATGAAAGCTTGAACAAATTGAGGTATTTATGATCATGAAAGGAGTTTCTAGGATAGATTGGCAAATTGTATTCTGTAAGAAAATGCAAAACAAAGGGGCATGACCTTAAAATTAGAACTGGTGGAGATCTGGAAAAGCCTAAAAAGCTGCAGTGGCTATAGTCAATTGAACATTTCAGAACTGAGCATAACTTCTGATTGTAAAACCAGGATTGTAAACAGAGTAAAGATAGAGCAATAAGGATCTAAACTGAATGACTCCACAGGCCTAAACTAGCCAGTGGCCTAATCCTGAGTCTATGTTCTTCCTCTACTCAATATGCCTTCAAATTAATTCAGGAGGATAGAAAGTGGGCTGGTTGCGCATTGATGCTATTGATCCATTACACAGATTACAGGCAAGGGATAAACTACTACTACGCCGACTCAGGCCTAGGGGGCCGGCGTCGTGCATGCCTTACAAGGCGCAAAGTGAAAGACTGTGTGGCACGCCACTCCTCACACAGACAGTAGGTGGCCGTTAACTCACAAAGAGTTCATCCGCCCTTTGACAGGATTTGTTTTTTAGTCCTGCTGGGTGCCTACACACCCTCCTCCCTGGTTAACCGAAGTGCACCAGGGCGTGTGCCGATTGAATCGCCAACAACCTGATCTGAGACAGGTAGTACTGGGCTACGTGGTACCAGTAGCAAAGCACGGCCCTGACCTGACCTGACGTTCAAGGGATAAAGGTTTAGACTAAACTGGAATGAATTCTAATGATGCTATAGTTATCCAGAAATAGTAGCTCAATCTGCCATTCAGCTGATTCTTCAAGGCAGCCAGCAATTTTCTAGATTAATCAAAATGTAACATTCAGTTCATCTTGATTCAAGTAATTTTTAACATTAAATGCAGTGCTCCATATATTCTACTGAGCAGGTTGCATCTCCACTCCAAGTGTGGTTCAATTGGTGGTGTACTTCCTGTGAGCGATGGTTATGGATTTACATACTGAGGTCACATCAGCTACTCTCCAGTCTGTAGGAACTACTTAACACTAAAAAATTTTGAAATGCATCCACTATTTCCCGGACTACTTCCTTTAGTGCTTTGGAATGCAGATTATCAGGCCTTGGGGATTTGAAGGCTTTCTCCCCAATAATTCCTCTAGCATAGTTTGTTTGCTTAAATTGATTTTCTTCACTGTCCCTCTTAGATGCCAGAAACCCTCATTTGCCAGCTTTGATAGGAGAATCTGGAACTTGGAATAACTGTGTAAAAATAAAGGACTGCCCATTAAAGATGGAGATAAGGCTGAACATTTTTTTGTCTCTGAGTGTTATGAGGTTTTGGAAATCCCCTAAAGGCCAATTGAAGCAAAGTCTGTGAATATTTTTAAGATAGAGGTAGGTTGCTGGACAATAAAGGGGTGGAAGGTTAGCATGGATAGTTGAGAATTTGGAGTTGAGGTTAGAGTCTGACCATTATTGATCTTATTAAATTGTGGAGTAGAATTCAAGGACCTAATTTGAACTTTAGTTTATATGAATTTGTCTGTTCCCTTCAATAGATACAAAAGATATCATGTACCATTTGGATAAGAGCAGAGGAGTTAACCCATTGGTCCTGGTCAATATTTATACACAGACATCATTGCTAAGAAAGCAGATTATCCATCCATTATCACACTTCTGTTGGTAGGAGCCCACTGTGTACACATTAATTGCCACATTCCCTACTTTAAAACAGTGACGACACTTCAAAAATATTTAATTATCTTTGAAGCACTTTAAGGGTTCTTGATACTATGAAAGGTACCAGTTCACCAGGAGCTTTTTCCCATTTACCTTACTAGGAGTTGAACATTGAATGAATGTTTATGTAAGTGGCACTTGTTGGCAAATTTTAAAAAAAGTTCACTTTCAAATTCAACATCTGCGGGCCAACCTCACTTTTTAAAAAAAGAGTAACACACAAAATGCTGGAGGAACTCAGTCCTGATGAAGGGTCTCAGCCTGAAGCATTAACTGTTTAATCCTCTCCATAAATGCTGCCTGACTTGCTGAGTTCATCCAGCATTTTATGTGTGTTACTCTGGATTTTCGGCATCTGCTGAATCTCTTGTGTTTTATCTTTTTTTTCAGAGATCTGGATAGGTTAAGGTTTCAGCTGTGTAATTACTATTAAACTGCAGTTACATTATTCTATCAAGGGTATGGACGTTATTGAAGGTCTTTTCATTTTATAGACTAGTCAAGTCCATATTGGAATCCTATACAAATTTAAATATCTAAGGTGTAGTGGCAGGCTGGTCTTCCAATTCTAATGTGGCTCTTGCATGATTTCCTTGTAGATGGAAAATAAATGAGTGTGTGCTGTTGAGGTGGGTGTAACTTGTTAGTCTTGCTGCCTCACAGCACCAGGTTCAGTCCTGACCTCAGGTGCTATGTGTGCGTGCATTTCCCCAAGTGTTCTGATTTCCTGCCACGTCGCATAGATATGCCAGTAGTTGGTGTCCACTGTAAATTGCCTGTTGTGTAAGTTGCTGGCTGAAGGGTCTTGGGGAAGGTAATGGGTGTATGAAAGGAGTTACTTTTGCCTTCTTGTCAGCTTGAACCAACCTGGCCACTCTACTCTGACCTCTCTCATGAGCAAGGCATTTTGTCTACAGAACTGCCACTCACTGGATGCTTTATTATTTCTCGCTCCGTCCTCTCTAAACTCTAGACACTGTTATGCATGAAAATCCCAGGAGGTGCTCAAGCCATCCCATCTGGCAACAACAATCAATCCACAGTCACAGTCATTTAGATCACATTTCTCCCCCGTTCTGATGTTTGGTCTGAACAACAACTGAATTTCTAGACCATGTCTGCATGCTTTTATGCAGTGAATTGTGGCCGTGTGATCAGCTGATTAGATATTTGCATTAACGAGCAGGTATACCTAATAAAGTGGACTCTGAGTGCCTGTTTTTCTTGTGAATACTGTTTATATGAGATGTGCCCGTGATGCTGCACCGGCGCAATGCATACATGTGCTTAGACATATGATAATGAACTTGACTTTGACTTTGATGTTGTACACCAGGGTTGTCTCCCCCTTGTGTTGATGTTTGATATGAAGGAAGAGATTGAAGTGGAACCACAGAGAATCACTCAGTTAATGGAACAGTTAGATGTCTTCATTAGCATCAAACCAAAGCCCAAACAGCCAAGCAAGGTATGCAGTACAGATCAATTTTCTTCTTACAGAGTTTGCGTTTGTTTCTTTTTCCTTATCTGATCTAATGAAACAAGTGAGTGTAAGATGGAAGACCAAAAGCAAAGTTCCAGATGAATGGAAATAATGTCAGACCAGGAGCAAAGCATGCTGGGACTTGACTGTCCTCCATGATTCTGTTACAGTGGCTATTCACCACGTTTCTGTGTAGCAGCATCCCATTCCCTGGAATTGTCCAGCCTCATTTGTAATGTGTGCGCTGTTGTTCTCAATGTCCCCTCCCCCACTGCTTTATTTGACATAAAATTGAGATTTTTTCCCCATATTTAGAGATACAGCATGGTTACAGCTCTCCTGGCCCAGTGAGCCCTCACTGCCCAATTACACCAACGTGACCAATTAACCTACTAACCCGTATGTCTTCGGAATGTGAGCGGAAACCAAGCACCCAGACGAAACCCACGCAGTCACGGAGAAAACGCACAAACTCCTTACAGACGGAGGCAGGAATTGAACCTGGGTCGCTAGCACTGTGATAGCGTTACACTAACTGCTACACCACCATGCTGTAATCAAAAGGCATAGAAATCAGTTAAAAAAAAATATATTAGTCCTTCTGTGACAGAGCTTATCATTTACCACATTACAATGGGGTAGCTGTAACGAAAAAAATCTAATTTCAGAAAACTTGCTTAGTTTAGTTGCCCGCAATGCTGGACAGATCAAATCAAAACCGAAATGAGTCAAAAACCAAGTCATATCTGGACTCTGATGATGAAGGGTCTTTGTTCCAAAATGTCAGCTCTGTTTCATCCCTTACTCGTGCTGTCTAGTCTCCTGCTGAATCGTTCAAGTATCTTCAGTTCTGAGGTGAAATTAATTTTTTGGGATAGTTTTTTTAAATTTTACCCAGTGATGACGTACAGCATTAAGCACATTGCCTTAGAATAGCTGGAAAAACTACTTTACTGAATTCCTTTAAAGGGGATACATTACAAACTAGCGTATAACTGTGCTAACACATTTGAGCAAATTCTGTGATTTCAAAGGGACTTGCAGAGGGTTTAGTGAATGAAACAGCTTAGAGACAGATTTTACATTTAGGTCAAGCATTTTTAGTGTTTTATTGCTCAAATACACAGGAAATTCAATCCAGTGTTTTGATTCCAGGCAGCTTTGGTGTAATACAATCAATCCAAGTCAGTGTTCCTGGCCCCCACCGCTTTATTTTCACCATGGATGTCCAGTCCCTATATACTTCCATCCCCCATCAGGAAGGTCTCAAAGCTCTCCGCTTCTTTTTGGATTCCAGACCTAATCAGTTCCCCTCTACCACCACTCTGCTCCGTCTAGCGGAATTAGTCCTTACTCTTAATAATTTCCCCTTTGGCTCCTCCCACTTCCTCCAAACTAAAGGTGTACCCATGGGCACCCGTATGGGTCCTAGCTATGCCTGCCTTTTTGATGGCTTTGTGGAACAATCTATGTTCCGTGCCTATTCTAGTATCTGTCCCCCACTTTCCTTTCGTTACATCGACGACTGCATTGGTGCTGCTTCCTGCACACATGCTGAGCTCGTTGACTTTATTAACTTTGCCTCCAACTTCCACCCTGCCCTCAAGTTTACCTGGTCCATTTCCGACATGGCCCTCCCCTTTCTAGATCTTTCTGTCTCTGTCTCTGGAGACAGCTTATTCACTGATGTCTACTGTAAGCCTACTGACTCTCACAGCTATCTGGACTATTCCTCTTCTCACCCTGTCTCTTGCAAAAATGCCATCCCCTTCTCGCAATTCCTCCGTCTCCACCGCATCTGCTCTCAGGATGAGGCTTTTCATTCCAGGATGAGGGAGATGTCCTTTTTTAAAGAAAGGGGCTTCCCTTCCTCCACTATCAACTCTGCTCTCAAACACATCTCCCCCATTTCACGCACATCTGCTCTCACTACATCCTCCCGCCACCCCACTAGGAATAGGGTTCCCCTGGTCCTCACCTACCACCCCACCAGCCTCCAGGTCCAACATATTATTCTCCGTAACTTCCGCCACCTCCAACGGGGATCCCACCACTAAGCACACCTTTCCCTCCCCCCCCCGCTTTCCGCAGGGATCGCTCCCTACGCGACTCCCTTGTCCATTCGTCCCCCCCATCCCTCCCCACTGATCTCCCTCCTGGCACTTATCCTTGTAAGCAGAACAAGTGCTACACATGCCCTTACGCTTCCTCCCTTACCACCATTCAGGGCCCCAGACAGTCCTTCCAGGTGAGGCAACACTTCACCTGTGAGTCGGCTGGGGTGATATACTACGTCCGGTGCTCCCGATGTGGCCTTCTATATATTGGCGAGACCCGACGCAGACTGGGAGACTGCTTTGCTGAACACCTACGCTCTGTCCGCCAGAGAAAGCAGGATCTCCCAGTGGCCACACATTTTAATTCCACATCCCATTCCCATTCTGACATGTCTATCCACAGCCTCCTCTACTGTAAAGATGAAGCCACACTCAGGTTGGAGGAACAACACCTTATATTCCGTCTAGGTAGCCTCCAACCTGATGGCATGAACATTGACTTCTCTAACTTCCGCTAATGCCCCACCTCCCCCTCGTACCCCATCGGTTATTTATTTTTATACACACATTCTTTCTCTCACTCTCCTTTTTCTCCCTCTGTCCCTCTGACTATACCCCTTGCCCATCCTCTGGTTCCCCCCCCCCCCACCTTGTCTTTCTCCCCGGACCTCCTGTCCCATGATCCTCTCATATCCCCTTTGCCAATCACCTGTCCAGCTCCTGGCTCCATCCCTCCCCCTCCTGTCTTCTCCTATCATTTTGGATCACCCCCTCCCCCTCCAACTTTCAAATCTCTTACTAACTCTTTTTTCAGTTAGTCCTGACAAAGGGTCTCGGCCTGAAACGTCGACTGTACCTCTTCCTAGAGATGCTGCCTGGCCTGCTGCATTCACCAGCAACTTTGATGTGTGTTGCTTGAATTTCCAGCATCTGCAGTATTCCTGTTGTCAGTGTTCTTTCCCTTACTTAGTCCCAAAACAGTTTACTGCATAGAATGAGGCCATTTGGTCCATCATGCTTGTACCTGATATTTACCACATCATCTAAGCTACTTTGTCTTGCCTGTGTCATCCTCAGCTGCAAACAGTTACCAGCTTTTCTTCTCAAAAGCATAGTGGTCCGTGTGCCACCTACTCCTCATGGCAAGATTTTACTTCTCCAGAAAAGTTTCTAGCCTTCCATTTTCTTTGCTGCCTCTTTGCATACTTTTGCCCAATTCTAGGCAGCATTCAAAGTCAAAAAAACAGCATTTAAATCGTGTTTAAATTTGCTCAAAGCCCAAGTTAAATTGAGGGTGGTGGTTGGGGGGGGGGGCAATGTGCACAAGCTGGAGCAAGCACTGTGGTGGGAAAGTGCGGTGTCGAAGTTAACTATGTAAGGTATTGACACCCCATGACGTTAGGTATATGAAGCCCCAAAACCGGATAAGTTTACCTTCCTGCTCGATCTATGCTACCTTGCAGACACATCTTCCCAAAGAATCACAGATCAACAAATGCTGTATGACTGTAACTTGCCGTGATAAGCTCCGTCTCAAACAGCCTTGTGAGAAATGTGTTGCTGATTTTAGTTGGTCTCCCAGAGCAGATATATATTCTTGCATCACCACGGGGCATGTCTGGTTACTCAGTGGAATATAATCTCCTGGTGGTTTCTGATGAGGAAATTAATTTTCCAAGTGTTGTAAGATATACTTGTGCTGTACTAGGTTTTTTTGGGGTTTTTTTTCTCTCTTGACATCAAAATGTAGGCCAGCTAGAGCTGTCACTGATAGGATAACAATCAGGAATTGTTCTTATAATCTCATTGTTTATATTTTTACTTAGAAATTTCATCTGTAGAAATCTGCAGAAGTCTTTGTATTTCAGACCTAAAATAAAAAAGGAATGGCTAATTCCTTTTTTCATTCAAATAGCTGGCCCTCTGGTTAGATCTTCTTAACATGCTGGTTACTGGCATAAACCCCATAATTCCAGGTCTTTGCTGTCGAGATGGAGAGCGGAGCAATGAACAGTGATAGATATCAAATCATCTCCTCCTTCTTAAGATGCCTTTCACTATCTTTGTTGGTCTGTCTAAGACCTAAAATTCATGCCTACCGTTTAGTGTCATCATGGTATGTTTAACATCAAAAAGTAATTTATCCATATTCATGAGAATGTTAAAGATTTAGGATGGCATTTTTAAGCAATATGTGAGACTTAAAATGTTTTCTTCTTTCCTCTGGTCAGTCAGTGATTGTGAAAAGCGTGGAAAGAAATGCTGTAAATATGTATGAAGCACGAAAATATCTGCTGGGTTTGGAAAACAGTGGTGTTGCCATGACAAATACACCACCAACCATTACCTGTCCCATTGGACTCTCCTGTCATGGACTCGATATCCTGGCTTCTGCTGGACTAGGCCTGGCCGGTTTAGGTATGATGGTATTTTCGTGACATTTGTAGGGCGATTTAAGGTGCAAAATGTTTGAAGTTTGCACATTTTCCCCGTGACGTCTGTAAATGGATTTCTGCAGGGTGCTCTAGTTTTTTCCCACATCCCAAAGATGACCTGGTAGGTTAACTGGCTTCTGTAAACTACTCCTTAGTGTAGATTAATGCCACTATGGGCCTATGTGGAATTGCAATTGATTGGTCAGTGTTTCAAGTTCAAGTTTAAGTTTATTGTCGTTTAACCATAAGCGTGTATACAGCTAATTGAAACATCGTTCCTCTGGGGCCAAGGTACAAAGCACAGAACGTGTAGTCATACACAGCACATATAGTTATGGTCCAGCATATCCAGTCATAAAATAATATTAACACAAGGCCCTGCATAGCATAGACTGGAGATTGACAGGTTGACATAAATTGTTTATCTGAGGCAGTATAATGTTACGGACACTATTATAATAAACAGGCAGTAGTATAAATATGTAACATTTTTGTAATGTTTGTTCCAAAATACAATGAAACTCTTGTCTTGCATACTGTTCTTACAGATTAAATTATTACACGGTGCTTTGAGGTGGAACAAGGTAAAACAATAGCAGAATGCAGAATAAAGTGTAATAGTTACAGTTATAGAGAAAATGCAGTGTAGGTAAACAATAAGGTGCAAGATCATAAAGAGATCGATTGCAAGATCAGGACTCCATCTCATTGATCTAGGAAACCATTGAAAAGTCTTGTAACAGCAGGGTCAAAGCTTGTCCTTGAGCCTGGTGGTAGGTGCTTTCCGGCTTTTGTACCTTCTGCTCAACTGAAAAAGGGAGAAGAGAGAATGTCCAGTGTGTGTTGGGTCTTTGATTACGCTGATCGATAGTGAGAAGTGTCGGCAGAGCCCACGGAGGGGAGGCTGGTTTCAATGATATATCCACAACTCTGCAGTTTCTTATGGTCACGGACAGAGCAGTTGCCACCCAAGCCCAGAGAGAACAGCCTGCAGGATTGCAAAAACTACAAGGGGGAATGGAACTGACATGCATGTTCTGTTGGGAGTTGGCTTGTGTCATAATAAGGTAGAATACGGTCTGTTTCCTTATAAAACTCGATCAAGTAAGTTCTCTGTATACCCACTGTTAAAATTTGTCTGAAAATGCTGATTAGAATGAAGTGCAATTTGGAATTCATGGAATTTCACAGCACAGTAAGCTTGTGGATCACTTACAACTCGAACAATTCAGACCATCAGTGACCTGTTACCATTATTTTTTTTAAATATAAGTGTGATAAATAGAATGAAAGGGAAATGGCAACTCATTTCCAGGGCATTGACCAGGAGAAACCAACACCAAAAGTGATGACATAACCAAATGTGAAGCCCCATTATGTTGTTAGTCCCAATAATACTGTAATTGCAAAACCTCCAACTGAAACATCCAGCGGATCCAGTAGCAACTCTTGGAAAATTGGGAATGTTGGCTTCAGCAAAGAAGCAGGTTCCTGATGGTGGAAGTAAATTGTCAGGTATATATGGGACTTGTCCCTCGTTCCTGAGAGATCAAATGAGAAATGAGCTCACTGCCCCTCTCTCTCCCTCTTTCCTCTCCGCTCAGTCTTTGTCTGCCCCTCCTCCTCCTCTGTGCTCTCTTCCCCCCCTCTAATCTCTCACTGTCTCCGTGTTTGAGTGTACCATTTCATCCTCTTTGCAATCCACATCCTTGTCTCTTCGTTTTCTTCCATAATTACATCTCTATTTGTTCACTTTGCTCGTCACCCTTTATTCCCGTCCAATTATATACAAGTCTGTACACTGTACTATTGCTCAAGAACAGCATGCCGTGACTGCTTCCAGGTAGACAAAAAATGGATGAAGGGGCATGGCAAGGTAGGTTGAGAGATCAAGAGTTCTTTGTTATACAAGAGATCCATTCAGGGGTCAAATAACAATGGAAAAGAAGTTGTCCTTGAAGCTGGTGGTACTTGCTGGTGACCCTTTATATCTTCTGCCCATTGGAAGGTGGAGAAGAGCAAATAACTAGGGTGGGACTCTAGGCTTTCACCCTGTTGGCTGCTTTCCCAAGGTGGCAGGAAGCGTAGACAGATTCAATTTCCATAATTCCAGGAAATTTTGGGAAAGAGCTTCAGTTACTCCAGTTCTGAAGCGATGATCCATTGCTGGTTTCTGAAACAGCAGAAGGGAAAAGTAACTGCTGCCAAAAACTGCTGCCATGATTGAGGTGCAAGTTCAACAATCGTGCAGTGGGATTTCTGGAAAATTAAATATGAAGATTGAATAACTGTTCCATTTCCAGTTGCTGAGCTGTACCCATCCATTTCTCTCAGGTGTCAAAAGGACGACCATTTCACAGTGAAGCCTGTGATAATAAAAGCTTAAATATGCACATATGGCTGCAAAAGAGAGTGCCCAGAATTTAACCCTCAAACGTAGGCTGTGTCATGAAGGCAAAAGGCAGCAGATCTGTGTGGTTGTAAGTCATCCAAAAATGTAGGAGTCTAAATGTGGATTTGTTTAATCTTAATTGCCCCGTTGTCCAGTTTGGCAGGTACTGAGTTCTCTGACAGAAGGCCACAGCCATGCCCCTCAGAATTCTTCTCTCCTTGGCACAGAACCTTCCAACCTCTAAAATGAGGACAGAAGAACAGAATATGATAGGAGCAGTAGTAATTTATTAATTGTTTATTTTATATATTTAGAGAACAACACAGAACAGGCCCTTCTGCCCAGCAACCCACCTATTTAACCCCAGCCTAATCATAGGACAATTTACAACGACCAATTAACCTATTAACCGGTATGTCTTTGGACTGTGGGTGGAAACGAGATCACCGGGGGGAAACCCACATTTCACGGAGAAGAAGTACAAGTTCCTTACAGAGGACGTCGGAATTGAATTCGGAGCTCTGATGCCCCAGTCTGAAATATCATCGTTCTAACCGCTACACTACTGTGGCACCCATCACGCCCAACTAGTACAAGTTCCTGACAGAGGACGCCGGAATTGAACTCTGCGCTCTGATGCCCCAGTCTGAAATAGCGTTGTCTTAACCGCTACACTACTATAGCACCCATCACGCCCAACTAGCTACCCCACAATTCAATATCTTCATGTTGGCTGTAACTCCTCTTCTGTGCCATTTCTTCACGCCCCTCTCATCAAGCAAACACTTACCCAACTGCATTTTAAATATTTGTAACGAACCAGTGTCCACCACTGCCCGTGGCAGAGAATTCCAGAGATTCACCACACTCTGTGAGAAGAAATTTCTATGTATTTCAATTTGAGGTGACTACCCCCTTATCTTGTAGCTATGTCTCCTTATTAAAGACTCTCGCACTAGTGAAAATGTCCCAATATCTACCTTGTCAATCAGTACTGCTTAGAATGTAGAACAGTTCAACACAGGAGTAGGCTCTCCAGCTCACAAACTACAAACCCCATTTCCAGAAAAGTTAGGATATTTTCCAAAATGCAATAAAAACAAAAATCTGTGATATGTTAATTCACATGAACCTTTATTTAACTGACAAAAGTACAAAGAAAAGATTTTCAATAGTTTTACTGACCAACTTAATTGTATTTTGTAAACACACACAAACTTAGAATTTGATGGCTGCAACACACTCAACAAAAGTTGGGACAGAGGCAGTTTACCATTGTGTTACATCACCTTTCCTTTTAATAACACTTTTTAATCATTTTGGAACTGAGGATACTAATTGTAGTAGATTTGCAATTGGAAATTTTGTCCATTCTTGCTTGATATAAGACTTCAGCTGCTCAACAGTCTGTGGTCTCCATTGTCTGATTCTCCTCTTCATGATGCGCCATACATTTTCAATAGGAGATAGATCTGGACTGGCAGCAGGCCAGTCAAGCACACGCACTCTGTGTCTACAAAGCCACGCTGTTGTAGCCCGTGCAGAATGTGGTCTGACATTGTCCTGCTGAAATAAGCATGGACGTCCCAGGAAGAGACGTCGGCCTTGATGGCAACATATGTCTCTCTAAAATCCTAATATACGCCTCAGAATCAATGGTACCTTCACATACATGCAACGCACCCATGCTGTGGGCACTGATGCACCCCCATACCATCACAGATGCTGGCTTTTGCACCTGTCGCTGATAACAATCTGGATGGTTGTCTTCATCTTTGGCACGGAGAATTCGACACCCGTTTTTTCCGAAAACTAGCTGAAATGTGGACTCATCTGACCACAGCACATGGTTCCACAGTCTTTCGGTCCATCTGAGATGAGCTCAGGCCCAGAGAACTCGCCGGCATTTCTGCATAGAGTTGATGTATGGCTTCCTCCTTGCGTAATACAGTTTCAAGTTGCATTTCTGGATGCAGCAACGGACTGTGTTGAGTGACAATGGTTTTCCAAAGTACTCCCAAGCCCAGGTGGCTATAATTGTCACAGTAGCATGACGGTTTCTTAGGCAGTGCCGCCTGAGGGCTCGAAGATCATGTGCATTCAACAGTGGTTTCCAACCTTGCCCTTTACGCACTGAGATGTCTCTGAATTCTCTGAATCTTTTCGTAATATTATGTACTGTAGATGTAAAAAGACCTAAGTTCTCTGCAATCTTGCGTTGAGAAATGTTCCTTTTGAACTGACTAACAATTCTCTCACAAATTTTGGCACAAGGGGGTGAGCTACGACCCATCCTTGCTTGCAAAGACTGAGCCTTTGATGGATGCTACTTTTATACCCAGTCATGATACCTCACCTGCTACCAATTAGCCTGCTTAATGTGGAGTCTTCCAAACCGGTGTTACTTGAATAGTCTGTGCACTTTTCAATCTTATTTTAACTCTGTCCCAACTTTTGTTGAGTGTGTTACAGCCATCAAATTCTAAATTTGTGTATATTTACAAAATACAATTAAGTTGGTCAGTAAAACTATTGAAAATCTTTTCTTTGTACTTTTGTCAGTTAAATAAAGGTTCATCTGAATTAACATATCACAGATTTTTGTTTTTATTGCATTTTGGAAAATATCCCAACTTTTCTGGAAATGGGGTTTGTAATTAAGGTAATGTCATCTAATTCCCTCTGCCTGCACATGGCCTGTATCCCTCCATTCTCTGCATATTAATTTGCCTATCTAAGAACTTCTTAAAACCCTCCGTCATATCTGCCTCCACTACCACCCGTGGTAGGGCATTCCAACCACCCACAACTTTCTGTGTGTGGAAAGACTTGCCCACACATTCCCTTTGAACATACCTCCTCTCACCTTAAATGCATATTCTCTAGTACTAGACATTTCAACCTTGTATTAAAGATGCCAACTCTCTGCTCTACACACTCCTCTCAGAATTTTATAAACTTCCATCAGGTCTTTTCGCAGCCTCTGCCACTCCAGAGGTCAAACCTAGTTTGTCCAACCTCTCCTTGTGCTCTCTTATGCAACCCCTTTGCAATGAAGGTCAAAATACAGTAACTACTCGTTGGACTTCCCTGCTAACATTTTGTGACACTTAGAATGCCTAGATCCTTTCAAATGCCAATCATTTGCAGTCTCACTCTGTTCAGATAATAATCTGCCTCTTGGTTTCTCTTACTGAAGTGCATAACCTCACACTTCTCCATATTAAACTTGCTTTGTCAGTCCTTTGTCCATTCATTCACTCACTCACTCAGGGACTTGGACTATATTATTTTTTTTGTGACTGTATGTTTTTCCGTGATCGTAGCTCTATATATGTGTAATGTGATGTGTAATGTGCTGTGTGTGACTGTTGGTAATGTTTGCATCTTGGGCCCAGAGGAATGCTGTATTCACTCGTATGGTTGAATGACAGTTGAACTTGAACTTGCCTGTATTCCTTACATATCATCCTGTCACAATATGCCCTCCCACCTGTTTTTTTTATCATCATCAAATTTGGAAACCTTGCATACTATTCCTTGTTCCAGGTCTTACCTTAAATAGTAAACGATTGTGGGCCAAGGACTGATCACTATAATATTCTCCTTCCAGTCTGAAAAGGGCCTGTTTACTCCAACACCCTGTTTTCCACGAGACTGCCAGTTTTCAATCCATTCTAACACAGTTTGATACCATGGGTTTTTAATTTATGCACCAGCCTCCTGTGAAGCACCTGTCAATAGGTTTCTTTGTTTTGTGGCTGCCTGCAAGGAGTCAAATTTCAGGGTTGTATATAGTACACAAACTTTGATAATAAATGTACTTTGAACTTTGAATTTTGAACTTCTGTTTGCCTTAGTTCACTTCAGACCAGCGAGCTGAATGCCCGCCAGTCCCTCGCCTCCTGCCCCAGCCCAACACCCTGACATTTTCAATATGGCCTGGCACTAAACAGCAGGTCATATCTCACTCTTGGGCCTAGGCCCAGGCCCAGCTTCCTGATTCGGCCCATGCACAACAGGCCACAACCGCCTTGTGCCTTTGAGTTTTCAGTTCACACTGCCAAAATGCCAGGTTGTGCAGGCAGTTCAAAATTTCAACTCCAAAAGGGAAGTTATAGACTACTGATTGATGACTTCGCTGAGCACCCATGCTCCGTCTGCCAGAAAAAGCAGGATCTCCCAGTGCCCACCCACTTCAGTTCTACATCCCATTCCCATTCCAACAAGTCAGTCCCTGGCCTCCTGTACTGCCATAATGAGGCTACACTTGGGTTGGAGGAGCAACATCTGAGTAGTCTGCAACCTGACAGCATGATCTCTCGAACTTCCGGTCATTGCCCACCTTCCCCTCTCCTTCACAATTCTCGTTCCCAATTCCCCCTCTCACCTTATCTCCTTACCTGCCTATCACCTCCCTCTGGTTCTCCTCACCCTTCCCTTTCTTCCATGGTCTTCAACCCTCTCCTATCAGATATCCCCTTCTCCAGCCCTTTATCTCTTTCCCCTATCTGCTTCCCAGCTCTTTACTTCACCCTCCCCCTCTCCCAGTTTCACCTATATTCTACCCCCACCCTCTTACTCTAACTTCTCATCTTCTTTGCCAGTCCCGATGAAGGGCCTCTGCCCGAAACGTCGACTGTACTCTTTTCCATAGATGCCGCCTGACCTGCTGAGTTCCTCCAGCATTTTGTGTGTGCTGCTTGGATTTGCAGCATCTGTAGATTTTCTTGTCTGTTGATTGCAGTGTTGGTTTTCGAGGAAAAAGTGTGACGAATAAAGTAGTTGTGTTTGCTGCCAGCAGGTTGTCACTGTGCTTCACCGGTGCCATCTTTAACAGGAAAAGGGGATTATTTGGCTTTTTCATGAGTTTAGATTTTTTTGTTGCTTCTTCACAGGTTTCTCTGCAGTTTCTCCACTCATGATCCCACCAACAACGCAGGCAACCTTGACCAGTATCTTGCTATCCGGCCTGCACGGGTATGGCCAGACCACACCATCACCTCCCCCTGGTCTAGCACCCATGGACATTCAGATCAGCACCTTGTCACCAGAGAGCGATAAGACAGCAACATCCTGTGTCAATGGCCACGTCAAGGTAAAAGTAAGGATTGATGCTTTGATTTGCTCTGTGGTTTGGAAGGTTAATGAACATGCATCTTGTGAGAATGTGGCTTCTTAGAAATAATAAATAAACAGTTTCCTCAAAAAATATACTTTAGAACATGGAAAACAAAACATTACAGCACAGTGTAGGCCCTTCAGCTCATGATGTTGTGTCGACCTTTTAACTTACTCCAAGATCAATGTAATCTTTCCGACCTACATCAGGGGTCCCCAACCTTTTTTGTACAGCGGACCGGTTTAATATTGACAATATTTTTGTGGACCGGCCGACCAGGGGGCGGGGTGTTAATCACAACTGGAATATAGGTGATAAGTCAACTATAAGTCACTTTTAAGTGGCTAATACACTCAATTTCGTTTCTAAAAGGGTACATCTAACGAATTTAATATTAAACACACGGTGCATATTTTCCACGCATGAATATAGTGATAAGTCAATTATAAGTCACTTATATAAGTCAATAGCATCATAACATTTTAAGTAATGTTTGGCTATTAAACACACAGCGCATATTTTCCTCGTATGAACATATAAAATCATTGCAACACACCAATATTGCTGAATCAGTGGGAGCCCTGGGCTTGTTTCCCTGCAACAAGATGGTCCCATCGAGGGGTGATGGGAGACAGCGATACTCAAAGGGAGTTCCTTATGTAATGACCTTGTGTGCATTCAAGTTCCAACAGTGGGCATGACAGGGAATGAGGAAAGGTGCAGCTGACTCATATCGTTTCATCTCGCCAAATCGTATCGTTTCCTTGCAGCCCGGTAGCACATGCTTTGCGGCCCGGTGGTTGGGGACCAATGATCTACATACCCCTCGATTTTTCTATCATCTGTGTGCCTATCTTAAGAGTCCCTTAAATGCCCCTCATATATCTACCGCGGTGTGAAGAACTTACCTCTGAAGTCACCCCTATATTTGCCTCCAATCACCTTAAAATTATAATCCCTTTTATCAGCCATTTCTGCCCTTGGAGTAAGTCTCTAACTGTCCACTCGATCTATGCCTCTTTATCATTTTGTACACCTTTGTCAAGTCACCTTTCATCCTCCTTTGCTCCAGAGAGAAAAGCAGCTATTCGCTCTACCTATCCTCATAAGACGTTCTCTATAATCTTGGGATCATCCTGGTAAAATGCACACTAAAGGTTCCACGCCCTTCCGAAAATGAGGCGACCAGAACGGAACACAATATTCCAAGTGTAGTTTAACCAGGGTTTTATAGAGCTGTAACATTATCTCGCAGCTCCATTCATATATATTCAGGCTAATATTCTTATATCACCAATCACACAGAAGGCTTACAAGAAATACCTGTTTTTCTTTCACCATTAAGTCTAATAAGTTTACGTTTTAACTATCCTAACCCAGAAGTACCCAAAAGAAAGGACTGACATATTTTTCCTCCCTTTTGGAAAATCCCAGTGAAGTTTCTCATTGTGCACACACTATCAGAGTGGGAAATATGTTGCATTGGGGTACAGCAATTTCCTGTAAAGGAAAGAAAAGGTATGTTGCATCCGGAATTATTCCAGTTAGGGTAGCGGATGACTTCCGTCTACACCGCTCTGACATAGCGGGAAATCTTATACGAGGCAAGTTACAGTAGTGGTTTGCCATTGCCTTCTGCTGGGTGAGTTTTTTCAAAGAAATCACCAGCTCTTAACCCAGCATGGATGAAAAGCGTGCAGGGGAGCCGGCTGGATTCGAACTTGGGACCTCCCGCCCTGCAGTCCAGCGCTGATGCCACTACGCCACCAGCCAGGTCATCTTAATTTCATGTAAACCTCAATAAAATAATGTCTTGATAAGCAGTTTATTTAAAGAAATGTTGATTCAGTAATGAGTAAATGTTTCAGATTGATTGGAAGGATTAGCTTTGCTTTTCTTTCCACGGATACTGCTTGACCCGCTGACTGTTTCCAGCAATATTTGCAATACACAAAGTGCTGGAGGAACTCGGCAGGTCAGGCAGCGTCTTTGGTGAGGAATAAACAGTAGATGTTTCGAGCTGAGACCCTTCATCAGGACTGGGAAGCAAGGGGGAAGAAGTAAGAATAAGAAGTGGGGGATGTTTGGGTACTGCACCTCCCTCTCACCCGTAGAGAAGAAATTCAGTGGCTCAGTTGGTTGAACTGCCTCCCCCAGTGAGCCGATGCTGTCCGTGTGGAATTTGTACGTTCACCTTGTGATCGCGTGGGTTTCTCCAGTTCCCTCTCACATCCCAATGAGTTAGGTCGTAAGTAGCCTCTGTAATTTGCCCCTGGGCTATCGCTAAGTAATAAAACTAGGTGAGCAGGACAATTGAGAGTTTTATGGAAAGGAAAACTGGGCTGTAGTGTAGGATGAGCATCATGGGTGTTTGCTAGCAAACATGAACTCACTATGTTGAACAACCTGTTTATATGTTGTGTGATTGTGGCTCCATAACACTGCATAGACTCGATGTCCATCCATCTATACCCAGATCATAGGCTGACCTGTTTCTGCAGCAGACGCTAAAATCCAAAACACGACCGGAGCAATGATATGCAAATTAGTAAAGACTGTACTGTGTAGGATTGGGTCTTTGGGGTTCTAACTTTTTAACTGTCATTCATTCTTTGGGGCACTCCTCTGTTTTCGTGGACGTCTGCAAAGAAAAAAAATTTCAGGATGTATATTGTATACATTTCTCTGACATTAAAAGCACCTGCTGAAACCTGTATAGAGATAGAAAATGAATGTACAGCACTTCACAAACATGAATTAGTTATATCAGTTAAAAAAGTGTTTAAAAAGGTTCCGTGTTTTCCTGCAGTAACAAACCCACTGAAGACATTTGCAAATCACTCCAACTATATTTATGTACAATCTCGTTTGCTCTGATTGCAGCTCAGCCCTGAAGTTCCTGACACAGCTCGAGTGTGTCGTAGATTAATCCTTAGTCTCTGGAGACTCTTGGAGTGTGGCTGGAGGGCTGGCAGCCCTGCACTTAACTCTGCAATAAATAATTGTAACTTCGCTCAGCTCAATTGCTAGTTGCTCTCCTGAAGGACAAGGGAGTCACTTTACCTTTGTCTTGAATCTTGGGCACGGAATTAACTTCTCAGATATCAAATATTTGCATATCCTGCATATTGTCTGCTGTCTTTTTGAAGGTGTAAGTTGCACTGGGCCCAATTTCAGTGGGTAGAATTGATCAGCAAATTATTCTTCATCAGATGATTAAACCATCCGGTCTTGTGGGGAAACATCACTGCCAGGCTAGGCCCTATTCTTAGTTTGCCACAGAGTGATATCGAACAAGTGGGGTATATTTGAACAGTTAATCCTGTACTGAATCCACACTTTGACCAGCATAAGAAAAGAAAAATATTCCTGTTTTTTAACAAAGCCCAAGCCTTTCAATTATTTACTTTAGGAGTAGAATTAGGATGAGAACAAGGGGAGATTTGATGGAAGTATACAAAATTGTAAGGGGTAGAGATAGAATAAATGCAAGCAGGCTTTTTCCACTGAGGTTGGGTGAAACTAGAACTAGAGGTCATAGGTTAAGGGTGAAAGGTGAAATATTCACAGGGAACTTTAAGGGGATCTTCTGCACTCAGAGGGTGGTGAGAGTGTGAAACGAGCTGCCAGTGGAAGTGGTGGATGTAGATTGGATTTCAACATTTAGGAGAAATTTGGATAAGCATATGGATGGGAGAGGTATAGAGGGCTATGGCCCAGGTACGGGTCGATGGGACTAGGCAGTTTGGCATGGACTAGATGGGTCAAAGGGCCTCTTTTTGTGCTGTAGTGCTCTGTGACTCTAGGCCCTTGGCAGAATGAGGGAGAAGCATTGGTGCAGAGTGGGGACTGAAGAATCTCCAGGTTCTGGGACCTTCCTAAAGAGTGGAGAGCACATTGATGGGCCCTTCTGCCCACCAAGTCCCTGCTAGCCATCTGTTTACACAGAGGGTACACTAATCCATTTTATTCACCCACACTCCCATCAGCTCCTTCCAGATTCTACCACTCACCTAAGCACCGGGATCACTTTGTAGTCACCAGTTACATCCCAACTTGCATATCTTTGGGATACAGGAGGAAAGCAGAACCTGTAGAGTGCACATATAGCTCCAGAGGTCGGTTTTGATCTCAGATTGCCAGAGTAGTGTTGCCTTCCATGAGTACAGCTTTGTTTAGAAGCTACCTCAAGCAAAATATGTTTAATGCTTAGACACTTGCAATTCTGGAACATTACTGGTTGTCTGTACGGAATTAGCCATGCACTGGATTGAGCCACACCCACAATGCACATCAGTATTTTGCCAGCTGTATAACTGATTAAGGATGTTACACATTTTGTTTTCGCAGACATCTAGTGCTATTTACACTAGAATTTCAACTCCTTGTCTTGCGGACAAAGTTTTGAGCAATAACCATCCTGAAGTTCCTCGGGAGAGTTCGATTAATGCCCAAGAGCAGCTGTCCAGCAAGTCCACTCCAGCAGAAGGTAAGCTATTAATAGAGAGAGTGAGTCCACTTAAAACTAACTTGCATCCAGATTCAGATTTATTTATCATGTACTGTACATGGAAACATACAGTGAAATGCGTTGTTTGCATTAACGACCAGCACACCCAATGACGTGCTGTGGGCAGCCGGAAGTGGCAGCACATATAATGACGCCAAAATCACATGCCCACGATGCTTCTAAAACCTCCCTGGTTTCCTTGGCTGCGTAAGTCCAGGGAATACACGCTCCAGTGCCGCCAAACCCATGAGATTGAGATGACTGTCCCACCCCAAACCCCTGTCTGTGTGGACGCTGTGTAATTTGCTAACTTGTTACAACTCAGTGCCAAGAAATAACAGCACACTGCATACAATTAAAGGAATTATATTTGCAAATCTTAACTTAACTAAAGGGTTAGTAAAGAAAAGAAAGTAAAAAGCAAGAAGGTCCCATTATAATTAAACAGTCAAATGTGCATAAGTTGGAGCTCAACTCTTCCCAAAATTCATATTCATCAATCCTCAGTAGATCTTGGCACCCGGCTCTATCAAATCACGGACCCACCGGGTTGAATCCTACGACCGGTTCTCTCCAGCATCTTCTCTCTTCATCTCCCGTCGAACAATGACCCCAGCTCACACCGATGTCAGGCACACACGAAAAACAAACCCGCTCCCTGGATTGGATGGTTCACATTCCAAAGCACCCATTATCTCTAAACATATCCCAAACACTTACTTCTTCTACAGAAAGACTATTATGTTAGCAGTGAAACCTTTCCCAGGGTGTTACACTTGGCAGAACAAGACAGAACACAACAAGGAACAGCTTAAAAAACCCTGCTGATTCTGAGGCAACAACCTTGACGGGAACCACAGCTTGGCGCCATTTTGATTAGTGTGCCAGTTCAAGATGATCCAGAGCTTCTTTGACAATTGAACGTTGTGCATTAAATTGACAATTGAACGTTGTGCAGTTTCCGCTTAGTCTTTGTGGGCAGTGTACAGAGTTTGACATTTGCTGGGGTTAAGTTTGTAGTCTGTTGCATGGACCGGCTGAGAGAGAAGGAGAGTGTGGCACTGGCTTGGGTGAAATGAGAGTGAGCTTTGTTGTTGAAGGGGACCAGCTGAAGCCTGCAGACTTGCCCAGGCATCATCCCTGAAGAAGATGGCAGAGTTTGTCATCGAAGCGTCGGTTATAATTGATACCTGCACCCGGCTGCAAGCCCGAGAAGTGTTTAATGTTTACTTATTTACCAAGGTTCATTCATCTCTGCATATTCTGTATTGCTTGATGGCAAAGCTATGTGCAGCTATTGCTATAAATTAGGAACTGCTATGAAGAATTTTTGGCTTGCTGCTGATGAGCAGTGTGTGAAGAAGATATTACGATCTGACTAACCCAGAGAAGAGCCGGTGGTGTAGTGGTATCTGCACCAGACTCCAAGGCAAGTGGTCCTGGGTTTGAATCTGGCCAGCTCCTTGTTTTCATCCGTGCTGGGTTGAGCGTCGAGCTAAAAACCAGATAAATACTAAACAAGGTTGTTTCCCGATGCGCCACAGGACACGGAGAGGAGCAACAACAACCCAGAGGAGGATTTAGGAGAGGCTCCTTCAGGAACGTCAATAGAGCCAACCAGATATAAGCTGATTTCACATGCTAATAGCAAGTTTTGGACAGAGTAGATCCAGCTGTGCTGTGAGAACTAAACCAGGATGTGAGCAGGCATGGCGAGTCGGGGTGGGAGAAGTGGTGGGGGATGAACATTTCTGAGACATCAGTTCTTTCTTTCAGCACTCTGTCAAGACCAACGACAAACTAAGTGGTCTTAATTCCCAACTGCACTTGTGTTGTTTTGGCTCTGATCAGTGGAGGATGGATTGTTAGCTTTACTGTGCCAAGTCTGGACTTTAATGCTTCCCTCCAAACCCTTTGACAGCAGTCCCACTCCTGCTTGTGTGAATAATTGATAACCCGTAACAATAGCCATTACTAGACTCTGTAGGAAAAACTTAATATGCAGAAAGATGGGTTGGATGGTTCTGGTCTCAGCCTAGGCCTCACACTTGCTTCTCGCAGGATGGCTGATCTCCTCCGACTTGACAGCTCCTAACGTTATCACTGCTGCCATTCTTGCAGAAGCAGGCGGCTGGGCACTATGCCCAGCTAGTGGGAGCTCTGACTACCTTCTGCTGATCAGAGATATTTTGAGGCAGTTGAAATATATTCAAACAATCACAAACATTAATAAAAGCACTTTCAAAGGAAGTTCTGCACAGTCCCCCTCAACATTTTTAGTTCTGAAATTGTTACTACACATATTTGTGAGCTTTGAAGCATGGCTCACTATTGGTTTGGCTTTCACTGATGATAGAACACTACGCTGTAGTCCAGCTCCTTCAGCCCTCAAAACGTTGTGCTGACCTTTTAATCTACTCTAAAATCAATCTAACCCTTCCTTTCTACATAGCCCTCCATTTTTCTATTGTCTACATGCCTATCTGAGTTTTTTAAATTCCTCTAATGTATCTGCCTTTACCACCACCCACCACTCTCTGTGTAAAGAACTTACCTCTGACATCGTCCCTATGTTAAAGTCTGTCCCGAGCCTTGTGGTCCATCAGGTGCTTATGCCAGTTTCTGTGGCGTGAAGCAGCTGAGAGTATGAGACTCCCGCCCCCGGATAGGACGCCAGTGTATCGCGAGATTAACCTCCAGTATTTGCCGGTACCCATTTTCAGCTGGATGGACTGGAGCAGTGTGTGGTTAAGTGCCTTGCTCAAAGACACAACATGCTGCCTTGGCCGAGACTCGAACCCATGACCTTCAGATCGTGGGCCCAACGCCCTAACGACTTGGCCACGCGCCACACATCGTCCCTATACTTCCCTTCAATCACCTTAAAATTCATTCACCTCCGGTGTTAGCAATAAAAAATGGTCCTTTCTAGTGAGCCTCGGGTCTATTAGGGAGACGAGAGTTGAACTTCAGGTCAAGTTCAAACCAATCGTGATCTCAGTGAGGGAGGAGCAGTTTCACGGGGCTAACCCTGTGTCATCTTATCTGCCACTTTGAGCCCTGGCTTTTAACTCTGCTTTTACAGGTTCCAATGATGCCTTTGTGGAAGTGGGCATGCCCAGAAGCCCCTCGCACTCTGCCAACAGCAGTGAACTGAAGCAGATGCTCAACAGCTCCTCCACATCTGTGGCAAAACGACAGGCTCTGGAGCTGCTGCAGGGCACCAAGAACGGCCACCGACAGTGAGTGACTCGGGGGGATCTCAGATCTGCACTGTGACCACCCCAGCAGGGGACCTACATAAACAGATTTATTTACAAACAAAAACCTTTAGTAGCATTGCAGGGCAGACTCCCCACAATTCTTTCAGGGCTGTCAATTGATGTAGGGTGAAGGAGAGTTGTAGTGGAGGCAGCCAGTTATTAATCATGATTGTGGTACATTGTTTTATTTTTAATACAGCACAGTGATGGACTGTTCCAGCTCAGTCAGCCTGTGCCGCCCTCATGCACACATATGAGCAATTAACCTAGTAACCCATACATCTTTGGACTGTGGGAGGAAACCAGAGGACCCGGAGGAAACCCACGCTGCCACAGGGAGAACGTACAAGCTTACAGGCAGCGGCCGGATCGAACCTGAGTTGTCGGCACTGTGCTAGTGTTACGCTGACCACTACACTACTGTGCTACCCAGAAAAATATGAAGTGCTCATTAGGGGAGATGTTGATGTATCACATTGCAGCATGCGTTTGGAAAGGTATTTCCAGTCAGCTGTGCCCCTCTGATCAAACATACTGGGCTAAATTGAGGTTTAATTGTGCTTACTTCCACTAAACGTATTCTGTAAAATAATCATCAGTTTTTTATAATGGTACAAGGGCAATATTTGAATTTGTACTTTCAAAACAGAACATCAGATGGCAATATTATTTAAAATCTATAATGTTTAATAATGGGATCCCAAGTAAAGTGAAATAATAATTCACAGTTGACCTCATCTACCTGAGAGCTTGTGTGCAAACCATTGATAATTCAGCCCTCCCGTTAAAGCTAGTTAGACATTAAACAGCACTGGGATGCTCCTGAGGAGTAAGACTGTGAGTCTTGTCTCGAGAGGGCAATCCCCTCACGAACGCTGGACAAGGATGAGGCACAACCTGTAATTCCTATCATATTTACTTGAAGGGTGAATGATCTGTGAAAGAGAAATCTATACTAGCTCTTTTTTTTGCTGGAGTGTTAATTCCTCCCCGAGGGGAACGAACCCTCATATCTAATAAAATCAATAAAGAATCCAGGCTGGTCTTTTTCACGCAGAATGGTTAGAAGGTGGGACTTGCTGCCACGGTGAGTAGTTGAAGCAATAAGATGCGTATACTAAAAAGAGAATCTGGGTAAAAGGAAAGGAAGAAATCTTTAGTAACACATGCAAAATGCTGGAGGAACACCGCAAATCAGTCGGCATCCATCGAGGGGAATGAACAGTTGACATTTTGGGCCGGGACCCTTTGACAGGATTAGAAAGGAAGGGGGCAGAAGCCAGAATAAGATGTTGAGGTGCAGGAGAGGACAGGCTAGCAGGTAGTAGGTGATAGTGAGTGAGGGAGAAGGTAGGTGGGTGGCTGGGGGGAAGGGGATGATGATGTGAGAAACTGGGAGGCAATAGTTGGAAGAGGTAAAGGACTGAGAAAGAAGAAACCTGATAGGAAAGGACAGTGCAGTAAAGGGAAGGAGGAGAGGAATCAGAGGGAGGTGGTGGGTAGGTCATGAAGACAGGGGAAGGGAAGATGAGAGGTGAGAGGGCCACCAGAATGGACAAAGGAGAAGGGGAGATAAGAGGAGAGTGGTTACTGGAAGCTAGAGAAATTGATGAATAGTTGAGAATAGTCTGATGGGTGAAGTGGAAAGGTTGGGCCAGTTAACCAATTTTCCTTGTTAATACTCCAGTGGTCCATTTCTGCACGGTAGACTCTTGGTTATTTCTGTGTAATACATGTCGGGGTGAGGCGATGGTAGTGATGGAAAGCCAACTGACCAAACGTGACTGTTGGTTTTATCTTCCAGCACCTCGGACAGGCTGCTTTCCGATTCCGATTCCGGTACCTCCGAGGGCACTGCTACAGATAAACGGGCCCCCGGCAGCGAGCGGGCAGCAGAACGAGCTGCTGCCCAGCAGAACTCAGAGCGACTGCGACTGGCTCCACAGTCAGCCTATGCAAATATCCAGGTACGATGACACAGTTGGCATGAGACATTAACTCAAATTCACAAAGCTGCACTACACTCTTGAACACGCAATAGACATTTTATCTATTGATAAAGACAATAATACAATTAGCCAGCACTTTACATTGGATTGGTGTCATGACTGAATCCAGCAAAACAACTGAAACTAAATTGACTGGTGAAGTTTAATGTTAATCTGTAGCAGATTCCCTGGATCAGAATGGGTGAAACAACTCAGGACTCAGATCTGGGCCTATCCAGTCCCACAGAGTTGATTACAACTCAGATCCAGGCCCATCTGGTTCCACAGAGCCGATTACATCGCAGATCTGGGCCTGTCCAGTCCCACAGAGTCGATTACAACTCAGATCCAGGCCCTTCCAGTCCCACAGAGTCGATTACAACTCAGATCCAGGCCCTTCCAGTCCCATAGAGTCAATTACAACTCAGATCCGGGCCCGTTCAGTCCCATCGAGTCGATTACAACTCAGATCCAGGCCTGTACAGTCCCACAGAGTTGATTACAACTCAGATCCGGGTCTGTCCAGTCCTACAGAGTCGACTACAACTCAGATCCGGGCCCTTCCAGTGCCACAGAGCCGAGTACAACTCAGCTGGTAAAACCATCTGGAGGTTTTATTTGTTTAACGAAGGGATGAGGCCAGTCAATTCCTCCAGGGTCAGTGGCAGGTCCAGACTCTTTTGTCTACCACCTCCATGATAGAGGACAGGAAATTCTGGGAGGCTGTGTTGTCTGTGGACTTACTGTCACACAATTTTATATATATATCTTTTTTTAAAGCGGCTTTCAAAACGTAGTGAATTTGCCTAACATTTCCTACTAAGTCTGCTCCTGCCATCCTGTAGTGTGGGTGACATCACTCAGGTGTCATTTTCTCATTATACCTTATGACACAGAAGGAGACCATTTGGTCCATTATGTCTGTGCTAGTGCTCAAATCAATTCCATTGATTCTGTTCCCCTACTTATTTCCCAATAATATTTTATTTCACATGTGCCCATTAACTCCCCCTTGATTCTCCCACCTGCTTCCTACGTTAGGGATAAGTTAAGTAGTGAACTAACCTCACAACCGAGGGGAGGGGAACGTGGAGCACCCAAGGGAGATGGCAGTGTGATAGGGAGAAGGTGCAAACTCAATACAGACAGTGCCAGAAACCAGCATGGAACAGGAGCTATGTAATAGTTGCGCAAACTGGATAAAGATGAGGTTTATTTGTCACACGTACATTGAAAAATATAGTGAAATGTGTCATTTTGCATCAGTGGCTTCCAGTGCCAACAAAGCATGCCCACCAATACCTACATGGCCACACTGCTGCCTATAACCTGTCAGATTTATCACGGAACTCAGTCTGGTATATTTCTAAAACTATTTTGAATGAATTGATGTTTATGGGAAAGCTTTGTCGAACCAGAATTGAAATATTATTCTTAATAGTGTTTACATTAACATACTGTTCCCATCATTCCTAGAGTGCTGTGGAAACCGGTAGCCATGTCTAGCTTTGACTTCATTCCTCCTCCATTCGAGCACCCTAGAGAAATTGTTGTGTTGTAGCAACATTTCAGCGTGCTGTTAAGCCATTGTTTCTTCTTTTTGTTTTCAGGCCTTTGACTATGAACAGAAGAAGTTGTTGGCAACCAAAGGTATGTGGTCTGACACTAACCTCTAACATCTTGCTGTTTGTCAACAGCTCAAAAATGTGATTCCTCTTCCAAGCTCTTGCCAGGGGTTGCTGTGGGCTTCTGCCTCGAATGCACTGACCATTCATGCTGCTTCCTCTTTGTTATTTTATGAAAGGTTCTGTCACAACAGCGTATTTAAAGTTCTCATTTTTCTGTCAACTAGTGTGGAGCGAATTCTAATTTGTGTCTTCTTTTCACGCTGATTAGTAGCAATGACCAAGAGTTTGACAGTAAATGGCCGTACGCATTCCTGAGTTTGTGGGTCATATGCCAAGTTTATTGGAAGTAGTGGATCTTGCAGAGTATTTGCGTAAAAAACCTTTAGCGGCATACGTCACTGAGAGACGTATCACTTAAGAACCTTTGTTTAATGAAAGATAGCCAAATAAATTGTATCTAAAAGATGCAACTTGTATTCTTTCCATGTCCCCTTCATAGAAGAATGCTGCTGAAGAGCAAAGTGACTAAAATGAAATCAATCTGCTCCTTGGTTCTCTGTTGAAGGTTCCAACAGCAGTTTGGGCAGATTTCTCCAGCACCCAGACAGTATAAACAATCCTGGGACATTGACACCACCCGCAAGTGGAGGAGACCAAATAAAATTAACGAACTCAAAAACATGATCCCTTCATCTGCATCTGGTTAATCAGTCACAAGCTGATTTTTATTTAACCTTCTTGAGCAATTCAATTTTAAAATGAGCCAGAAAAAGGAATATAATTCCTTTGCTGTTGGAAGATAATTAGCTTTGTCATTTTAATAAAACTGTGTATGATCCATATTTATAACCCACCCTGAACTGGCACGCTAGTGACGAGAGAAGTTCTTCTGTTAAGTGGTGCAAGTGGCTGCAAGACCACAAGTCCATCAGGCAGTGGTCAGCATGGAACGTCCTGCAGACACTGCAAGGGAAGAGCTTGATGGACACAATTGGATGGTTGCCTGAGCAGACTGTCCAGCCCACTGGCAGAATGCCTCATCGCCAGACTTCACCAACAGGCATCCAGAACTTGCCTGCCTGGGGGTAAGGGGGGCCATCCCCTCCCAATCAGATCCTTCCTGCATGCCCAGGGCATCACTCCCACCGTGCGCTACTGGCAGGATGACCAGGCCGTTGTTCACCTATTTGCAGGCTGTGGGTTTTACAAAGAGGGTGCGGAGAAAGATGCAGGGGCTTATATCCTGAACGGCTACGTGACACGACTCTCTGTTCCCAAGGGTGCATGCAGAGATGGACATCGGGTGCTGCTGGCGGACGATCAACTCGGTGAAAGACACCAGATGATCTGCCAGCGCACCGAGATGTCCTTAGAGGAACGCTGCTGACTGGCACGTCCCAGGCTGCAGGAGCACACGCTGAGAGACACACTGAAGCTTGGTGCAGCCACCTCAAGGGCTCACTGGAGAAGGTTGATAGTATACAGTAGGTCTTCTGCTACTGGACAGAGAGGGGCCAGGTTGGGTGACAAAGCCATCAATTATTGTAGTAGAGTACCGCCCCAGAGGACCACCTGGGTGGCAACTGCCCCATTGGTTTTAAAGAATGTAATAGAACACTACTTAACACATTGACCATGAATGTAAGAATGAGAAGGCATTGTGCAGTTTATCCTTGGAAGTAATTTTTTATTAAGAATAAAGTTTATTTTGACATTAAAAAAGTGCTGAGAAGCCAGTTGGCTTTGGCCTCCAAAATAGATGAATTGCACACTTATTGCCAATGTTAGGCCGCCAAAAAACTGACCTTAGGTGAACTGGAGTATCTCCTTTCCGGTGACACTGCCTTAAATTCTGTTTCCGTGAAGCTATGCTGAAGAAGCCAGTCGTAACTGAAGTACGGACTCCAACAAATACGTGGAGTGGGCTTGGGTTCTCCAAATCAATGCCTGCAGAAACCATCAAAGAACTAAGGCGTGCCAATCACGTGTCCTACAAGCCATCTATGTCAACTACGTATGAGGTACTGAACATGTTATCCTGCTCTGCAGATTTGGTTTTACAGTCCAAGTGGAGTCTCCTTAGCCACCGCCAAGTTTTGGTTAGTTTGGGAGATAACTTTCACAGCCCGAATCAGAATAGAATCAGGTTTACTATCATAACATTGTGAATTTTGTTGTTTAAGAAAAAGTGACAGTAAGTTCTTATTGTGGCATCATATACATTTATAGAGTCATAGAACACTATGGCACAGATAAAGGCTTTTTGACCCATCCAGTCTGTGCTGAACTATTAATCTGCCTAATCCCATCGACCTGTACCTGGACATAGCCCTCCATACCTCTCCCATCCATGTACCCATCCAAATTTCTCTTAAATAGTGAAATCAAGCCTGTATCCACCACTTCCACTGGCAGGTAATTCCACCCTCTCACCATGCTCCGGGTGAAGAAGTTTGCCCCCATGTTCCTCTTAAACATTTCACCTTTCACCCTTAACTCATGACCTCCAGTTCTAGTCAAACCCAACCTCAGTGGAAAAAGCATGCTTACATTTACCCCACCTACACCCCTCACGATTTTGCATACCTTCATCAAATCTTCTCTAACCTATTCACCCTTTCCTTATAAACTTAGTCCTGGAACCATCCTTGTAAGTTTTTTTCTGCATTCTTTAAGTCTTATTGATATCTTTCTGGTAAGTAGGTGACCAGAACTGCACGCAATACTCCAAATTAGGCCTCACCAACGTCTTTTGCAACTTTAACATAACATCCCAACTCCTGTATCCAACACTTTGATTTATGAAGGTTAGTTTAGCTCCTTTTACTCAGTTTTAACCAAATGTCAGGTAATAACATACCTGACAACAGTCCAAAAATAATGATATCTTTATTTTGAAAGCATGTTTTATCTATATCAGATTTCATATTTTACTTGGCTGTAAGGCTTGGCTGATTGTAGAAGTGCTGAATCCCATTGCTTTAAAGCCCATGCAGTTAGTTTCTAGCTGTGTAAACAAGGGCAAAATCCAAGAAATAATGAATGCTTCATTTCAGACAGAAACCTGGCCACCTGTTATTAATTACTCTCGGCGTACTTCTGTTAGCAGATTCCTTTTTAAGTTTCTGGTCTGGAACTATGATGGTCTTCCAGCAAATCAAACATGTTAAACTTTGAAACACGGTACACTAATAATGTTTGGCGGAAGGCTGATTCAGTTATCATTTTTCACCTCTAGTCTGAACTCTATATTGACAAGGCAGTGCCTGAGAAAACACTGAGGAGAGTTTTACTTTCTTGAAATGTGCAAAAATATCCATTATCCTGAATGTATTTGGCCAAAGTTAAATTGTTCTAGACTTGAACATTAATATTAAACTTGTTGTTGGCACCAGGGTATGGATGGTTACATTCTGAACATGTTCTCAATAGCGTATGGAATTTTATACCACAATGATTAGAGTGTAATTTGCAGAAGGAATACAGTGCTTCAGCATGTGTAACCTCTCGCCCTTGGCACTGACTTTTTTCTCTTCTTTCTACTCATGCATTAACAAAAATATCACTTCTCTACTGTTCTCTCAACCCATTCCTTTCCCATGCCTTCCACACCTGTCCCCATTCCTCTTTCTGACTTATGCAATCACAAAGAAGGCACACCAGTGGCTTTATTTCATTAGTAGTTTGAGAAGATTTGGTATGTAACCAAAGACTTGAGCAAATTTCTACAGATCTATTTTGGAGTGTAATCCAGTTCTTTGCTTGAGTACAGTGTACAGTTTTGGTCTCCATATCATGTGAGGGCTGTGAAGGCACTGGAGAGAATTCAGAGAAGGGTGACAAGACTCATTCCAGGTCTGCAGAGTATGAGCGATGAAGACAGATTGAAAGAATTAAATCTTTTTAGCCAAAGTAGACATAGAATGAGAGAGACTTGATAGAAGTGTTCAAACTCATTCAGGGTATAAGTAAGGTGAATGCCAGCTGCTACTTCAAAATTAATCCATCAATGAGGATACAGGGCCATAGGTGGAGACTGGTTAAAGGGAGATTTCAGACTAACATTAGAAAGAGTTCCTTTACCCAGCGAGTTGTGGACATATGGAACAGACTACCTAGTTATGTAGCTGAGCGTAGTACCTGAGTGACTTTCAAATCTAAACTCGATGGTTATTTCCCCACACTGTGGGAATAGGCATTTGGCAAGCTTTGTTGGGCTGAATGGCCTGTTCTTGTCAAAAACTTTCTCATGTTCTATTCTGACTGGTTGCACCATCGCCTGCTGTGGAGGCTCCAATGCGTAGGATAGAAAGAGGCTGCAGGGGGTTGAGGACTCAACTAGTTCCGTCGTGGGCACAACCCTCCCCACCATCGAGGACATGGAACAGTACAGCAAAGAATGGCCCATGATGTTGTGCTGACATTTCAACCTACTCCACAATCAATCCAGCCCTTCCCTCATACACAGCTAAAACCCTCCATTTTCCTTTCATCCATGTGCCTATCCAAGAGTCTCTCAAATATCCCTGATGTATCTGCCCCTACCACCACCCCCAGTTGTGCATTCCAGGCACTTGCCATTCTCTCTGTTTAAAACAAAAACCCAAATCTGACATCTCCCCTAAAATTTCTCTGGTATTAGCCATGACTGCCCTTGGAAAAAGGTAATGACTATCCACTCTAACTATGCCTCTTGCAATGTTATACACCAGTATCAAGTCACCTCTCATCCTCAAGAAGATGGCATCCAGTACATTCGGAACATTCCCTCTTCTTATTACTTCCATCGGGGAGGAGGTACTGGAGCCTGAAGACACACACTCAATATTTTAAGAACATTTTCTTGCCCTCTGCTGTCAGATTTGTGAATGGTCCATTAACATTACCTCACCATTCCTCTTTTACACTTCCTGCTTATCTATCTATTCATTCATTTCTAGTTTGCTATTTTTATTGGTGCCATAAACAAACTTCACGACATGTCGTTGATAATAAATCTCATTCTGATTATTCTGTGTTGCTTCTGCCTGCTTTTTCCATATTTGATTTCATCCTCACTGCCTTCCTCTCTCAATTTATTCTGCACCTTTCTTCTCTAACATCTGCCTTCACAGCTCTCTTCCACATCTATCTCTTTTGTCGCACACTTTTAGGCCTCCAATCTCCTTACCTGGCCCATCTCCGAATGGTCAGCTTGACTTTCAGGTTTATTTTCTGTTTTTCACTCTCTCTCTCTCTCTCTCTCTCTCTCTCGTCCTTCCTGCCATTTCATTTTCATTCAAACTTTTACACAGCAGCCCTACAACTACTGTTGTGATTTATCAGGTAACTAACCTTCCAGCCCAAACTCAAAACAAGAGAAAATCTACAAATGCTGGAAATCCAAGCAACACACACAAAATACTGGAGGAACTCAACGGTTGACCGTACTTTTTTTTCCATGGATGCTGCCTGACCTGCTGAGTTCCTCCAGCATTTTGTGTGTGTTGTTTTCCAGCCCAAACTCATTGATTGATGCCTTTGGTGTTGCCAGGCTAGCTAGTGATCGGATGTCTTCCAGCATTGTTTTCAGGAAATGAATGAACCTTCCATCATCAGAAGCCTCAGACAGTTTGCCTGAGTCTGTAGCAAACTGTAACCATTCCCATTTGCCATTATGGTTATAACAGTGTGACAGTGAGTGATCTCTGCAATTGGAGACAGGATTGCCAAACACTGTTATCAGTGTTTTAGAATTACGTTGACTTGTAATTCTAGAAAAGGCCAGTCTCCCAAGTCATTTTGTGCTAATATTATGCCTCATATAGGTAACCTTCTAGCCCTCCTCATTTAACTCTTATTATCATTTTCTTTTTTATCTGTTTTTATTAAATACATCTCCTCTATTTGGTTCAGCTACTTCACAGTGTGATACATTCCACATGGTAACCACTCTCTGTATCTCAAGGTTTCTTTGAAATGCATTAGAAACACTTGTTTTTCATTCAGTTTCTTCAGAGAAGCAGAAATAAATTCATTTCTCTCGAACACCTTCATGATTTTAAAGAGCTCAATAAGATTATTTTTCAACCTTTCCCTTCCTAAGGATAAAAACATCTGCCTTTCTGGTTAGTTCTGATAATTCCAGCCTCTCAATAAGACCAGCCAATGTACATTGTAGATGAAATGCTATACTACTGCTCTCCAATGGGGAATGTAATACATACTGGAAGCACAAGAAACTGCAGATACTAGAATCAGAAACATAAAACACCCTGCTGGAAGAACTCAGCAAGCCAGGCAACTTCCATGGAAGGGAATGGACAGTTGCTGTTTCAGGTTGAGACCCTTCCTCTGGACACAACATAGTGGCATAGGTGGCTTCCTCTGATGGGTGGTTTTGGTCTTGTTGGATCTAAAATGGCGGCAGTGGTGAAGTGATAAGACCATAAGATATAGGAGCCAGGATTAGGCTATTTGGCCCATTGAGTCTGCTCCGCCATTTGATCATGGCTGATTATTTATTATTTCTCTTAACTCCATTCTGGTGCCTTCTGCCTGAGCCTTTGACACCCTTACTAAACAAGAACCTACCAACCTCTGCTTTAAATATACCACAGATTCTCCAGCCTCTGGCTAAAGAAATTCTTCCTCATCTCTATTCTAAAGGGACATCCTTGTATTCTGAGGCTGTGCTCTCTGGTCCTAGAATCTCCCACTATTAGAAACATCTTCTCCACGTGCGTTTTGTCTACATTTTTCACTATTTGGTAGGTTTTATCTCTCTCATTCTTCTAAATTCCAAAGTGTACAGACCCGAGCTATCAAACACTCTCATATGTTAACTCTTTCATTCCTGGGATCATTCTCGTGACCCATCTCTGGACTCTCTCCAATGCCAGCACATTCTTTCTTAGATAATGATACCAAAACTGCTTACAGTCCCCCAGATGTCTGACCAATGCCTTATATAGCCCCAGTATTACATCCTTGCTTTTATATTCTAGTCCTTTTGATCAGTACAGCTTGCTTGTACATGGGAGAGTAACCACAGTAAGGTCATCATCCAAAGGAATGAGAGTGATTTATAAAGATTATCTATTTCTGAAGCCTGATACGTTTTAGATAGAATTCTGTCGTAATTTATTGGAACTCACCCAAGGTTTTTGTGTATGGATGAGAGAAACGGTGTTTAAAAGTAATCTTTCTCTGTAGTCGTCGTCATCAGTGTCACTGTCACGGTCAAACAGTCGGGAGTGCATTGGGGGTGGCAGCGAGTCTGATAACTGGAGGGATCGGAACGGCTCTCATGGTGAATTCCCAACATCTATCAACAGTTCCAAGCAAAAAAATAACACATGTAAGCATTTCAGGTATTGTGATGGGGAGCTTTCCTCTGTAGAATGTACAATAATATTGAGGAGATATAGATCAATGTCCTTATTGCAACTTTCTTAGAATCATAGTTTGCTCCATTTCATTATTTTACCATTGTGTCAATAATTTGCTGTTTAAAAAATGTTGTTTAAACTGATGTGGATTAGTTAACAATGATGCAGGTTCTGAGCATGATGTTAGAACTGACTCAATTTTGCCTTTGATTTTCCTGGTCACCCTCTCCCTGTTTAACTATCTTCCACTGGTTTATCTGCCAGTGTATCCACAATCAGCAGAGCACAGGAACTAGAGTGGAGGAATGGGCCATTCTAGTTCTTGACTGCTCCACCATTCAACATCGTCTAGGCTGAGTTCTATCTGCCTTCACAAACCCCTGTTAATATTGCTGAAATATCTTGATCAAATTTTAGCCTATATCCACAGCCTTTTGGGGGAGGAGTTTCAGATTTCCATGTCCCTTTGCACAAAAATATAACATAGTAGCATTATAATCTAAATAGTCAAACAGTTCTAAAGAATGATTCAGCATGATGAGTATTGGAACCCAAGCCTTCAAGCAGACTTTTAAAGAAAAATCCTCGCACCTTTCCTGGTATAAAACATTAGCTTCAAAGTTTATATCTAAAATTTATGAAATTCTAATTTTCTGATCTCAGCCAAACTGACCCGGAGAGTTTCTGCAAAATAATCTTGTAAAATTGAAGAGATGTATTTTAGAAAATCTTCATTTATTTATGTCAATTTGCTTCATGGCTGGTACTTTGAATCGCAGCTGTGTACCTAAAACTTTAATGTATCTGGAATGCCCTGGTGCGGGTCCTGGTGGTGTTAGAAAGAAGACGAGCAGCCTTGCAGTCAGACACATTTTGATCTGAAACAGAGTAAAACAGAGATAATCCTTACGTGCCCATTATTGAGTGCCACCCATTTCTCAGCAGTACCTGGTGCAGAGTTTTTTCCAGTCCTTCCATCTCCTGACGCTTGTATTTTTGACAGCAGAACAAAAAACACTCAGTCTGTTTTTAGTGGGAATTTCTTGCTGTGGTCTGTATGTTCATCAGATTGAGCTACTTGTACAGTCCACCAGGTCCCAAACTTTCTGTAAAAGCTTTATTGGTATAATATAGTGAATGTCCATCCCCTTCTGACGTTGTCAGTGATTGAATCCATGTCACCATAATTGTGTTTTGAGAAGACTGAATGCAATTATTTAGCATTCATGCAGAGGTGAAAATAGCTGTTTTGCCCTGCTGTTTCTGTTGTGTTAATTTTCTCTGCTGATGGCTTGGTGTGCAATAACTCGTGGAAATAGCAAGGAATTTCCATTAGCATCATTCTGAAAATGCATGCCACCGTTACTTGCATTGTGAGTATGCATGAAGTATAGCCTAGCCTGGAATTATAAATGGTACAGTTGAGGGAGTAATCTGTTAAGACTTAACAACCATTCACTAGCTTCATGTGAATAGTTGTGGTCCTACTAAAAATGGATTTCTGGGCAGTGGTGTTGAGGTGTTACAGTAATGGCAAGCAATTTGCCATACCATTTGTTTCCAAGCTAGCTTACTATGAAAGTCACTAATTCATCCTTGTCTTATTATAACTTAAGGGAAATATTTTTCCTGTGGATCACGATAATCTAATTATGTTCAAATCATTTTTGAGAGATGCTAAAAAATGAATAAGCTCTTCTCAGGCTTCCAACCAGGTACAGGTATCGATTATAACCGACGTTTTGATGACGAACTCTGCCATCTTCTTCAGGGATGATGTCTCGCAATGTCTAATCTGGTGGTATTTATAGCCCCGTAGTCCGTTCC
Source organism: Mobula birostris (assembly GCF_030028105.1). Classification (NCBI taxonomy): domain Eukaryota; kingdom Metazoa; phylum Chordata; class Chondrichthyes; order Myliobatiformes; family Myliobatidae; genus Mobula; species Mobula birostris. Next base: position 27,845,501 of record NC_092390.1, on the reverse strand, counting down.
TCCTGATTGGTTAGTCCTCATCCAATCAGGTTTACGCTCTCAGGAAACCTGTACCTGGCTGGAAGCCGGAGAAGAGTTTTTTCGTCATATATGCTGGGAAAGCACTAGATCCTTTTTCCATGCTAAAAAATGCTTGAAAATTTAACTTTGATTGAAGCACAGAAAGTATTGATCCAATGTACAAGATACGTAAAAGAATGCCCATTAGCCAGTGAGATGCGACTTACTGGTTAATGTCCATCCATTAGTGAGCCAGTTAGGGTTTTTCATCTGTCCAGTTCCTGTTTGTAGACCCATGTTCATAGGGTTTACCACAGTTAACCAACAACTCTATGATCATTGTATCAGGGGTCTTCAGGGTATTACTCATTGATTTATTATCCACTACATCAAAACTGGGCTCTTATTCACCATGGCCACACATTGCCTGTGCAATTTCTTCTCCGGTGAGATTACAGTTTTTTTTTTCTGGCGGCACACATACACAAAAACAGACATTGTGCTACTGACAGATCCTCAGTTCAGTGAAAGGCACAAAACTTGTTGGTCTCCCAGCACAATGAGATGTCCGTTGAGGAAAGCTGCTGACTGGCACATTCTAGGCTTCAGGAGTATGTGCTGAGGGACACAGAGATGCTTGCTGCAGCTAAGGCAAAGGCTCGATGGGGGAGGACCACAGTAGAAGGTTCTCCTGCTACTGAACAAAGAAGGGCTGTGTTAGGTAAGGGAAGCCCTTAATTATTGTAGAAGGGTACCACCCCCAGGAGTCATATGAGCAGCAAGTTTTAAGGAATGTAAGAGAACACTACTTAACACACTGACTATTAATGTAAGAATGAAAAGATGTTGCATGGTTTATTCTTGTATATATTTTTTATTATGAATAAAGTTTCTTTTGATATATAAAAGTATATTTGGCTGCATTTGTCTCCTCAGCTGAGCACTACTTGACCAGCACTAATTACATGGACTGCATTTCCTCGTTGATGGGCAGCAATGGCTGCAGCCTCAATAACTCCTTCAAAGGTTCTGAATTGCCCGAACTCTTCAGCAAGCTCGGCTTAGGCAAATACACAGATATCTTCCAGCAACAAGAGGTCAGACAACCACTCCTCTTTTGATCTCAATAAAATATATGCGCATGATTGTTTTTATTGTTGCTAGGGAAGGAAAGGAAATTTATTTGGGATGGTAGGAGTACAGGATTGGTGGGGGTGGTGGTAAAGAACCTGCATGTTATATCAGAATTGGGACTTCATTTAATTTTGGTCTTCAGTGTTTCCACCTTCTCAGTACAGAGGAAATCTCAAGAAGCAAAATATTGCTGGAAATCTGAAAGGTACACAAAAAATGTTGGAAATGCTCGGCAGATCAAGCAGCATTTGTGGAGAGAGAAAATGAGTTAATATGTCAGGTCAATGATTTTTCATAAGAATTTGGAAAAGTTAGAAACTAAGTGTATTTGAAGTTGCAAAGGGGTAGGGAGACTAAAACAAATATCTGCAATAGAGTGCAGAACGAATGACAGTGATAAAAGAAAAATAGAGGCCTATTTCAGAGGGAAGGATTAGATTGACCTTTGACCTTGGAGTAACGAGATAGAGATTAGCTTCATTTGTCTCATGCACAAAGAAACATACTGTGAAATGCATCAGTTTGTTTCAAATCAATTCAGTGAAGATTGTGCTGGACAGCCGTCAGGCACAGCACACCCAAAACTCACTAACCCTAACTATACGTCTTTCGGAATGTGGGAGGAAACTGGAGCACCCAGAGGAAACCCACATGGTCACGGGGTGAACATACAAACTCCTTACAGAGCGCGTTAATAGCGTAGAGCTATCCACTATGCTGCTACAGGTCAAAAGGTCAGTGCAATACCATTGGCGGAAGGACCTGTACTGTACTGTGCTGACCTGTTCTATGTTCTAAACGGTGGTAGTGCCAGCAGAGGGATGTTAGTGAAGGCTTGATAATCACATCTAATCTGTCTGGGGAAGATGTAAACAGGATAAATGAGAGCAGATGAGACAGGAAGAGAATGAACTGTCAGATGCAAAGTCCAGACCAGAAGTCTGAAAGAAAAACAGGAAATGCTAAAAGGTTGTGGCTTACTGATTCAGAGAAACATGCTGCTATTTCTGGACTGTTTTGAAGGAGATGAGCAAAAGTTGGCAATTTAGCTCCAATGGCATTGTGTTTTGGGTGGATTTCCACAGTGGAGCCATATGCAGAAAAATGTAATAAAAATTCAAAGGAAATTTATTATAAAAGTACATATATGTCACCATATACCACCTTGAGATTCACTTTCTTGCAAGCATTTACAGGAAAGTAAATAAATGCAGTAGATTTTTGAAAAATTATAAATAACAAAGACTGACGAACAACCAGAGTGCAAAAGAAGACATATCGTGTAAATAAAAAAAATTTACTGGAATTCTTTGAAAATATAATAAGTGCAGTGAATAGAGGGGAACAGATGGACGTTATTTACTTGGATTTCCAGAAGGCTTTCGATAAGGTGCCACATGAAAGGCTTATCCATAGGGTAAGGATGCATAGAGTTGGGGGTGACGTATTAGCATGGATGGAGGATTGGTTAACTGATAGAAAGCAGAGAGTTGGGTCACATGGGTGTCTGGTTGGCAATCAGTGGTGAGCAGTGTGCCACAGGGGTTGGTGCTGGACCCACAACTATTCACGATATACATTAACAATCTGCAAGAGGGGACCAATGTAGTGTATCTAAGTTTGCTGATGATACTAAATTGAGTGGAAAAGCAGATTGCGCAGAAGATACGGAGAGTCTGCAGAGAGATATAGATAGGTTAAGTGAGTGGGCAAGGGTCTGGCTACTCACAATGTTGGTAAATGCGAGGCCATCCACACTTTGGAAGGAAAAATGAAAGAGTGGATTATTATTTAAATAGTAAAAAATTGCAGCAAGCTACTGTGCAGAGGGACTTGGGAGTGCTTGTGCATGAATCACAAAAGGTTGGTTTGCAGGTGAAGCAGGCTATCAAGAAGGCACATGGAATGTTGGCCTCCATTGCTAGAGGGATTGAATTTAAGAGCAGGGAGGTTGTGCTGCAACTGTACAGGGTACTGGTGAGGCTGCACCTGGAGTATTGTGTGGAGTTCTGGTCTTATTTGAAGAATGATATACTGGCTTTGGAGGTGGTGCAGAGGAGGTTCACCAGGTTGATTCCAGAGATTCATGGGTTAGAATATGAGGAGAGATTGAGTCGCCTGGGACTGTACTCACTGGAATTTAGAAGGATAAGTGGAAATCTTACAGAAACATATAAAATTATGAAAGGGATAGATAAAATAGAGGCAGGAAAGTTGTTTACAATCAGTAGGTGAGACTAGAACTAGGGGACATCGCCTTAAGATTCAGGGGAGTAAATTTAAGAAGGAGATGAGGAGGAATTGCTTTTCCCAAACAGTGGTGAATCTGTGGAATTCTCTGCCCAATGAAGCAGTGGAAGGTTATGGGGAAAAGGCAGGTAGGTGGAAATGAGTCCACGGTCAGATCAGCCATGATCTTATTGATAGTGAGTCTGTTGGTTGAGCATTCAGCATTGAGGTGAGTGAAGTTAGGAGCCTGATAGTTGTAGGGTAATAACTGTCACTGAACCTGATGGTGTGGGTTATAATGGATGCAGAATGTGGAATATTATGTGGTAGGTACAGAGAAAGTGCAGTAAATTCTCAGTACAAGGTGTATATTTAAAAATAAAGGGTCCTCAATTTAATACAATTGAGGTGACTTTTTTTTCTCAGAGGATTGTAATGGCTTTGGAGGTATCTTCCTAGTGAGGTGGAAGCAGGGGCTTTTCATGTTCTTAAAACAGGGAAAATGATTCTAAATGAAGGAGGGGGTGAAATGATACCACAGGTCAACAGAAATGCAGAGTTTAGGCTGCAGTCAGACCAGACATGGCCTTATGGAATGGCAGATCTGGCTTAAAGGTGGACTGGCCTTTTGGTGATCAATTCATATGCTTGTAGGAGCAGCTGGATGTAACTTTGACTTTCATTGGAAAATAACAAAAAAGACATGGAGTTCACTGCACCAAAGATCGCCACTGAGAGACAACATCTCCACTAACAAGTGTCTTGCACTCGGCAGCTTCCAGCCTTAGTCTTAAAACGAAGCATAGCTGAAGACCTGTGGCTGGTTGTTTCCTCACTAATTACAGTCTTTTTAGACTGTGCACATCAAAGCTAAACACTGTGAGCTTTGCCTTGCTCGTTACATTATGCCTTGCAAAGGGTACTAGCAGCATGAGACCCAGCTGGAACAGGTGACTCTATAGGGATTGTGCGTGCGTGTATGCGCGCACATACATTGGATCATCATTCCCCTGCCCTTTACCATGTTGTCCCTTGCTTCGGGAAAACTGCTAACCATCTATTTCAGCAGCTGATTCTAGATTTTCTTAACATATTTCTGAGCAATTTTATTTTTTGTAGGCCTTAAAATAGGGAATTGGAATTACATGTTAAATATTTTAGTGTCGCAAAAACTATTTGAAAGACAGTTCACACAAAATGCTGGAGCAACTCGGTAGGTCAGGTTCCTTGTATGGAGAGGAACAAACAGTCGATGTTTCGGGCTGAGATCTTTCCTCAGGAATAAAGGGTCTCGGCCCGAAACGTTGACTGTTTGTTCCTCTCTGTAGATGCTGCCTGATCTGCCGTGTGTGTGTTACTCTAGATTTCCAGCTTCTGCAAAATCTCTAATCACATGTTCTATCCCTTCAGTAAAAACTGGATTTGACTCAAAAGTTGGAAAGAGGCAAGAACACATCCAGCAAAGCACCACCTTGCCTCTCACCAATCACTTCTACATTCACTTCGACATGACACCTGTATGCAAAAGCCATCAACAAATACATTAAATATTTAGCATTTAGAGATACAGCACAGGCCCAATGAGCCCATGCGTCCCAATTACACCCATGCCACCATTAACCTACTAACCCGTACGCCTTTGGAATGTGGGAGGAAACCGGAGCACCCGGTGAAAACCCAGGCAGGAAAAGGGGGGATATATGAACTCCTTCAGTCAACACAGGAACTGCAATGTAATGACGCGTCATGTTGGTAGCATTTTGCAATGTAATGACACCTTTGCAATGTAATGAAGCGTCGTGTTGGTAGCATTTTGATACTAATCAAACAGAAGTGTCAATATTCAGTTTACAAAAGCTGGTAAACACAGGATGAAAGGGTTTTGTGGAGTTTTCTCTGTTTGCTGTGTCCAGTGAAATGGTTTTCATCTTTGTCCTTCTGATGACTTCACAGATTGACATTCAGACTTTCCTCACGCTGACTGACCAGGACTTGAAGGAGCTCGGGATTACCACATTTGGTGCCAGAAGGAAAATGCTGCTTGCGATTTCAGGTCAGTATCCAATCTAGGTCTTCTCACTCAAACACTGATTATGATGCACATTAAAGGGCAGAGGAAGATGCAGGGTAATACAAGTCAGGCCACCTCTACAAAAAGAAAAACATGTTTGAAGTTTCAGGTTGAAAACCCTACATCAACACCAGGAAAGAAACAAAAACAGTTCATTATGATGTACAAGAGGATGTCTCTGATAGGATTTTGACCTAAAGTGTTACTTCTATTTCTCTTTCCATGTACCTGTATGTAGCCTGCCCTGCTGAGTTTTTCTAGCAATTTATAAAGACGAAGACTGGGTGGTTGAGTTGTTCTCCAATCTTAGCAATCCATTTGCAAGTGTTTCGAGACCATACGAGGGGACATCGTCAGTGCACCGTTCACTTGAGGTGCGTCCTCTAAATGCTTGGCTTTAGATACTTATCAATCCCACATCAAGAAGCATAGGAGGTGTATCCATTTGGGTTGCCTGGAGAAATTGGCAGTAGCGGAACATTGCATTCGCAATGGCCATAGGATTGTCTTTGACAGCACAAAACTACTGTGCCATGCCAATGGCTTTTAGGACCACCTGGTAAAGGAAGCCATTGAAATAAAACTAGAGGAAAAGAATTTTAACAAAGACAAAAGTCTCAATCAAAGTAAGAACTGGAATTTGATTGTAAACAAGGTGGAAAAGCGGAAACCTGATTGGATGAGGACTAACCAATCAGGTGGGACATACTACTGGGGTATAAATACCACCGGACTAGACATGCCCAGACAACATTCCCGATGAAGACGGTGGAGCTTGTCATTGAAATGTCAGTTATAATCGATATCTGTACCCGACTGGAAGCCCAAGAAGAGTTTATTCAGCTTATCAATAGGTTGATTGGTTGTGTGGCGAACTCTGTGCATTATCTGGAATTTTGCCCACATTAGCATATAAGCACAGAGTTCACCACGCAACCAATCAGCGATGAAACCTCCTCCCTATGTCACAATTGAGTTTCCGTAAGGACAACCAATCAACTAATTAGTAAGTATATAAAAGCCAAGCATTCGGAGGACACACCACAAGTGGGCAGTGTACTGATGATGTCTCCTTGTATGGAGATGAAATGTTTACAAATGGATTGCCAAGGTTGGAGAACAACTTAGCCCAAACATCAACCTCCCGTGCTACACATTTTCCGAGTTACCTCCAATGAAGATTACATGTACATCGAAACACAGAGTGCAGTGTGTCGTTTGTGTCAAATCGAGTCAGCAAGGATTTTGCTGGGCATCCTGCAAGTGTCAGCACACTTCCAGCGTCAACATAGCATGCCCAGAAAACAGTAGCCTTAACCGTACACCTTTGGACTGTGGGAGCACCTGGAGGAAGCCTCCATGGTCACAGGGAGAATGTACGGATTCCTTACAGACAGCAGCAGGAATCGAACTCTGATCTTACAGTGGCGTTCTAATCGCATTACCATAACCATTATGCTTCCACGCTGGGAAACATTTTCTGTTTTAATTTAGATTTCCAGCATTCAGAGTGTTTTATTTGTTCTTCAGCAGTAATGATTGTGATGGTGTCTGTGAAACTGGTGAAAGAATGCATGTAGAAGAAACTTGTTCACCATCCCCATTACCGTTGCCCGGACTGGAGGGCTTGAATTATGAGGAGGCATTGGATAGGCTTGGACTGTTTTTCTCAGAGTAAATGTGGCTGAGGGGTGACCCTGTAAAGGTTTATTAAATCATGAGGGACTTAGATCTGGTGGATTGTCACCATCTTTTTTCCAGGGTGGGGAATCGAAAACTAGAGGATATATGTTTAAAGAAAGTGGTGAAAACTTGAAAGGGGATGTGAGGAGCAAGTACTTCACATGGGATGGTGGATATATGGAACAGTCTGCCAGGATAGATGGTAGATGTAGGTACAATTACAATATTTAAAAGAAACTTGGACAGGAGAAGTTTGGAGGGATATGGGTAGTGTGGGGTGGGGTGGGGGGAAGGGCTATGGCATAAGATTGAAATAAGCTGCAGGAAGTTGTGAACTCAGCCAGCTCCACCATGGACACTAGCCTCCCCGGCATCCCGGACACCTTCAAGGAGCGATGCCTGAAAAAGGTGGCGTCCATCATTAAGGACCCCCATCAATCAGGACATGCCCGCTTCTCGTTGCTACCATCAGGGAAGAAGTACAGGAGCTCCAAGACACACACTCGTCAATTCAGGAACAGCTTCTTCCCATTTGCTATCAGATTTCTGATGGACATTGAACCTATGAATGCCATCTCACTACTTTTATAAAGTATGCTGGTAATATTAAACCTGATTCTGAAATGAAAGCAAATGGGACCAGCTCAGGTATGCAACTTGGCTGGCATAGATGAAAGGCCCTGAGCAGACTTGATGAAGGGTCTTGGCCCAAAACATTGACTGTTTACTCTTTTCCATAAATGCTGCCTGGCCTGCTGAGTTCCTCCAGCATTTTGTGTGTGTGTGTGTTGCTTTGGATTTCCAGCACCTGCAGATTTTCTTGCGTTGGTGGCATGGATGAGGTGTGCTGAGGGGCCTGTTTCCGTGCAGTCTAAGTCCATGACTCTAACTCTACATGATTCTCAATTCCAGGAGCGACAGGGTAGGGTAACGGTTAGCATAGTGTTACTACTGTTGAAGCTCAGAGTTCAATTCCAACGCCGTCTGTATGTCCTCTGCGTGGAATGTGTGAGTTTTCCCTAGGTGCTCCGGTTTCCTCCCACAGTCCAAAGAAATTGTCCTGTGATTTGGTGAGGATTAATTGGGGCTGCGGGGTTACTGGGTAGCATGGTTAAATACCCAAATATGTGGTCATTGCTATTCTTAAATATCACAGGATTGCCTTCGTTAAACAGAGTCACACTTAATTTTGAGGCTTTTGTGCGATGTCAGTCACAGAGCTTCACTAATGACAACAGTAGAGGGTACTCAACTGAATTACACACATTAATGTCATTGGTAAATAACTAATCGGCTACAATGGAAAACCAGAACACAGATTATGGAGTCTGCTGGGGTGACCTTGGCATTCGCATCACTTCAATTCTCCACTCAGACCGATGTGTCGGTGCCTGCTGTGCTATTGCAGTGAGGTCTAATGAAAAGTTTGAACTACAACATAAACACAAGAGGTTCTGCAGAAACTGGAAATCCAGAGCAACAGACACAAAATGCTGGAGGAATGACCAACTGATTTCCTCAACATTCTGCTTCTGTTGAAATCCAACACCTCATCTTCAATCTGGGCACATTCCAGCTTTCTGAGCTCATCTGAGTTCTCCAACTTTGGGTAAATCACTCTGCCTGTATTGGAACTGCCATTTCTTTCTATCACTTTGGCTCAGTTTTTCTCTCTCCAGCAGTATCGTGCTTGTGCATGTCCCACAGCCCTGCTTCTATCAACACATAATGGACTAAAACTGAAGGTCATATGTTAAGGGTGAAAGGTGAAATGCTTAAGGGGAACCCGGAGAAGATCTTTGTCACTCAGACAGTGGGGGAAGCGTGAAATGAGTTGCCTGCGGAAGTGGTGGATGCAGGTTCGATTTCAACATTTAAAGGAAGTTTGGATTGATACATGGGTGGGAGAGGTATGGAAGGCTATGGTCCAAGTGCAGGTGGTTGGGACTAAGCAGAATAATAATTTGGCGTGGACTGGATGGGTCAAAAGGTCTGATTCTTTGTTGTAGTGTTCTGTGACTCTGTAAGAAGCAGATTCAGCCTCCGAACATCCTATTAACCCTTTTCAATTTGTCTCAGCTAATTACAGGTATTTCCTTTGTCCTGCATGAACTTCCTATATGGACAGTAAATATTTCCACAGATGTGGACTGCAGAACAGAATTTCTCTGCCAAATGTTACTGTTTCTCTGTTACCAACAGAACAAGACAGAAGCCCTGGACCTACAACACTGTATTACAGATAGCTCTTCTCTCCTGTGTCATCACTGAGCCTTTAGCTAATTATACGAGGGGTGATTGATAAGTTCGTGGCCTAAGCTAGAAGGAGTCAATTTTAGAAAACCTAGCACATTTATTTTTCAACATAGTCCCCTCCAACATGTACACACTTAGTCCAGCGGTCATGGAGCATACGGATCCCTTCTTTGAAGAAGTGGTTCACAGCAGGGGTGAGTGATAAGTTTGTGGCGTAAGGTAGAAGGAGATGAGTTATTAACTTAAAACTTTCTGCGTAATCACTCAGAGTTGAACCGCACATGCATGTAATGAGAGTGTCTTGGACCTCCAGGTAGAAAGACACGAGTTATACAGCTCTCGTTACATGCACGTGCAGTTCAACTCTTTGAGTGAAAATGCAGAAAGTTTGAAGTTAATAACTCATCTCCTTCTACCTTAGGCCACGAACTAATCAATCACCCATGCTGTGCACCACTTCTGGAGGTCCAAGACACCGGCTTTTACAAAGAAGGGATCCGTATGCTCCATGACCACTGGACTAAGTGTGTACATGTGGGAAAAATAAACGTGCCAAGTTTTTTAAAGTTGACTCCTTCTACCTTAGGCCATGAACTTAGAACATTATAGCGCAGGAACAGGTTCTTCAGCCCGCAATGTTGTACTGAACCAAATAAACTAGTAACCAAATGGCCAACTAAACTACACAATGTCCATATCCTTCTATTTTCCTCACATTCATGTGCCTATCTAAATGTCTCTTAGAAACCTCTTAGGCACCCACCACTCTGTGTATAAAAAAAACCTGCCCCTCACATCTCCTTTGAAATTACCCCACCTCACCTTAAATACATGTCCCTTGGTATTAGACATTTCCACCCTGGGAAAAAGCTACCGTCTGTCTACTCTTATCTATGCCCATAAACCTCTATCAATTCTTCCCTCAGCCACCGCTGCTCTAGAGAAAACAACCCAAGTTTATCTAACCACTCATTACAGCACGTGCTCTAATCCAGGCAGCATCTTGGTAAACTTCTGCATCCACTGTAAGGCCTCAGCCTCCTTCCTGTATAATGGGGCAACCAGGTCTGTATGCAGTATTCCAGATGCGGCCTAACTAGAGTTTTATAAAGCTGCAACATAACTTCCCGACTTTTAAACTCAGTGCCTTGACTAATAAAGGAAAGCAGGCCATAAACCTTCTTAACCATCCTATCAACCTGTGTCTCCACTTTTTGGGAGCTATGAACTTGGACCCCAAAATTCCTCTGCCTATCAACACTATTAAGGGTGTCACTTTACATTTGACCTACGAATGTGTAACCCTTCACATTTGGCCAGGTTAAACTCCATCTGCCATTTCTCCAGCCATATTTGCAACTGTTCTACATCCTGTTATATACTTCGCCAGTCATCTACACTATCCACAACACCAGCAATTTTTGTATCATCTGCAAACTTACTAACCCACCCATCTACATTTTCTTCCAGGTCATTATAAACAGCAAAAGTATCAGTACAGATCCTTGTGGAACACCACTAATCACAGGGGTTTGGGATCTGACCAAATTTCTGCTTGGGTAAACGTTTGGAAAATGGTTCTTCTTTCTGCTGGAATTTGTGGTACAGGGTGAAAAAGCCAAAAAAAAAGATGGATGGTTGCAAAAATGCACATGAAAACTTGCAGTTCAGTCTTTCCCCGTCAAACACATTACCCAGTTTCAACATACCTCTGTTTCCAACTCTTCCCGTTCTGCAAATGGTGCTAGATGTATGGAATAATCTTATCATTTCCTACTCGTTTCAGATTTCTAAAATCTGTATTATATTCCTTTTGCATTTATATAATATTGTTAGCATATTAAATTATTCCAAACTCTGGTGATAAATAAAATAGCTGAAAATAGAAGTAACCTTTTGCATATTATCAGATTCCTGTAGATATTCTAGCTGTGATTGCTCTAACTAGGTGCTAATGCAGATCATATTTATCTTACACCTTCAGCATATTGAGTTTCATTATGGCTGATGTTTGGTTCAGAAGCACTCTGAAAGTTTCTGCCATTATTTTCTTTCTCTTTGTTGCCTCAGCTGTAAGAACAAGCTTCATTATCAGACACATTATCTGCATTATTAATGAACCAGGACCTAACTTCATTAGCCTGACAAACTTCATCCATCCAGTTCTCAACTTGTTCAATGATTTGATTATTTTAATTTTTTATCAGATTAAATGAGCAACAAGGCTTTTTTTTTAATGTGCATGTGGTTTTGTGGAAGTGAATGAAAGGGAGCAATATATTTTCACTCACTTTGTAATCACCAGTTTGCCACAATAAATTGTTACAACAACATTGTTGTTCACTTTCAGTCAACCATGGCTGATTTTCTCTGATCACTTTCTAGATTCCTTTCAGGTTCAGTCACGGCATTTTACTTCACAAATATTTAATGCACTTCTTGAATTCCCTTCTAATTTAATTGAGGTATTAACCCGCATCATATAAATTACCCAATAGCCCAGTCTTAACACAGGAAAGAATAGCTATCTGTACAGCATCTGTTCTATGTCCAGGCTTTCTGGCATTCATCCTTGACTAGCACAGAAACAGTGATATCTGGCCGAGAAATTATGTTATTAAAATCTAAGCAGCTCTTTGAAAGTAATTCTGTCTACAGGGCATCCTTCCACCAATCCACCCATACTGTACAATTCTCAGCTCCCCCCAGTGGCACTGATTATCTCCCCACTCAGAAATGACAAACCATGGATTCAAACAGCATGGAAAAAGGGCCCTTGGCCCAGTGTCCAATCCTAAATGCTCAAGGAAATTTGTGATGTCCAGTTAAACTACCAACCCACCCATTTTTGGGATGTGGGAGAAAATAAGAGCAACAAAAGAGGGCATGGTAACGGTAGTTAGTGCATTCACTTTAGAGCAGCAGCAATCACTGATCAAGGTTTGATTCCTGCCACAGTCTGTAAGGGTGTGTATGTTCTCCCCGTACTGCCTCGGTATCCTCCGGGTTTGTCAGTTTCCTGCCACATTCCAAAGGTGTACAGTTGTGAGCCAGAAGCATAGTGACACTTGTGGCTGTACCCAGCATCATCTTCACCGAATAGGTTTCATACAAATGACACACTTCACTGTATGTTTCAATTTAATTGTGACAAATAAAGCGAATCCTTAAAAAGGAAACACATATGATCACAGGAAGAACATACAAACCCCAAACTGATAGCCCCAGAAATCAGAATTGATTCCGCTCACTGTTGAAAAGGTCAACTGTTGAAAGAATTGTATTGAATTGTATATCTGTTGAAATTGTCCAACATAATATTGATTCTTAGAAGTTTGCAAAGATTCAACATGTCATCTAAAACTCTGACCAGCTTCTAAGGATGTGTGGCGGAGAGTATATTGACTGGTTGCATCATGACCTGGTATGGGAACACCTTGTAGGGAAAAACGTACCAAAAGTAGTGGATATTGTCCTGTCCACCACCGGTAAAACCCTCCCCACAACTGAGCACATCTACACGGACTGCTATCGTGAGAAAGCAGCATCATCAAGGATCCCTGCCATCCATGCCATTTTCTCTTCTCGCCGCGGACTTCAGGAAGCCTAGCAACCCACAGCACCAGATTCAGGAACAGTTATTACTCCTCAACCATCAGGCTTTTGAACCAGAGGAGTTAACTTCACTCAACCTCACCTGCCCCATCACTGAACTGAATTCACTTCAAAGGACTCTTCATCTTAGGTTCTCAATATTTATTTATTTGTTTGTTTGTTTATTATTATTTCTTTGTTTTTTAGTTGTTGTCCACCCTGCTGGGTATGGTCTTTCATTGCTTCTATTGGGTTTCTTGTATTTACTGTGATTGCTCACAAGAAAGTGAATCTCAGCAACACACATCAAAGTTGCTGGTGAACGCAGCAGGCCAGGCAGCATCTCTAGGAAGAGGTACAGTCGACGTTTCAGGCCGAGACCCTTTGTCAGGACTAACTGAAGGAAGATCCTGATGAAGGGTCTCGGCCTGAAACGTTGACTGTACCTCTTCCTAGAGATGCTGCCTGGCCTGCTGCATTCACCGGCAACTTTGATGTGTGCTGCTTGAATTTCCAGCACCTGCAGAATTCCTGTTGTTTGCGTTTTTAAAAAGTGAATCTCAGGTTTGTGCACGGTGACATGTATGTACTTTAATAATAAATTCTCTTTGAACTATGAACTTGATCTTTGATTTCTATTTGTTACCAGTTCCCACATTCAGAATTGCAAGTCAGTGTTCGTGCAGGTTTTCTTGAATTACGCGTATTGGCAGAGACATCCAATGAGGAGGAGCTATTGACTGTTGTTATGGAAAGGACTTTGTAAGGCAAGCGATGCCATGTGGTTTGGCTAACCTTTGCTAGCAAGAAGACAACAATTTGCGTTTTTTAAACAGTTCAATGCATGTAAAGAGTATCTGCTGAGTGACAGCTACTTGATAAGCACTGTGTGGTTCTTAAAGATTTAACAGGCAATGTCCCACCAGCCGAGAGAAGCGAGAAAGTGGGTGAGCACTAATTGTAGACTGAAATGAAAAGGTGCTGGTGCATCCATGCACTTGTTACCAATTTTTAAGGCGATACGGGTTACAATCTTGGAAGATGCTGTTGAAGATGTCCTATAAAGTTACCGTGGGCAGCACAGCAGCAATGTAGTTGGCATAACATTATTGCAGCACCAGCTGTAAGATAGGGGTAACATTTCCTCCGCTGCCTATAAGGAGTTTGTACGTTCTCCCTATGACTGCATGGGTTACCTCCAGGTGCTCTGGTTTCCTCCCACATTTCAAAGACGTATGGTTAGGGTAAGTGAGTTATGGGCATGCTATATTGGCACCTGAAGCCTGGCAAAACCAGGCAGCACAATCCTCACTGATTTGATTTGATGAAAATGACGCTTTTCACTGTATGTTCTGTTGTACATGTGACAAGTAAAGGTGATCTTTTATTCTTTAATCATTGGGTGGTTATTTAAAGTACAGAATGGTAAACTGCTGCCTTAACCCACTGCAGTCCTTCTGGTGGAGTTAATCCCACAAAGCAGCTGAGCTGAGAGTTCAGACCCAGCAATGGCATTTCAAAGTCAGTATGTAACTTAGAAGGGAGGCTGCAGATGATGGTGCTTTTTTGGTCCCTCTGCCTTGGTCCTTGGGGGCAGGAGTTGTGATGTTGGTAGGTGCTATCAGAATGCCTCACGCATATATCTGTAGTGCAATTTTTAGATGGTACGAACTTCAGTCACTATACATCAGCAGTGGACTGGACTTGGTAGTATTCCTGTAAAGCTGAAGGGTAAGGAGGGCAAGTCTAGATAAACCAGGATGTCAAGGGATCATTTGGGGGTGGGGGGGAGGAATTGTGTGATAGATTTGAAAACAGAGGAGGCACTTGGAGAGTTCAGAGAGTACAGATTTCTGATACAAAGGTGCATCAGAAATTGGGAGATCAAGGAGTGGCCACAGAAAATCAAAAGATTTAAAGATTTGTGATGAGTTTTATTTGTCACATGTACATTGAAACATGCAGTGAAATGCATTGTTGCATCTAGGATATGCTGGGGGCAGCCTGCAAGTGTCACCATTCTTCCAGCGACCACATAGCATGCCTACAACTCACTAACCTTAACTATACGTCCTTGAAATGTGGGAGGAAAGTGAAGCACCTGGAGGAAACCCATGGGATCATGGAAGAATGTACAAACTCCATAGAAACAACAATAGGAATCAAACCCCAATCTTACAGTTGGTGCTGTAAAGCATTACACTAATTGCTGCCACCCTCTAATAGATAAGAAAAATTCAAGACACATTTTACTATGTGTATTAAGAGTAAGGTGTAGTAGGGACCAAAGAGAATTCTGTGCATGGAGCTAAAAAACATGGCTGAGGTCTTAAATGAGTACTTTTAATCCCTAGTCACTAAGGAGAAGGTTGTTATAGCTGGAGGCTGTATTTGTGGCAGTGGCATTAAGGAGTTATTAGATGTCTTAGCAGGCATAAATATGGATGAATCCCCAAGATCTGATGATCACAGACAGATATGTGAGCTAAGGGTGGAGATTACCATGAGCAGGTGAGGCGCAAGATGACTAGAAGACTATAAATGTGGTAGCTTATTCAAGAAGATCAGCAGGAATGAGCCAAATAATTACAGGCCAGTTTGTCTGATCTCAATTGTTGGGGAATTATTGGATTTTCTTCCTGTCCTTCAGAAAAACATGGGTCGATCAGTTATAGCCAGGAGACCTATGGAACTAGGGGAACATGGTGTGCAAATCCCAAGACCCCTGAAGGTGGTAGCACAAGTACTGTGTAAAGTTTAAAGTAAATTTATTATCAAAGTACATATTGTTTGTTCATTATGTGCTGCATCGTATGGCATGGGCAATCATGGTCTTTTTGTGACCATGATTGTTCTTGGCAAATTGTTTTTACAGAAGTGATTCACCATTACCTTCTTCTGGACACCCACTACCAATACTCTTCAGAGAATGCCTGGTGTCAGTGGTCACATAACCAGGACTTGTGATATCCACCAGCTGCTCATACAATCATCCACCACCTTCTCCCACAACTTCACGTGATCCTGATCAGGGGTGGGGGGGGGGGGAAAGCTAAAAAGGTCTTACACCTTGCGCAAGGGTGACCTGCAGGCTAGCGGTGGGAAGGAAAGGAGCGCCTTATACTTCCTTTGGTGTAGATGTATCTCCACCCACCACCCAAAAAAGTATGTACATACATGTCACCATGTACTACCCTGAGACTCATTTTCTTGCAGGCATTTACAGGAAAATAAAGAAATACTTTAGAATCAATGAAAATAATTCTGCATACTAATAAAGACTGACAAGCAACCAATGTGCAAAAGAAGATGAACTGTGCAAATAAAACTATGTAAATAAGTAAATAAATAATTATTGAGAAGGTAAGTTGTAGGATCCCTGAATGCAGGTCTGCAGGTTGTGGAATCATAGGTTCTGGAGTAAGTAGATATGGTGGTGAAGAAGTCATAAGGGATACGGAGCTTCATCAGCTGGGGTACAAAGAATAAGTGCACCAGTGAATGATGAACTCAAGAACATCACTGAAGAAACTTCTATCAATAATATAATTCAATGCTAAAGTCGTTGAAAGACAGACTTGGGTGGAATATATGTTACTGGGCACTGATCAGACTACATCTGGCAGTTCATGATTACCTTATGCAAGATCTGTAAACAAACAGAGGAATGGATAACAGAGAGCAGCAATATTGTGACATTCTGATCATTACTGTTTAAATTACAAACAATACTAATGACTAAAATTGAGTCTTAGTTGGTGCCTGTAGTGAACACTGTTGCTGTTTGCCTCCTTTTCAGAACTGAACAAAAACTGTCGAAAGCCCTTTGAACCTCCGAACATCCGGTCAACGTTTCTGGAAGGCGGAGCGAGTGGCCGGCTACCGCGACAATACCATTCTGAAGTTGCCAGCATCAGTGGCCGGTGGTAGCAGTGAACTGGAACTCACAGCTGCCACAAGAGGGACTGACACAAACCCGTGCCTGACATTGAACCTGTGGAGAGCATTCACTGCACAGAGCCCTCCATGTTATAGGAGCTTGGATTACAAAGACCAAAGCCTGATTGATTTTGTGCAAATTGTTGTGCCAAATGGAAAAAAAGAACTGGCTTATCAATATGTATTCCACGGATGCCTTTCCTGTTTCTCCAAATACGGTACCAGTTTATATGCAGATTAGGGAATGTTCATTAACACAAGCTTTCTTGCTCTATTATTTATTAGAGAACAAAAAACTTAAATTATGCACTGAAATGTTAGGTTCTACCACAGATTTAGACTCGAACCACTAATCTAAGTGCATTTTGTGTATAGTTTATTAGCAGGGTGTGAGATGGTAGTACTTCTAGGCAGAGAGACTTGCATATGATTGCCTCAGCATCTTACAGGTCCTGGCTTTCTCGACCTTTGGAATCATTTACTATCCTCTGGTCCTCGAAAGTAGACAGATGCATTTTATTAGGTAAAATGGAGTGGGCATATGCAGGGGCTTGAATGAAACTAGCACCATTCTAGACACTTGTTACAATGCTATATTGTCCAATGTAGCTTGGATACCTAGCCATCAGAAAACTACATTCATCCAATTTCAAATATGGAAACAATGCCTCCAGTCAGTAATTAAACCAGTTGCATTTTACTGCCATCTTAAGCATGTTCGCTACATTGAGAATGCTGATTTTCTGAGCTATAAAAATTGTTATTTTTATATGATATTTTAAAATCATTACTTTTATACAGCCAGATCCATCATTGAAGTACATAGTAATTCCAGCAGAGAAACCACAGGGGAACCATATTTGCCTCATTTGGGTCAATGCCACTGCTTATGCAAACTTCCTCTCGCCTCTGACCATACATCCTTCTAATCCTTTCTTGTGTCTGCCCATCTTCACTTAAATGGATCTCCACCATTCACCTCAGGTACTTCTTGTGAGACCACATTCTCACATCCTCAACGATTTTGGGTTAAGAGTCCTCTCCTGAATTTTGATTGGATTTATTTGGTTCATTGTTCTCACATTCCCAATGACCCTATCAATAAGAATTTGGACAATATCAGTGACATAATTTTACAGGGAAATGTAGATACAAATGCTGCCGGTGTCAGTTGGTTGTTGCTGTCGGTGCTCAGTTTGCACACACAATCAACTCAAATCCTCAGAGCCTCAAATGAGTAAGCACAATCCAAGCTGCACTGGGTGCAATGCTGGTGCAGCTCTATATCGGTACTCTTTTGCAGCTTTCCCATGCAAACTGAACCAGTGACACTGGCAAAACTTGTGCCTTCATTTTCCAATAAAAGCTTTTATTAATAAAATAGTAAGTTAACATGCAAGTTTCTGGATGTACTTGGCAGTGGGAGATGTCAAAAGCAGAAACAGCTGGACGTAAATAGCATGCATGTTTTTCTAGGATCATTTGCAGTTCAGTTTTGAATGTCACGCTTATTACCATATGAAAGTGTTTTGTTGTCTGAGTGCTTTATTGTTGACTCACATGAACATTTTGGACAGGAATAATTGGCCTGCACAATTTCAAAACATAGTGTGCCATTATAGATACAGTTTAGTTTGAAATGCGGGCAGGGAAGGCTAGTTTTTGACATTACTCTGGTCCTGAATTTCCTGGCATACTAAGGTAGCTTTGCCAGTTCATCTCTCAGTTGAAGGAATTCAGCAAATTGGCATGCACTGTGTGAGCCAGAGGTTTGTTCCCAAGGTCCAGTGTTTAGATATTTCCCACTCTTTGACCTCCAACCTGGAGGACTCCATGGTGTCGTCTGTAAAAGTGTTACTGATGGTACATGTAATTAGAAGTTAAGAAGTGACATTGACGAAAATGAAGTCAATTTCCCTCCCATCTATCTTCAAATCCCATCATCCCATTCAAAGGCAGATTTGTTTCACTTCATCAGCATGCCTGAGAAAATGGCTAACTCCTACACTGGTGAGAAGCTATCAGTTCTTCGACTAAGTGTTTTTTTTAATTCAAAAGAGTGTTTGTTCCTTAGCAAGGCCATCTTCAGTGCTTCAGTAGCAGCCTATAACCCAACAAAGTCTCCCGGCAACAGGATCAGTATTTCTCTTCTCTCTTTCTGCGACAATGTTCTTGTTCCTTCTTGTTTGCGCTGTCATTGGTCCCATGTAAGAAGTCTGAAAAAGATATATTTGTACTGTTAGTGGTGGATTTATGAAGTTTTTTTAAAGCCGAAATGAAGGAAGCTTCCAAATGCCTACCTTTTCTCCTGCCCAATTATGTTGAAATTCATGATTGATCTGTTCTGCTTGACCTTTAAAAACAGAGAGAGGTACAGCCACAGCGGCTGAGTTTTATTTATGATACGATAGACACACTTTGTAAAGCTTAAACTGCTAAGCCTTCTGCGTAGGTAGCTTTAGGTGAACTTCATCTTTGCTGCATGAGCGAAATCGGAGATTAAAATATGTGAATAGTTTAAAATTTTCTATTTTCAATGGCAATTATGCATATGGTCTGTAGAGATTTTTAATTGTTGGATTGATTGAAAACAACTTTGCACACTCAAAGGGAAAAAGGCTTTGTTTTGTCACTTTGATATATAAAACTTAGTTTTGTGATTTTTTTTTCAATGATTAGCAACTAAGAGGAAATCCATTATTGTGAATCCCTCTTAACGTTTTCAAGTCAGTAATATCTGTGTACACCAAAGTGAAGGCATTTCAGTTTACAGAAGGTAGACTGAAAGAATTTTCTGTACGAAACACTGGAAGAATATGTGCTTGTCTCACTGCAGTGAGGAGGTGCCATGCTAACCTTGCGTAGGCTAACACCAAGGCACAGTGGCTTTCTAATGGACAAAGTGGTTTGATTATCAGCTTTAGCTGAAGGTTAGCAATAACTCAGTGCCTTGAGTGATGATTTATCTGTAAATATAGCACAGATGTTTATTTTCAGGTTGGGGAGGGGCAGGGAAGGATTTAGCAACCTTTCTATGTCTTTTGATTTTTTTTTACAAAATGATATTGTTTGTGGATAAGCTTTATAAAAGGGAATTTTCAATACAGTTTTATGTTGCATTAAAAGATAATTTTATAAATCAATCTCTGGAGTCTATTGTGTAAATATTTTTTGCATCTGCACACAGCCAAGTATGGATACGTTGAAGGAAAAATTTGCATAGAATGTAGGGAAAGAATGGGAGATTAATGGAAAACTAGATGATCCTGTCAACATGCCAAGAGGGATAATTTATACTTCCAACATTTCTTCATTTAGACAGCGTTTGTAAATAATTCTTAAACTGGGGTTAACTTTTCTTACCTCCTGAACAATGCACATGTCATTTTCATAATTGCCTTGTGTAACTTGTCCTAATTTTACTTGGCCCATCCACTTCATCTGAGATTTAAGATGTTCCAATATGCTGTCATTGTTTGGTAAGTGAGTTGTCGATCATCTTCTGGACTATTATTTAAGCAGATGGGCAACAGCCAGAATTGGTCTTGGAATTGCTTATTTAAAGTCGATGACAGTTGGCCACTGCTAATTTTCCATTTAAACTATCTACATTTATGAACTAAACCTGTTTGAACTCTGCAGGTTATTTAGGGTAGGCCATTAATTTCCCTGCAGCTTCTCTATTCAGTTAGATGATGGCAAAACTCAATTTCCCCATCTTGGTTCCATTTCTCCCGGTTGGCATGTCTAATAAAAGATAATTTAGTCTTAATTTTGAAATTTAAAAAATGGACCCCCAGTCTTATTAGCTTTGCGGAGAGAGCATTACAGAGGTTCATTCCCCTTTGTCGGACTATTCTTAACATTATTCATGAACGTTTTTTCTCTAATGTTAGTTATCCCCCTAGTTATGAGTTGCATAGCCCAAGGCATCTACATTTTCTTAGACAAACTGTCAGAAAGGTGGATAGTTGTACAAAGAAATGCATAGACTGTGTAGCCCCATACCTCATGATTTAATAATCTTAGCCTATAAATTTTCTGGTGAATTTGTAATATACACTCTTAAAACCTCTTATCCTTCCATGGTCCTCGTGCCTATCCATTTGTGCTGTCAGGTGGGAATAAGACATTTCAGATTCAGATTCATTTATCACATGTACAAAGTACTTCAAAATGAATCAATTGTGTTAACAACCAGCACGGCAGCTAAGAATATGATGGGTCGAGCCTGCAAGTGTCATCACACATTTTGGTGCCAACATTGCATTCCACAGAACAACACAAGCAGCGACAGCAAAACAAGCCCCTTTCCCATCCAATGGATACTTCATGTGCTTATAGGATCTGCTTGCCTTGAAGTATACATGTGATGAATGGACACAATCACTCTTCAGATTGTCTCTGCTTCCTCGTGTGAAGCAGGCAGTCCCAAAACCAGTGTCATATACAGATAGGATTAACTGCTCACTCTGAAAGCCCCTGGTTACCCACTGACAGTTCTTGGTATAACGTGCTTTCTGTGGTCTGTCTATCTCTGTAGTGGGTTAATACCAACAAGATGGTTATTAAATTTCTAAGTTCACAGATGGGGAATGTGAACATCAACTCCCATCAATGACAATAGTACAGTCAATCCAGTGATATGGTCACTGTTACTATATCCAACTACATGCATGCATTGCTACACATTTCAGTTCTATTAAACAAAAACCCAACATTGCATTATCCTTAATTTCTGTATATTAATTTTCAAATCTTGTTAGTAGTAAACTAATTTTATTTTGTTTGGGATTAAAGTTAATGACTTCCCCTCCCCCACACTGCGCTCCCATCAATCACAATTTTACACTCACATTTTATCTGTCAATGTTCCTTTGCAATTCACCCAGAATTTTTGATTTATTAATTTCTATTTAACATGATGTTTTTCAGGAGCACAACACACCCATAAACTGAGAAATTACAATGATTCAGGGATGCCACTTAAGGGAGGGAACGTCAACTCAGACCATGAGAGGCCTGCGTCGGGCATTTCCATGCCCTACAAGGCGCAGATTGGAAGTCTGTGTGGGGCGCCACTCCTCGCACAGACTAGAGCAATGTGTGATTAAGTGCCTTGCTCAAGGGCACAAACATGCTGCCACAGCTGAGGCTCCAACTAGCGACCTTCAGATCACTAGGCGAACGCCTTAACTACTTGGCCACATGCCACTCAAAGTCAAAGTAAATTTATCATCAAAGTGTGAATACATATGTCACCATATACTATCTTGAGATTCATCTCTTGCAGGCATTTACAAAAAAAAAGAGAATTTATGAAAAACTACATATAAATAAAGACTGGCAATCAATGCGTAAAAGAAAACAAATTGTTCAAATAAACATCAATTTATAAATAATACTGAGCATGTGCATTGTAGAATCCTTGAGAGTGAGGCTGTATGTCATGGAATCAGTTTGGAATTGTGATGAGTGAAGTTATCCACGCTGGTTCAGGAGCCTGATGGTTGTAGGGTAATAACTATTCCTGAACCTGGAGGTATGGGACCTAAGGCTCCTGCACCTCCTCCTGATGATAGTTGAGAGAAGAGAGCATGGTGTAGATGGTGGGGATCCTTGATAATGGATGCTGCTTTCTTCTGGCAGCACTCCTTGTAAATGTGGTCAATAATGGGGAGGACTTTGTCTATGATGGACTGTTCCGTATCTGTCACTATTTATAGTCTTTACTATTCCTGGGTATTGGTGTTTCCATACCAGGCTGTGATGCAACAAGTCAGGATACTCTCCACTGTACATCTATAGAAGTGTGTCAAAACTTTAGATGACATGCTGAATCTACACAAACTATCCCTGATTTTCAGTGGCACAACTATTCAGAGAGGACCACCATCAATGACTTGGTGATGGGTTGTCTCTGTCAATGAGGGACTCAATTAGACCACCTGCATAAACAAGATTTGGTTTCTCTGCAAGACTGGGTATCTTGTAGAGAATCACTTCTTTCCTGACATTCTGGAGTCTTTCAACTGTCTACAATGGCAGATGTGTGGGGTATAATGGAACACCACACACTCTGTAAGTTTATTGTCATATGCACAAGTACATCTATACACGTGCAATGAAAAACAGCATGCAGCAGCATTACAGGCACTGAGCATCAGATACACAAGATTCACAAAAAATCCAGAAACATATATTGTGTACAATTTTTACATGAAAGAACACAATTAGAACAAAAAATGAAGTGCACTGTAGTGAAGTGTGGTCATAGTGTTGCTATACCATTAAACCATTATTATTAGCACTATTTATAAAATGCACTGCAGTGACTCTCACTACTCCTGTAGCAGCTCCCAAGTCCACAACTACCACTAGGAAGGACAAAGGCAACAGTATGCATGGAAACACCACCACTTCCAAGTCTACGTCAGTTTGACTTGGAAATATATTGTTGTTCCTCTGTAATTCTTGAGTTTGAATCCAACATCTCTTTCCCAAGGCATTGTGAGATCATCTTCAGCAAGACTGCAGTGATTCAGAAAGGAGGTTCACCACCACCTTCCCAAGAGCAACTGGGGATAGTCAATAAATGTCCGCATGGTCATAATGTAGAGAAATGCACCTAATGTCAGGAACATCATCGCAAGAGCACAGGTGGGTAGCAGTACCACTTGCAGAGGTTAACAGAGTGTGTGCATATTCATTTTAGTTTTCCATAAGTTCAATGAGAAGTGGAGTACCTGGAATGCCCTAAAGCATGCCAGTGTCTGTGTTGGTTGGGCAGGGGCTCATGTATTGTCATGTAACCACTTTGCAGTTCCTGATCCTGGGGCTAATCTCAGCAAAGTCCTGAACCATACAACATTTACTTGCATGGTTCAGAACCTTGCTGCAGGCAATCATGAACTTTTCACTGAACCCATTAATGAAAAGGTCAATGACTTTGTTGGCTGGATGTAAGAAGAATTATTGTTTCAGTCCTCCTCTCAAAAGAGAAAACTGTGTTGCTGATTGGTCTTACCTTTCCACTTTGAGCCACCATATACGTGTGAAGTTCAGTGCTTGATGTTTGATATTTGTGGAATGGCCCTTCAACAGAGCATTTTATGGGCTCAGAAGTAGAAGAAAGGATTACATTTATATTGTTTCTTTCATAACCTGATGCTAAAAGCTATATTTTTTGCTAGGTCAGAAAATACTTCTGAAATTAGAACATAGAACATTACAGCACCATACAGAGCCTTCAGCCCACAATGTTGTACAGACCTTTTAACTTACTCTAAGATTAATCTAACCCTTCCCTCCTATGTAGCCCTCAATTTTTCTATCATCCATGTGTTTATTTAAGAGTCTCTTAAATGCCCCTAACCTATCTGCCTCTACCACATTCCATGCACCCACCACTCTCTGTGTAAAAAAAAATTACCTTTGACATCCCCCTATACTTTCTCCAATCACCTGAAAATTACACCCTCAATTTGGCACCATCACCGGTATATCTAAATAAATATTTGGATCTTCATCATTCATTAGTTCATTGTCAAAGGGAGGAGCACTAAACCAGACATCATAACTTTTCCCAGTTTCACTGGAAGGTCTTCAAGCTGAAACATCAACTCCGTTTCCCTTTCCACAGATGCTGCTCGAGTACTTACAGCATTTTCCGTTTTCCTTTCAGATTTCTAACACTTGCAATCTTTTTATTCGTATCACAAGAGGTCTTGCTTAGGTTTAGTCTTTCAGTCCTTTCTATCAGATCTTGAGCGAACACTGAACCACAGGGCAAACTTTAACCTTGGCTGCTTAATAAGTTCTGTGAACAGTGCTTCCCAATTTGTGGTTGCCCATTCTGCCGGCAGCTGAGAGGTTTATCCACTGGTGAGATAACTCACAATCTCTACCCATGTTTCCAGTATGGAAGTGGCCAGGTTAACTTTTGCATCTTTCTTTCCCTTCATTCCCTTGTATCCCTAAGTCACATCTCCCCAAACAGATTCTTTGCTCCCAGTTGAAGGAAGGTCGGCAAGCCCCTGGTGGGCAAAGGAAATGCTTTAAGGATAACATCAAAATCAGCCTGAAGAAATTCAACATTACATCTAAAAACTGCACTCAATGGAATTTAGAAGAATGCGTGGGGATCTCATTGAAACATACCGAATGTTGAAAGGACTAGATAAGGTAGATCTGGAAAGGATGTTTCCTCTGGTGGGGGTATCCAGCGATAAAGGGCATAGCCTCAAAATTGAGGGGCGACCTTTTAGAACAGAAGTAAGGGGGATTTCTTTTTAGCCACAGAGTGGTGAATCTGTGGAATGCTCTGCCACAGACTGTGGTGGAGGCCAAGTCCGTGGGTATATTCAAAGCGGAAGTTGATAAGATTCCTGATTGGTCAGGGCATCGAGGGATGAGGTGAGAGGGAAGGTGTATGGGGTTGAATGGGATCTGTGATCAGCCATGATGAAATGGCGGAGTGGACTCGGTGCGCTGAATGGCCAAATCTGCTCCCGTGTCTTATGGTAAACTGGGAAGACATTGCCTTCAGTAGATACATCTGGATGAAATCTGTTCAAGAGGGAGCTGTGCTACTTGAGAACAACCTCTGCTGTGCCACAGAGAACAAGCAGCTGCTGTGAGAGACTGAACAACTAAAAGATCCAACCACAGCCACCACTTACTCTTGCCCACAATGCATCAGAATATGTTTACAGTGCAGTGGTGGGGTAATAGGTGGTGGTGGTGGTGGGGGCCAGCTAGAATGGTTGATCAGGTTAATTGCCTGGGGGAAGAAACCTGTAAGATGGCTTGAAGTTTTTGTTTTAATAGTCCTGTGGTGCTTTCCTGAAGGGACTTTTTGAATAAGGCAGTTCCCTGCAAGAAAATTATTCTCAAGGTTTTATATGGTAACATATACTTACGTTGATAATAAATTTACGTTGAACTTGAGCTTTTAGAAGGTACAATACTGGGTGGAATACTTTACATTGACCTAGGTGCTAAGTTCAATCACAACAAGGTCTCTCACAGAAATCTATCACTGAACCTACTTCCTGGAACTTCTCCTGTGGGTTAAGAAGGTAGCTCACTGCTAGCATCCCAAGGGCAATCAGAGACAGGCAATAAATTCTGAAAGGCCCCTCAAACCTTTTCTTGTATTCAGTAGGATAATGACCGATCTGGACTTGGCAGCAGCTCCACATTTACATCGGTTCCTCATAACCCTTGACTCCAAATATTCTTTTAAAATTTCTAGTGTCTGTCACTGCAGTTAAGTGAGGCAAATAACAACATCCCAGCTAAAAGTAGTGGCCAATCAATGTATCAAATTAACACTATATCAAAAGTCATATCACATTATTTTTCATAATGGTGTAACTAGATTGTAGTGTAGCTGTTAGCACAATGCTTTACAGCACCGGTTATAAGATCAGGGTT
Organism: Mobula birostris; assembly: GCF_030028105.1. NCBI lineage: Eukaryota > Metazoa > Chordata > Chondrichthyes > Myliobatiformes > Myliobatidae > Mobula > Mobula birostris. The sequence goes on along the minus strand of NC_092390.1, from coordinate 27,819,157 downwards.
CAATTCTAGCCACTGTCTGTAAGGAGTTTGTACATTTTCCCTATGACTATGGGGGTTTCCCCCAGATGCTCCATTTTTCTCTCCCACATTCAAAGAAATACAGATAGGGGTCAGTGAGTTGTGGGCATGCTATCTTAGTGCCAGAAGCCTGGCGGCATTTGCAGGCTGCCCAGCACAATCCTCACCGATTTGATTTCACACAAAAGACACATTTCACTGTATGTTTCAATGTGCAAGCTAAACTTTAAAAACATGAGATATATGTTACAATATTACTAAATGTGACCAGCATGGCAAACTTCCAAACCAGCTTATCCTACTATATTGCCACCAATTTTAATTAATTACTAATTTGAGAAATGGTTGTTGCCTTTAATCCTAGATCAGATTTGTTTTGCTGATAGTGTTGCTAATATATATTGCAGAAGTTCCTGTAACTGGCATCTATTTATTATGAATTTCTTGTCAACAGGTCCGGCTTGTCTAGAAATCTGTAACTTACTTGTTAGACACAAATGGAATTTCCTGCTGCCTGAGTTTTGTAAAATCCATTAACCTTAAATTCAGCGCAAATGTTTTATGTGTATGCAAAAGCTCCAGTGGCAATATTTCAATGTAACACTTGTAGGTTTGCCTGGAAATTCTTTAACAGGACTGTAGTTAAATCAGAGTTTTATTTCCATTGTACCTTTCAGAGAGATGCATTTGCCAGGTTGAGCATTTTAGTTCTTTTCCATATGCAACTTGGTGAAATTATGCATTCTGGAAAGTTAAATCAGTAGTATTAGTAATAATAATAATATCAGTAATAATAATAAGTACTTTACTGATCCATGAGTGGGAACTTATTTCATTACAGCAGCAATATTTCAAAACACACAATTAGCAATAATAATAAATAATAATAATAAAGTACAGAATAATATCTACAATAATAATTTACCAATGTGCAATACTGTGCAATAATAATGAACAAAATAATAAAAGAGAGACTATTGTACTATAACGTATGTTTTCCTGTCGCACAGGGATGAACTGTTGTACATGCTTATTGCATTTGGTAGGAAAGAATTTCTTTAACGATCCTTGTGACAGCAGAGCTAAACAATTCTGTTTGAAAGGGTGCTCCACTGCTTATTGAGTCGGTCATGGACAGGATGCGCCTCATTGTCCATAATAAATAACAGTTTGTTTAGTGACCTCCTCTCCAGTACTAACTCAAGAGAGTCCAGGTTGTAGCCAAGGATGGATCCAGCATTTTTGATGAGTTTATTTACAGGATATACATAGATTATTTTATTTAGTTCTTTAGTTAGAGATACAGCACGATAACAGGCCCTTCTAGCCCAACGAGCCCATGCCACCCAATTACACCCATGTAACCAATTAACTTACAAACCCTAACATCTTTGGAATGTGAGAGGAAACCAGAGCACCCAGCAGAAACCTACACGTTCAGGGGGAGAATGTGCAAACTCCTTACAGACAGTGGCGGGAATTGAACCTGAGCCACTGGCACTGTATTAATGTGACGCTAACTGTTAAGTGACCCAAAAAGTGAATGACACTGAGTAGTGGTGTTGAACAGAGAGACCACAGGGTGCAAGTAAACAGTTCACGGAAAAGGAGGAGACAGGTTAGTAAGAAAGCGGCTTGGCATGCTTACCTTCATTGGTTGAGGCTTTGAGTGTAAGAGCTGAGACATTTCAAAGCATTGGTTAGGCTGCACTTCAAAGTACATTTACTATCAAAGTGTGTATACATTATACAACTTTGAAATTCATCTCCTTACAGGCAGCCACAAAACAAAGAAACCCAAAAGAACACATAAAAAAGACTGTCAAACACCCAAAGAGAGAAAGAAAAAGCAAATTGTACAATCAGTAAAAGTAAGTAAGGAGCATTCAAATAAAAATGAGTCCACAGACACAAAGCCCATAGCAGCCAGAGAAAGCCACAGCTTTGGCTTCTGTTCAGTACTGAGCCACGTAAACGTCGTGGAACAGTGAGCAGAACTGGCCTGATCTTTGCCTCTGATTCCGACACCCTGCCTTTTCAATCCATCTGGCCCGAAGTTTAAATAATCTAAACATTTAGATAAGTTGGAAACATGACCTCACATTCTAACTCTTTATGATTTTGCACTTTATTATATATCTACACTCTACTTTCCCTATTGCTGTTACATTTTATTCTGCATTCTGTTGTTGTTTTAACGTCCTACCTCAACGCACTGTGTAATGATTTGATCCGTATGAATGGTATGCAAGAGAAGCTTTTCATTGTACCTCAGTACTTCCTGTACCTAATAAAGTGACCACTCAGAGTATGCTTTAGGTCTTTTGCTGCAGTAGCCGTTCACTTCAAGGTTTGAAATGTTGTGCGTTCAGAGATACTCTACTGCACACCACTGTTGCAATGGGCGGTTATCTGAGTTACTGTCGCCTTCCTGTCAGCTTAAACCAGTCTGGTCATTCTCCTCTGACAAGGTGTTTTCACCCACAGAACTGGTGCTCACTGGAAGTTTTTCTGATTTTCACACCATTCTCTGTAAGCTCTAGAGACTTGTGTGTGAAAATTCTGGAAAACTCCAAGCAATTTGTCTGGCACCAACAATCATTCCATGATCAAAGTCACTTAGATCACATTTCCTCCCTGTTCAGATGTTTGATCTGAACAACAACTGAACCTCTTGACCGTGTCTGCATGCTTTTATGCATCAAGCTGCTGCCACATGATTGGCTGATCAGATAATTGATTATTGAGCAGCTATACAGGTGTACCTAATAAAATGGTCACTGAGTGTATTTTTTGCTGAATGATGGACTTCAGCAAACCTCTGTTTACTGTAAATAAGTTGTTTTCTTTTCTCCAGTAAGCTCAAATCTTGTTTTGGGATTCATCAGTTCAATATAAATAGAGTGCCACAGAGCGAGACTGTTAATTTCAGTATTCATATTATGAAAAGCTAACTAATTGTAAATCCTTCTGTTGTGCAACTCCGCAGTAACAGGAAATTAAAACATGTGGCTTTTGGATAATAGATTTGCTTCAGTTGTTGATGATCATAACTTTCTATTGCAAATTATAAGTTGCTTTGTTTCATTGGCATAAGAATAAACAAATCTTGATTTTGGCCATACATCCATACCCATGGAGTTAACTCAGACAAGATGAATTGCTGGTAATTGAGCACTGTCCCCTCCTGCGTGCATGATTCAGGTCAGTACATCATCATAGCGATTTGCAGGACAGCGCTGATTCTGCATTTTATTTATATATTCCATTGCATTTTTTAAAATATACCTCTGTTCATTCAGCAGCAGATCAGTTGGCCCATATGATTTAATAGTACACTTTTTTTCCCTTTTCTTATTCCTTTTTTTTTAGTCTCGATTTTCTCTTTGCGATCTGTATCACAAAGTTTTTACTAAGTACAGGGTATTTGATATTTACTAAACATTTTTTCCTGCTGTGGTTCGATTTCAACATTTAAGGTACTGTAAATTTGGATAGGTACATGGATGGGAGGGGATGGAGGGCTATGGTCCAGGTACAGGTTGATGAGACTAGACAGAATAACTGTTTGACATGGACTAGATGGGCCGAAGTGCCTGTATCTGTGCTGTAGTCCTCTATGACTATAAGTTGGAGCTCTGACTTCACAGAAAAGGTATGCATCTTCTTCAGTCAACATGAAAAAGAAGTGCGATTGTCTTTATTGATAACAACCTGAGATATATTAATTGAAAAACAGAAGTAAATCAATTAAAGCTCTTCTTCCCTTCTTTCCAGTCCTGATGAAGGGTCTCAGCCCGAAACATCAATTATTGCTCTTTTCCATAGATGCTGCCTAGCCTGCTGAGTTCCTCCAGTATTTTGTGTGTATTGCCTTAAAGCTAATAGAGATTTGTGAAAGATCAAATTGATTCTTTAATCAATTAATGGAACAGGTTAATAAAAGTAATGCAGTTGATATACAAATAGTCTTTAAAATACTGTTTTCTAGAAATTTTGTATCTTACAGTAATATTGGTCTGTGGCAGCATTCTTTCAAAGTTAATTAAGCATTGCCACATAATGCGTAATAATGAACAGTCATTTCTCAGAGTAGTTTCGTGGTTAGTTGCGTTTGACAAGGGATTTATGCGAGCACCACTGTTCTTGTATGCCCTTAGCATGATTTTGAAGTTTTGCTACTGAAACAATAGATTTCAACAGGTACATTTGATGTCAGAGAAATGTAAACAATATACTGTACATCCTGAAATTCTTTTTCTTCGCAAACGTCCACGAAAACAGAGGAATACCCCAAAGAATGAATGATAGTTAAACGTTAGAACCCCAAAGTGCCCCCCCAGCTCCCCCCCTCACACATAAACAGCAGCAAAGCAATGACCTCCCCTCCCCACCAGCAAAAGAGCATTGGCAACCCCCACCATGCAGCAAAGCATCAATAAAGACACAGACTTGCAGTAGCCCAAAGATCACTCATGCAACATAGCACAGGCTCTCTCTCTCCTTAATAAGGGAAAAAGAAATGTCCCTATTTCACAGCAAGAGGGGATTCATAACAAAACACCTCGCTGATTTATGGTGCTAAAAGTCTGTTGCTTTGCTTTTTCTGAGCTCTGTGCCCAAAGAACTCGGGTCTCTGGGCACACAGTCAGCAGCCAGCTCACTGCTTACGATCTTCTGTCTCCCATGACGTACCAGGCGGTGGCACCGACCTCAAATCCACCTGCATCCAGAGCCACAAAGATTTGGCACCCTGAAGGCGCGCTAGTCTTCCAGGCCGCGTCCTTGGTGTATTGAAAAGTAGCCGGTCGTGAGGCCTCGAAAGCGGGTCCCATTTCCGCAAAGAACCGAAGTCAGCATGTAATTCCAGGTCAGGGTCTTCAAAAGAACCCTAAAAAGGAAAAACAAAGAGATATTAAAGATAGAAATAGAGCTGTGTCTGAAGGTGCAGGCAAAGGAGTTGCTGTCAGGTACCATCATCCTAAGATCTGCCCTCTGTAATCTTCTGCAATATTGCAAAATATGGAAGGGTTTAGGGCAGCAATAAATTTCTAAGAGATATAGGCCAGCTAATAAAATTAGTATATTAGTGCCAGATTAAACTTGATGCAGAATGAAGAATGAAGAGATCAGCTTGGTGGGAAAAATGAGAAAAGGACATTAAACCAAATGGTTCAGGAACTATGACATCTAGGAACAAATCTTTGAAGTGAGGGGACAAGTTGAGAAGGCTGTTACCAAATCCTAATAATAGCATTGGTTAAATGAACATGGTCTTAAGGTATGAAAGCAAGGAAGTGGTTTGAAACTGTCACTAAAGATGTAAATAATAATTTATAAAGTTCCAACAAGATCTTATTCTCTTTATATTTCACTCCATTAATGCTCCTGAACAATTATTTGCTTAAACCTTAGTAGTTTTATTCTGCTCCAAGGTGTACACTCTTAAAATGGTACTATTCATAATATAAGACCTTTCTATTATAATTTTTCAAAACTGCGTTTCTCCGTGCTTCTCCATATTGAATTCCATTTACCAGATTTCTGCCCACTTCTCTTTCTATCCATTATTTATCATCCTGAATTCTAGATCAATCCTCATTATCGGCTATATTGCCAGGTTCCCTGTCAATTGCAGATTTTGTTATATTGCTCCAAGGTGATTATAAACATCTAATCTATAATGTGTACAAAACTGACCTATGACTCACCTCCCAACGAACAGCTCCTGTTTCCCCCTGCTGAGCCAGTTCTCCATCCATCGCACTATTTCTTCCTTAACTGTATGGGCTTAATTGTACTCTCCTGAAGGGGAAATTATTTTCCCCTTAACTGTATTCTAGTTTTTCAAGAAGCTTTCCATGTGATCTAAAGGAATAAACTACCAAAGAGCCATTTTTGGCATATAAATCATCTTGATTTCACTGAAGTAACTCATCAATATTAGCAGTAAAAATCATGTTCTTTCTCCTGAAAAATATGGAACATGGAACATAGAATAGTACAGCACAGTACAGGCCCTTCGGCCCACAATGTTGTGCCAACCCTTAAACCCTGCCTCCCATATAACCCCCAACCTTAAGTTCCTCCATAAATATGTCTAGTAGTCTCTTAAACTTCACTAGTGTATCTGCCTTCACCAATGACTCAGGCAGTGCATTCCATGCACCAACCACTCTCTGAGTAAAAAACCTTCCTCTAATATCCTCCTTGAACTTCCCACCCCTTACCTTAAAGCCATGTCCTCTTGTATTGAGCAGTGGTGCCCTGGGGAAGAGGCACTGGCTGTCCACTCTATCTATACCTCTTAATATCTTGTATAATTCTATCATGTCTCCTCTCATCCTTCTTCTCTCCAAAGAGTAAAGCCCTAACTCCCTTAATCTCTGATCACAATGCATACTCTCTAAACCAGGCAGCATCCTGGTAAATCTCCTCTGTACCCTTTCCAATGCTTCCACATCCTTCCTATAGTGAGGTGACCAGAAATGGACACAGTACTCCAAGTGTGGCCTAACCAGAGTTTTATACAGCTGCATCATTACCTTGCGACTCTTAAACTCTATCCCTCAACTTATGAAAGCTAACACCCCATAAACTTTCTTAACTACCCTATCTACCTGTGAGGCAACTTTCAGGGATCTGTGGACATGTACCCCCCGATCCCTCTTCTCCTCCACACTACCAAGTATCCTGCCATTTACTTTGTATTCTGCCTTGGAGTTTGTCCTTCCAAAGTGTACCACCTCACACTTCTCCGGGTTGAATTCCATCTGCCACTTCTCAGCCCACTTCTGCATCCTATCAATGTCTCTCTGCAATCTTTGACAATCCTCTGCACTATCCATAACATCACTAACCTTAGTGTCATCTGCAAACTTGCCAACCCACCCTTCTACCCCAACATCCAGGTCGTTAATAAAAATCACGAAAAGTAGAGGTCCCAGAACAGATCCTTATGGGACACCACTAGTCACAACCCTCCAATCTGAATGTACTCCCTTCGCCATGACCCTCTTGCTTTCTGCAGGCAAGCCAATTCTGAATCCACCTGGCCAAACTTCCCTGGATCCCATGCGTTCTGACTTTCTGAATAAGCCTACCATGTGGAACCTTGTCAAACGTCTTACTAAAATCCATGTAGATCACATCCACTGCACCACCCTCATCTATATGCCTGGTCACCTCCACAAAGAACTCTATCAGGCTTGTTAGACACAATGACCTTCACAAAGCCATGCTGACTGTCCCTGATCAGATCATGATTCTCTAAATGCCCATAGATCCTATCCCTAAGAATCTTTTCCAACAGCTTTCCCACCACAGACGTAAGGCTCACTGGTCTATAATTACCCGGACTATCCCTACTACCTTTTTTGAACAAGGGGACATTTGCCTCCCTCCAATCCTCCGGTACCATTCCTGTGGACAACAAGGACATAAAGATCCTAGCCAGAGGCTCAGCAATCTCTTCCCTCACCTCATGGAGCAGCCTGGAGAATATTCTGTCAGGCCCCGGGGACTTATCCATCCTAATGTATTTTAACAACTCCAACACCTCCTCTTCCTTAATATCAACGTGCTCCAGAACATCAACCTCTCTCATATTGCCCTCACTGTCATCAAGTTCCCTCTCATTGGTGAATACCGAAGAGAAGTATTCATTGAGGACCTTGCTCACTTCCACAGCTTCCAGGCACATCTTCCCACCTTTATCTCTAATCGGTCCTACCTTCACTCCTGCATCCTTTTGTTCTTCACATAATTGAAAAGAATGCCTTGGGGTTTTCCTATACCCTACTCGCCAAGACCTTCTCGTGCCCCCTTCTTGCTCTCCTCAGCCCCTTCCTAAGCTCCTTTCTTGCTTCCATATATTCCTCAATAGACCCATCTGATCCTTGCTTCCTAAACCTCATGTATGCTGCCTTCTTCCACCTAACTAGATTTTCCACCTCACTTGTCACCCATGGTTCCTTCACCTTACCATTCTTTATCTTCCTCACCGGGACATATTTATCCCTAACATCCTGCAAGAGATCCCTAAACATCGACCACCTGTCTTTAGTACATTTCCCTGCAAAAACATCATCCCAATTCACACCCGCAAGTTCTAGCCTTATAACCTCATAATTTGCTCTTCCCCAATTAAAAATTTTCCTGTCCTCTCTGATTCTATCCTTTTCCATGATAATGCTAAAGGCCAGGGAGCGGTGGTCACTGTCCCCCAGATGCTCACCCACTGAGAGATCTGTGACCTGGCCTGGTTCATTACCTAATACTAGATCTAGTCTGGCATTCCCCCTAGTTGGCCTGTCAACATACTGTGACAGGAATCTGACCTGGACACACTTAACAAACTCTGCCCCGTCTAAACCATTGGAACTAATCAGGTGCCAATATTAGGGAAGTTAAAGTCACCCATGATAACAACCCTCTTATTTTTGCACCTTTCCAAAATCTGCCTCCCAATCTGCTCCTCTGTATCTCCGCTGCTACCAGGGGGCCTATAGAATACTCCCAATAGAGTCACTGCTCCCTTCCTGTTCCTGACTTCCACCCGCACTGACTCAAAAGAGGATCCTGCTACATTACCCACTCTTTCTGTAGCTGTGATAGTATCCTTGTCCAGTAATGCCACCTCTCCTCCCCTTTTCCCCCCTCTCTATCCCTTTTAAAGCACCGAAATCCAGGAATATTGAGAATCCATGGCCACTACGTCATAATTCCATGCATGTATCCAAGCTCTCAGTTCATCACCTTTGTTCCTGATGCTTCTTGCATTGAAGTACACGCACTTTAGCCCTTCTACCTTACTACCTTTACACCCTTTATTCTGCTTCTCTTTCCTCAAAGCCTCTTTATATGTTAGATCTGGCTTTACTCCATGCTCTGTACTTGCAGTTCTTGCATGACCTTTATCCCCCTCCAACACTTTGGTTCCCCTCCCCCTGCAAATCTAGTTTAAACTCCCCAGAGCAGCACTAGCAAACCTTCCCGCAAGGATATTAGTCCCCCTCCAGTTCAGGTGCAACTCGTCCCGTCGGAACAGGTCCCACCTTCCTTGGAACAAGGCCCAGAAACATGAAGCCCTCCCTCCTGCACCAACTCCTTAGCCACGTATTAGCTGCATTACCTTCCTATTTCTAGCCTCTCTAGCACGTGTAGCAATCCTGAGATTGCAACCCTGGAGGTCCTGTCCTTCAACTTTGCACCTAACTCCCTAAACTCTCTTTGCAGGACCTCCTCCTTCTTCCTATCCACGTCATTGGTCCCTACATGGACCATGGCATCTGGCTGCTCACCCTCCCTCTTGAGGATACTGAGAACTTGATCCGAGATATCGCAGACCCTGGCACCAGGGAGGCAACAGACCATCCGGGATTCTTGATCTCTCCCACAGAAGCTCTTATCTGTCCCCCTAACTATTGAATCCCTGATTGAATAAATCCTGATAACGGTCTCCTCTGTAGTTGTCTGTGTGCCCATTACTGGAGGAAGCCAGTCAATACAACTTGAGGGTAGCAAGATAACATAAGAGTTAGTACAATCACTTCACAGTGCTTGCTGTAAGATTGGGGTTCGATTCCCACCACCGTCTGTAAGGAGCTTTTACATTTTCTTCAAGACTGGGTGGGTTTCTTCTGAATGTTCTTGTCTCCTCCCACACTCCAAAGATGCATGAGTTAGGGTTAGCAGATTGTAGGCATGCTATGTTGGAGACAGAAGCCAGCTGACCAGCGCAATCCTCGCTGATTTGATGTAAACAACGCATTTCACTGAATGTTTCAATGTACATGTGACAAATAAAGATAATCTTATTTTATAATTTTACTTTATCTTATCAGCTAGCCCCAGAGAACAGAGCTCTTACCACGACGTGGCTATCCAACCTTATCATCTGATTATTTTGTAAGATCCTCCTGTGGATAACCCTTGGGATTAGGTGTCTGCACAATATAGGATTTGGAAACAGGAAGCTTTCTTAGGCTAAATGGGCTTTTCTCTTTCAATCTTTATACTTGAATAATCATTAATGATTTCTTCTGACTTCATCAGAGAACCACTCAGAAATGTTTTAGGCACATGATTCATAATTTTTCAGTGCCAGTGTTAGTACTGGAAATTGTTTGAATGCTTTCAAATTGGGGCCAGAAGCCAGCATTCTTTTTCTGGACACAACACTTATTTAACTGTTTATTATTGCTTAAGATTTTGACTGAGTGAATTATTCATAATTTTAATAATATCATGACATCACTCTTCGTTATAGAACACAGCTTTTCTCTTTTAAAAGAGTGAAACTATCTTTAGTATATATGTTTTTTTTTACAGATGTCAATGCTTGAATCACTTTAGTCATATTCTATACTGACTCTGCTACAAGAAATATAAGAAATCACATCAACTCAAAATCTTCCTCTATTGGGTATCTTATGCTAATATTAATTCATTTTTTCTGAATCTCTAGCCAATTTTTACAATGTAGTTCTTGGGATCTCTACCTTGTTGTTCTCAGTTATGAATGTTTTCCTTTCACTGAGAGTGTGGTTTGCCAGTCCAGGTCTAACCTCAGCAGCTCTACTTTCTTAGAAGTCTGTGTAGGTTCAGTATGTCACTTAAAACTTGCAAACTTCTATTGATGGAGAGTGGAGAGTAACTTAACTGGTTGCATCATGGCCTGGTATGGAAACACCAATGCCCAGGTGTGGAGAAATCTTTAGAAATTCGTGGATACAGAGCAGTCCAACGCAGACAAAGTCCTCCCCACCACTGAGCTTATTTGCAAGGAGCACTGACACAAGAAAGCAGTACCCGTCATCAACTAGGTCGTGCTCTCTTCTCACTACTACCATTGAGCAGATGGTACCAAACTTATGAACTCTGTAAACACAAGAGATTCTGCAGATGCTAAAAATACAAAGCAACACAGAAAATGCCAAGAACACATTCTAAGAAAAGCTTCTTCCTTCCACCATTAGATTTCTGAACTGTCCATGAACCCATAGAGTCATAGAGAAGTACAGCACTGAAACAGGCCCCTTGGCCCATTTAGTCCATGCCAAAGCCATTTAGACTGCCTACTCCCATCGACCTGCACTGTGACCACAGCCCTCCATATCCCCACTATCCACGTACCTACCCAGACTTCTCTTAAACATTGAAATTGAGCTCGCATGCACCACTTGCGCTGGCAGCTTGTTCCACACTCTCATGACCCTCTGAACGAAGATGTTTCCCCTCACGTTCCCCTTAAACTTCTCACCTTTTACCCTTAATCCAAGACCTCTGGTTGTAGTCCCACTCAACCTCAGTGGAAAAAGCCAGCTTGCATTTACCGTAACTATACCCCTCATTATTTTATATATATCTATCTATCAAATCTCTCAATCTTCTACATTCTAAAGAATACAGTACTAACCTATTCAATCTTTCCTTATGACTCAGGTCCTCCAAAACCGGCAACATCCTTGTAAATTTTCTCCGTACTCTTTTAACCTTGTTTACATCTTTCCTGTATATAGGTGACCAAAACTGCACATAATATTCCACATTAGGCCTCACCAATATCTTATACAACTTCAACATAACATCGCACCTCCTGTACTCAGTACACTGATTTATGAAGGCCAATGTACCAAAGATTTCTTTACGACTCTGTCTACCTGTGACACCACTTGTAATGAATTATAGACCTGTATTCCCAGATCTCTTTGTTCTACCATAATCCTATGTGCCCTACCATTCACTGTGTAAGACCTACCCTGGTTGGACCTACCAAAGTGCAAAACCTCGCACGTATCTGTATTAAATTCCATCTGCCATTTTTCTTGCTGATGCAGATCCCTCTGCAAGCCCTCCGCACTGTCCACTACACCCCCAATTTTGATGTCATCTGCAAATTTGCTGATCCAGTTAACCACATTATCATCCAGATCATTGATATAGATGACAAACAACAAAGAACCCAGCACTGATCCCTATGGCACACCACTCGTCACAGGCCTCCAGTCAGAGAGGCAACCCTCTACTGCCACTCTCTGGCTTCTTCCACAAAGCCGATGTCTAATCCAATTTACTACCTTCTCTTAAATGCTGAGGGACTAAACCTTCTTGACCAATCTCCTATACGGGATCTTGTAAAATGCCTTACTAAAGTCTCAAATACCTTGAACACTACTTTGCTATTCATTTTTACACTATTTGTTATTTTGTAACTTAGAATAATTTTATGTCTTGTACTGTACTGCGGCTGCATAATAACAAATCTCACAACATACAGTATGTCAGTGATAATAAACCTGATTCTGATTGAAGTTTATAAGATTATGAGAGGCATAGACAGAGTAGACAGCCAATATCTTTATCACAGTGTTGAAACATCTAATACTAGAGAGCATGCATTTAAGGTGAGATGAGTAAGTTCAAAGGAGATGTGCAGGGCAAATTTTTACACAGAGAGTAGCAGATATGATAGAGGCATTCAAAAGGATCTTAGGCACACAAATGTGCAGGAAATAGAGGGATATAGGCATTGTGTAGACGGAAAAGATTAATTTAGTTGGGCAGTTGATTACTAATTGGGGCAAATAATGTCATTGAAGTTTAGGTGAAGGTTGAAATGGTGTTTTTGCAAAGTGAAGCCATACACAAAAATATATGTCACTTTACAGAATTAACATACAGTACAGAAGTTGGCCCTTTCAACCCACCTCATCGACGTCGACTGAAATGCCTATCTAGGCTAATCCCATTTGTTGGAATTAAGCTCCTACACATCTATCCCTTTCCTATCTAAATACCTGTTCAAGTGCCTTTTAAATGTTGTAATTGCATCTGTTTCAACCACAGCTTGTTCCAGATAGACCATATAACCATAAGACATAGGCACAGAATCTGACCATTCAGCCCATCGAATCCACTCCACCATTTGATCATGGCTGATTTATTATCCCTCACAACCCTATGCTCCTGCATTCTCCCCATAACTTTTGATGTCCTTACTAATTAAGAACCAATCAACCCCAACTTTAAGTATACCTAAGCTATCACCCTCCATATGGAAAAACTTAACTCCTCAGACCTGCTTTAAGTTTCTCTCCTCTCTTCTCACCTTCTAGTCTGAACTTCCCTGCCCTAGAAAAGTGACTGACTATCTATACCTCTCATAATTCTTTGAATTCCTCAGTCTTCTGTGTTTCATTAAGAACAAACCCAGCTTATCCTGTCTCTCCTAATAATGACACCTCTCATTCCAGGCAGTATCTTGGTGAATCTCACATAGTTTCTCTATCGCTGCTATACCCTTCCTGTAGAAAAGATGACCAGAACTGTATGTAATGCTCTAGCAGAATTCTTGCTGATGGAAGATTAAAATTAGGTGATGGAATCACTTTCATCCATCACCCTAGGAGATCATAAAATATATAACACACAAATGCTGGAGGAACTCAGCAGGTCAGATAGTATCCATCAAGGCCCTTTATCAGTTCTGATACTCTTTCCCTTCTCCTTCCTTTCCAACCCTGATAAAGAGTCATAGCTCAAACTGTTCACTGCTTATTCCCCTCCATAGATGCTGCCTGATCTGCTCTCGTTCTATCCTCAATTGGAAGTATAACTTTCCATGACACTGGCTCAAAATCCTTGAACTCTTACTCAAAAGTGTTGCAGAAGGACTTTCACCAGGAAGAAGACAGCAAAAATGAAGCTCACAGGTAATTACATATAGGCAACACATACTGACGTTGACAATGAACCTCAGCCAGAAAAAAAATTAACTTAAATTATCCTAATATTTTCTCATGTCACCTATTGTCAGTCAGCAGCTGTGTGTGTGTGTGTGTGTGTGTGTGTGTGTGTGTGTGTGTGTGTTGCGGGCGGGGTTCAGGCAGCATTTATGGAATATAATAGCACTCCATTTTATAACTTGGTTGCTCTCTTCATTGATGAACTGTTTTTATTTTAGATTTCTAGTGTTTGCAGCTCATAAGAGTTTGAGCTACATTGCTTAATACATAGATTACAAAGGGCTAGGTCACACAAGAAGACCTAGTAGTCTGAACAATTTTTAGGACTCTTGGAAACGATTATTAAGGGGATCAGAAATAGTGCTATTTGCCTTGGTGAAACATATCTAGGACTATGATTGCTTTAAAATGATGAAATAATTGCAGATGATCTTGTTAAATAACCCATGTGCTCTTCTCACTGCTGCCATCAGGAAGAAGCTACAGGAGCCCTAGGATCCACACCACCAGGTTCAGGAACAGTTATTTCCCCTCAGCCATCAGGCTCTTGAACCAGAAGGGATATCTTCACTTGCCCCATCACTGAGCTGTTCCCACAACCTATAGTCTCACTTCCAAGGACTCTTCTTCTCATGTTCTCAATATTTATTGCTTATTTATTTATTATTTTTATCATTGTCTTCTTTCTTTTTGTATTTGCACAGTTTGATGTCTTTTGCACATTGGTTGTTTGTCTGTCCTGCTGGGTGTGGTATTTCATTGATTCTATTTTGTTTCTTGTGTTTACTGTGATTGCCCGCAAGAAAATGAATCTCAGGGTTGTACGTGGTGACATGTATGTACTTTGAACTTTGAACATTTGGAGTGAATTGAGAGGGCAGAAGGAGAGGCACAACAATCATCATATTCCTGAACAAACTCTTTGAACATGCAATGAGTCTGGATTTGCTATAATCTTTGTAAAAGTGAACTTTTCAAGTTCCCGAGCAATGAGGGCATTTCCACTTACAGGGTTAAGTTACTCACTTATTGAGATTGTGACAACTACTGCATCCTGGTTTGATTACCTTATGAAACTGAAGAGGAATTTCTCATTTGCTGAATTGGCTGGAGTTTTGCTTTGTCTCTCAGGAACAGAGTTTGCCAGAGAGTGGGTGGGAGTTGGAAGTGCTGGCTGGTTTTGGTTTTGTAATACCGGTTTTGTGCTGAATGGTTGTGTGCTGTCAAATTCAGAGCCTGGCTAAACTGTGCCAGTAATCCCCAGAGGAAGCTAGTACAGCTTTGTCTCAAAAACACGCCAGCATTTTAAAATCATCCTAACCCTTCTAACTAGACAAATTAAAGTGATTAATGTTGTTTTGTAGAATGCTGTTCATAGGTTTGTTCAAAAAGTCTGTGACCTTAGAGAAGATGGTTGAATTAACTATGATATTACTCATCTGCAGTAAATAAAATTGCCATGAGTGTAACCTCAATTTGTATGGCGACTGGAAAATGTGAGCTGGAAGAACACTGAGACTCCATGGCTACGGGGGCAAAATTTTCATTCTGTGTGTCATATCCTGGACCTGTACTTGCTGGAGTTTAGAAGAGAGAGGAGGATCTCATTGAATATTGAAAGGCCTAGATAAAGTTGACATGGAGGGGATTTTTCCTTGAGTGGGGGAGTCTAAGACCAGAGGTCACAGTTTCAGAATAGAAGGACGTTCCTTTAGAACAGAGATGAGGAGAAATTTATTTGGCCAGAGGGTGGTGAAGACTATGGAGGCCGAGTCATTGGGGATCTTAAAGCGCAAGTTAATAAGTTCTTAACTAGTAAGGGTGTCAAAGGTTATGGGGAGAAAGCAGGAGTGGGATAATAAATCATCCATGATGGAATGGCGGAGCAGACTTGATGGGCCGAATGGCCTATTTCTGTTCCTATGCCTTATAGCCTTTTAGTCACAATGAAATCACATCAAAAGTCCAAGTCCGCCTTTCTACTGATATACACCAATCTCCTGGTCATAACACAACTAATGCAGACACTGGAGATCTGAAATAAACATGAGTTAGAGGCAGCTGTTCTTTGCATAAACAATCAAATAGAGTATAAATATAAACAAAATATCCTTTATTGAAAACAGTCTCTGAACTAAACTGTTTCAGCACCACAATATTTGAAGTCATACCATGTGATACAAACCAAGTCTTAACTATACATCCACTGTAGCAGTGTCTGTACAGGGACAAACAGCTATCTGTTCACTCCATAGATTTTCAGTAAGGTAGATGTCATTGACCTGAAATACAGTAACAGTGTAGTAATCCAGAATTCCAGTGTTGAAAAATCCTAATACGTTGGCATCTGGCTCACACATTGGTCTGGAATGTGAGTTGGTGATCTATAGTGGAAGTGGGTAGCCAGAGTTGTGAACCGTGGGAGGGTGTGCAACCAAACCTGGGGCTGGGGCCCAGGACATCAGAACGAAAGAGCATGGGTAGGTTTGCAGCTGGAGTCAGGGTTCTGGAACGCTCATGACTGGCTGCTTCCTGCTCAGAGTTCAGTGGAAAATTTATTATACTATTGTGTAATATGTAAATGAAAGTGAAATATGATTTTAAAACATTTTTCTTAGTAACATCCAGTAGTCTGGAAAATCTGCTAGTCTAGTCAGAACCAAAGTCCTTGGGGATGCTGGATTATAGAAAATAGAACACAGAGCACTACAGCACAGTATAGACCCTTCAGCCTACAATGTTGTGCTGACCTTTTAACCTACTCTAACATCAATCTAACCCTTTCTTCCATTTTTCTATCACCCATATGCCTATCTAAAAGTTTCTTAAAAGTCTCTAATGTATCTTGGACTACCACCATCCCTGGTAGGGGGTTCCAAGCACTCATCACCCTCTGATATACCTCCTTCAGTGAAGGAGTGGAGCTTTGAGGCTTTGACTCGGGAGATTCTGGCAGTTCGTCTGTGCAATCAAGATTTGAATAGCTCAGACTCAGCAGAAAGCAGCTGATTGGGCAATTGAGGTCAGGTGACCAAACAGTTTGAAAAGCTCAAACAAATAAATAGAGGGATAGCTCAAGCGAAGTGGCCATTGAGTGAGTGGGCCAGTGAAGGAGTGGAGCTTTTGAGGCTTTGACTCGAGAGGCTTCGATGAGAAGAGGTGGAGGACGAGCTTGCTCCCAGCTAAGTTTTACAATGCCTCCTGAGACAATGATGTGCCTCTCATCTGAGATGTGGCAGTCTTGGGGGAACTCCCCTCTCCCGCAGAGTCACATCTGCCAGAACTGCATACGGCTGGGCGATCTGGAAGACCATGTAAGGAATCTGGAGCAGCAGCTAGATGACCTTTGACTCATAAGGGAGAATGAGGCAGTCATAGATGAGAGCTACAGGGAGGTAGTCACACCTAGGCTGTCGGAAGCAGGTCGTTGGGTGACAGTCAGAGGGGGGAAAGCGAAGGTAAGCAGACAGGTAGTGCAGAGCACCCCTGTAGCCATTCCCCTGAATAATAAGTTTACTGTCCTGGATACTGTTGGCGGGGACGACCGACCAGGTGTGAGCCACGGTGGCAGGGCCTCTGGCACTGAGTCTGACCCGGTAGTCCAGAAGCGTGGGACACAGAAGAGGAGATCTGTTGTCATTGGAGATTCTATAGTCAGGGGAGCAGACAGGAGATTTTTGTGGATGTGAGAAGGACACCCGCATGGTTTGTTGCCTCCCGGGTGCCAGGGTCCAGGGTGTCTCTGACCGGGTACACGACATCCTGGTATGAGAGGGAAAGCAACCAGAAGTCGTGATACATGTTGGGACCAACGACATAGGCAGGAAGAGGGATGAGGTCCTGAAGTGTGAGTTTCGGGAACTAGGCAGAAGGCTGAAGAACAGGACCTCAAGGGTGGCGTTCTCAGGATTGCTGCCAGTGCTACGTGACAGTGATGGT
Organism: Mobula birostris; assembly: GCF_030028105.1. Classification (NCBI taxonomy): domain Eukaryota; kingdom Metazoa; phylum Chordata; class Chondrichthyes; order Myliobatiformes; family Myliobatidae; genus Mobula; species Mobula birostris. The sequence goes on along the minus strand of NC_092390.1, from coordinate 27,801,452 downwards.
AAGAATTGGAGGAGATGACAGTTGAATATGTGGCTGAGGAGTTGGTGCAAGGAGCAGGGCTTTAGATTTTTGGATCATTGGGATCTCTTCTGGGGAAGGTAGGACCTGTACAGATTGGATGGGTTGCACCTGAACTCGAGGGGGAGCAATATCCTTGCAGGCAGGTTCGCTGGCATGGTTTGGGAGGGTTTAAACTAATTTGCAAGGGGGATGGGACCCAGAGCGACACAGCAGTGAAAGAAGTGTATGGAGTAAAGCCAGATCTAACATACAGAGAGGCTTTGAGGAAAGAGAAGCAGAATAAATGGTGTAAAGACAGTAAGGAAGAAGGGCTAAAATGTGCATACCTCAATGCAAGAAGCATCAGGAACAAAGATGATGAACTGAGAGCTTGGATACATACATGGAATTATGATGTAGTGGTCATTACAGAGACTTGGCTGGCACCAGGGCAGGAATAGATTCTCAATATTCCTGGATTTCAGTGCTTTAAAAAGGATGGGGGGGGGAAGGGGAGGAGGGGTGGCATTACTAGTCAGGGATACTATTACAGCTACAGAAAGGGTGTGTAATGTAGCAGGATCCTCCTTTGAGTCAGTATGGGTGGAAGTCACCCATACTTGGGGGTATTCTACAGGCCTCCGGTAGCAGCAGAGATACAGAGGAGCAGATTGGAAGGCAGATTTTAGAAAGGTGCGAAAATAACAGGGTTGTTATCATGGGTGACTTTAACCTCCCTAATATTGATTGGCACCTGATTAGTTCCAAGAGTTTAGATGGGGCAGAGTTTAAGTGTGTCCAGGATGGATTCCTGTCACAGTGTGAACAGGCCGACTAGGGGGAATGCCATACTAGATCTAGTACTAGGTAATGAACCGGGTCAGGTCACAGATCTCTCAGTGGGTGAGCATCTGGGGGACAGTGACCACCGCTCCCTGGCCTTTAGCATTATCATGGAAAAGGATAGAATCAGAGAGGACAGGAAAATTTTTAATTGGGGAAGGGCAAATTATGAGGTTATAAGGCTAGAACTTGCGGGTGTGAATTGGGATGATGTTTTTGCAGGGAAGTGTACTATGGACATGTGGTCGATGTTTAGAGATCTCTTGCAGGGTGTTAGGGATAAATCTGTCCCGATGAGGAAGATAAAGAATGGTAGGGTGAAGGAATCATGGGTGACAAGTGAGGTGGAAAATCTAGTCAGGTGGAAGAAGGCAGCATACATGAGGTTTAGGAAGCAGGGATCAGATGGGTCTATTAAGGAATATAGGAAAGCAAGAAAGGAGCTTAAAAAGGGGCTGAGAAGAGCAAGAAGGGGGCATGAGAAAGCCTTGGCGAGTAGAGTAAAGGAAAACCCCAAGGCATTCTTCAAATATGTGAAAAGAAGGATGACAGGAGTGAAGGTAGGACAATTAGAGATAAAGGTGGGAAGAGGTGCCTGGAGGATGTGGAAGTGAGTGAGGTCCTCAATGAATACTTCTCTTCGGTATTCACCAATGAGAGGGAACTTAATGGTGGTGAGGACAATGAGTGAGGTTGATGTTCTGGAGCATGTTGATATTAAGGGAGAGGAGGAGTTAGAGTTGTTAAAATACATTAGGACGGATAAGTCCCCGGGACCTGACGGAATATTCCCCAGGCTGCTCCACGAGGCGAAGGAAGAGATTGCTGAGCCTCTGGCTAGGATCTTTATGTTCTCGTTGTCCACAGGAATGGTACTGGAGGATCGGAGGGAGGCGACTGTTGTCCCTTTGTTCAAAAAAGGTAGTAGGGATAGTCCGGGTAACTATAGACCAGTGAGCCTTATGTCTGTGGTGGGAAAGCTGTTGGAAAAGATTCTTAGGGGTAGGATCTATGGGCATTTAGAGAATCATGGTCTGATCAGAGACAGTCAGCATGGCCCTGTGAAGGGCAGATCATGTCTAACAAGCCTGATAGAGTTCTTTGAGGAGGTGACCAGGCATATAGATGAGGGTAGTGCAGCGGATGTGATCTATATGGATTTTAGTAAGGCATTTGACAAGGTTCCACACGGTAGGCTTATTCAGAAAGTCAGAAGGCACGGGATCCAGGGAAGTTTGGCCGGGTGGATTCAGAATTGGCTTGCCTGCAGAAGGCAGAGGGTCGTGGTGGAGGGAGTACATTCAGATTGGAGGATTGTGACTAGTGGTGTCCCACAAGGATCTGTTCCAGGACCTCTACTTTTCGTGATTTTTATTAACGACCTGGATGTGGGGGTAGAGGCTGGGTTGGCAAGTTTGCAGATGACACAAAGGTTGGTGGTGTTGTAGATAATGTAGAGGATTGTCAAAGATTGTAGAGAGACATTGATAGAATGCAGAAGTGGGCTGAAAAGTGGCAGATGGAGTTCAACCCGGAGAAGTGTGAGGTGGTACACTTTGGAAGGACAAACTCCAAGGCAGAGTACAAAGTAAATGGCAGGATACTTGGTAGTGTGGAGGAGCAGAGGGATCTGGGGGTACATGTCCACAGATCCCTGAAAGTTGCCTCACAGGTAGATAGGGTAGTTAAGAAAGCTTATGGGGTGTTAGCTTTCATTAGTCGAGGGATAGAGTTTGAGTCGCGATGTAATGATGCAGCTCTATAAAACTCTGGTTAGGCCACACTTAGAGTACTGTGTTCAGTTCTGGTCGCCTCATTATAGGAAGGATATGGAAGCATTGGAAAGGGTACAGAGGAGATTTACCAGGACGCTGCCTGGTTTAGAGAGTATGCATTATGATCAGAGATTAAGGGAGCTAGGGCTTTACTCTTTGGAGAGAAGGAGGATGAGAGGAGACATGATAGAGGTGTACAAGATAATAAGAGGAATAGATAAGAGTGGATAGCCAGCACCTGTTCCCCAGGGCACCACTGCTCAATACAAGGGATGGGAAGTTCAAGGGGGATATTAGAAGAAGGCTTTTTACTCAGAGAGTGGTTGGTGCGTGGAATGCACTGCCTGAGTCAGTGGTGGAGGCAGAATCACTAGTGAAGTTTAAGAGACTATTAGACAGGTATATGGAGGAATTTAAGGTGGGGGCTTATATGGGAGGCAGGGTTTGAGGGTCGGCACAACATTGTGGGCCGAAGGGCCTTACTGTGCTGTACTATTCTACGTTCTATACTTTCCTCCAGTGACCTTAAAATTATTCCCTTGTACTAGCCACTTCTGTCCTGATAAAAAGTTGCTGATTATCCACTTGGACAGTTACTATCAGAACTATTTTTTACCTTTTGCTGAGTCGAGAAGGTTGGGATTAAAAATGACAAATGACAAAATGTGTCCTGATAGATGGAAATCTGAAAGATAAAGATAAAATGGTAGAAAAACTCTGCAGGCCAGACAGCTCTGATGAAGGGTTTTCAATTTAAACATTAACTCTATCTCTCCTTCCTCAGATACTGCCTTTTTTTGCTGGGTTTCTCTGATCTCCTAGTTTAAGATAGTGCTACTGAAGTTGTGTGACAGCTTACTGGTAGATCAGAAGGCAAGAAATATGACTCTAAACATTACTAATAACAACTGTTCTGAAGTACATTGTGGTCAACTATTACTGCAAACAATGAAGAAGCAAGTGGAGTCGAAGCTGGAACGCAGCGTGTTCAAGACGTGGTCGCAAACAGAGTTGGTATAACTGTTGCTGTTGGAGTGAATGATTTGGAGACGATTCGATGCAGAAGAGTTTCGATGCCCGTCCACCTAACCTGGGTGTGAGGCTGGATCGCTACAAGTGCTGAGCCAGTTTGGCGAGATTGAGAACAGCTTTGGGCTGTGCGGTCTGGGTGTGACACTGTGCCGGGATCCAGGTCCTAGAGTGAGGCACTTCTTGGTGCTTGGACAATTTAAGCACCAGCCCAGATAGACTGGAAAGCCCGAGTGCAGAGTCATGAGTTGGGCTGATTTCGCTGGCGCTCCCGCGATGTTCATTCCTCTCTCTGGAGGCTGTCATCGCTGCGAGTTCTGTGGTATTTTTGCCTTGCTAATATGATGAATTTAAGATCGAGGCTTGGGCCTACTACTCTGGTGCTCTGGGCAGCAGATCTAAGGAATCAAACTGGTTCGGAATGTGGTTGTTTACATCTATTGTTTATATGATGTGTGTGTTTCTTTCCCTCCTTCTCAGTGCAGCAGTTATAGTCTCTTTTTTTTAATCGGGTTCTTCAGCTTTCTTGTTTTGTGATTGCCTATAAGCAAACAAATCTCAAGGTGTATAATTTATAAATCCTATGATAATAATTGTACTTTGATCTTTTTTATATTATGATGCTGGGATTTGTGTGGTTGGCTTCTCTTGGAGAGGCTGAAAACTTCACATCACAACCGTCCCCAAGAGGTGTTCTTCAGCTTGGTGGTATGTGCTTTCATATTTTCTGTTTGATGAAGAGAGGGGAGAAGAGAGAATCACTGTGGTGGAATTGGAATTGGAATAGATTTATTATCATTACTCGCCTCAAGGTACAGCGAAAACCCTGTCTTGCCTACTGTTTGTACAGATCAATTGATTACACAGTGCATTGAGGTAGTACAATATACAATAACAATGCAGAATAAAGTGTAACATCAATACAGAAAGCGCAGTGCCAGTAGACAATAAAATGCAAGATCACAACAAAGCAGATTGTAAGCAAGAGTCTATCTTATTGTATTAGGGAAGCATTCAATAGTCATAACCATTGACTATGGGGTAGAAGCTGTTCTTGAGTCTGGTGTCCCCGATTATGTTGGCTACCTTCTATGGTGCGGCAGTACAAATTGCTAAACCTTACTAGAGACAAGTCAAATTTCCTTAGCCTTCTGAGGAAGTAAAGATGTTGGTGTGCTTTCTTGGCCACAGCGTCCTTGTGCTTGAACCAGAAAATATTGTTGGCAATGTTTAAACCTCACAACTTCAGACTCAGCCCCCTTCACCTCAGCATGATGGATGCAGACAGACACCCAACCTGTGGAGTCCTGCCTCAGGCTGGCTCCCACTCAGTGACATATTTATCCAGATAAACAGCAGCTCCACATTCCCCACTAACCATTCCAGATACTGACCTTTACCAACTTAATCAATCATGTGACATCACAGCTAGCTGCATTAACCAATAATGCTGATCTAACACAGCGCCGTATCTCCACACCTCCACTGATTCTACTACCCCCATCCTGTTTACTTGACCATTTATTGCACACCCACCTCAATCAGTCCCCAGTCATTCATCAATTAACACCAGCCTCTGCTAGTTAACAAATTCCTTTCCTCTTTAATCATTGATTCTCTCTGACCAAAATAACTATTAAACCCCTCTCTCAACTAAAAATCACCCCACTGATTATCAGCCCCCTCTGCTCCCTCAACCCTGGCATGTGACTTTCATCCCAAACTCTGATTCAAAGATTCAAAAAACTTTATTGTCATTCTAACCATACATCAGCTCTGCAGGGCAGAATGAGACAGCGTTTCTCAGGGGCAGCGCAATCATAACATAACAAATGCAACACTAAGTAATAAACATAACAATAAATAGTAAAACACAACAGCCACACGTCAGTTAAAATCAGTTATTAAAATCATCCACCTTTAGATGGAACCTAACACTCTTTCAATCCCCGATGCTTTCAAGATCCTTCAGCCATTCTGTGCAACTCTGAGACCAAACCTTAACTCTTGGACATCATCCTGAACAAAGCAATTCACTTAATTGGCACCTTATCCACCATCCCAAATACTCATCTCTTCTGCCACTCTGTCCACTATATAAGCTATCTGCATTAAGTTTTATCTCAGCAATTTTAATAGTAACTCTTAAACCAAGGTTCCATACTAACAAGCCATCTGCCATCTCCAAGTCACACATCATCTCAATTTGGAACTACATTGCTGTTCATTCATTGTCTGTGGGTTTAAGATCAGGAACTACTCACACTGCCGGGAGCACCTTTATCAGAAAATAAGCTGAGAAGGTAGTTCACCACAACCATCTCAAGATTAGTTTGTGATGGGCAACAAATACTGGCTTTACCAGTGATATTCAGTACTAATTATTTACTTCCCAAAAATGAACAAAATAAACAAAGTCACATTTCATTTTGCAGAGTATGAGAAGGTTGTGATCACGTCATTATAGGAAGGATGTAGAAGCTTTAGTCAGGGTGCAGAGGAGATTTGAGGATGCTGCCTGAATTAGACAGCATGTCTTACGAGGACAGGTTCAGCAAGCTAGGGCTTTTCTCGTTGGAGTGAAGGAGGGTGAGAGGAGACTTCACAGAAATGTACAAGGTGATAAGAAGTATAACTCCAGTGGACAGCAGGAGACTTTTGTCCAGAGTGGAAATGGCTAAAACGAGGAGCATAACTTTAAGGTGATTGGATGAAAGTATAGGGAGGCAGCAGAGGTAGATTCTTTACACAGAGAGTGATGGATGCATGGTAAATATACTGCCAGGGGTGGCGGAGGAGGCAGATACATTAGGGCATTTGAGAAAATCTTAAATGTGCATGTGGATGATAGAAAAATAGAGGACTATGTAGGAGGGAGGGGTTAGATTGAGCTTAGAGTAGGTTAAAAGACTAGCACAGCTTTGCGAACTAAATGGCCTTTTCCATGTTTGATTTTTTTTTACAAACATAAGGTATAGAAACAGGAGTAGACCACACATGTCCATTCCACATGTACTTTCATGGTTGATCATCTACCTCAATAGCATATCCTGTCTTTCTCCAGACCCCTTGATATTTTTTGTATAGAGCCGGGAGAGCAGGGTGTGATCTCTACTGCCCTGCAAAGTTATGTCACTGCTTTATGCACCTGGGTTGGGTTTTGTGTTTTACAAGGAGTACTAGTGAATTCTGTTAACGTCATGAGGGCATGACTTTTTGAGGTGGGGGGAGAGTGTACAGGGTCTTTCTTTTGTTACATTCAAAATGGCGATTTTGTTATGTTAATCTGTGGAATGCAGCTTTGTTGTGTTTTAACGCTGCAGAGAGTTTGCGCTAACAGTTTGTTTTACTTTAAATGAGATAACCAGGTTCTATTAGCCAATGGGTGGTTATGTATCGTTTTGTTTTCGGATGCCATGCTGTATGATATGACTGTGGACTGAGTTTTGGCGGGGAGTCGGAGGAGAGACGAGGAGGACGGCGGACGTCCGGGTGGTCCCGAGCCGTGGGTCGACGGAATTCCGGTGGTCGTCTGATGTCGAACTGAGCTCCAATGGTAGCGCGCGAAGAACTTGGACTTTGATAAGTGTTGGCGCCTTTTTTTTCCCATTACATTCTTCTCTGTATCAAATGTATATTAATGTCATAGAATTAGTAATATCTATAAAGTGTATGTGTTAAAATTTACTGGGTGTGCTGGCTGATGATTGATGTTTGTGATTGATTCGGGCGACGACTGACCCTGAGGGGAGTGTTGAAACAGGTGCTGGGCGGGATTTCCCCTAGACATACACGAGCCAATATAACGGAACGTTACATTTGCATCTAGAAATTTCTCCTTAAATATATTTCTCCTTAAAATTCCTCTTTAAACATTTTCAGCAATGTAGCCTTTGCAGCCCTTTGAGCTAATTTCTCCTCATCAGAGTCCTAAATGTCTCACCCTTTAACTGCACACATTACTCAAAATGTGGTCTCCTCAAGGCCCTGTGTAATTGTAGCAAAGACATTATTGGTTCTGGAATTATACTACAGGGAGTAACACTGCACTGCAGGACTTGTACAGTATGTGTCCAGGACAGAGAATTGGGAAGAAAACATCAGACTCTATGCAGCCTGCAAAATGCCTTTTCCAAAAGCTCCCTTCTGGAAAGTGTTACAGGGCTTTTTAAACAAAAAAAATATGACCATGACATTTCTTCCCCCAAGCAGTTAACCTGATCAAACTTCTAGATAACCAGCCCACCTCCTCTATCTATAACCTCAGACACTGCACTGTAAACACTTTAAACCACTTTTTATAATAGTTTTCACTGTAAATTATAATAGTTTTCTGCACATTTTATTTCATATTTGTACTTTAACCTCTAAGCTTATTTTTAATATATTTCTTTATTGTTGTAATTGTTGAATGTTGCTGTTTTTGCTGCATGTTATGGAGCATATCACATCAAATTCCTAAACATGTAAATTAATATGGTGAATAAAGTTGATCCTTGATCCTTGGTGCAGTCATCTTTTATTCTGCCGCCTCCTGACTCCCCCTGCTGGTAAACTAGCACTAATGCAACCCAAGATAGACAAGAAATTTCAGAATATATTAGATTAGATTAGATTAGATTAGATTCAACTTTGTCATTGTGCCGAGTACAGATACAAAGCCAATGAAGTGCAGTTAGCATCTGACCAGAAATGCAAAGAATAGTGTTATTTACAAAATAACTGCAAATAAAAAGTAAGTGCTACAGCATTCAAATATAAAAGTACTGAGACAGTACAATATGTGCAATACTGCTTAGCACTGTGATGTGAGGTTCAGCAGGGTCACAGCCTCAGGGAAAAAGCTCTTCCTGTGCCTGCTGGTGCAGGAGTGGAGGCTCCTGTAGCGCCTATTGGATGGGAGTATAGAGTAAAAAGTCCATGGTTAGGGTGAGATGCATCTTTGATAATGCTTTTTGCCCTGCCAGGCAGTGTTTATGGTAGATGTTCTCAGTGATGGGCAATTGGGTGCCAATAATCCGCTGGGCAGTTTGCACCACACACTGGAGTGCTTTGCAGTCCGATACGGGACAATTGTCATACCACACTGAGATGCAGTTGGTGAGCATGCTCTCAATGGTACAGCGGTAAAAGTCCATCAGTATCCTGGGACAGAGGTAAGCTTTCTTGATGCTCTGCAGGAAATAAAGGCGCTGTTGCACCTTTTTGACCAGGATGGAGGAGTTCAGGGACCAGGTGAGATCCTCGGAAATGTGGACACCAAGGAATTAGAAGCTTGATACATGCTCCACTACAGCTCCCTTGATGTAGATGAGGACATGAGTGTGGCTCCTAGCATGCCTGAAGTCCACAATGATCTCCTTCGCCTTCTGGGTGTTAAGGGCCAGGTTGTTGTCGGTACACCACGCAGCCAGGTGCTGGACCTCGTCCCTGTAGACCATCTCGTCATCCCCTCTATCACAGAACCCATATTCTGTGTATTACTAGTCTGCACCACAGGTATACCAGTTTAGTGCAATATACTACATATATGTATCAGCTGCTACATGCAGAGTACTTTAGTCTAGAAATAGCATTAGGGTCGTGAAATTGAACAGTGAAGATAATATGCAAATCTCATTATGGAAAAAGTCTCAAACAATTGTTTCTTTCAAAGGAGATTGAGAAGGATCTAGAAAAGACATTCAAAGTAGTGAAAAGTGTCAGAGGGCTAGCTGTATAAGTTATATCTACTTTACAGCATGTTGGTTCATAGTTGAGTTGAATATAGAGATAGCATTTCAAAAAGGTTACCACTTTCTCCTTTCTTGGCAAGGATAGATTTCACTTGTATATTGAAAATTACTGATTTTTCTAATGAGAATAAGCATACAGGTGTGGCTGTTTTACAGGTTGAAAAGTATTGATTACAAGGAACCCTTTGGCATAATAAAGCTGTAATAAAAGAAGCAAATTGGAAGAGTTAAATAAGAGAAATGTGAAAACGCTAGGGAAAGGAATGGTTAATATCATACAACAAAAGCTTTAAAATAATTGGAATTCTTTCCCCCTAGATCTTCTCCAGTTCATTCAGCCTTTCAATCTGAACCTTTCACTCTGCTCCTTGATAACGAGACATTTTGTGTGGCCTCCATATGTGCCATCTTCCGAGTTCGTAAGGTGCTGTTCATTTTTCCTCATCGTTCATTTTTGTCGCAGAGTGACATCAAGAAACAGACCTAACAATAAAACGCATGCATGGCAGATGAAAGGTAAAGGACAGGTCATAGAGCATCAAACATAGAACATAGAATACTACAGCACAGAACTGGCCCCTTAGCCCATGATGTTCTGTAGACCTTTTAACCTGCTCTAAGATCAATCTAACCCTTCTCTCTTAACATATCGTCCATTTTTCTACCAGCCATGTACCTATTTAAGAGTTTCTTAAATGTCCCTAATCTATCTGCCTCTATCACCACCCCAGCAAGGCGTTTTGCACACCTACCATTCTCTCAAGTTCAAGTTAAATTATCATTTAACCATACATGTATGTAGCCAAATGAAACAGCATTTTTCCGGGGCACATAGCACAAATAGCTCATATGGTTACAATTTCAGAAAAAAACATACAGTGGCAAAGAACGGAAAACATAGCACAAGCAACACACATAAAATGCTGGTGGAATGCAGCAGGCCAGACAGCATCCATAGGAAGAAACACAGTCAACGTTTCGGGCCGAGACCCTTCGTCAGGACTGATGAAGCACAAGCACAAGCAATGTCTCTTGTTCCTTAGAAGTTTGCAAAGATTCAGCATGACATCTAAAACTTGGGTGATAAACTTCTATAGATGTATGTTGGAGAGTATATTGATTGTTTGCATCATGGTTTGGTATGGAAACACCAATGGCTTTGAATGGAAAAACCTACAAAAAGTAGTGGATACAGGCCAGTCCATCATGACGAAAACCTCTCCCCACCACTGAGAACACCTATGTGGATTAACTTTGCAGGAAAGCAGCATCCAACATCAAGGGCTCCCACCAACCAGGCCATACTTTCTTCTCACTGCTGCCATCAGGAAGGAGGTGCAGAAGCATCAGGACCCACACCACCAGGTACAGGAACACTTATTATCCATCAATCATCAGGCTCTTGAACCAGAGGGGAACCTTACTCAACTTCACTTACCCCATCACTGAACAATTCCCACAATCTATGGACTCACTGTATTGGTTAGGGAATAATGACAAGAAAAAGAAGTCTGTACATGTTCAGTACAGACGCAACCATCGTAGCTCTTCTGGGAACACTGATGCTGCCTCGGCATCAACCGATGCTGATTCTCCCGTGATCTTTAAGTTCTTGAGGCTGTAGCGCTTTACATAGATAGCCAGCATCCCTTACTAGCCTTAAACTCCTTCCTCTCACTCACAACACAAGTAGCGAACGAACGAGATGCGAGGCGAACAATGCTCAAACAACAAGTAATACTTTTAATCATCTCTAGATTACAGTCCCTCTTACTTTACACTCCCTCTTAGCCTTTGAGGAATTGCTTTGACCACTTAATTGCTTTTTAGGAGCCATTTATTCACAGAAACAAAGGGTGCACACAACACAAGTAGCAACCGAACGAGATGCAAGACAAACAATGCTCAAACAACGAGTGCTGGAGAGAGAACTTCCATTTTTTTTTCCGATCCCAATCCGCGGTTGGTTGAATCCATGGATGCGGAACCCGCGGATATGGAGGGCCGACTGTACAGTTATAACCTATTCAATCTCTCGTTATAACTCAGGTCCTTCAGATATCATTATAAATTTTCTCTGCACTCTTTCAACCTGCTTACATCTTTCCTGTTGGTGGGAGACCAAAACTACACAAAATACTCCAAATTAGGCCTCACCAACATCTTGAAGTAGTGCTAGAAAATATGTGAACCCCGTAGAATTTTCTCTATTTCTGTATAAATATGGCCTAAAATGTGATTAGATCTTTATGTAAGTCCTAAAACTAGATAAAGTGAACCCAATTAAATAAATAACACAAAACATTATACTTGTTAATTTACTTATTGAGAAAAATTATCCAATATTACATGTATTTGTTGGAAGAAGTAGGTGAACCTCCGGGCTAATGCCTTCTACAAAAGCTTTTTGGAGTCAGGTGTTCCAATCAATGAGATGAGATTGGAGGTGTGGGTTGTAGAGGTGCCCTGCCCCATAAAAAAGACACACAAAGTCAGGTTACTGACAGAGCCTGCTCTTCTCAGGAAAGATCTATTTATGTGCACCATGCTTCGATCAAAACAATTTTCTGAGGACCTTAGAAAAAGAATTGTAGAGATCCATGAAGCTGGAAAAGGCTACAAAAGCATTTCTAAAGACCTGAATGTTCATCAGTCCACAGTAAGAGAAATTGTCCTCAAATGGAGGAAACTCAGTACTGTTGCTACTCTCCTCAGGAGTGGGCATCCTGCAAAGATCACACCAAGAGCACAACATGCAATGCTGAAAGAGGTGAAAAAGAACCCAAGAGTAACACCAAAAGACCTGCAGAAATCTCTAGAACTTGCCAAGGTCTCTGTTCATGTGTCCACTATAAGAAAAATACTAAACAAGAATGGTGTTTATATAAGGACACAATGGAGGAAACCATTGCTGTCCAAAAAAACGCATTGCTGCACATCTCAAATTTGCAAAAGATCACCTGGATGTTTTACAACACCTCTGGGACAATGTTCTGTAGACAGGTGAGATAAAAATTGAACTTTTTGGCAGAAATGCACATTGCTATGTTTGGAGGAAAAAGGGCACTGCACACCAATATGAAAACCTCATCCTAATTGTGAAGCATGGTGGAAGGAGCATTATGGTTTGGACTGTTTTGCCGCCTCAGAGCCTGAAATACTTGCAACTGTTGAGGGAACAATGAATTCAAAATTGTATCAAAACACTTTACAGGAGAATGTCAGGATAGCAGTCCATTACCTGAAGCTTAATAGAAGTTGGATAATGCAACAAGACAATGATCCAAAAGGCAAGAGTAAATCAACAACAGAATGGTTTAAAAAGAAGTAATTTTGGAATGGTCGAGTCAAAGTCCTGAACTTAACCCATAGAAGTGTTGTGCAAGGAAGCCCACCAACATCTCAGAGTTGAAGCAATATTGTATTGAGGAATGGCCTAAAATTCTTCCAAGCCGATGTGCAGGACTCATCAACAGTTACCGGAAATGTTTGGTTGAGGTTATTGCTATACAAGGGGGTCACACTAGTTACTGAAAGCAAAAGTTCACATACTTTATCCAACAAATCATTGTAATATTAGATCATTTTTCTCAATAAATAAATGAACAAGTATAATGTTTTTTTGTGTTATTTATTTAATTGGATTCTCTTTATCTAGTTTTAGGACTTACATGAAGATCTGATCACATTTTAGGTCATATTTTTGCAGAAACAGAGAGAATTATACAGGGTTTACAAACTTTCTAGCCCCACTAAATACAACTTCAACATAATATCCCATCTTCTGTACTCAATACATTGATTTATGACGGCCAATGTGCCAAAAGCTTTTTTTATGATCCTATCTACTTGTGATGCTACTTTCAATGAATTCTGTACCTGTACTCCCAGATCCCTTTGGTCAACCACACTCACCACCCTACCGTTCACCATGTAAGACCTACCTTGGTTAGTCCTACCGAAGCGCAAAACCTTGCATGTCTGAATTAAATTCCATCTGCCATTTTTCAGCCCATTTTTCCAGCTGATGCAGATCTCTCCACTAGTCACTGGCCTCCAGTCAGAGAGGCAATGCTCTACGACCACTCTCCAGTTTCTCCCACAAAGCCAGTGTCTGATCTAATTTAGTACCTCATCTTGAATGCCGAGCAACTAAACCTTCTTGACCGGCCTCCCATGGGGACCTTGTCAAACGCCTTACTAAAGTCCATGTAGACAACATCCACTGCCTTGCCTTCATCCACTTTCCTGGTAACTTCTTTGAACAACTCTATAAGATTGGTGAGACATGACCTACCACACACAGACATGCTGACTATCTTTAATCAGTCCATGTTTATCCAAATACTTCCAGTACATAATTTCCTGGCTTCTGTTTAGAGCCTTTTTTAAACAGTGGAACGACACTGGCTATCCTCCAATCCTCTAGTAGCTCTCCTGTCACTAAGGATGCTTTAAGTATCTCTGATAGGGCCCTGGCAATTTCTGCACTTACCTGTTGTGGGGTTCGAGGGAACACCTTGTCGGGCCATGTGGATTTATCCACCCTGATTTGCCTCAGGGCAGTAACCACTTCCTCCTTTATGATCTGTACAGGGTCCACAAAGTTGATGTCGATTTGTTTCACTATATACCTGTCTCCTAAGTAACTACAGATGCAAAGAATGCACTTAAGATCTCCCCCATCTGTTTTGGTTCCACATGTTGATTGCCATTCTGGTCTTCCAGAGGACCAATTTTGTCCCTGGCAATCCTTTTGCTCTTAACATAGCTGTAGAATTCCTTAGGATTCTCCTTCACCTTGTCTACTAGAGCACTTCATGCCTTCCTTTAGCCTTCTTGATTTCTTTCTTTATTGTGATTTACTGCGTATGCTCCAGGAAAACGAATCTCAGCGTTGTATATGGTGACATATATGTACTTTGATAATAAACTTACTTTGAATTTTGGAAGTCCCTGAGTGTCATGAATGTAGATTGTCCTGATCCATGTGTTCTTCCACCAAGTGAACACTAGAGAGTAGTACAGAGTGAGCACCAGAGGGCAGCACTGACAGGAGAGGCCAACCTCCAGCCCAAGTACAAACTCCAGTGTGACCAGCAGAGGTCCCTGCTCTCTCCCACACCTTCCCTGTGCGACTACAACAGGCCATTGTGTCCGAAATGACTCAGTGGCCTAGGCCTAGTCCTTGGCACGACTGTGGTATCACTGCTCCCCTGCTGTTGATCTTGAACCAGGCTTGCACTACACTATATTACCAATGTTCAAAAGGGTCTTGAATTCACAAAAAAAACCCGAGATAATCACTCGATCTGTTTGTTAGATCGCATCCGTCTTGGCACAACGGTACACAGGAAGTCCAGGCAACAACACAGCAATGGTACACAATCAGTCCAGCTCCATAACTATCGAGCAATTTATTATCATGCAGTGACCTGAGATCAAAAAAAGACATACAAAATGAACAAATGCACCTTTGACTGGACCTAGATTGGCTGTTGCATCCAAGCACACTGACATCTTACTGGAAGTTGTAAAAAATTTACCTCTGACATTCTCCCTTCCCCTACCTATCCACTTTACAATTATATCCCCTGGTATAAGTCATCTCAGTTCTGTGAAAAAGTCTAACTATCCACATAAAACCAAAAGATTGCAACTTTGAAAATTAAAAAAATGAATGGAACAGCAAAGTGCAGTAGAAGGTGTATGTATTGGGAAATTACATACATCCAGTCTGTGATTCTCTGTTTCTTTATCTTAATGGACAGAAGATATTGAGCAAGGCAGTTCAAATTTGTTGTTCATTCTATTGGCCTACAATGGAATTGCTAAAGTAGATAACTTCTAAGCACTTACAGCACACAAGAGAGGCATTCAATTGTTCAATGGTTCCATTTAATTTCAGAGAATGCATACAATATGCAACCTGAAATTCTTGCTCTTCGCAGACATCCATGAAAACAGCAGAGTACCCTTAAGGATGAGTGACAGTAAAAATATTAGAACCTCGAAGTCCCCCACCTCCCCGAGCAGCAAAATATCGACCCTCCTCTCCCCCACTTACTTCAGCAAAAAGCACCACCCATCAAGCAAGCAATAGCAAAGCCCCCAAGAAAGACCACGATCTGTAGTACAACAGAAACTACTCAGTCACCTGACAATTCGACATACCACAGGCTCTCTCTCTCCAGTGAAAGGGCAGATGGTGAGAGGGGAGACAAAGACAAAACAACACATTGATTTATGATGTTAAAGTATGCTGCGTCAATCTCTCACTTGAGAATCAACCACAAACTCTCCCCCAAATGAGAGAAAGTGAGAGAGAGTGATCCAAGCTCAGAGGCCTCTGACAGCTGATCCGCTGTTTCTGATATTCCGTATTCTCTCGTAATGCTTCAGTCAGCAACACCGGCTCGTTCCCAGGGCCCCAAAGGCGTGCTTGTTATTCAGCAGTTTTTTCCCCTAGTTCTAAATATCCAACTTTTCTACTAAATGCCATTTTCTTGTCTTTGTGACCAAAAAATGAGAGAGTAGAGCCAAAAATCAGGAAACAAAATGAGAAAGCAATGAGAAATAATTATGGTAATGGCTTGTTGGTAATAGAAAGGTGGTATAAAGTTGCCTGTGTTAATTACATGTGAGTGACATCAGTATCCTAAATTGAGCACATGATTGTAGTGTATTTGATATTTCAGTAATATTTAAGTAATATTGTAAATATATTGTTTGATTAAACATTCTTTGTTTATATAATTCATCATAGGTTATATGTAAAAAGTATGTAAGTGGCATACATCATTACACCACCGCATCATATGTGAGCGCCACACTAAAAAAGGCAAAAAAAGTAGACAATATCCTGGCTCCTGTGTTTTCCTTTCAATTAGTTCCTGAAATTACTGGCATGTACCCTGTGACAGGTTAAAGAACCAGCAGAAATGGAAAACACTTTGGAGTCCGGTATTGTTATTAACTAATAATATTTATTAGTAACCATGCAATACAGTAATATAAAATCAGATATATAAAACAGGTTAGCAATGAATATATATATATATATATATATATATATATATATAAAAGTGTGGAAATATATGAAAATCAAGCTTTTTCAAGTCTGGGGGTAAATAGATAGTCTTTTGACAATGAGTAACTTTCAGTTCAGTTCGTGGTGTTGAGTTGAGTAGTAATGGGGAGAGAGAGAGAAAGAGAGATTTGAGTCCTCAGATGAGCTGACGCCATTGACCTTCCTGTTGTCCTCTGAAATCCTTTAAAAGTCACCAACTGTAACCACAACAAAGCGGACCATTTTTCTGTGGTGGAATCGTCAACCCAGGCAAGGGTGGACAAATGGACAACTCCCCATCGGTCACTTCCTTTTCACACTGCAAGAGCCACTGATCGATCCACCTGATCAATCCTCCAAAGACCCACTTTTACTGTGGGCACAACAAAGCTCATTCAGTGTCCAAAAACATGTGCCTGAGGTCTATCATCTGACCTCCTGTTTATTTCACCGTACTGAGTACTAACTGTCATTCAAATAACTCCTTCTTTCTTTGTCTGTGTAAGAAATGCACAAGCGTGCCATTTCCTTGGGAAGTATAAACTTTAAAACAAACTTGAAATGACTACCTACCTATTGAAGCGCAGCACATTTTTTTCAGAAGAGGAGCGAGGCGTCCAAGTTTAAAATAAAGGCAGAAAGTGGACAAAATTAACAAGCAACGTGTACAGCCACAGGTTCATAAATGGTGAGTACCAGAGGATAATAATAAAAATAGCAGAAACGGCTGGCTATGTAGGAAAGAAAGATGCATTCAATTGCACAACGAATAACCGGATGATGTATACTGAACAAATTTAGCAGTACTTTGAAGCAAATGAAATAGTCAATGAAAGACGGGTGCCAGTGCTGCTGAGTGCAATGGGTGGAAAAACATATAGTTTGCTTATAAGTTTAACTACTCCAACCAAATTAGCCAAAATTAGCTTTGCTGATATTGTGAATATAATGCAGGGATATTTAGACATAAAACCATTGTTGAACACAGAACATTTTAGCTTTCATAAATGAAATCAATAGGAAGGGGAGTCTATTTCAGCTTACATGGCTGAATTGAAGAAATTGTCCGTACATTGTCAATTCCGTGATGCACTTGATGCACTGAGAGATCATTCAGTTTGTGGAATCTTACAAGAAAGTATTCAAAAATGTCTCCTAATTGAAGCACAACTCACATATAAAAGAGCAGTTGAAATTGCTGTATCATTGGAAAAATGGAAACAGCAGCCAGAGATGCAATTGAGTTGCATTCAGGAATTAAAGTGAGTGTGAACAAAATTGCAACATCTAAACAGAAACTTACCTGGCCAAACAAATTCTATTAGCATTGTGGCAGGGGCTCACATACACCAGACCAAAGGCGAAACTTGCAGAAAATGCAACAATGTAAAGACATATACAACAAGCATGTCTGGCAGACAAAAACAAATGGACTACATAGTAAAGAAATAAAGATAAAAAGTCAAGTTGCTATTTCAAAAAGAGCACTAATCTGCATGCTGTTGATGAAAAATCTGATAATGATGAGTGTGATACAGGACTGGGTAGCCTTGAATTTTAAAATGTGCAAATAAGCAATATGGTTTATGCCAGAAGTGAACGGCAAATTAATTAAAATGGAATTGGACTGGCTTGGCTGTTTCAGCCATTCCACAAAATGAGTCTGAATGGCATTTCAAAGATAATAAACTGATACCTTCAGGTATCCAACTAAGAACTTTACTAGAGAGAAGATAATTCCTGTGGTAATAATATTCATAATAGTGAAATCCAACTACCAACAACCAACAAGCCACATTAGGGCCAGCATCGTGGGGTTGTGATTGGCTGAGACAGCTATAACTTGATTGGAGATCCGTCTGCCATTTGCATGTCACATCCCCTGCAACAATGTCAACTGAAAGTGAATTAAGAAAGCTACTTGATGATGCGTTCAAGGATGGCACTGGAAAACTCAAATATATCAAGGATAAAGTAGTGTGGAATGCAAAGGCCACACCCAAATTTTACAAAGCCCATCCGATTCCTTATACCATCTGTGATAAAGTAGCTAGTGAGCTAGATCGCATGGAGGCTAAAGGAATTCCTTCCAAGTTTGAGTGGAGCCCATGTGGAGCGAGTGGCAGTGATCCCAGTAGTTAAGAAGGATGTGGCTGTCAGGATCTGTGGTGATTTTAAGGTCACCATCAACCCAGTACTAAAAGTAGATCAACACCCTCCGCCCAGACTAAGGGATGTCTTTGCAAACCTTTCTGAAGAGAAACATTTCAGCAAGGTGGACTTAGCTGAGGCCTACCTACAGATGGAGATGGAAGAGGCGTCCAAAGTGTTTCTCATGATAATCACTCACAAAGGACTTTATGGCTATAATAAGGCTTATTTTTGGAGTAGCATCTACACCTGCACTCTGGCAGAAAACTATGGATCAGGTGCTAAAAAGCTGCCCATGCACTCAATGTTACCTGGATGACATCATTGTTATCAGTGAGGATTACAAAGAACATCTCCAAAATCTAAAGACAGTGTTAAAAAGATGAGAAGATTATGGGCTCAGAGCTCGATGTGACCAGTGTGAACTCTTTAATCAGAGCATCACTTATTGTGGTCACGCCATTGACACACAAGAATTACATAACTATACTGAGAAAATTCAAGCAGTGGTAGATGCCCCAATGCCAAAGGACATGTCACAGTTGTGATCCTTTTTATAATAGGTTCCTGCCAAACCTGGCTACTGTGCTCCACCTGTTGAACTCATAACTACAGATCAGGAAGAAGTGGACAAAGCACAACAAAGAAAATAGTAACGTCTGAAACTATGCTCACACATCATGATCTACGTCATCCAGTGAAGCTTGTCTGTGATGCCTCAGCTTATGGTATAGGTGCAGTCATGTCACACGTCATGAGTAATGGAAGTAAATGCCCCAGAGACTTTACATCATGTTCCCTTATCATGGCAGAGAAAAATTACACACAGATTGACAGAAAAGCCTTGAGTCTGGCTTGGTGTGTAAAAAGTTTCAACCAGAACTTGTATGGGAGAGAGTTTACCCTCATTACTGATCATCAACCACTAGTATCCATTTTCAATCCAGAGAAGGGTGTTCCACTAACAGCAGCAGCACAAATTTAGGTCTCTGTTTCTAGGACACATTTACAAGATCCAATTTTTAGAGGACAATTAATAATCAAAATGCTGATGGATGTCCTATTTACCTTTGGAAAAGGAAATACCTGAAAAATTTACAAAAGGGGACACTCCTCTTGATGTATTCTCTCTAACACAAAGAAAGGTCTCCCTGTTGGAGCAGAGATGATCCGGGGGAACCCGGAAAAGACTCCACTCTATCTCAGGACTACATGGCCAGGCAGTTTGGCTGGAATGTGCAGAAGAAATTCCAGTTGCCCCATTATTACCAGCACTGGGATGAACTTGCCCTTGAGGAGGTTGCCTTAAGTGGGGACTGAGAATTGTACCATCCATGTTGAGAGCTAAAGTGTTAGAGGAGACATATACTAGTCATTTAGGTGTAGTCAAAATGAAAGCATTGTCTCAAAGCTTTATCTGGTGGCCTGGGATATATCAGCAGATTGAATAGTTTGCCATGCACTGTTTGGGATGCCAACACATCCAGAAGATGCCAAGAGCAGTGTCTCTCCAGTCTTGGCAATCCTTGGCAGAGGATTCATGTGGATTTTGCCAGAACATTCATGAGCACAAAATTTTTGGTAGTAGTGCATGCAGCTACAAAGTGGCCAGAAGTGTCCCCAATAGCCTCCACTACAGCATCGCACACTGTTCTCAAGAACTTGTGCTCCATCCAGAACAATTAGTCTGTGACAATGGACCAGTTTCAGTCATTCCTGAAAATGAACGGAATAAGACATATTACATCTGCATCCAGCTGTAAATGGCTTGCCAGAAAAGTTTGTCCAGAGTATAAAGAATGTATTGCAAGCAATGTCAGCAAAACACACTACACTGTATCAGTAGCTTGCCAATTTCCTCTCCACATATCGCAATGCAGCACACTCAACAACCAACAACTCATCACCTATGTTGTTCCTGGGCTGTCCCTTGGGCTCACTCTTGGATCTCCTCAAACCCAATCTCAAAGGAAGTATTCAGGATAAGCAGCTGAGACAGATTGAGGGTTCCTGGACAAGTAGTCCTGGTGAGGGACTACACAGATGATCAAAAATGAGTACTTGAAAAGATAACGGACAGACTGGACTACCCTCTGACACAGTGGAGATTGTGCCTGATGTCATCTGGAAATGGCACATCAATCAACTGCGAAGAGAAGAGTCAATTGTTAGAGAAGAAAGGTGTGCAGAACTGTCAGAACCACTTCCTGCAACTCTTAACAACCATTATGGAGGAGGTCTCAGGACCCAAGATTGTTTCACAGCCACAGTCTCACCTGCTGAGCAGTGTTACCCCTCTTGTCAGGAACGACATTATTCCACAAGAGTAAGGAATCCTCCACCGCAATTAAATCTTTAGGTCTGAATGGGACACTTTAAAATTTATTGTTCTGTGGACATCTATACAGTCAGAACTCTGACGGAGCCATTCAAGGACATCAACTTTCTTCATTTGAAGCTACTCCATTATACTGTTCTGTGGATGTCTATACAGTCAGAACTCTGACAGAGCCATTCAAGAACATCAACTTTCTTCATTTGAAGCTACTCCATTATTGTTCTGGCAGTATGCTTTGGGTTGTTGTCCTGCTGAAAGATGAACTTCCTCCCCAGTTTTTTCTGGCAGAGGCTAACAGGTTTTTATCCAGGATCTCTCTGAATTTAGCAGCATTCAACTTCCTATCAATAAGACCAGATCTCCAGTCCCTGCTGCTGAAAAGCATCTTGATTGTTTTACACGATGCATACTGCTTAGTGCTAAGGCCAAAAAGTTCCACTCTAGTCTCATCCAAACACAAGACCTTCTTCCACATCTTTACAGTATCTTCTAAGTGACACTTTCCAAAGTCTTTACGGGCAAGAATATGTTTTTTTTCAGTCAAGGTTTCTTCCTTGCTATTCTTCCATAAATATCACTTTTCTGCAAGGCCTTAGAGATTGTGGAGCCATGAACTTCACCTCCAGTTGCAGCCACTGGCTTCTGCAGCTCACTCAGAGTGACTGTTGGCATCACAGTAGCCTCTCTTACAAGTGCCATTCCCCAGCGACTAAATTTAGAGGGTCAGCCTGACCAAAGCAGTGGAGCTGCGGGTTCATATTTTTTCCAATTTTTAACGATTGACTGCACTGAGCTCTGAGGTATGTTCAGTACCTTCGAGATGGTCTCTTACTTTTCCTCAAATTTGCGCTTCTCTATTATCTTTTCCCTGACTTGTCTTAAGTACTCTTTTGTCTTCATTTTGGTTTGGTCTGTTTAAAATCTATCATACAGTTGGCCCTTACAGAGGGAGAAGGTATTCATTCTTATGAATTCACTTGAGAACAGGTGAGAGTAGGAATTCGGCACCGACTAGAAGGGCCGAGATGGCCTGTTTCCGTGCTGTAATTGTTATATGGTTATATAAAAAAAACAGCTGATCCTCCAATTTTCTACATCAACAAATTGGGTGGGTTGGTAAGGTAATATACAGTATTGCACCTGAGGAAAGAGAATTACAAAGGTGATGAACACTTTTTCAGCCTCACAATTTTGGTTTTTAATTTTTAGTAAATTGTCATTAGGATTTGGAATTTTTCTGTTGATTTGATATGATGCACAATGTTTTGTAGATTGGCTCAAAAATCCTACTTCAAAATGTTTTAAATTTAGAAGATGAGACAGTAAAATGTGAAAATAGTTGTGAGGGCTGAATACTTTTTCAAGGCACTGTACAATAGATCAATTGAGAGAGTAGGCAAATACATGGCAGATGGAGTTTGATGTGGGAAAGTTACGTATTTTGCTATCAGGAATCAAAAGGTAGGCTGTAACCTAAATGGAGAGAGATTACAGATGAGTGAAATACAGGAAGATCTAAATTTTTTTTTTAGAGATACTGTATGGAACAGGCCCTTCTGGCTCAACAAGCTGCGCCTCCCAGCAACCCATCTATTTAATCCTAACCAGGATAATTTACAATGACCAATTGACTTACTAACTGGTACATCTTTGGACCGCAGGAGGAAACCAGAGCACCTGGAGGAAACCCACGGGAAGAACATGCAAATTATTTGCAGACGGCGTCAGAATTAAACTCCAATGTCCAATGCCCCAAGCTGTAATAGCGTTGCGCTAACCGCTAGATTATTCTTGTGCGCAAATCACAAAACTTTAATTGGCAAGTGCAGCAAGTAATTAGGAAGGCAGATAGTGCAAAGAGGTTGGAGTTTATAAACAGGCAAAAAAATGTTACAATTATATGGAGTACTTTTTAAGCCACACCTGGAGTACAATTTTAGTCCCCATATTGGAGGCGGCTCAAAAGAGATTTACACAGTTAATTTCTGGGAGGAGAGGCTTTTCCTTTTGCAGTGGCTAAAAAAAGAATTAGATTTATATTCTAGGGTGCATGGAAGAATAGATATCAAGATGTTTTCATTAGTGGGGGAATCGTAAAGAAAGGGACATAGTTTACACAATCAGAATGCACTCACATAAAACTGAGGTGCATAGGAGTTTCTGCTGGCAGAGTGTGGTGAGTGTCCTAAGTTCTCTACCCTAGAGAGACCTGATGGCTAAATCAACGGCAACATTTAAGGAGGAAGTAGATAAACTTTTGAAAGGTCAGGCAATTGAGTGCCAGCAGTTTAAGAGAAGACGAGACCTTAGTCACTTCAGCCATGAACATATTGAATGATGGTCAAGGTTTGAGGAGCTTACTTCTGTTGCTACATTTTAATGTTCTAATGTTCCAACCAGAAGGCCAGATAACCCTTACTAATTTGTCTTGGTGGAGTATCACGATAGCATAGTGGTTAGTGTGATGCTATTACCGCTCAGGGTGTTCCGGAGGTCAGGGTTCAATTCCGGCACCATCTGTAAGAAGTTTGTACGTTCTCTCTGCAAGCGCACGAGTTTCCTCCAGGAGCTCTGCTTTCCTGCCTAGTTCAAAGACATACCGGTTAATAGGTTAATTGGTCATTGTAAATTATCCTGTGATTAGGCTAGTGTTAAATAGGTGGGTTGCTGGGCAGTGTGACTCGTGCCGAAAGGGCCTGTTCTATGCTGTGCCCCTAATAAATAAGTAAATAAATAAATAGATTATGACATCCTCCATAAGAGGTTTGCATGTTCTTCCCATAAGGGTGTGGGTTTCCTCCCACATTCCAAAGACCATAAGACCGTAAGACACAAGAGCAGAATTAGGCCATCCAACCTATCGAGTCCGATCCCCCATTCAATCATGGCTGATCTTTTTTTTTCTCCTCCTCAACCCCAGTTCCCAGCCTTCTCCCCGTAACCTTTGATGCCATGTCCAATCAAGAACCTATCCATCTCTGCCTTAAATACACATAACAACCTGGCCTTCACAGCTGCATGTGGCAACAAATTCACCACCCTCTGGCTAAAGAAATTTCCCTGCATCTCTGTTTTGAAAAGGCGCCCCTCTATCCTGAGGCTGTGTCCTCTTGTCCTAGACTCTCCCACTATGGGGAACATCCTTTCCACATCTACTTTGTCCAGTCCTTTCAACATTCGAAAGGTTTCAATGAGATTCCCCCTCGTCCTTCTAAATTCCAGCGAGTATAGACCTTGAGCCATCAAACATTCCTCATACGATAACCCTTTCATTCCTGGAATCATCCTTGTGAACCTCCTCTGGACCCTCTCTAATGCCAGCGCATCTTTTCTAAGATGAGTGGCCCAAAACTGTTCACAATACTCAAGGTGAGGCCTCACCAGTGCCTTATAAAGCCTCAGCATCACATTCTTGCTCTTGTATTCTAGACCTCTTGAAATGAATGCTAACATGGCATTTGCCAAGACGTACTGGTTAATAGGTTAATTGGTCAGTGTAAAATTCTCCTGTGATTAGGCTAGGGTTGAATAGGTGAGTTGCTAGGCAGGGCAGCTCGTTGAGTTGGAAGGGCCTGTTCTACACTCTATCTCTAAAGAAAAAATAAAAATAAAATAAAGACTAGAAAAAAATTGGATTTAGATTCGCTGGGATACCACTGGTTTTGTGGATATGAGAGTAGGAACAACGGGTGGGAAAGAAACGCAGGCCTTCAGTATGCAAGTTCTCACTTTCCTCTTCTGGCTTCACAGAAGCATTGACAAAATCCTTTTGGAAAGGTTTTTTGTTGCTTCTTTTACTTTGTCTGCTTGAATTTCTATCGCTCAGTAGAGCTTAAGAAGAAAAACACTTAACCAAAGCTTGCTGCTAATTAAACATTGTCAAGAAGTTGACCTACAACATTGCTGAAGTAGCCTGCTCAGGAAAATTTTTATTACAATGTGCCTACTGCTCCACTATACACCCAGGTATAAAGGTACCATTGTTTTCATTGAGAATATTAGTACTTTAGAGCATGTAAGTCCAAACTACTGGCTCTTGTCCTGCATTATAAGCTTTAAATATATGCATTCTGCATATTCTGCCCAATGGCAAAAAGAACACCTGTTGGCTCACTCCCATCATTTCTGTCTCTATGGGGCCAAGAACCCATAACAAAAATGGGACAACCTAGTTTATCAGAAAGTCCAGCTGAACTGAGCTTTTGGAGACTGATTGCATTTCAGTATAAATTGGCACTGCATACTACTGAACTTGAGCCAAGTTTTATCTGTGGGACTTGGGAGGAGGCCAGTTTTGAGATTATATCATATTACTGTGTATTTTAGATATTGTGGATTATTTGCTTTCCTTGCCAAAAATGTGATAATTCATAATTTACCGTGATGGGAAATGCTTTGAACTGAGCATTTTCCAGTATCCCAATTAAATCTCTGTGATAATATAACAGGAAAGCTTTCTTGAAAATGAAAGATGTCATTCTCAACACCTATCAAATAATATGTACAAAGTATTTCCGTGCGGTAATTGTTATATGGTTATATAGTACAACAGGACGTTACAAAGAATGGAGTTAAACTTATACAGGCATTTGCTGAGGTCTTGCAACCTTTGACTCTATAATGACCACTAGAAGCTCTTTATGATTTCACTCTTACCTCCCCTTACTTATATAAAAATAAGATCAATGTAGTAATTCTGTTGCAATGAAATTAGTTGCATAAATTTTGGAGCACCACTGTTGCAAACATAAAACAGCCCACAGAATAGATTTAAACATTTGTAAATTGATATATTAACACTGTCATCAAAATGAGCTTGGGTTTGTATAATCAATACTGACCTATCTCTATATGTTAGCCTTTCACTTACGGAGAGGAAGAGAAATTTCTTCAGCTAGAGAGTGGCGAATCTGGAATTCATTGCTACAGACGGCTATGGAGGCCAAGTCATTGGGTTTATTTAAACCAGAGGTTGACAGTTTCTTAATTAGTAAGGGTATCAAAGGTTATGGGGAAAAAGCAGGAGAATGGGATTGAGAAGGAAAGTAAATCAGCCATGATCAAATGGCAGAGCAGACTCGATGAGCCAAGTGGCCTAATTCTGCTCCTTTGTCTTACGGTGTTATAATTGAGCAAATGTAAAGTTCTTGCTATTTCTACTATTACTTAAACTTCGTATTTTCCTTCCAGTACTACTAAAGATGTCTGAGTATCCTCAGTCTGTAGCCCTCACATCTAACAATTTTATTTCAAAATTAAGTCTCAGCAGGCTAAAGGCAGGTTTTAAGTTACAACACTGGGAGAAATTCAAAAGGTTGGGAAGTACCTTAATGCAAGGCAGATAGATACCTGATCAGCAAAGAGGCGGAAGATTACAATCAAGTCTGTCATGATCTTATTAAACAGTGGAATAGAGGGGCTATGTGGCCTAATGTGTATGTTTGTATACTTGCTCTGGATAACTTTTGAGAAGATGCTCTGTGGAGGGAGTAATAGATACCTCAGGAGAGAATAAATAAATATACCTGTACCAAATTGGAACTGGACTGACAATAATTTTTCATCGATTTTACATGAAGTTGCAAATTATAATAAACCTGCTGCTAGTGATTTCCTCTTGTCTGTGGTTGAGATTTTCCTACTTCTTTTCATTGTTGTTGGAACCAGCTAGGAATGCAAAACCAGCTTAAGCTCATATGCTCTGGAATGGTTTCCAACCAATCAAGTGGCTTATTTTTAAATGAGAAGAAACTATGTTAGAAAACAGAGGATATCAAGCTGGGCTAAGAAGTGGCAGATGGAGTTCAATCTAAAGGTGTGAAGTGATCTACTTTGGGAGGTCAAACTTGAAGGCAGAGTACAAGGTTAGTGGCAGGATTCTTAACAGTGTGGAGATTATGGGGGATCTTTGGGTCCATGCCCATAGATCCCTCAAAGTTGCCATATATGTTGATAGGAGGGGTAAGAAGACATGCAGTGTGTTGCCCTTCATTAGTCAGGGAATTGAGTTCAAAAGCCACAAGGTAATGTTGTAGTTCTGTAAAACTCTGGTTAGACCACATTTGGAGTATGCTCTGAAAAAAAAAGGACCAAGCAGGGTATAAAACCAATAACTTTTTTGTTGCTTTTGATTTCCAGAGAGATTAACATTAGCTCTAAAAATTAAAATTCACATCTTGTTCACCTCATTATAGGAAGGATGTGGTAGTTTTAGAGAGGGTATAGAAGAGATTTACTAATATTCTGCCTAGGATAGAGGGCATGCCTTATGAGGATAGGTAAGCAAGATAGGGTTTTTCTCATTAGAGCGAAGGAAGGTGAAAGGTGATGTGATAGAGATCTATAAAATAATAAGAAGCCTAGATAGGTTGGACAGCCAGCGCATTTTTCCCAGGGCAGTACTGGCTGTTATGAGAAGGCATAATTTTAAGGTGATTGGAGGAAAGTATAGGGGTAGAGAATATCAGAGGTAGGTTTATACACAGGAAGTGGTAAGTGCATGGAATTTACTCCTTTCTTTCTTTCTTTTTCAATCTTTTGATTAGTTTCATAATGATAAACATAACATAGTAATAATACAAAGTTATTGGGATTACATTGTTATAATTAACATATTTAAATATAAACCCAGTTGGCACACGGGTATTAAACCTCCCAATCGTACAAGATACAAATATAATATACAAAAATAACATGAAAAAGGAAAGAAAAATATATACCCCAAAAGAAAAACTAATCGAAACAATGCTAACCAACTAAACTACAGAAAGAAAGAAAAAGACATGGGCTGTTGTGTAATGTCAAAAAAAAAACCATTAGTGTCGTCAACTCCACTCCTCTCGACATATATTAAAAAGAAATAGAATAGGTTTGGAAAAGGAATTTACTCCTAGGGGTGATAGTAGAGGCAGGTGATAATGAGGAGGCTTACAGGAATGAGATAGATTGGATGGTTGAGTGGTGTCACAACAACAAGCTTGCACTCAACTTCAGTAAGACCAAGGAATTGATTGTGGACTTCAGGAAGGGGAAGGTGAGAGAACATACACCAGTACATATCAAGGATTCAGCAGCGTCAAGTCCTGGGTGTCAACATCTCTGAAGATCTATCATAGGCTCAAAAATATTGATGCAATTATGAATAAGGCACATCAGTGGCTATACTTCATTAGAAGTTTGAGATCTGATATGTCACCAAGACTTTAGCAAATTTCTACAGACGTACTGTGGAGAGCATTCTAACTTGCATCACTATTTGGTACGGAGGGGCCACTGCATAGGATCGGGAAAAGCTAGAGGTTTGCAAATTCAGCCAGCTCCATCATGGGTACTAGCCTTCCCAGCATTGAGGACATCTTCATAAGGTGATGCTTTAAATAGGTGGTATCCATCATTAAGGATCCCCATCACCCAGGATGTGCTCTCTTCTTATTACTACCATCAAAGAGGAGATACAAGAACCTGAAGCTACACATTCAATGTTTTAGGAATAGCTTCTTCCCCACCACCATCAGATTTCTGAATGGACAGTGCACCAATCCATGAGCACTACCTTTTTGCACTACTTATTTATTTTTATATATATTCCTTATTGTAATTTAGAGTTTTTTATGTATTGCACTGTATTGCTACTGCAAAAACAATAAATTTCACGGCATATGTTAGTGATATTAAACCTGATTCTGATTCTATACAGTAGGGACATTTAAGGGACTGTTTGATAGGCACATGAATGAAAGAAAGATTGAAGGGAGGGAACAGTTAGATTGATCTTGGTGTAGGTTAAAAGGTCAGCCTGGCATCATGGACCACAGGGTCTGTATGTTCAATGTTTTACTTCTTACCTTCACAGGAATATGCTAACTCTGATCTCCTACTATTTCACTTTTAAGCACCTCCTACCAGTCTGATGCTTTGTAGATCCTGCAGATGCTACAGAAATTAGTCATCCTCCAGTTTAAGATCTCAGCTCTAAGTCCAACCTTATCCTTTTTCAGAACATCGCACAAAATGCTGGAGGAACTCAATGGGTCAGGCAGTATTTATGGAGGGAAATGGACAATTCCCTGCATGTCATTTGATTAGACTTTTTCTTATTGAATGTATCCATTGCCAAACACAATTGTGGTGTAAGGTTTACTTCCCATTTATCAGTTATTGTCTGATCTTCTTGTGTGGTCATATAAACCATTTTATTACCATAATGTCTGTAAATACAATTAAACTTCATGTAAACATAAAGGTCTAATCATCACTTCAGATTCAGGTTTACTTATCAAATGTGCGTACAGTGAAATCTATCATTTGTGTTAACAACCAACAAACTCAAGGATGTGCTGGGGATGGCCTGCAGATGTCGCCACATATTCTGGTGCCAACATTGCATGCCCACAATGCTTGGCAGAACAACAAAGAACACAATGAAACAGAACATACCAAACAAAAAAGTGACAATAGAACATACCAAGCAACAAAGCAAATCAAGTTCTATTCCTCCCCACTCAACGCACATACGCAGCCCTCTCACTCTGAGATTGGCCATCTTCTTTGGCTCTGACTTCTCCAGCAGACTCACAGAATTTGCCATTAGGCCTTGACTTTTGGAATTCTGATCCTATGCTCCTGACTTTATAAAGATAAGTTCAATGATGAAGGAGCTGAAGATAGATTGTAAGAATAATAGGGTTAGTGGAAGATTTTGATTTCCCCAGTATTGAATGGGCCACACTGAGTGCTGAGGGCATGAACATGGTGGATTTGTGAAATGTCTCCAGGTAAGTCTCCTAAGTCAATATATAGAGGATCCTACTCGGGAAGGTGCAATACTGGACCATCTCTTAGGGAGCAAGACTGGGCATGAAACTCTAGTCAGGGAGCACTTTAATTCTAGTGACTATAAGGTTTAAGACAATAATGAGAAAAAATAGGACAGACCTACTGGTTAGGATCCTGAACTGGAGCAGGGCTAATTTAAGGCAAATTATATGTGGACCTTGCAGAGGTCAACTGAGTGAGGCTGTTTGAAGGGAGAGGAACAAAAGGCAAATGGGAGGCTCTTAAGAGTGACATATCAAGAGTCCAGGCAAAGTATGTCCAGTTTGTGTGAAGGGTAAACCAGGCTGATGAGAGAGATTGATGCTCTGGTCAAGAAAAAGAAGGAACCATATATTGAATTTAGGGGCAAACAACAGGAATTCTGCAGATGCTGGAAATTCAAGCAACACACATCAAAGTTGCTGGTGAACGCAGCAGGCCAGGCAGCATCTGTAGGAAGAGGTGCAGTCGACGTTTCAGGCCGAGACCCTTCGTCAGGACTAACTGAAGGAAGCATTTAATTTAGGGGATCGTGAATGAGTGAATCCATGATGACTACTATAGGAATGATTAAGAATACTCTTAAGAGGGAAATCAGGAAGTGGATATGAAATTAATCTGGTGGGAAAGGTTAAAAATAACCATAAGAGGTTCTATAGTTATATCAAGAGTAGAAGGGTGGTTAGGGAGAGAGTAGGTCCCCTCAGTGATCAGTAGGACTGTGTATATCTCAATCTACAAGATATGGGTGGGATTTTTAATGAATAATTCTACTCAGTGCTTACAGAGGTGGATAATCCCCAGGGCCTGACTGAGCAGAGGCTCTTGTGGAGATACTTGCTTCATCATTAGGTGAAATTCCATTTACTTAAGTAGAATAGCAAAGACAAACCAGGAAACTACAGGCCGGTCAGCCTGATATCAGCAGTGGGGAAGTTACTAGAGGGAATTCTGAGGGACAAGATCAGCCAGCATTTGGATAGACAGATCCTGATCAGGATTTAGTATGGCTTTGTGTGTGGGAAACTGTGTTTGATGAAGTGGTAGCTAAAATGCATATGAAGGTAGTGCAGTGTATTTGAACTATTTGGACTCTAGCAAGGCCTTCAACAAAGTCTCACAAAGTAGCTGGTCTGGAAGGTTTGGTCCTATGGAATCCAGGGAGAGCTAGTCAGGTGGATACAAAACTGGCTCTGAGGTCAGAAGCAGAGGGTGTGTGATTGAAGACTGTTTCTCGGAATGGAGGCTGGTGACAAGTGGTGTGCCACAGGGGTTAGTGTTGGGGCTCTCATCGTTCATGCAAGTGCATAAGTAGATCAGTAAATTTGCAGATGACACAAAATTAGGTGGTGCTGTTGATAATGAAGGTTATTGTAGATTAATTTGATCAGTTAAGGAAGTAGGCTGAGGAGTGGCAAATGGATTTCAGTGCCAATAAGTGTGGGGTGATGTATTTTAGAAAGTTGTTAGCATTGGACTTGTACTATGAATGGTAGGGTATTGGGGAGTTTAATAGAACTGGGAGGCATAGGAGTACAAGTACATAGCTCATTGAAAGTGGAATTACAGGTAAACAAGGTGGTGAAAAAGGCATTTGGTACACTGGCTTCATCAGTCAGGGTTTTCAGTATAGAAGTTGGAACACGGTGTTGCAGTTGTATAAGTCATTTGTGAGGTCACACGTGGAGTCTATTGTTTTGGCCACCCTGTTATAGGAAAGACATGGTTGAACTGGAAAGAGTGCATAAAAGATTTACAAGTTTCCCCTGCCATCCGAAGGTAGAGCGTTCCTATGAAATAGTTTGTAAGCCGGAATGTCAGAAAGCGAAGAAGCAATTACCATTTATTTATATGGGAAAAATTTGTGAGTGTTCGCAGACCCAAAATTAACCTACCAAATCATGCCAAATAACACATAAAACCTAAAATAACAGTAACATATTGTAAAAGCAGGAATGATATGATAAATACACAGCCTATATAAAGTAGAAATACTTTTCCACAACCATTGCCTGTACTGTTTGCTGTAGCGAAAATCTCACGCAAGCACTCTCGGCAGAAAATCTCATCATGCGCTGTTGGCAGAAACACTCTCCAGTAAACTTTAAGCTATGAAGCTTCCAAATCATACCAAATAATGCATAAAAATACACAGTCGATATAAAGTAGAAATAATGTATGTACAGTGTAGTATTCCTTACGGGAATCAGGAAGACAGCGCCAAGTTGATGATGGTGTGTTAGGCTGAGTCGTCGGAGGTTGGGGTGGTGCAGTGGCCCCCACCCTCCGGGCAGCGAACCGAAACCGATCCGCAAAGCATGCAGGGGTACAACAGTAGCCGGGAGGCACCCAACACATCTTTAAGAAAAAAGCCGAAATAAACAAGCTAATTAATTAGGTGCCGCCCGGCACATAAACGTCGGCCCAGATCAGAGGCGATTGCCGATTGCGTTGCCTCTGATCTGGGCCAACATTTACGTGCTGGGCGGCACCCAATTAATTAGCTTGTTTATTTCAGCTTTTTTCTTAAAGACGTGCTGGGTGCCTCCCGGCTACCGCTGCATTCTCTGCAAATTGGTATCTGTCCGCGGCCTGGGGGGCGGGGTGGTGGGACACTGGGGTGTCATCTCAAAGTCGATCAGGGCAGACAAGTCGTCTCCTCCTATGTCTGCTTGCCTCGATGTCGAAGGCCAAGGTTCGTCGTCTGCTGTGGCTGATGTGGAAGGCTTGAAAAACGACAGTATGCTTGACTGCTTAGCCTCGCGCATTTTTCTATCATACAGTTCTTTGTAAACCATTTTGCAAATATGCCCTAAACCGACGTATCCTTTCAAAATTAAAGTCGTACTTTATCATTGCAGCGAAAATCTCACGCAGTTGCTTCACATTCAGCTCCTGAATGACTTCACTTTCGGTATGTTCACTACTGCATTTGGTTTCAATTGTTATCCTTTCCTCTTCCAATTGCATCAGCTCTTCATCTATCAGTTCTTGTTGATGGGATGCCAAAACCTCTTCAACATCATCTTCGTCAGCTTCCACAAGCCAAACTCACTTTGTCCTTACTTCGTTCACCATGATCGAAGCACCTAATTATGTCTAGTTTTATGCTGTGTAACACCCTTACAAGCTCTTTTAGGCTTTTCCGATACCTTAGAACTCATTTTGCAAACGGATGCGCAAAATAAATCGACATAAAGCACAAATGCTCACAGGCATGTGTTTAAGCAATGCCGGCTAGAATGTCGTTCTGAATCTGGGGGACAGCGGCTGCTCGGGGTGTGCGCTGCCTTTTATCACGTGCTGCTTTTTTTCGTAACAGTGAAAACACCTTCTGTTAGCAAAAACAGGTAACTAATGTAGGTCTTTCATAACAGTGAGGTTTCGTAAAGCGAACATTCGAAAAGCGGGGAACACCTGTACAAGGATGTTGCCAGGATGCAAGATCCTAAATTATAGAGAGAGGTTAGCCAGGCTAGATCTTAATTCCTTGGAATGTAGGAGAATAAGGAATGACTTTATCGAAGTGTTTAAGATTATGAGAGGCATAAATAAAATGAATGGTAACAGTCTTTTCTCCGGGGTACATGAGTCCAAAACTAGGGATATAGGTTTACGGTGAGAGGTGAAAGATTTAAAGGAGACATGAGGGGCAATTTTTTTCATGCAGAAGGTGATGAGTATATGGAATGAGCTGCCAATGGAAGTTGTTAAGGCAGGTACAGCAGTGCCATTTAAGAAGCAGTTGGATAGGTACATGGAGGGGCAGGGCTTGGAGGGATATGGACTGAATGCTGGAAATTGATACCAGGTGGGTGAGAACCAGAGCTGGTTGGCATGGGCTGGTTGGGCCAAAAGGCCTTTATCTGTGTTGTATTGCTCTATGACTCCATAGTTGGGCCTAGGACAGTTGCCTGCAAATGTCTTACAGCTACAATATATCCAGAGGCCAAGACTATTGACCATCAGAAACCACAATCATCAATTTTAGTGCAAAGTATGATCCCAGCCAATTGAGGATTTCCCTTTAATAACCGCTTTAATTTTACTAAAGCTCTTAACACCAAGGGCAGTCACTCTCATCTTGTCTCCTGAATTCCTGGGACTTTGCTCTTTTGTCCATTTTTTGGCCCTAGAAATCTGAAACTGAGTGGCGGTCTAAAGAAAATTGAGTATTACTGAGCAAATTATTGGTGAGTGACTCTTTGTGACTGATTGAGGGTTTGGATAGAGGTCATGATTAATTGGTTTTGGATTTGTCCTGCTTCTTATGAAAAGGATGAAATGGGCCAATTTTATACCTTGCTGGGAAGATGATAAACTGAAACAATATGGCTGGAAATACTGCTAACTCTGGATCACAAGTCATAACATTGTCTCCGTGATACAGGTGAGTGCATAGTCTTAGCTCTGTCCCACTATCCTGGTGTAGAGGTTAAAGTACAGTGCTAGCGATCTCTGATTGGAATTCAGTTCCCGCCGCTGCCTGTGAGGAGCTTCTACATTCTTCACGTGACCATATGTATTTCCTTCCACATTCCAAACATGTATGGTTAGGGTTAGTGAGTCATGGGCATTCTATGTTGGCACTGGAAGTGTGGCAACACTAGTGGCTGCCCAGCATAATTGTGCTGATTTGATTATTTAATTTGCTGCATTTCATTGAATGCTTTGCTGTAGATGTGACAAATAAAGGTAATCTTTACTTTGCTGGGAGATGATAATGAAATGAAATAATATGGCTAGAAATACTGCTAACTCTGCATCACAAGTCATTACATTGCCCCTGTGATACCAGTTAGTGCATAGTTTCAGCTCTGTCCCACTCCCCAGTTTCTTGACATAACACGGAGTAAACAAAATTCGATGAAGACTGGTTCTGTGACGATGAGATAGGTCATCCACACGGCACAATCAGCTTTAGCCTCGTCTTTGTCTCTGCCACTCAGGTGGACTACTTTGGTCATTTAAGCAATGTGCTGGAAAGTAATTCCTCCACAAACATTTTTTTAAGTTCATTTTTTTTTGCATCTAGCGAGTTAATAAATGGTTCTAGGTGGTTGGGGAGTGTTTAACTTGTAACTGAGATTATACATAACTGTGGCATGGTCTATTCCCCTCCAATTTTCCTGGACTTCCTTCAACTGAGAAGAATTGTGCATCTGGATAATGAAATTGAAATGTTTGGCTTAACATTTTTAATGATAGAAGTTTGGATCTGTGGTTTAATTTATATGGGACATCAATAAAAAGAAAGTTTAGTTATTTATTATTTATTTATTTAGGGATGCGGCACAGGAACAAACCCTTCCAGCCCAATGAGCTCGCACTACACAATTACACCCATGTGGCCAATTAACCTACTAACCCGTATGTCTTTGGAATGTGGGAGAAAATCTCCTTAGAGACAGCAGTGGGAATGGAACCCAGGTGACTAGCACTGTAATAGCATTACACTAACCACTGCGCTACCATTCTGCCCAGATAGACAGCAGCTGAGGCCAGGATTGAATGCATGTCCCGGAGCCGTGAGGGAGCACACTATATTTTCCATACCACTGCTATGCACTGTCCCTCATTGATGCGTTTACAACCTAAGTGTAGCCTCAGGCTATTCTATTCATAGGTAGCATGGAAACATGGCCCAACTCACCCATGCTGACAATATCCCTCATAAGGAATAAGATGGAGGGAACTTGCATGAAAGATGGGATAAAATGAATCACTTAATTGCTCTGTTGCATAAGTGTTTATTTTTGAGGTTTTTTTTGGATAATGTAGAATAAAATCTGTCCCTGTTAATTGAGTTGCTTTGTTACTGTAACAGCACATTTTAGGAGTTGAAACTTGAAAATAACCATTTAGAAATTAATTAATTAGACCAAAATTCTGAAAGTGTAATGTGACAAACTAAATATAACTTTTTTTGCATTTTGTCTTGTGATACATTCAATTAGGAAAAAGTGAAATAGTTTGTTCAGTACTTGTAATAAAGTTCACCTGGCATCTATTAATATATCTATCTGGATGAATGTTATTTCAAACTGTTAACACCCAGTGATAAAGAATTAATTTCTACACCCCACCCAAGAAAGGTTTTGAGGCATGCATGAGGTTTAGCTAACAGTGAAAGACCATAATAAAATTTGAGAATCAGAGCTTTCTGAGCCAAGGAAATGAAACGATGCCACCTTGTGTTCACCAACATCAGGACAAATATTCCAATCAAATCAGTCGAGCACTTTGCTGTCCACCATAAAAGGCCAGTTTTCCCAGTGGCCACACATTTTAATTCTACTTCCCCATTCTGACATGTTGACCTATGGCCCTCTCTACTTCCACGATTAGACTATTCTCAGGTTGAGGAGCAACACCTCAAATTCTATCTGGGCAGCCTCCAACCTGAAGGCCTGAACATCAATTCTGATAATTTCTTTCCCTCCTCCTCCTCTCCATTTTTCATTTCTCTCTTCTGGCTACCCTCTTCCCACCTGTCCATCATCTCCCTCTGTGCCTATTCCTCCTTCTCTTTCTCCTACGCTCCACACTCTTATCAGATTCCTTCTACTTCAGCCGTTTAACTCGTCCACCTATCACCTCTCAGCTTTTCACTTCATCTACCCTCCCCCATCCAACTACCTTCCCCCTCACCTGGTTTCCTCTATCACCTGCCAGCTTGTACACTTTTTCCACCTCTCACCTTCTTATTCTGGCTTATTACCCTTTCTTTTCCAGACCTGATTAAGGATTTCAGCTTGAAACTTCAACTGATGATTCCTCTCCAGCAATGCTGTCTGACCTGCTTGGTTCCTTCAGTATTTTGTGAACAGGGAAGAGTAAAGAACTAAATCAAATCAATATTTGGTGTGATACCCTTTGCTTTTAAAACTATATGAATTCTCTTTGGTACACTGTCATGCATCTCTATAAGAAAATTGGCTGGTAGGTTGTTCCAAACATCTTGGGGAACTTGCCACAGTTCTTCTGCAGACTTTGGCTGTCTTGCTTACCCCTGTCTCTGCAGGTAATCCCAGACAGACTGGAAGATGTTGAGAACTGGGCTCTGTGGAGGCCATACCATCTGTTGCAGAACTCTTTGTTCTTTTCACTGAAGATAGTTCTTTATGTCTTTGGGCCATGTGTTTGGGGTCACTGTCCAGCTGTAGCAGATTATTGTGATCGATCAGATATGTCTGATGGTATTGCGTGACGGATGAGAATCTGCTTATACTTCTCAGCATTGAGGATTCCATTAACTCTGACCAGATCACCAGCTCCATTTTCTGAAAAGCAGCCCCAAGCCTCCAGGGAATCTTTGCCATGCTTCTCTAGCAGCTGCACATTCATCCATGTCGCACTCTCCAGCTCTTCTACAGACAAGCACTTTATTTCTTTTTTTGCATCTAGCAAGTGAATAAATGGTTCGAGGTGGGTAGGGAGTATTTAACGTAATTGAGATTACATATAAAACTATGGCATAGGCTACATTGTCTACCCCCTCCAATTTTTCTGAAGTTCCTTCAGCTGAGAAGAATTGTGCATCTGGATGGAGAAACTGAAATGTTTGGCTTAATGCTTTGAATGATAGAGGCAAACATTTCAAATTTTGACTCATCATGTCAGAGATCTTGCTGCAATTGTTCAGCACCCCAGTCCTTGTGTTTCTGTGTGTAGGTGAGTCTCCTGGCTTTGTTTCCACTTTGTAGGGGTGCTATTTTGGTAGCAAGTGCTCTGGATTGATGAGGCAAAATTTGAAATTTTTAGCTCAAACAGAAGGCAATTGTCCATAGAAGAGCTGGAGAACACTACATGAATGAGTGTCAGCAGCCAACAGCGAAGAACAGCGGAGGATCCCTGCAGGTTTGGGGCTGCATTTTTGCAAAACCTGTAGGCGATCTGGTCAGAATTAATAGAAGCCTCGATGATGAGAAGTACAGGCAGATTTTCATTCATCACGCAATACCATCAGGGAGTCATCTGATTGGTTCCAACTTCATTCTGCAGCAGGGCAATGATCCCAAACACACAGCCAAGGTCATAAAAATAACTATTTTCAGCAAAATGAACAAGGAGTTCTACAACAGATGGTGTGGCCTCCACTGAGTTCTGATCTCAACATCATCAAGGCTGTCTGGGATTACTGGAGAGATAGAAGCAAGTGAGACAGCCAAAGTCTGCAGAAGAACTTTGGCAAGTTCTCCAAGATGCTTGGAACAACCTACCAGATGATTTTCTTATAGAGCTGCATGTCAGTATACCAAAAGAATTCATGCAGTTTTAAAGGCAAAGGGTAGTCACACCAAATATTGATTTCATTTAGTTTTTCCACTGTTCAATACTCTTTATAGTAATTTTTTTGATATTCAGAAATGTTTCATTTCATTACTTTTGAAAGCATCTTTGCTTTACAGAAGTTGCCTTACATGTGTCTAAGATCATTGCACAGTACTGTATATCCTCGACATAGGAAAACAATGCTTGACAAAGTTAATGATAGAGAAGTTGTATATAAGGCTGGATGGGTACATGGCCCTGCATGGGTGGTATGGTATGTTAGATTTTGATAATTTTATATCTTTCCCCATCCTGC
Organism: Mobula birostris; assembly: GCF_030028105.1. Taxonomy (NCBI): domain Eukaryota; kingdom Metazoa; phylum Chordata; class Chondrichthyes; order Myliobatiformes; family Myliobatidae; genus Mobula; species Mobula birostris. Next base: position 27,763,108 of record NC_092390.1, on the reverse strand, counting down.
CAATTGTGACCATTAAAAGAATCAGCCAAAACTAAAATCTGCAAAACAAAATCCCATACCTATTTTGACTCCCTTCTGCAATATATCTCAGGGAATGTGGCTTTCGTTACAGAGCCCAACCAACGGTTCTTAAAGCTAACGTGACACTCAAGAGAATGGGACTGCTCTTCCTGCCAGTACAACTGTGGAGCACTGTCAGTCTGTGATCTCTTGGATGGTTGACTTTGTCTATGGAGGCACCGTAAGTTCTTCCTGAAATGAAATTAAATGGAATATCTTTATTGTCATTGCATAGTACAATTTGTCATGCACCAATACAGCAAAAATAAGTTTGCAACTCTCGTAATCAATGCTGTAAAACAACAAATAAAATAAATAAATAAAATCAAGTAACCAGCCAGTACAAGCAATGTCCAGCAGTACAAAAGCACAACTCAGGTGCATGACAGCCATAAAACCAGTATTAAAAGTAGCATATAATGATTCATCACTCTAAGATCAAACTAGAGAGGTCATTGGTTTAGCCTCTTTAATTATACATGCCAGGCATTATGCCTGTAGGGTGGCAATAGCCAATGGCTGTATTACACTCAGAATCTGGAGGCATAAACAAGCATAAATTGTTAATTTTGATCCAACACCCAGCTTTTACCACCAAAGGTCAAGAAGAAACTGGAGGATTTCTTATCGAGCAAGAGAAAACTCTCTATCTCTGCAGTGATTTTAAGCTTCCTGGTTGAGGACAGTGGTCAAATACTGGTATGCGTCTTTACATAGGTGTCTTTAGCCCTCGCAGAGATACTTCAGCACAGAGCATCATCTCTCTAGATGGCATGCATCAGGGATGTACTTCCTCCACAAAGAATTCTCAATGGCACGCAGTAGTCTTGCTCTCTGTATGAGTTGCCTGTCTTTTACTGAGACCTTTTTAAAGAGACATGGTCATCTCCAGTCAAAATGCTCCCTGCAGGGAGGTGCTCTGGATGCCCTGGTGCAGGACAAGGGAAGGACCGGATGGTAGAGGAGTAAGCTTCATGTCACGGAGACCCATGGTTATAACTACTGGCAGTCCCATTATGACACGTTTGGAAAGGGTCCACGTATATGGGGCAATTCTGTCTGAACCAGAATTCTGGGTGTTGTACAATAAACCAGAATTGATTGGAGAGCTTAAGGTAAAAGAACCCTTAGGGGAAAGTGATCATAATATGATAAAATTCACCCTGAAATTTGAGGAGAAGCTAAAGTCAGATGTATCAGTATTACAGTGGAGTAAAGAAAATTACAGAGGCATGAGAGAGGAGCTGGCCAGAATTGATTGGCAAAGAACACTGGTAGGATGACGGCAGAGTAGCAATGGCTGGAATTTCCGGAAGCAATTTGGAAGGCACCAGATATATACATCCCAAAAAGGAAGAAGTATTCTAAAGGCAAGATGACACAACCATGGCTAACAAGGGAAGTCAAAGCCAACATAAAGGCCAAAGAGAGGGCAGAAGATAGAACAAATATTAGTAGGAAGTTAGAGGATTAGGAAGCTTTTAAATACCACAGAAGGTAACTGAAAAAGTAGTTAAGAAGGTAAAGATGGAATATGAAAGTAAGCTGAAAATAATATTTATGAGGATACCAAAAGTTTTTTCAGATACATAAAAGTGGATATTGAACCGCTGGAAAACAATGTTGGAGAGGTAGTATTGAGGGACAAGGAAATGGCGGACGAACTGAAAAAGTATTTTGCATCAGTCTTCACCATGGAAGACACGAGCAGTATGGTGGAAGTTCCAGGTGCCAGGGTTCTTTAAGTATGTAAAGTCACCGTTACTAGGGAAAAGGTTCATGGAAAACTGAAGGGTCTGAAGGTAGATAAGTCACCTGGACCAGATGGTGTACAACCCAGAGTTCTGAAAGAGGTGGCTAAAAAGATAGTGGAGACATTAGCAATGATCTTCCAAGAATCACTAGATTCTGGCATGGTTCTGCAAGACTGGAAAATTGCAAATGTCACTCTAAAGAAATTATAGGCCAGTTAGTCTGACCACAGTGGTGAGGATATGGTTTCAAGATATATGGAGGTTCATGATAAAATAGGCCATAGTCAACATGATTTCCTCAAGGGAAAATCTTGCCTGACAAATCATCTGGAACTCTTTGATGAAATAACAAGCAGGATAGACAAAGGAGATTTGGTTGATGTTGTGTACTTGGATTTTTAGAAGGTGTTTTACAAGGTGCCACACATGAGGCTGCTTAACAAGTTATGAGCCCATAGTACTGCAGGAAAGATCCCAGCACGGATAAAGTAGTGGCTGATTGGCAGGAGGCAAAGAGTGGAAATAAAGGGAGCCTTTTCTGGCTGGTTGCCGGTGACTAGTGGTATTCCACAGGGGTCTGTGTTGGGACTGATTCATTTTATGTTATATGTCAATGATTTGGATGATGGAATTGATGGCTTTGTTGCAAAGTTTGCAGACGATACAAAGATAGATGGAGAGGCAGGTAGTTTTGAGGAAGTAGAGGCCCTACAGAAAGGCTTAGATAGATTAGTAGAATGGGCAAACAAGTGGTAGATGGAATACAGTGCTGGGAAATGTATGGTCATGCAACTTTGGTAGAAAAAATTAAAGGGTTGACTATTTTCTAAATGGAGAGAAAATACAAAAATTTGAGGCACAGAGGGATTTGGGAGTCCTTGTGCAGGATTCCCTAAAGGTTAATTTGCAGATTGAGTCTGTGATGAGGAAGGCAAATGCAACTGTAGCATTCATATCTAGAGGACTGGAAGATAAAAGCAAGGACGTAATGTTGAGTGTTTATAAAGCACTGCTGAGGCTTCAGTTGGAGTATTGTGAGCAGCTTTGGGCTCCTTATCTTAGAATGGATGTGCTGAAACTGGAAAGGGTTCAAAGGAAGTTCATAAAAATGATTCCAGGATTAAACAGCTTGTCAACTGATGACCATCTGATGGGTTCGGGCCTGTATTTACTGGATTTCAGAAGAATGAGGAGTGACCTTACTGAAACCTATTAAATGGTGAAAGGCCTTGTTAGAGTGGATGTGGAGAGGATGTTTCCTATGGTGGAAATGTCTAAGACCAGAGAACACAGCCTCAGGATAGAGGGGTATCCTTTTAGACTGGAGATGAGGAGGAATTTCTTTAGCAAGAGTAGTGAATCGGTGGAATTCGTTGCCACAAGCAACTGTGAAGGCCAATTCTTTAGGTATATTTAAGGCACAGAGGTTGATAGATTCTTGACTGGTCAGGGCATGAAGGGACATGTGGCAAAAGCAGTAAATTGGGGCTGAGAGGAAAAATGGATCAGCCATGATGAAATGGCAGAGCAGACTCGATGGGCCAAATGGCCTAATTCTGCTCCTATACCTAATGTTCTAAAAATGCTGGAGTAACTCAGTAGGTGAGGCAACATTTATGGAGAGGAACAGTCAAGATGTTTTGGATGGAGACCTTTTATCAGGACATGTAAATTTCCTTGTAAATCTCTTCTACATCCTCTCCAGCTTATAGAACATAGAACATAGAATAGTACAGTACAGGCCCTTTGGCCCACAATGTTGTGCCGACCCTTAAACCCTGCCTCCCATATAGCCCCCCACCTTAAATTCCTCCATATACCTGTCTAGTAGTCTCTTAAATTTCACTAGTATATCTGCCTCCACCACTGACTCAGGCAGTGCATTCCATGCACCAACCACTCTCTGAGTAAAAAACCTTCCTCTAATATCCCCCTTGAACTTCCCACCCCTTACCTTAAAGCCATGTCCTCTTGTATTGAGCAGTGGTGCCCTGGGGAAGAGGCGCTGGCTATCCACTCTATCTATTCCTCTTAATATCTTGTACACCTCTATCATGTCTCCTCTCATCCTCCTTCTCTCCAAACAGTAAAGCCCTAGCTCCCTTAATCTCTGATCATAATGCACACTCTCTAAACCAGGCAGCATCCTGGTAAATCTCCTCTGTACCCTTTCCAATGCTTCCACATCCTTCCTATAGTGAGGTGACCAGAACTGGACACAGTACTCCAAGTGTGGCCTAATCAGAGTTTTATAGAGCTGCATCATTACATCGCGACTCTTAAACTCTATCCCTCCACTTAAGAAAGCTAACACCCCATAAGCTTTCTTAACTACCCTATCCACCTGTGAGGCAACTTTCAGGGATCTGTGGATATGTACCCCAGATCCCTCTGCTCCTCCACACTACCAAGTATCCTGCCATTTACTTTATACTCTGCCTTGGAGTTTGTCCTTCCAAAGTGTACCACTTCACACTTCTCCGGGTTGAACTCCATCTGCCACCTCTCAGCCCACTTCTGCATCCTATCAATGTCTCTCCGCAATCTTCGACAATCCTCTACACTATCTACAACACCACCAACCTTTCTGTCGTCTGCAAACTTGCCAACCCAGCCTTCTACCCCAACATCCAGGTCATTAATAAAAATCACGAAAGTAGAGGTTCCAGAACAGATCCTTGTGGGACACCACTAGTCACAATCCTCCAATCTGAATGTACTCCCTCCACCACGACCCTCTGCCTCCTGCAGGCAAGCCAATTCTGAATCCACCTGGCCAAACTTCCCTGGATCCCATGCCTTCTGACTTTCTGAATAAGCCTACCATGTGGAACCTTGTCAAATGCCTTACTAAAATCCATATATATCACATCCACTGCACTACTCTCATCTATATGCCTGGTCACCTCCTCAAAGAATTCTTTCAGGCTTGTTAGAAACAATCTGTCCTTCACAACGCCATGCTGACTGTCCCTGATCAGACCATGATTCTCTAAATGCTCATAGATCCTATCCCTAAGAATCTTTTCCAACAGCTTTCCCACCACAGACGTAAGGCTCACTGGTCTATAATACCTGGACTATCCCTACTAACTTTTTTGAACAAGGGGTCAATATTCACCTCCCTCCAATCCTCCGGTACCATTCCCGTGGACAACGAGGACATAAAGATCCTAGCCAGAGGCTCAACAATCTCCTCCCTCGCCTCGTGGAGCAGCCTGGGGAATATTGCGTCAGGCCCTGGGGACTTATCCGTCCTAATGTATTTTAACAACTCCAAAACCTCCTCTCCCTTAATATCAACATGTGCCAGAACATCAACCTCACTCATATTGTCCTCACCATCATCAAGTTCCCTCTCATTGGTGAATATCAAAGAGAAGTATTCATTGAGGACCTTGCTCACTTCCACAGCCTCCAGGCACATCTTCCCACCCTTATCTCTAATTGGTCCTAACTTCACTCCTCTCATCCTTCTTTTCTTCACATAATTGAAGAATGCCTTGGAGTTTTCCTTTACCCTACTCACCAAGGCCTTCGCATGCCCCCTTCTTGCTCTTCTCAGCCCCTTCTTAAGCTCCTTTCTCGCTTCCCTATATTCCTCAATAGACCCATCTGATCCTTGCTTCCTAAACCTCATGTATGCTGCCTTCTTTCACCTGACTAGATTCTCCACCTCACGTCACCCATGGTTCCTTCACCCTACCATTCTTTATCTTCCTCACCAGGACAAATTTATCCCTGACATCTTGCAAGAGATCTCTAAACATTGACCACATGTCCATAGTACATTTCCCTGCAAAAACATCATCCCAATTCACACCCGCAAGTTCTAGCCTTATAGCCTCATAATTTGCCCTTCTCCAATTAAAAATTTTCCTGTCCTCTCTGATTCTATCCTTTTCCATGATAATGCTAAAGGCCAGGGAGCGGTGGTCACTGTCCCCCAGATGCTCACCCACTGAGAGATCTGTGACCTGACCTGGTTCATTACCTAGTACTAGATCTAGTATGGCATTCCCCTTAGTCGGCCTATCCACATATTGTGAAAGGAATCTATCCTGGGCACACTTAACAAACTCTGCCCCGTCTAAACCCTTGGAACTAATCAGGTGCCAATCAATATTAGGGAAGTTAAAGTCACCCATGATAACAACCCTGTTATTTTCGTACCTTTCCAAAATCTGCCTCCCAATCTGCTTCTCTGTATCTCTGCTGCTACCAGGGGGCCTATAGAATACCCCAATAAAGTAACTGCTCCCTTCCTGTTCCTGACTTCCACCCATACTGACTCAAAGGAGGATCCTGCTACATTACCCACCCTTTCTGTAGCTGTAATAGTATCCCTGACCAGTAATGCCACCCCTCCTCCCCTTTTTCTGCCCTCTCTATCCCTTTTAAAGTACTGAAATCCAGGAATATTGAGAATTCATTCCTGCCCTGGTGCCAGCCAAGTCTCTATAATGGCTACTACATCACAATTCCATGTATGTATCCAAGCTCTCAGTTCATCACCTTTGTTCCTGATGCTTCTTGCATTGAAGTACACACACTTCAGCCCTTCTACCTTACTACCTTTACACCCTTTATTCTGCTTCTCTTTCCTCAAAGCCTCTCTATATATTAGATCCGGCTTTACTCCGTGCACTTCTTTCACTGCTCTATCGCTCCGGGTCCCATCCCCCTTGCAAATTAGTTTAAACCCTCCCGCACCATGCTAGCAAACCTGCCTGCAAGGATATTGCTCTCCCTCAAGTTCAGGTGCAATCCATCCAATCTGTACAGGTCCCACCTTCCCCAGAAGAGATCCCAACGGTCCAAAAATGTAAAACCCTGCTCCCTGCACCAACTCCTCAGCCACGCATTCAACTGCCATCTCCTCCAATTATTACAATCACTGTCACGTAGCACTGGCAGCAATCCTGAGAACGCCACCCTTGAGGTCCTGTTCTTTAGCCTTCTGCCTAGTTCCCGAAACTCACACTGCAGGACCGCATCCCTCTTTCTGCCTACGTCGTTTGTACCAACATGTATCACGACTTCTGGTTGCTTTCCCTCTCGTACCAGGGTGTCGTGCACCCGGTCAGAGACATCCTGGACCCTGGCACCCGGGAGGCAACAAACCGTGCGGGTGTCCTTCTCACGTCCACAAAACCTCCTGTCTGCTCCCCTGACTATAGAGTCTCCAATGATGACAGCTCTCCTCTTCTCCGTCCCACACTTCTGTACCACCGGATCAGACTCAGTGCCAGAGGCCCTGCCAACGTGGCTCACACCTGGTCGGTCGTTCCCGCCAACAGTATCCAGGACGGTAAACTTATTATTTAGGGGAATGGCTACAGGGGTGCTCTGCACTACCTGTCTGTTCACCTTCGCTTTCCCCCCTCTGACTGTCACCCAACGACCTGCTTCCGACAGCCTAGATGTGACTACCTCCCTGTAGCTCTCATCTAAGACTGCCTCATTCTCCCTTATGAGTCGAAAGTCATCCAGCTGCTGCTCCAGATTCCTTACACAGTCTTCCATATCGCCCAGCCGCATTCACTTCTGGCAGATGTGACTCTGCGGGAGAGGGGCGTTCCCCCAAGACTGCCACATCTCACATGAGAGGAACATCATCGTCTCAGGAGGCATTGTAAAGACTAACCTCTATCAAGCTTGTCCTCCGCCTCGTCTCGTCGAAGCCTCTCGAGTCAAAGCCTCAAAGCTCCACTCATTCACTGGCTTGATGCTGTCTTTTCTATAACACGATGACCACAACTGTACACAATACTTCAAGTACAGTCTCAACAATGACTTATTTGACTGCAACATAATGTCCATATTCCTAAAGTCGATGCCCTGACAAAGGCTACCTCTTAGAAATGCCCTCTGTGCTGTTCCATACCACATGGGGATGTTTCCTATATGGGCTGCTCCTGTATATGCCTTGTCCTTGGCTGTTGTCCGAACTCCCCATGGTAGTCCATTCTGCTTTCTGGCAGCAACTTGGATCCTTCTTGGAGGTCTTTTTGCACTGGAGCCCTCCCATTTTATATTAGGGATCTGGACAGCAGGATGCTTCCAAGAGTAGCCCTATAGTAGTCCTAGATGATTTTAAGATAGTTCAGGAATTCTGGGCTCAGACTGCCATTTCTGTAGCTGGGAGGAGTTTGCCTTCCACATTTATATGGAATGTAAGAAGCAGCAATCTCTGCCTGAGCATTTGAAAGGACTGTTCCTTCAGTTCTGCTTGCACTTTAGCCCCACAATCCTGATCTTTTCATATGAAGTGCTGAGGGAGAAGCATAGGTCAGAGGACCTCCTCATTGGACTTTTCCTGGGCCTAGTCAGTATAGCCATTCACAGGACCAGGTTGTCAGATATCTTAAGAAAAATACCCAAAGTGCTGAAGGAACTCGGCAAGTCAGGAGGGCAATAAACAGTCGAAGTTCTGGGACAAGACCCTTCATCCAGACTCAGATGAAAGTACTGTTCCTTAGGTTCTTGTAGCACTTCGGCCCCACGATCCTGATCTTTTCATATGTGGTGCATAGGTAAGAGGACTTTACCATTGGTCTTTTATCTCAGTTTGGGGCTCCTCTGCAAATTAATTTAAATTTATGTTACCACCCCATGAACTATTTTCAAGTTTGTGCATGGACGATAACTAACGATGTGCTCGTGTTAAGTAATGGAACATGATGCTGAAGTCTTTTCCCTAGGGTAGGGTAGTCCAAAACAGAAGGCAGAGGTTTAAAATGTGAGGGAGAAGATTTAGAACATAGAATGGTAGTTCAAAGGAACAGGTCCTTTGGCCCACAGTTGTGCAGAACTAATTAAACTAGACTCAACTAAACTAAATCTTTCTGCTGACACAATGACTATGTCCATATCTTGCACACTCGTGCCTACCTAAGAGCTTCTTGGATAACCTCCACCACCAACTGGCAACATATTCCAAGCATCTACCACTCTCTGTTAAAAAAATTCCCTTCATATCACCTTTGAATTTGCCCTCTTTCATCTTAAATGCATGCCCTCCGGTAATAAACATTTCAATTGTGGGAAAAAAGATAAAGGTTGTCAATTCTATCCATGCCTCTCATAATTTTATAAACTTTTATTAAATTTTATAACCTCTCTTTATGGCACATGACCACGAATTAAGCTGCATCCTGGTAAATCTCTTCTGCAATCTCTCCAAAGATTTAACGTCCTTCCTATAATAGGGTGACAAGAATTGAAAGTCTCCAGACTGAAGTTCTGAAATTCCCTTCAAAGATATCTCCGCTTTCCTATCCACCCTGAAGAGCTGAATCTATGAACAGCTTTGTGATTGCCTATCCCAATATTTCCTCTTTTGACTTGGTGTCAGTTTCCTTTGTCTGATCACACAACTTGGGATGTTTTAATTTGCCTGCTTAATTGATTAGCTGTCCATCATATCCAATGATAACAGCTAGGTTTGTGTAGTTCTTCTCATGATGTGAACTGCATGAAGAAATCTGTGTGGGAGAGTTTTTAAAGCGGAAAAGCCATTGCACTGGGGAAGTTCCACTCTCTCAACCTTGGAAGTCTGGGTCTGGGTCTGGTGGTATGAGCCGTTGGATCCCACTGTTGATCTTATCCACCCAGTCTGTCAGAGCTGACCGCATATTAGGACAGGCATGTCTGTCTCAGCAGGATACGAGGCCTGCCAGCTACTCTATTTGCTTTAACCCGCCTGTCAACGTGGTGTGCCAGAGTGTGGCTGCTGTCATATGTAAGCAGTAACTTGTAGGCACAAGTTGATTTGATTAAGGTATTGTATAAATGTAAGCTGTTCTGGTTATCGCTATTTTAAGGATTCTAGAATTTTACCAGGGATGCAAAGTCTAACCTAGACAATTTATCTGGAGGGATCACACTTGTTTTCAACCATTAACTTTCACTATTTCAATTGCTGTACCATCTCCAATGACCTCATAATGATTCCCATCTGAAGTTTACAGAAATGTGCTTTTAATTGCAGAATTCTAGTGTGGCTTCACACTATCCACAGAAGAAAATTAGCTGCATTTATTTTAAATGTGTAAGCTTTATTACATGTAAGTGGGGCAGCTGGATTAAACTGCTTTCATTATCTACACATACTGAGTCCAAATTAAAACTCTGCATGATTAAATGATAAAGCTGAGAAGTTAAAATTAACCCAAATGTACTGATGTAGGATTTGAAACATAATTTTTACTGGCAACTGCTACTTATGGTGGAAATGTTCAAAGTCTAGAAATGACAAAATACAATATTTTGTTTTACACCAGAATTGCATATAAACCAATATTTTCTGTAATTCAGATTGTAAGTGCTGTAATGACCACTAATTCCTTTATTTCCACTCTGACATGTGGTGTGCTCTCTCTAGCCCCTTTTAATCAGGGATTTACCTACAAATGTTAAAAATAAATCTAACATTGGGATATTGTAACCTCTTTATCCTTCAGGTCTCAATACAGTATTAAGAGATTCCCTTGTAATTTGGGATTGTCTTGAACTCAGCAAATTCTAATGAGGGATTACTTGAACACATTGATGCAATGACAAATTGACGATCTCTAAATGTTCAGAAAATGCTGGTGAACGCAGCAGGCCAGGCAGCATCTATAGGAAGGGATACAGTCGACGTTTCGGGCTGAGACCCTTCGTCAGGACTAACTGAAAGAAGAGATAGTAAGAGATTTGAAAGTGGGAGGGGGAGGGGGAGATCCAAAATGATAGGAGAAGACAGGAGGGGGAGGGATGGAGCTAAGAGCTGGAAAGTTGATTGGTAAAAGGGATACAAGGCTGGAGAAGGGAGAAGATCATGGGATGGGAGGCCTAGGGAGAAAGGAAGGGGGATGGGGGAAGCTCAGAGGATGGGCAAGGAGTAAAGTGAGAGGGACAGTGGGAGAAAAAGGAGAGAGAGAGAGTGATGCACCATCAATAACTCCAAAAGACTGGAAATACAGTAAATACTGAAAGGCTTTTATTCGCAGTAAAATGTGACCTCCAGCATGCTGAGTGTTTGCCCCTGGACTGAGAGGAGGAGCCAAGGCCCAATCACCTTTATTCAGGGGTCTGTGGGAGGAGCCACAGGGACAGTCAGCAGAGGGGCGTGTCCAGACAGGTAACCCAATTACAACATATATATAAAAATAAATAATAATGGCCCACCTCCCCTTCGTACCCTATCCATTATCTATTTATTTATTATCCCCCCCCCCTCTCTCTCTCTCCTTTTTCTTCCTCTGTCCCTCTCACTATACTCCTTGCCCATCCTCTGGGCTTCCCCCCTCCCCCTTTCTTTCTCCCTAGGCCTCCTGTCCCATGATCTTCTCCCTTCTCCAGCCTCGTATCCCTTTTACCAATCAACTTTCCAGCTCCCAGCTCCATCCCTCCCCCTCCTGTTTTCTCCTTTCATTTTGGATCTCCCCCTCCCCCTCCCACTTATCTCTTTTTTCAGTTAGTCCTGACAAAGGGTCTTGGCCCGAAACGTCAACTGTACCTCTTCCTATAGATGCTGCCTGGCCTGCTGCATTCATCAGCATTTTTTGTGTGTGTTGCTTGAAATTCCAGCATCTGCAGAGTTCCTCGTGTTTGCGTCTCTAAATTTTTCTATTTTATCATTATCACATTGCTGATTGTGGGATCTTGCTGTACCATCTCCATTATATTACAGTAGTGACTGAAATATATTTTATGAATATTAAATACTTTCAGCTGTCCTATTTTAAAAGGTGCCATATAAATACAAGACTTCAATTCTTTCAACATTTCACCAATCTGTGACTACTTCAGTCAATATTTCAATTTTCTTGCCCCATGAATCAACAAGATAAATATGTAGTTTGTTTTTGTTTAATCCTGGATGCATATGATACATAAAATAAGACATTCACTATTTGGCCATTTCAGAGCATCACTGTCATTGGGTGTAAGTTCGGGGTGTGATTCCATTGCTGTTTGTAAGGAGTTTAAGTGTTCTTTCCTTGACTGTGTAGGTTTTCTCCAGATGCCTTGGTTTCACTGCATGGTATGGAAATTGCACTGCAGCAGACAGGAAGGCTCACAACCGATAGTCAATATTGCCCAGTGCATCACCGGCACCAGCCTACCTGCCATCAAGGACATATATACAGATTGGTGCCAGTAAAAGACCAGCAATATCATGAAGGTTTCCATACACCCTGCTCATGGACCGTTTGTCCCACTGGCAAGAAGGAGGAGGCTACGTAGCATCCACACCAGGATCACCAGACTCAAAAACTGTTACTTTCCCCCAAGCAATAGGCTGATCAATACCTCCACATACTAGCCAACCCCAACAAACCCTTCACTACCGCTACTTTATCATTTCCTGTTAGAGTCACCTTATGTACAGACACTCCTATGCCTAGCGTCACTTTAAGGATATACTTTAAATCAATTTACATATAGAAACATAGAAAATAGGTGGAGTCGGCCATTCGGCCCTTCGAGCCTGCACCGCCATTTATTATGATCATGGCTGATCATCCAACTCAGAACCCCGCCCCAGCCTTCCCTCCATACCCCCTGATCCCCGTAGCCACAAGGGCCATATCTAACTCCCTCTTAAATATAGCCAATGAACTGGCCTCAACTGTTTCCTGTGGCAGAGAATTCCACAGATTCACCACTCTCTGTGTGAAGAAGTTTTTCCTAATCTCGGTCCTAAAAGGCTTCCCCTTTATCCTCAAACTGTGACCCCTTGTTCTGGACTTCCCCAACATCTCTCTGTCTCTCTGCACTGGTTCCCAACCCCCTGTTGTGAACTAACCTCCTCACTCCTAGCCTCTTTAATTTGATTCCCACCCCCCAACCATTCTAGTTTAAAGTCACCTCAGTAGCCCTCGCTAATCTCCCTGCCAGGATATTGGACCCCCTAGGATTCAAGTGTAACCCGTCCTTTTTGTACAGGTCATGCCTGCGCCAAAAGAGGTCCCAATGATCCAAAAACTTGAATCCCTGCCCCCTGCTCCAATCCCTCAGCCACGCATTTATCCTCCACCTCATTGCATTCCTACTCTCACTGGCGCGTGGCACAGGCAGTAATCCCGAGATTACTACCTTTGCGGTCCTTTTTCTCAACTCCCTTCCTAGCTCCCTATATTCTCCTTTCAGGACCTCATCCCTTTTCCTACCTATGTCATTGGTACCTATATGTACCACGACCTCTGGCTCCTCACCCTCCCACTTCAGGATATCTTGGACACGATCAGAAATATCCCGGACCCTGGCACCAGGGAGGCAAACTACCATCCGGGTCTCTGGACTGTGTCCACAGAATCGCCTATCTGACCCCCTTACTATCGAGTCCCCTATCACAACTGCCCTCCTCTTCCTTGCCCTACCCTTCTGAGCTACAGGGCCAGACTCTGTGCCGGAGGCACGGCCACTGTCGCTTCCCCCGGGTAAGCTGTCCCCCCCAACAGTACTCAAACAGGAGTACCTATTGTTAAGGGGCACAGCCACCGGGGTACTCTCTATTACCTGACTCTTTCCCTTCCCCCTCCTAACCGTGACCCACTTGTCTGCCTCCCGTGGCCCCGGTGTGACCACCTGCCTGCAACTCCTCTCTATCAACTCCTCACTCTTCCTGACCAGACGAAGGTCATTGAGCTGCAGCTCCAGTTCCATAATGCGGTCCCTTAGGAGCTGCATCTTGATGCACTTGCGCAGATGTAGACGTCCGGGAGGCTTGGAGACTCCAGGGCCTCCCACATCCGACACCGAGAACAGCAAACTGCCCTCACACTCATACTGCCCCTCTCCTCAAATAACAACAGAAAATGAATGCCAAACCTTCCTCGCCTCGCCCGTTTCTGCCTAAGCCCGTTGAGCTGAAGCCCTTAAGTCTTCACTCTGCTCCCGGCTCACTCCGCCGCCCGCAAACTACGCTGCCCGCTCTATGAGGCTCTGTTCCTTTTAAATCTGCCGCGCTGCACTGCCCGACGTCACATGCCTGCGCAGTCCCGCCTCTCAGAACGCCATTGGAAAAAACAAAATAACGAAAATTTCAAAAATGTCTTTCCCGGCACTCCCACTCAGACTCCTTCTTCGAATCAAACCCGAAGCAGGATTTCTGCCCTTTTAAATCTGCCGCGCTGCAATGCCCGACGTCACACGCCTGCGCAGTCCCGCCTCTCAGAACGCCGTTGGAGAAAAAAAAACGAAAATTTCAAAAATGTCTTTCTCGGCACTCCCACTCAGACTGTCAGACTCCTTCTTCGAAATATATAAGCTATATTATGTATTTATATTTATTGTGCTGCATTGGATCCAGAGTAACAACTATTTTGTTCTCCTTTACAACTGTGTGCTGGAAATGACATTAAACAATCTCGAATCTTGAACCCTTTATCTGAATGTAGGAATCAAAAAGAAGATAGCATAGAATTAGAGCAAGGATATATAGTTCAAAGTTCAAAGTAAATTTATTATCAAAGTACATACATGTCACCATATTTTACCCTGAGATTCTTTTCCTTGCAGGCATTTACAGTAGGTACAAAGAAACAAAATAAATCAAAGAAAAACTGCACACAAAGACGGACAAACTAGCAACGTGAAAAATAAGACAAACTGTTCAAATACAAAAAAGAACAAATAATAATAATCCATAATAACCATCCAGATATAATGATACAGGATAAACAAGAACTTACCTAATAGATATAGCCATTCCAAACACACATAACGTACAGAAATCAATGTGAAAAACACCAGAAATATGCTGAATTAAAAGAGGAAATTGAAAGACTATGGAACATGAACAGAGTTTACATTGTCCCAAAAGTAATATCTACAACTGGTATTATCCCAAAGGCACCACACAATAGCATTAATCAATTAGGACTACACAGCAATGTCTATGTAAATTTCCAGAAAGCTACAATACTAAACACCACTGGAATAATCCAAAGGTTCCTAGCAATTGAGAAATGAGTGAGCTTGGCTACATCTGTACCCCAGGTTTTACCAGCCTGAGCTGAGAAAAAAATAAATAATAATAAAAATATTAAGAACATGAGTTGTAGAATCCTTGAAAGTAAGACCGTAGGTTGCAGAATCAGTTTAGTGTTGAGGTGAGCAAAGTTAGCAATATAATCAGTAAATATTTTTGTTAAAAAAATTCAGTGGAAATATAAAAGTCTATACTGTATATATTCAGACAACATAATTCATTTAAGCAAATATTTCAAAAGATATGGAGCAAAGATAGTAAAACTGATGTTCAGATCAATCATGATAGAACTGAATGACAGAGTAGATTTAAGCAGCTGAATAACTTACTCTGATTAAAAGAGGAATGCTTCATCAAGCTTGGATCTAGGATTTAAAAAATGATATCCTAACTGTGGTTCATATGAATTGTTTTGGAATAAATCTAATATAGCAGTATAGATTAAAACGGATATGGCCAGTCCATGCACTGTCCATGAAATCAGTTCACTACATCTACTTTCCATCACTGAATTATCCTGTGCATTTAACTGCTAACGCGCACTGTAATATTATTACATTGAAATACAGGATGTTAATGTTTTAGTTTATATGCAAACTTTAAATGAACTGAAAATTAATTCCAATTAAACTTAAAGGTCATGTCTACAAACATACTGCACATGAAAAACTGTTATTCTTAAGTCTCCCAGCAAAAAATATGTTCACTTACATCATGATGACTCCCAGAGGCAAATTAATTACTTTTTTGCACAGCATGCAAGCTAAAACTACAGGCATAAAAATGTCTGCATTAATTAGTTTGTATATGTACAATTAGACATTAAAAGGAAGGAAAAATATCTTAAGAGACAGTGGATTAGTTTGAGAAAATGTTAATGTAAGTAGATATAAACTAGTTTGGTTTGAGTTTCTTATCAAAAAACAACCAGGAGATTCAGGGAGTTTATCTAATTTTGTATATCTAAAGTTAGAGGGAGTTTCAAAGTTCCAATTTCAGTGGGATTATTTCTGCTTTGAGAGGTTGGTAATGGCTAGAATTAACTCCTGCCTGAGCAAGTGTCTGGACCCGAGGAAACTTCCCCATTGCTGCAACAGATCTACAGCAGATGCAATCTCACTGGCATTCAATTCTGTTTTGCAGCACCTGGACAACCACAAGACATACATCAGGCTACTGTTTATCGAATACAACTTGGTGTTCAACACCACCATTCCCCAGTACTAATAACCAAGTTCCTGGGCCTCCATATCTCTCACTGCAACTGGACTCTTGACTTCCTTATTGGGAGATCACAATGATGTAGATCAGTAATAACATGACCTGCTCACTATCAACACAGGACACAAGACCATACATAGTAGGAGAATTAGGCCATTTGGCCCATCAAATCTGTTCCTCCATTTGATCACAGCAGATTTATTACTCTCTCTCATTCCCATTCTCCTATCTTCTCCCCATATCATTTGACACCCTCACTAATAAAGTACCTGTCAATCTCTATTTTAAATATACCAAATGAATTGGCCTCTAAAGATTCACCACCCTCTGGCTAAAGAAATTCCTCCTCATTCTGTTCTAAAGGAATGCCTTTACTCAGCTAACTGTTATAGTTTGTACAGCACCTTGATCAACATGGGTTGTTTTTAAATGTGCTTTATAAATAAATTTGACTTGACTTCTGAGGTTGTACCTTCTGGTCCTAGACTCCCCCACTACTGGAAACATCCTCCACATGCCCATTCTATTCAGGCCTTTCAATATTCAGTAGGACTCAGTAAGATCCCTTTTCATTCTACTAAAATCCTCCAAGTACAGGCCTAGAGCCATCAAATAGTCCTCAAATGTTAACACTTTCAATTCCTGGTTCATACCTGTAAACGTCCTCTGGATCCTCTCTAATGCCAACATATCCTTTCTTAGATATGGGGCCTAAAACTGGTTCATATTATTCCAAATTTGCTCAAACCAATGTGCTGTTAAACCTCAGCATTACATTCTTGCTTTTATGATCTAGACTTCTTGAAATAAATGCTAACATTGCATTTACAGTACCTTCCTTACTACTGACTCAACCTGCAAGTTAACCTTCAGGAAATCCTGCACTAGGACTTGCAAGTCCCTTTGCACCTCTGATTTCTGAACTCATCCCCATTTAGAAAATGATTTTTATGTTTATTCCTTCTGCGAATGTGCATGACCATACACTTCCCTACATTTTTCACTATTGCACTCTCTGTTCTAAAACTCTCGAAGCCTGGTTGTCAAAGTAAAATGTTCTCTTTTTGCTCCTCCCACTTTCTCCAAACTCAGGGTGTAGCCATGGGTACCCACATAGGGTCCAGCTATGCCTGCTTTTTTCTTGGCTACATGGCACAGTCCATGTTCCAAGAGTTTCCTGGAAATGCTCCCCAACTCTTTCTGCGCTACATTGATGACTGCATTATGGCTGCTTCTTGCACCCAATCTGAGCTTGTCAATCTCATCAACTTTGCCTACAACTTCAACTCTGCCTCTAAATTCACTTGTTCCACTTTAGACACCTCTCCTACCTTTCTCGATGTCTCCATTTCTAGAGATACAATGTCCACCGATATCTTTTATAAACCTACTGACTCTCACAGCTATCTTGACCATACCTCTTCCCACATGGTTTCTTGTAAAAATACCATTCCCTTTTCTCTGTTCCTTCATCGCCACAGAATTTGTGCTCACAGGGCGAGGATTTCCTATCTAGGAATGTCCTCTTTCTTCAAAGAACAGGGTTTCCATTCCTTCACCAGTGATGCTGCCCTCACCCACGTCTCCTCCATTTCCCCAGACATCGTATTCATTCCATCTTCCTGTTGCCTTAACAATGCTAGAGTTCCTCTTGTCCTCACCTACCACCTCATGAGTCTCCACATTAAATATAATTCTCCGCAGCTTCCACCATCTTCAACGAGACCCTACCCCTAAACACATCTTTACCTTCCCCCCCCCCCACCACCTTTCACTCTCTCCACAGGGATTGCTCACTCCATGATTCATTCATCCCTCCCCCACTAATCTCCTTATTGGCACTTATCCCTGCCAGTAGCAGAAGGCACTACACCTGTTCATTCACCTACTCCCTCAACTCCATTCAGGGCCCCAAACAGTCCTTCCAGGTGAGGCAACATGTCGCTTGCAAATCCGTTGGCATCATCTACTGCATCCAGTGCACGATTTTTTTCCAACTTCCGGTAGTTTTTTCCCTTCCCTTTTCTTCAATTCCACACTCTGACTTCCTCTTACCCCTTCTCAACTGTCTATCACCTCCCCATGGTGCCCCTCCTACTTCCTTTTCTCCAATAGTCCACTCTCCTCTCCTATCAAATTCCTTCTTCTCCAGTACTTTACTTTTTCCACCTATCACTTCCAGCTTCTTACTTCATCCCTCCTCCCCCACCCACCTGGTTTCATCTATCACCTTCTAGCTCCCCCCACCACCTTATTCTGACATCTCCCCCTTTCCTTTCCAATCCTGATAAAGAGTCTTGCCCAAAATACCAACGGATGGTTCATTTCCATGGATGCTGTCTGACCTGCTGAGTTCCTCCTGCATTTTGTGTGTGTTGCCCTGGATTTCCAGCATCTGCAGAATCTCATGTTTATGAAAGTATCACTGCTTTGAAAACAAATAAAATATCGAAAGAAGCCATTTAGTGCTTTACGCCCTGTGGTTATACCATGATACATACAGATTTACTGGAATAAGGAAGATTTAGCTGTTGTATGAATGTGGTATGCTAGAAATTTGATTCTGTGCCACCTTTTCAATACCATGCAGTATATATTGAAATGAAGTTGACTACAAAAAGTGATTAGCACTAGGCTCACACAATGAGAAATTCAGTCACAGTCCTTCGTGCATGTGATGTGTTTCTATGTGGAAGATGCTGGGTGGGCATCAACAATGTTAATCTGCATGCAAAAAATGAATACTTTCTGGATATGGGAACCAACATTTAATATTTATTTAGTGATATAGCACGGAGTAGGCCCTTCAAGCACACTGCCCCAGCAACCCCCCCAAAAACCCGATTAACCCTAACCTAATCATGAGACAATTTACAATGGCCAGTTAACCTACCAGGTATGTCTTTGGACTGTGGGAGGAAACTGAAGAACCCAGAGAAAACCTATACATTCCATGGGGAGGAATGGTGCTAGAATTGAACTCTGGAATGCCCTGAGCTGCAACCACATTACACTAACCGCTATGCTACTGCAGCACCTGAATTTAAGAGACTAAGGAAGTCATGGTCAGTTAAAAAGTGAGTCCTTGCCAATGCTACTGATATGGAGACCACCATGAAGTCTCATCAATGATCTTAACATCTTCTACTTTCCAGGTAAGGTCCCTTGCTTGCTTCATTAGGAAGTTCTTTGTCTCTGCTACCTACCTGCATTTCCATTTTCTAAATGTGACGATCTTACCTGTTTCTGAATCTGAATTGCCTTTCAAAGGCAAAAAAAAACCCAAAAATTAGTCACATGTACATCAAAACATGCAGTGAAATGTGTTGTTTGCATCAAATTAAATCAAAGAGAATTGTGCTGGGCACACATGTCACCACACTTGGTGAACCAACATAGCATGCCCACAACTCATTCACCTTAACCGTATACCTTTGGAAAATGTGGGAGGAAACCAGAGTATACGGAGGAAACATGGTATTATGGGGAGAATGTACGAACTCCTTACAGACAGCTGTGGGAATTAAACCCCAAGCTTCCCTGATTTTACACCCTGTGCAGTAAAATGTTGTGCTAACCACTATGCGACCATGCCACCCCTAGCAAGGCTCTTACTCGAGGAAGCATCAGTTCTCATTGATAATTTACCAAATGGTGCAAAATTTTGAATTTTCATTTGATTTTAATAGACAGTTGCACAATTGCACAGAAGCCCAGAGATTTGGAATTCCTTTGAGCATAATGCATTGCATATAATGTGCATTAGAAAATCATCCATCAGTGATTCTGCTAAAAACTACAAGCATCCCACACATTGCCAGCTCAACATGCATTTCAAGTTAAATTTACAAGGTGAGAATTTCCAGCTTATAAATCTTGTCAAGTAGAGACACTACTGCAGAAGCAGGAATCTAGAACAACATACAAGATACTGAAGGAACTCGGTGGATTAAGCAGCATTTGTGGACAGAAATGGACAGTCAACATTTTGGATCAAGACCTTCATCTGTACAGGTCTGGTTTTCACTTATTGATTGTCTGATTTTAAAAATAGTGGCAGCATAGCTCCATTCCACAGTTCACTATAGAAGTAGCTATACAAGGGCCAAATCAGTTCTAAAGCTCTCTTGCACATCTGTGTTGCAAGTTGAACCAGATGCTATTTTGGTCAGCGCATGAGAGAGTGCACAGATTATACAATTGGATAGTACATTAAATAGACAGATTGTGACATCAATCAGAGCTGCCATTTTGAAGCTCCGTCCTCCATCTGGCATCTCTTATGGCTTGCACATCTGTCCAGCAGCTAAAAATACCCCGCCACCCTCACCTGCCCCAATCCAATCCTTTAAGACGCCATGCAAAACGTCGATTAAATCTCTGGTCATCTGCTTTTATATTCTGTTGTTCACAGGTACATTGTCATGACTAATTTGGCTGCTGGCTGTGTGCCCAGGGACCCAAGTTCTTTGGGCACAGAGCTCGGAAAAAGCGACGCGATAGACTTTCAACACCATAAATCTGCGAGTTGCTTTGTTATGTCTCCCCTCCCTCTGTGAAATGGGGACAGCTCTTTTTCCCTCATTAGGGAAAGAGAAAGCTTGTGCTTTGTCGTATACTGGGTGAACGAGTAGTTTTTGGAGTACTGCAAGTTTGTGTCTTCATTGATGCTTTGCTGCACGCTTGAGTGCTCGGTGGGGGGGTGCTGATGCTTTTTTGCTGGTGGGGGGGGGTCATTGCTTTGCCGCTGCTTTTGCATGGGAGGGGGGAGTTGGGAGGGGCTTTGAAGTTCTAACATTTAACTGTCATTCATTCTTTGGGGCACTCGTCTGTTTTCGTGGATGTTTGCGAAGAAAAAGAATTTCAGGATGTATATTGTTTACACTTCTCTGACATTAAATGTACCTTTTGAAACCATCTGTAACAAAGGACTATTCAGCCCCTTGAACATGTACTGCCATTCAGGTAGATCATGGCTGATCTGTCACTCACCTCCATTCGCCTTGTCTTCGCACATATCCCAAGTGTCTGACGCGAGGCTCGAAATGACAAATGTCTCATTCAAAATAAAGGGGCTCCCACTGAGTTACTGCTTTAAGAAAATATCCAGTTAACTCTAAAGTACAACCCCATAATTTGTAGGTTTACTTTTACATTGGTGGTACATTGATACAAGGGCTGGCGAGAGTTTTGTTGTCAGAGCATTGTTCAAAGTCAAAGTCAGAACAAATTTATTGTCAAAGTGCATATATGTTACCATATACTACCTTGAAATACATTTCCTTGCAGACATTTACAGGAAAATAAAGAAATACAATAAATTCATGAAAAACTCTACATTGCAAAGACTGACAAACAACAAATGTGCAAAAGAAGACCATACTGCGGTGGACAGGAGTGCTCTACAGCAGGTAGTTAAAACTGCTGAACACATCACCAGCACAAGTCCGCCCACTATCAAGAACATATATACAGAAAGGAGCCAGTAAAAGACCAGCAATATCATGAAGGATTCCATCTACTCTGCTAATGGACTACTTGTCCCACACCCATCAGGGGAGAGGCTCCGCGGCATTCATGCCAGGACCACTAGACTCAAAAACATCTACTTTCCCTCAAGCCATTAAGCTGGTCAAAACCTTCACATATTAACACACCCACCACCACTACATAAACACCGAGAGTCACTTCCATCAGTCTATTTATATAACAGTTACTTGTGCACTGCGTTTTAAAGGATTGGGTTTATATTTATATATATTGTGTTTATAAATTGTTTTTTTATGCTGCATCAAGTAACAAGCGTTTCTTTCTTCTTTACACTTCTATACTGAAGGAAGGACAATAAACAATCCTCAATTTTGAAATTGTGCAAATAACAATATATAATACAGGGAACAGGATTTGTAGACTCATGAGTGGTGCAGTCCTTGAAAGTAAGACTCTAGGTTGTGGGATCAGTTCAGAGTGGTAGCACAGGGATGATGTTGGCAGTAGCTGGCACAGTCAACACACTTGTAAGCACAAGGAGATCAGCGTCACTTTGGAGATAGCAATAAAATGACTGCTGCCTAGTTTACCAGAACAGGCAGTCTCATAATATTCCTCATGGAAACTTAGCATGGAATAAGAGAGAGGGCAATTTTTTTTGGTGAAATATTTTTCCTGAATCCAGAGTATTGCTGATACAACACTTGTGACTCCAGAACTTGATAAAACAGTTTTACAGGTAAAGTATAAAATCTTCACTCCTCTAATGCGCAGTTCATCTATCCCTCAAAACTAGGCTATGCATGTAGATGTTCTGCTCCCCAACTTTTCCTTCAGTACATTGACGACTACATTGGTGCTGCTTCCTGCACCCATGCTGAGCTCGTCAATTTCATTGACTTTACTTCTAACTTTCACCCAGCCCTCAAATTCACTTGGTCTATCTCAGACACTTCTCTCCCCTTTCTCGATCTCTCGGTCTCCATCTCTGGAGACAGACTGTCTACTGACATCTTCTACAAGCCCACTGACTCTCATAACTACCTCAACTATACCTCTTCCCACCCCGCCACATGCAAAAATGCCATTCCCTATTCCCAGTTCCTCCATCTCCGCCGCATCTGCTCCGAGGATGAGGTTTTCCGTTCCAGGACATCTCAAATGTCCTCTTTCTTTAAGGATCATGGTTTCCCTTCTGCTGTCATCAATGATGCCCTCACCCGCATCTCCTCCATTTCCCGCACTTCGGCTCTCACCCCATCCTCCCGCCACCACAACAGGGACAGAGTTCCCCTTGTCCTCACCTACCACCCCACTAGCCTCCGGATCCAACACATTATCCTCTGCAACTTCCGCCACCTTCAACAGGACCCCACCACTAAGCACATCTTTCCCTCTCCGTCTTCCGCAGGGATCGGTCCCCCCCCCACGGATCTCCTACCTGGCACTTATCCCTGTAAGCGCAAGTGCTACACCTGTCCCTACACCTCCTCTCTTGCCACCATTCAGGGCCCCAAACAGTACTTCCAAGTGAGGCAACACTTGTGAGTCTGTTGGGGTCATCTATTGCATCCGGTACGGCCTCCTCTACATCGGTGAAACCCAACGCAGATTGGGGGACCGCTTCGTTGAGCACCTCCGCTCCGTCCGCCAAAACAGACAGGATCTGCCAGTAGCCACCCACTTCAACTCTGCTTCCCACTCCCATTCAGGTATGTCCATACATGGCCTCCTCTACTGCCATGATGAGGCTAAACTCAGGTTGGAGGAGCAACCTCATATATCGTCTAGGTAGCTTCCAGCCCCTTGGTATGAACATAGAATGCTCCAACTTCCGGTAATTCCCCCCCCCCCTCCACTTTCCCTATCCCTATGTCACTCTGCCCCCTCCCCCAGCTGCCTACCACCTCCCTCTTGGTTCCACCTCCTTCTACTACCCATTGTGTTTTCCCTATTCTTTCTTCACCTTTCCTGCCTATCACCTCCCTGCCTCCCTTCCCCGACCCCTTTATCTTTCCCCTTACTGGTTTCTCACCTGGAACCTACCAGCCTTCTCCTTCCCACCCTCCCCCCACCTTCTTTATAGGGCCTCTGCCCCTTCCCCCTACAGTCCTGACGAAAGGTTCCGGCCCGAAATGTCCACCGATCTTTTTCCACGGATGCTGCCCGACCTGCTGAGTTCCTCCAGCGTGTTGTGAGTGTTGCATGTAGATGTTAATTTCCAGCTAGAAGTCATGACTCCTTCATTCTAATGCAATCCAAATACCAAGATTTAAGAGGACTGCATATCGAGGGGAAGATCGTGCTTTTAATTATGTCTGATCTAAATTGGAGACATGTACCTTGTTTTTCAAAAGACTACCAGTCAACTTTAAGACTCCCAACATTAAGCCCATTAAAATGGACCCCAAATACTTCTAAGTTCTCCTTACAATAACTGTTAAAGAATGGAAACTCCCAATAAGAATTATTTTCTAACTTTAAGTGAGGAATTCATTACAAGTTTATAAATCCACACGATGACTTCACTACTGTGATCACATGACTCATTTAATGGTCATCTTCTCAGCTGGTTTTCCAGTGCTGAAATGAATGACTTTCACTCCAGTTCTCTGGGTCTGGGGTAGATGATGAGCCTATTGTAGGATCCACAGACTCTGCCACTGATGAAACAGACAATGCATGACAAATTGGGTGGAAGGGAAGGGTAGTGAGGGAGGAGGTGCATTCTCCCTACTGCCTTTGTTGGTTTTTGCATACTCCCAATGCAATAAGTTCTCTAAGACTCCTTCAAAAAGCACGACATACACCACAACTCACAGAAAGTCTGCCTCATTACTGCTTAGAATGAAGGAGAAAATTCAGGATGGCACTGGTAGTGACCTGCTTTCCATTTTTAAAGAAAATGTTTGTAAACACTTAAAATTGAACAGTCTTTACAGATTCAATCTATTGACTAGTTTCCTTAGTTGATCTGTCCTCTCCATTTGTCTCTGATATGTTCCTTCCTGGAACCAAGTAATTTGTAAACTCCTGACTTAATGTTGATCTTAAATTTTGGACTCTGCATTAATGTCAGGAATTCATTGAATATTACACATGTATTCAGTGTTTCCGAGAATGTCTTGCTGAGATCTGATCTACAGAAACTTTTGACATGATTCCTACACAAACTATAAGACCATACAATATAGAAGCAGATTTAAGCAATTTGGCCTGTAGGGTCTGCTCCACCATTTCATCATGGCTGATCCATTTCCCTCTCAGCCCCAGTCTCCTGCATTCTCCCCATAACCCTTCATGCCCTGAAAAATCAAGAATCTATCAACCTCTGCCTTAGATATACCCAATGACTTGGCCTCCACTGCCACCTATGGCATCAAGTTTCACAGATCCACCACCCTCGGGCTAAAGAAATTCTTCCTCATCTCCATTCTAAATGGACGTCCTTCTATTCAGAAGTTGTGTCCTCTGATCTGAAGACTTCCCCACCATAGGAAACATCCTCTCAACATCCACTCTATCAAAGCCTTTCAAATTCAATAGGATTCAATGAGATCCCCCTCATTCTTCTGAATTCTAGTTAGTACAGTCCCAAAGCCATCAAACACTCCTCATATGATAAGCCCTTCAATCCCAGAATCATTTTTGAACCCTTTCTGATGTTAGCACATCCTTTCTTAGATAAGGGGCCTTTCTTAGGGCTCACAATACTCCAAATGAGGCCTCACCAGTGACTTATAAAGCCTCAACATTACATTCTTACTTTTATATTCTAGTCCTCTCAAAATGAATGCTAACATCGTATTTGCCTTTCTCACAACCAACTCAACCTGCAAATTAACCTTTAAGGAATCCTGTATGACGACCCCCAAGCTCCTTAGCACCTCAGATTTTTGAATTTCTCTCCATTTAGAAAATAGTCTACCCTTTTATTTCTACTTCCAAAGTTCATGACCATACACTTCCCAACACTGTACTCCATCTGCCACTTCTTTGGCCATTCTCCTAATCTGTCTAAATGCTTCTGCAGCCTCTCTGCTTCCTCAAAACTACCTGCACCTATCTTCACATCATCCACAAACTTGGCCACAAAGTCATCGATTCCAACATCCAAATAATTGACATATACAGGTAATGTAAAAAGAAGCGATCCCAACACAGACCCCTGTGGAAGACCACCAGTCACCGAGAGCCAATCAGAAAAGGCTGGCTATTTAAACAACTGTATTGTTTATTCCAGGTTTAGATTGTTTTATTCCAATGCTTGTAATTTGTGTTCTAATGACTCTTAGAGAATCATAATGTTTTCCTTTTTAACCTCCAACATGTTCTGTTTCAGATGCTGTTTCTCATTTATCAAGCTCAATCATGTGCAAGGATGACATTCTTTAAAAGCTCTGCTGGAGTGAAAACAATAATGGAGTGTGGAATTATACAGTATTTAGAAGCTAGAGTAACCTTGGAACATGTGCTCTTCAAGGGTTCTTCATAGAAAGGTCTGACATTAATTCTGCTGCTATTCCATGTGTAGCAAAAATACACAACTCTTCAGTGGTGCACCCTGCTTTTATACAAATACTTTTATGTTTGATTTCAATCCATTTTGAGGCTGCCTTGATGAGCACAATGTAATCATACTCTCTTTGATAAAAGTTGACATGGCCTCATTGAAATGTTTGACTCAACAATTTCCATAGTTGTAACAATACGTTAGATGGTGTAACTCTGGAAACCATCTAAGATCAGAACATTAATGACCCAGAACATTCAGTCCAATGTGTTTATCCTGGTAAAAAAGAACCCACTTTGTGTTGACAAGCACATTACCTCCTGTGATTCTTTATCAATCTTTGGCTGATATTCAAATCTACTGGTAATTGCTTTCTGTAAAAACAATGACTTACTGACCAATCTTAGTGTGTGTGTGCCGTGCGAGGCAGCAGCACATCAAAGTAGCTCCGTGTGCTTGTTTGGCTTAATGTTATTTAACGTATTTCTTTTGTTTGCTTTTGTACTAGCCAGCAATACTGCAAAATGACAATGGACACTAATCTGTTAAAGAACATTTTCACCATCCTTCTGGCTCTCTGGATACTTTATTCCATTGAGCGCTTTGACTACAGGAGTGGAGGCAGAATCGTGTATACGAGGGAGCAGCTACTTGCAGCTGGGAGCAGCTTTTGCTTGCCTTGCTGAAGCTTGATATTCTGGACGAGCTGAAACGGAGATACCGAGGCTGCAGATCGGGTAAAAAGTGGGACCACAAGAGATAGAGATATAAACCATATCTCCCATCTATCATCAAGGGGAACGTAGGATTACTGGCAAATAAAATGGAGGAACTAAAGCTAGTCACGAGGACACAGAATGAATATCAGAATGCAGTATTATGTGTTTCACTGAGACATAGTTACACGAGCAAATCCCAGATTCCAATGCTACTGTGAATGGGTTTACAAGGATACAAGCAGACGGAGTTAATCTACCGTGCTGTAAGAGGAAGGGAGGTGAGCTTGCTGTGCTTATGAGCAACAGATGGTGAAATTCTGGTCATATTTCTGTGAAAGAAAGAATCTGTGAAATCCCAGATCCAACTGCTTGCTGTGAGTTTGTGTCCATTTTAAGTACCCCATCAGTTCAGCCATGCCATATTGCTTGTTGCCTACATTCTGCATTCCCAATGCAGTCCCGATGCAATGTGTGATGTCATACACGCTACCATCCTGAGACTCCTGACTCAACACCCCAATGTGTTCATTGAAGTATTGGGAGACTTCAACCATGTTTCTCTCTTGACAACCCTGCCCACCTTCAAAGTTTGTCAAGTGTCATATAGAGAAAAAAAACACTGGATCTCTTGTATGTAAATGTTCGAGGTGCTAAAGCTCTCCCCCCACTTGGAAGATCAGATCACATTCTGGTTCACCTCTTGCCCCTGTATAAGCCCAAAGTACAGCAACAGCTAGATACCACCAAAATAGTAAAGAAATAGACTCCAAAGGCCATCGAGGCATTGAAGGTCTGCTTTGAGGCGACTGGCTGGAATGTGCTTTGTGAACCATATGGGGGGGACATTAACAAACTTACTGATTACATCACTGGCTATATCAACTTCTGTGTGGATACTGTAATACCATCAAGGACTGTTTGCTGCTTCTCTAACAAACCATGGGTCACCAGTGATCGAAAGGCTCTTCTCAAACACAAAAAGAGGGCCTTTAGGGAGCAATTGAAATATGCAGAGGGAACTAAAGATGATCAAGGTGGTTAAAGAGGAATACAGGAGAGAGATGGAGAACAAGCTTGGGCAGAGTAGCACACAGGAGGTGTGGAGAGGCATGAAGAATTTCACTGGCTTCAATCAGCTTAGCTGTAGAGCCTCGGAATGCAACTGTGAATGGTCTAATGAGTTAAGCCAATTCTTCAATAGGTTTGACAATTGCACTCCTGTTCATATCCCCCCTCAGAACGTCAGTCCAGGTGCTGAGGTACCCAATGCTCCCTCAGCACCAATGCCTCCCCTCCTCCCTCCTCCAATTCATTCTGTGTGCGCAACACAGGCTACCACTGTCTACATCCCTTCCTTGCCCTGTATCTACCATTCACACCCCCACATACCAACTGCTATCGTACTAATCTTCACCTCCCCCCAGCCCCACCTTCCATCAACTCCCCAGTCAACATGGACTCACCTTCACTACTGAGCAGGTGAGAAGGGCTCTGGGGAAACTCAAACAAGGCAAAGCTTTGGGACTGAATGGCATGAACCCCAAGGTCCTGAAGGAGTGCGCTGAGCAGTTATGTGGAGTTCTCCAGCGCATTTTCAATCTCTGTCTCAGCCTGGAAAAAGTCCCAACTGTGTGGAAAACAGCACCCAAGAAGAGCCATCTGAAAGTCTTGAATGACTACTGCCCAGTGGCCCTGACCTCACACATCACGAAGACCCTAGAGAGGCTGGTCTTGGCTCATCTCCGATCCCTGGTCAGATCAGCTCTTGATCTCCTTCAGTTTGCCTACCAGGAGCACATTGAAGTCAACAATGCTGTCATCTACCCACTGAACAGAGCAGACTCCCATTTGGATAAGCAGGGCAGCACTGTGAGGATCATGTTTTTTCATTTCTCAAGTGCCTTGAATACCATACAGTCCTCATTGCTGGGGGGAAAGCTCTATTCAATGCAGATTGGCACTTCCACTGTATCCCAGATAATGGACTACTGGACTGGCAGACCACAGTATGTGCGGCTTCAGAGCTGTGTCAGACATGGCTATAAGCAGCACTGGGGCCCCACAGGGGACTATACTGATTCTCTTCTGTTTACCTCAGACTTGCGATACAACACTGAGTTAATGTCATCTGCAGAACTTTTCTGATGACTCAGCAATAGTTGGGTGTATAAAGGGAGAATGGGAGGACAAATACAAGGCCCTGGTGGAGGACTTTGTCAAATGGTGCAAGCTGAATCAGCTGCAGCTCAACATTAGTAAGACAATGGAGAAGGTGATGGACTTTAAAAAGACTAAGCCTGCACTGCTCCCTATTACTATTGATGGTGAGGACCTACAAGTACCTGGGGGTGCACATGGATGACAGACTTGAGTGGAGCACCAACACAGAGGCTGTGTACAAGAAGGACCAGAGTCACCTCTACTTACTGAGGAGATGGAGGCCCTTTGGAGTATGCAAGCCTCTCCTTCAAATATTCTACCAATCTGTTGCCGCCAGTACAATTTTCTATGCGGCAATGCGCTGGAGCAATGTCATCAACATAGGTGATGCCAACAGGCTAAATAAACTGATTAGAAAGGCTGGCTCTGTTATAGGAGTCAAACTGATCACCCTAGAGGCTGTGGTAAGACAAAGGTCTCTACAGAAAGTCCTGGCACTTCTGGACAATGTTTCTCACCCTCTGCATGCCACCTTGGCTGAACAGAGGAGTACTTTTAGTAATAGACTAAAACAACTGTGCTGATTCAAAGATCGCTATATGAGGTCACTCTTACCCTCGACCATTAAGCTCTATAATGAGTCAACCTATAGCCGGGGAAGTGATGACCCCCTCCTGTTACACTTCTAATATTTATATCTGTGCGGCTGTTCTGTTACTGTGACACTGTAATTTCCTTTGGGATCAATAAAGTATCTATCTATCAATGTAGTGACTCTTAGTGGAAAATCTCTCTCTGTGTAGCCTCCTGGTAAGCCTCAGGCTTGCTCAGCTCGCTTTCGTCTAGGGGGAGTAGCCTTTGGCCCCGCCAAGCTGGGTAATCAAGTTTGTGTAGATGCTGTGTGATGTACCCCACCATGCCAAATATCAGACAGTACACCATATGCGATTAAATGATTACACGTTATAGATCTTATGGAACTATGTAATCAATAGCGATATAATATAAAAGGAAAAGGTGCCAAACTTACCAAAGTTCAACCACTTCGTGCACAACTGTTGGAGCTCAATTAACAGAGTCTTCTTTCCACCATTCAATCCCCTCCAACCTCCTCGACCCGCCGCCTGGGACCAACCACGGTGGTCGACCAGACGCTCCGCATGAGTCTGCCCTCGTCTCCTCTCCTCGCCGAAGACCCTGGGCCTCGGGCTCCTGCTCGGGGTCCGTTTCGACGCCCAGCTTACAGCATCGCGTCTCCTCTCTCTGTCTCCATCGCACCTCCTGCCCCAAAGCCCGCGAAAACAATAGCTTACAGACACACAAGAAAGAATAACATCTGTCCCAATTGGTTAGCAAATGAATACAATTCTCCCTATCAGTAATTATAACCCAAACAGGCTGCTATAGAGAAACACTTTCTCAGGAGTTAACATAACAAAGAAGCCATTTTTATTAGCCTTAGCGGTAACATAAAAGAAGAAACCCCTTACATCTGCAATTTGAAAATCAATTTTTTCTGCCAATACCAGATCATACATACATATATATTAATCTGATCAGAATAATGGCCTAAACTGTAAATAATTATATCCAACCAATATGCAGTCTTATTAAACCAATCTCTGTCTATTATCACTTTCACTCACTCTGGTCCACTATAACTAAGGATAATTCAAAACACTGGCTATCATCACTTGTTGTAGACCTTAAGAGCGTATCTGAAGCCCATGTGCCTGAAACATTTTCTTTTTCCACTAAAATGGTAAAGTATTAATTCCTCATATGTTTGTGCTTTTATTTTCATCTCGTTCCACTACCTGCAGACTTATACTATCTTCTTTGCTTTAATTTTCCTTTAGAAATTGATTGTTGTAGCTTTAAGGATGACTGCTGTTGCTTCACAGAGATCAACAGCTGTCTGGAGCTCTTGCCGTCTTACTTTCATCTGACTCATGGGGTCTGTACAAAACACATTTATTGACCTTGCAGCCTGGGGGTACAACCTTCAAGATCCACTTCTTGCTGTTTTGCCATATTTACAAAAGGCCATGGAGATTTCAGAATCTGTAAGTTAAGGAAACTGCCCTTAAAGATCCATACTGATTTTGTTTCCCTCCTTTCTGATACATTTTATATTTTTCAATCCCTATTGTCAAATCTAACATATTTTGGGATAGACCTTGGATACTGCTAGAGTCTTGGCAAGTTTACTAACAATAACAATTACAAGACACAGAAGCTTCAAATAATCATGTTTATTCCAACTCTTAACAGCAAGGAACCTATTACATGTAATGCTTACATCGTACATACTTTTAAGTGACATCATTACAACCTCCAAACACATAGCTTATGTGGATAACGATGTAAAAATACTTCACACTCTTCACTCACCTTCCTGTATGGTTTGAAAAAGAAAATTTATGCTATCGTCATCAGCTCTGATTCTTGAAATCTGCAAGAAATCAACTGCAGTAGAGTAGAATGTTGACATCTATATTTTGATGAAAGCTGTACAGATATCCAGATGTTTGGATAGATCAGGGGTTGTTACAGGCCTTCCAAGTTGCAAGTTCTTCATTTTGCTATTCAGAGTGGCTTCAAATGGAGAGTAGCTGCCACCAACCTCCCCTTACTGTCGTCAATACTAGGTGCGCAACAAAGCAGAAGGAATTGCTGCTGAACCATCCTGAGAGCAGCAAATTGCGTACATGACAAGTTACTACAGATATCTGAGTGCCTCTATGTATATTCCCCTGTGGTTATACCCTAATTGAGTGTAGATAGGTCTAAAGTGAGGGAAACCTCCTCCACCATTTTAGGACAAACTGCACTGGTGAATGTAACAAGATGGAAAAACAACTTGTTTATTCATTCTTTGGATACTGGCATAACCATACAGTTAGCCTAAATACCTAAATTCTGGTTAATGCAGGATTTTCTATCTCAGCATGCAAATTCGTATAGATCAAAGTTTTTTTTAAAAGGTGAAATTATTGTCAAAGTGTAGGTCCATTCATGCTGTTGTTACATTATCAATTGAACAGATGAACATTTAAATAATATGAGGTCATATGGCAGCAGTTTCATACCTTGGTTTCAGAGATTATATTAACCACAGTAATACAGAAAATGAAATGGTGCAGTGACAGTATGACCTTGACTTTGCAAAAACTTCTATAAATTACAGCCTGACGCAACACATTTTGTATCATCTAACATTCATCAATCAGGCTTTTGCAACAGAGCCAAATTATTCTCGAGAGCTTTCAGAATTGGTAGTTACATACAGTAGAGAATATTTTAACTCTTTGTTTCATGTAACATAGGACAATCAAGATGGAACAGAACTTTCACAGGCAGTTGAGAACGTTCAAGGAAAAGGTAGATAAAAGGAACCCACCCATGTGTGGGGAAGCAAGGGGTCATGCACATGCTTGCATATGCACATGTGTTAGTGAACCTGGTTTCCAGCCACACTGTACTTCTTGCTATGGATCAAAGTTTTACTCTGGCAAATCTCTGTGCCGCTAGGTGCCTCAATATCAAAAAAATCCCATACAGACATCTTCTACTCCTGAGATTATTATTTACATTATCTTTGACTCTGAGGAACAGCTTAACGGGAGGTGATTTTGTTCCAAGAGGAAGAAGACTTCTGTACAATGAAAGTATCTTGGTTCACATGCTATAATTTTTACATGTGAACAGATCCTGGGAGATACTTTGAAAATGCTTGAGCCTTTTAACTGTACTATATTCACATTAATGAAATTTACATTCCACAAAATATCACATTTTTTCAGTGGTGAACCACAGTGAAAGCACTTCCTTGTACTGATTTTATTCTAATAAGTCATATTTCAGGGCATTTGACAACATTTATTACTGATCCTTAAATCTCCTTAAAAAGCATTTATAGGCCACTTTACTGAACTTTTGTCGTCCTTCCAGAAGGACTCTCACAATGGTTTTGATTAGTAAATTTCACGATTTAGAACGAGTGATGATGGAAGAGCAGTGATTTATTTCAAATTCAGGATGGTGTATGACCTACTGGCACACTTGCAGCAGGTGGTATCTATGTGCCTACTGTCTTAGTCTATTTTGATGATGGAGATTATGATTCTGTGAATTTCTTTGGGAGTAGACCATTTAAGTAATTGCAATGAATTTTACAGGTTGAGCAGTTTGATAATTTATTCATTTGATTTTAGGAGAATGAGGGGTAATCTTATAGAGAAATATAAAATCTTTAGGGGCATAGATAGAAGAAATGTGCAGTGTTTTTTCCCCCCCAAGGGGTGGGGAACCAAGAACGAGAAGGCACAATGTAGAGTGAGGGGGACAGATTTAACAGGAACGTGAGGGACATTTTTTCCCCCTTCAGAGGGTGGTCTCTGTATGGAATGAGCTGTTAGAGGAAGTGGTTGAGGCAGATAGGCAGTTAGGAAAGGTTTATAAGGTCAACCATAGGTAATTGGGACTAGCTTAAATGGGACTCTTGTTCAATATTGACCAGTTAAGCCGAAAGGCCAGTTTCTGTGCTGGATGACTCGAGGTAAACAAAATGCAACCATTGTGCACCAGTGGTGGCGAGAACTGTTTAGTGTGTATGGGTGCCAAACAAGATTAAGATTTGGTCCAGAGTCACCTAGCGGCAAAGACAGCAGATTTTATTACAGTGGGGTTTTACAACAATCTTGTGCTAATCAATATTAAGTCTAGATTTCTATACTGAAAAGTATTTATTTAATTACTAGAATTTAAGGTTCCTAGCTACCATGATAGGATTTGAATTCATGGCTCGAGATTATGCTGCAAATTGGGGAGTGGTTATAAATTAGTGGCTGTTTCTTGGAACTGTGCAAAGGCTATGTGTTCAGGCCAGCAGTGAACCTCATCTCTACAGGCTGAGCAGTCCAGGCATGAAGTGTGGATTGAAGGTAGGTAACAGATTCATAGCCTTAGGGGGGAGTAGCATGTTGGGAGGGCCAAGTTCTGGATGCTGCTCATGAATGACTTTTAGAGTCAAGTCTTTCTCATTTGATCCCTGCTCATTTTCTCCTTTTACTTATCTGCTCCTGCTCATAACATAGTGGAAGCATCGCCTGACCATGACTAAATACGTTCAAAACAGACCAAATGCTTTGAGACAATGCAGCTCAAATTTCACTATGGCCAAGCCCAATGGGTTCTAAACCAATGAATACTGCGAAAAAAAAACCTTAAAGTAATTGATAACCCTTTAAAATAATATGATAATCCCTTTACATTTTGTTATGATCTGACTTCTGCATGGCCCATGCTCTAACTGTATAGGTAACAAAATAATTAACAGGGTAAGTTTAAGTTGTGCTTTGGACAAAAATATAGTCACCATGGAAGGCTCTGCTTACTTTGTGCATATGCATAGAAATGTGTGACTGAAACTCATTAAGCACTGCATGTGCTATAAAGTACTGGGTGATTAATGTAAATTAAAATTCAGCCTGTTGAGATAAAAAATTTAAATGTATGCAGTATGATTGAATTTCTAGGCTTGTCTTTTAAAAACATAACGTGGGAATCCATCTTGATTCTTATATCCAGGAAGGCCCTAATAATACCCTGTGAGGCATTCAATTCTCCCCCCCGCCCCCAAGAGATTCCAGGATTTAATTCAGGGGCAATCTTTCCGCTATGTGAAGCTATGCCTTGTTATATTTACGGTTTTAACAGGTATGTCAAGTTCAGGGCTTACCTTTTAATTGATCTCTTATGGATTTGCTTTCAATTATTTCTCTGCCTTTTTTCTTTAAGACAGTAATAATGCCACTGCATCCTCTGTTGTTTTAACAGACACATCCCAGGTTCAGCTATTAGCAGTTAGACTAGATTGTGAGGAAAGATAAGGCAAATGCACAGCAATCAATATAATCACCAGGAAATAATAGCTTTCTTTTTCCTGGGCATGCATTTTAAGTAGGTTGTTCAGTTGTAATTTTGTTTTACTCCAATTAAAAGAGATACATATATCCATAGTCCCCCAAGGCATTCCTTACAAGTCACTGGGGATCTGAAATGTAATTTCCAATAAAACGAAGATTGATCTATAATTTAAATGTGACAATGAATCAATATATTAGAACAATTCCTCTGAATCAATACAATCCCATCTTTAAAAGATGTAAAGCACATAGCAACAGCTGTACTTATCCTCTACTCTATAAAACTTGCTTAAAAAGGAAGTAATTTCATTTCTTCTCTATAAACCAGTTGTTGAAGTTACAAAATGCCTTGAAAAAGTATTCAGCCTGCACAACTATTTTCACATTTTACTGTCTTATTTTCTACATTTAAAACATATTAAAGTAAGATTTTTGAGCTAATCTACAAAACACCATGCATCATGTCAAATCAAAAGAAAAATTCCAAAACCTGTCATCAACTTACTGAAATTTAAAATCCAAAATTGAGGCTGAAAAAGCATTCATCTCCCTTGTAATTACTAGGCTAACTTTCCTCAGATGCAATACTGTATATTAACTTAATAACTCTCCCAATTTGTTGATGTAGAAAATTGGAGGATCACCTGCTTTTAATTAATAAGAATAAGTACTCCCTCTCTCAGTAAGATCCAACAATATGGTAGATTTTCAACAAACCAGACCAAACCAAAATGAAGACAAAAGAGCATTCAAGAAAAGTCAGGGGAATGACAATAATGAGGCACAAATCTAGGGAGGGGTACAAGACCATCTCAAAGGCACTGAACGTACCTTGTAGTTCAGTACAGTCCATCATGAAAAAGTGGAAAAAGTATGAAACCACAGCCACACTATCAAGGTCAGGCCACCACTCTAAACTTAATCACTGGGGAAGAATGACAATTGTAAAAGAGGCTACTGTGACACCAACAGTCACTCTGAGTGAGCTGCAGAATTGGAGATGAGGTTCATGGTTCGACAATCTCTAAGGCCTTGCACAAAAAGGGTATTTACGGAACAGTAGCAAGGAAGAAGCCCTAGTTTAAAAAAAAGCATTTCTTTGCCCATAAAGACTTTGCAACATGTTATTTAGAAGATACTATAAAGATGTGGAAGAAAGTCTTGTGGTTGGATGAGACGAAAGTGAAACTTTTTGGCATCAACCCTAAGCAATAAGTGTGGTGTAAATCCAATACTGTGCATCAGCCAAGTAATACCATCCCTACTGGTAAAGTATGGTGGAGGTAGCATCATGATATGGAGATGCTTTTCAGTAGCAGGGACTATAAATCTGGTCAGGATCGATAGGAAGATGAACGTTGCTAAATATAGAGATCCTTGATAAAATCCTGCTAGGCTCTGCGAGACAGCTGAAACTGGGGAGGAAGTTTGTCTTTCGGCAGGACAATGACCCAAAGCACACTGCCAAAGCAACCATGGGGTGGCTTCAAATGAAAAAAAATTGATGTCCTTGAGTGGCCCAGTCAGAGTCCTGATCTTAACCCAATCAAATATCTTTAACTAAAGGCCTCAAGGTTGCTGACAACCACTGCTCCCCAACTAACCTGGCACAGCTTGAGCAATTTTGCAAGGAGGAATGGGCAAATCTTGCTCCATCATGTTGTGCAAAGCTAGTAGAGACTTATGCAAAAACATTACTGGTTCTAATAGCTGCAAGACATGGTTCAACTAAGTACTGAGCAAAGGAGGATGAATACTTTTGAAATGCTGACCTTTCAGTTTTTGAATTTTTAGTTTTTCATGCTTTACAAGTTTCCCTATTTTTGGGGCTAACTGTGGGGGAAAAAAAAGGAGTGTGTGGTTCACAAATAGAAATTCTCAGTTAAATTAATCAAAATCCCTGGTTGTAATACTCATTTATGTAAACCAAGGGTTGAATACTTTTATAAGGCACTGTACATTGAAACAGTATTCCGTCCACTATGTCACTAATTGATGGCTAACATTGTTTACTTGTTTAAAATTGAAGATTTATATTGTTTGTGTCTCAGTCATTCCTTTTTTTTTCCAAATCCATTTTTTTCTTCCTGGGATACATGACTACACCATATTTTTCTTTCCCTTCCGAGTGTGGATTTCCAATTCTTCAATATTTCTTTTCTAAAATGATTGCTGCTTGGCCATTGTGCTCATTGGCTTTAGGCAATGTGTCCAACATTGGCATCAAAATGGCTATAAATACCTTCCAAGGCTTTAATGGAAATATTATCTCCATTGTTCAAACAACACTACTCAAACAGTATCACTGCATCAGTAAGATTTAAGGAATGACTTAAATTATACAGACAAAAAAAATCTATTATGTTTAGTTTTCTCTTCTCAAAGTTATTTGTAAATTCTTTGGCCTGGTTATTTCAATATATGCTGGGAATTATTGTTCTTCAAAAGTACACTCAGTGGCTACTTTATTAGGTACCTCCTGGCCACTGAGAGTATGGTTGTGGTCTTCTGGTGCTCTAGCCCATCCACTTTAAGGTTTGATGTGTTGTGCATTCAGAGATGCTCTTCTGCACATCACTATTGTAACATGTAGTACTGTTGCCTTCCTGTCAGCGTAAACCAGTCTTGCCATTCATCTCCAACCTCTCTCATTAGTAAGGCATTTTCACCTACAGAACTGCTGTTCAGTGTATTTATTTCACACCACCCTCTGTATACTCTAGAGAATGTTGAGCGTGAAGATTGTAGGAGATCAGCAGTTTCTAAGACACTCAAATCTCCCTGTCTGGCACCAACAATCATTTCACTATCAGATACTTAGATCACATTTCTTTCTCTGTTTTAATGTTTGGCCTGAACAATAACTGAACCTCTTAACAATGTCTGCATACTTTTATGCATTGAGTTGCTGCCACATGATTGGTTGATTAGATACTTGAATTAATGAGCAGTAGTGCAGATGAACTTAATAAAGTGGTAACTGAGTTAAGGAAATGCTACAACTTTTACAAGGTTATCCTCTTCAGCTCTGTTGGTAGTACCTTTGTTTTTAAGCCATAACAGTATGGGTTCAAGCCCCTTATCAAGTTGATTTTTGGGAGAAAACATATAGATCAATATGGATCAACAAACAATCTCCTGAAGGAACTCAGTGGATTGAGCAGCATCTGTCTGTGGAGGGGGTGGAGGATGGAGGGAAGAATTGGTGTTATTGCAGGTCCAAACCCTGTTCTAGTCCTGATGCAGGGGTTTGACTAGAACACTGACACATCCTTTCACTCCCCAGACCAACCTCTAGCAGATTGATTGTTGGTCCAGATTCTGTTATCTGCAGCCCCTTGTGTGTTCAGTGTCCACCAGATGGGCCAAATGTTATGAACTGTATGTAGAAATTTGTTTTATCAAAATTGGGGGACAAAACATTTCTTGGAGTGATTCCAATTTTGCAGTACTGGAAAAATGGAGGTTTATGATTGCAGTTTTCTGCAATTTGTTCATAGCTGACATTTTGAATGATTAAGACAATCATGCACTTTGTGGGTAATTACAAACTAATTTGTGCTCCTGATTTCTATAAAAATTAGATTGCACCTGTTCACAACCCAAAAAATGAAGGTGAGATTTATCCCTTTAGTTACTTAGCAGGTAAGTGATTATTGCATTAAATTAGAATTTATTGTCATATGAATTGTTGTTCGTCCATCATTTACGTCAATGAAGACCTTGACACCATGGTGATGGTGTCGAGACTAGCACTTGATTTGGATTTAAGTGAGGGAGAATTGTGCAGCATCAGCCTCACTCTCTCTTCCCAATTCCCATCTGGATCCAGTGGCAAGACAAGAGTTGAGACGGTTGGAGATGGGACTGGGCACAGTGGATGACCAGGACAACTTCTGTGTCTTGTCGTGCTCTACACATTCCACGACGCTTGTAGAGACTGCTTTCTTGACCGTTGGACCTTCCATTGGTCTTGTCCACTCAATCCGCCCGAGTGTGTCGTCACATGCTGGGATAGACAACTCCCTTTCACACCGAGGGTTTGAGACCCGTCGGCTACCCTCACCTGGTTTAGCCAGCTTGTTGAAGCCGTTGCCTGGGGTGTGGCTGCTGTCGCATGCAAACAGCTATGGGGAGCCACAGGTGAGAGCTGAGTGCCAGGTGGGGACCAAAGGTGGACTAACCGCCTTGAAAAGCACGCGACATGCTCCCCCACCAGAGGTGCTACCCTCCCTGACACTCCATACACCCCAATATGAATTAGCGATATTTTGGAGAGCTGTATCATTGAAGTGCAATGCCCTGAGCCTAGAGTTCTAAATGCGATGTCTTTTCAAGAGGTTATTGCATCGATGCATGCCAAATAAATGACTTATATCAATGAAGATATATCCATATGTGTGATACAAAATAAATCAAATATTCAAATGACAGATAATCGAAGTGGAAATTCTATAGTGCAATTTATCTGTTGAATGTAATGAGATCAAATAAAATCACTTCCCAATAGGTCAGAGTTGCTCTCTGACAATGCACTATAAATTCACTTATCACATTCAATAGAAATGCAGTTAATCATCTGTCTCCCCTAACTCAAAAGTAAAATAAATCAATTGTGTACAATTAAAAAGTAGCTACAGGCTTAATGCCATCATCTCAGAAATTAATATTGTATTCAGAGGTATGACTTTTCTTGTAATAAATGAAAATTTAAAGCTCGTCCATTTGCTTCAGACATTAATCTACAAGCTTAAATAAAAATAGAACATAATTGCTTTTTGTTTCTGGTACACTGATGTGATGACGCAAACAGCAAGACCCACGTCAATACCTGGCAAACAGTCAAAATAGGTTGGCAGAACATTTGAAACCTGAACCCAGAGTGTTGTAAGCTGCATTTTTTCAGCAGTAAGCAGGTGTATCTAGCTTTTCATTGGGTTGAATGAAGATTATCATTTTAATTTTATTCCACAATAATCCTTTGTTGTCAGCCACTAATACAGAATTGAATGCAACAGCATCTTTCTCAAAACAAAAATGGTGAATGACCTTGAGAAAAAAGTCTTATCGTCACCAATCTCTGTCACATGATGCATCTGTCCATGATGGAAATGGTAGAAGAATGCAGCTCTTGCAGAGCAGCCCCACCTTTACACTAAAGCTGCCCTCCATTGTATTTTGTAATAATACCATTGTGATCAATATGATAAACTCAAAACAGATTTAGTGTTATGGATCATTGTCCCAGCAGAATTGTACACTACCACAGTCTGTCATATCATTGTCTGGAATAAACCTTTTACTATTAATATCAAACCACAGAATCAACCCTATGTCAAAGAGGAATGTAGAAAAGCACACCACGAGCAGCAGTACCAGACAGGCCTTAAAATAATATATCAACACGTTATAGGTACTAAACAGGACTGCACGCAACTTGAACAATAGAAGCAGCAAGTGATGGACTGAACTAATCAATCTAAGGCCATAATCAAGACATCTAGCCACAATTAACAAAGAGAGAAGTCTTCACATCTTCATTCTTGGTGACGATAAAACCCAGCTCCCTCAGTGAAAACAGTGATATACATCTCCAACCATCTTCAGTAAAAGTTATGAGCCTGGACAAAATTATGGCAGTTCAACTAGCACAACATGTAAAGATTCCTAACCAATAACAGACTGAGCATCAGCAATAACCAGAAACTTAAATGGACCAGCACGTAAATGTTGTTGCAACAGGAACAGGTCAAGTTTAGATCATCTTTGGAAAGAGTCCCACTTCTTAGATTTGCATAAACTTTCCAGCAGCTAGAAGGCATGTCAGAAATGGGATGGAATATTTTTCATTTGTCTGGACAAGCATAGCTCTTAACAATGAACCTGATATGCCTACTTAGAAAAATTAATTTTCTTCCTTTGCTTCTTCATTGTGGCCCCAGTGGACATTATTTTAATGTGCACTGTGGCAAATTGCTAAAGCTTCTTTGAAAAAACCTAGGAACCCTGCAACTGAGAACAGCAAGTACCTGAGAACTTTATCATCCTCAAATTTCCCTCTGAAACATTTAACGTTTTGGACTTCAGACTCTCTTTCTTCCCCTTTGCTGATGCTGAGCCAAATTCCTGGAACTCTACCAAATACACTCTGGGAGACCCAACATCTTAACAACACCTTCCGAAGGGCAATTTGAAATGATGCCTTTGTCGGTGATGTGAGAATGAATAAAATAAACAAAATACACATTTTCACTATATTTCACAAATATAGATTATATTTAATGATCTCACAGCATTTGATTATCTGGTGTGAAGGACAGGAGGACACTTAAATTTGAATTTAGTACCAATAAAGGGGAAAAACTATCCACTGCTACATTGTACATCTATAATGCAAAAAATATTGTTACAATAATCACACCCATATCCATACTCACAGTACCTCACAAAACAATCATTTCAAAAGGTTCTCACAATTTCAGAGAATCTTGCACAAAACTTTCACAGCATTTCATGTACACACCGTTTCATGTTTATGCATGTCCACCTTCACAGTATCTCACATATACATGACCCACAATTCCGTTTCACATGTACAATCATTTTAACTTCAACAGAATTTCACATATATCTGGTTTTGTATCCATAGTTTCTTACTTGTGAATGTATTCACATTCAAATTATTGCAAATTTACATGAATCCACATGCAATTTTAATGACTGAATGAGCCTCTGTTCTCCACCTGGCATAAATAAACATGCACTCTTAATCACAGAGGCAGAGTCATACCACACAGAAGCAGGCCCTATGGCCCACTACATCCAAATCCAAACATCAAATGTCCATCAATACTAATCCCATTCACCAGCACTTGATCTACATCTTGCATTTCAAGTGTTTATTTAGATGCTTTGAAAATGTTGTGTGAGTACCTGTCTCTATCTGATGGCACTCACAAAGCACCACTTGATGAGGACCGCGCTGGAATTGTTCTCTTTACTGCAGTGAAGGGTAACAGGAAACACAGGATCATGTTCATGTCATGAAGCATTTTGTTGAAGTAAATGAAGAAACAGTTCTGATAACCACAAGATTGGTAACCATAAAACATTAATTTAATGAAATTAGTAAAAGAACAGAGAGAGAGCAGATGATAGTGCATCAGAATCAAGCTTATTATCACTGACAAATGTCTTGAAATTTGTTGTTTTACTGCAGCTGTACAGTGCAGTATAAAGTATTCTATAAATTACAATAATATATAGAAATATATATTAAAAACTAAATAAGCAATGTCAAAAGAGAGCAAAATAAGTGTAGCATTCGTAGGTTCTTTCATACTTCTGTTTAGTAAAGTGAATTTCTGAACAAACATCCTTCATCAATAGGTGATCAACACGCAGCACATTGGGGCTAATACAACAATGTAGCAATCCAGATAGTACACACACTGAATTAGCTACATTTTTAAAACATATTTAGTGTTGTGATCTAGTGTGTACTTCCTGGAAGGTCAATAGAAACAGATTCAATAAAAATTACAACAGGAAAGGTTATTGGATAACCACTTGACAGGGGAAAATAATTAGTTGTTGAGAATGAGCAGGAGAGTGGGTCCAACTTGAGAGCTCTATTAAAGAGAGGGCAGAGTTGCAATGGATTGAATGTGCTATAAATATAATAACTTGCAATGTCATTGACTTCAGGTAAGTTATCAGCAATATTTTGAACGGATAGATGATGAGTAACGGTATCCATTTTTAAACTGCTTTGAATTGTGGTGATGGACCACATTGTTTGCCAATAAAGAATATTGCTAGGGTAGGTTGAAGAACAGTGGGTGATGTGTGGTGAATAATTACTAGCTTAGATCAGTTGTTGTTCTGCATTGTTGACTCAACATAATTCTACAAAGAAATAGCCACTGCTTCCTGGGAAATGGCACCAGGTTAGTTTAATTCTTCATCCAGTAAAGGTGTAAGGATTCAGTTTCTTCAGGATTTGTTACCAGTTCTTTATAGATCATTTCTTTTCAATTTTTTTTTGGCGATTGTAGGAATATTACCAATCTGCTCTTTAATAATCCCCATTTGTTTAATTCTTCTCCTGCCTGTAGGAAATCATACCCATATTTCTAAAGTCCTCCATTCATTCCTAACAAAAACAGAAAGTGCTGGGAATCACTCAGCATTTTCTGGTTATGTGTCAAATTTCCAGCACTGCTCATTCTTGTATCTTTAAATGAAAACCCTATTTCTATTTCCAGCTGCCTGACAATCGTTTTAAGTTTTCTGGTGATTTCCTCATTGCATTCATCAGCATTAAATTAGTTTATTTTCCCTTTTTACTTCACCCACTATAACACACCCTATGCACTCATGTTTTAGACTCTCCCATGTATTGTTAAATCCCCCATTAAGATATTTAAAGAGATGGAAAAGGTTTTGCTGTGTACAGTATTATAGGGAAGCCCAGTGTGCTTTGTGATAAGAAGGCATTATGTATTCTGAAGAAAGAATGGGCAAATCAAATGCATTAGCAAACCAAGTCACAGGAATAGAGCAAGGAATGAATTCATGGAGTGTCTGCAGCATGATTTTCTACTTTAGTATGCTGAGAAATATCTAGCACAAGACTATTTTAGATCTAGGAGTGTGCCATGAGAGTGGATTAATTAATAGTCTTGTAATTAAAGGACTTCATGGAAGAGTGATTATATGCAATTTTACCTTATTATGAAGATTGAAAGTGATTTAGTTCAATTGTAAT
Source organism: Mobula birostris (assembly GCF_030028105.1). Lineage (NCBI taxonomy): Eukaryota > Metazoa > Chordata > Chondrichthyes > Myliobatiformes > Myliobatidae > Mobula > Mobula birostris. Next base: position 27,719,506 of record NC_092390.1, on the reverse strand, counting down.
TATGATCCTAAATTTAAATAAAATGTATTACTAAAGTATGAGACTTGGGTTGGATACAGATGATTGAAAAACTGCATTAAAAGATATGACAGCGAACAATGGCTAATTAAAGAACAAATACATAATTTACCAAGTATACCACAAGCTTCCAAAACTCTGCAGGGTCCAAGAATATCCAGTTAAAAACAGTATTAGATCACAGGAAATACCTATTTTGCTAGCCATAAAGAGAACTAAGGATTTGGAAACTGTTAGAATTCAGCAAATGAGTATTAAAAACATTGTAAAAAGGGAAAAGAATAACCTAACATAAAAACTGTAAGTAGTAAATGAATGTGGGTTCCTTACAGAATGAGATAGGAAAACTGGGAAACAAGAAACTGACAGAGAAATTAAAGGAAAAAAAGGCTGCCTCAAGTTCAAGTTCAGTTTATTGTCATTCAATTGTACATATGCATTCTGTCCAACAATGTTCCTCCAGACCAAGGTGCACAACACAGTACATAGAACACACACACAATACACATAGTAATACTACCACCAATAAATTAACAAAAAATAAGGTGCATTTACAAGTTAAAAAGTAAGTATTATTATGCTCTTGCTGCTCCAAGTGTGATAAGACCTGGGTAGGGAGGAGAAGTTCAGTAATCATGGCCTGGGGAAGGAAGCTGCTTCCCATCCCAACAGTCTTAATGCTTCTCCTAATACTATGGTACCTCCTGCCTGATGGTAGGGCGTCAAAGAGATTGTTGAATGCATGGGTGGGATAACTGACAATGCTAAGGGTTCTGCATATGCAGTGCTCTAGATAAAAAAAAACTGATGGGTGGAAGAGAGATCCCAATGATCCACTCAGCAGTCCTTGCAATCCTTTATAGGGACACGGTCAGATGTCTTGCAATTCCTGTACCAGACAATGATGCAGCTAGTCAAGACACTCTTGATAGTGCTCCTATAAAATTGGTGGGAACAAGTGGCGGAGTCTCACTCACCTCAATCTCCTCAAGGAGTGGAGATGATGGTGTACTTTCTTGACCAAAGGGGTTGTGACCAGGTGACATCGTCCGTTATGTGCACTCCCAGAAACTTGGTACTCCTAATGCCCTCTACGGAGGAGCTGTGTAAGGAGTGGTCAGCCTACACCTTCCTAAAGTCCATAATCATCTTTTTGGCTTTGACCATGTTGAGACTCAAGTTGTTGCGCATGCGCAATTCTACCAGTAGCTCTCCCTCCTCTCTGTATGCCTTTTCATCGTCATGGTTGATGATATCAACCACTGTTGTGTCAACAGTAAACCATGATTTTGTTTGAACTGGATCCAGCAGAGCAGTGATGCACCAGCAGCAGGCTGAGCATGTAGCCCTGGTGCTCAGCATGATGAATCAAGAGATGTTTCTGCCAACACTGACTGACCGTGGCCTTTCTGCAAAGAAGTCCAGGATCCCGTTTCAGGGAGGGTGTTGAGGTCCAACAAGGACAGTATACCCACAAGCTTCTGAGGGATGATCACATTAAAGGCCGAGCTGAAGTCAATAAATAGCATCCTGGCATATGAGGCACCATTTTCCAGGTAGGACAGGAAGGAGTGGAGTGTCGAGGCTATGGCAACATCAGTGGCCCTTCCAGCCCCTCGAGCCGCACCACCCCAGCAACCCGATTTAACCCTAGCCTAATCACGCCAATCTACCAGTCTTTGGACTGTGGGAGGGAACTGGAGCATTCAGAAAACAAAACTTGTATTCCATGGAGAGGACATACAGACTCCTACAGATGTCAGAATTGAACTCCAACGCCTCCAGCTGAAATATTGTTGTGCTAACTGCTACAACTGCTACACTATCGTAGCTCCCATTCCAGTACATATATTGCCAATGACTAATGGGCTCACATTTCTTCTCAACTTTAGTTAATGCAGGGGGCAGGTGGAATAAAATTAAATCATTTATAGCACTACAACATTTTGAAGCAATTGAAAAAGTCATTTTTAATCAGAAACCATCACTTGGCAATCCACTATGACAAAAAAACTCAACATTAATAACTGGCAACTGATTTAAAAGGTAGACAGTAAAACAAAAATGTTTCATTCCTGGAAAGGTGATAAATTGATTTTGGCAGAGGTCACTTACTTTTGAGTGCATATTGAGCAAGCATCCTGCACAACAGCTTACTTATGCCCTGACCTTTGCATTTGTAGCACTAAACCTTGTGAATACTTTGGCAAACAAAGTACATTTTTTTCTGCAAATATGTCAAGCACAATTAAAATGCAAAAGAAAACATCATAACTTTGGTTCAGTTCACAGAATGGAACAGCAACATAATTCAGAAATCTAACTGAATTGATAATGCCTGATGTACTTTACAAGACACACATTAACTTGAAAATGAATTTTAAATAACTTTCTACACAAACTGAAGAATACCACAAAATTGATGCAAATCTTAGCTATGAAATGGTATACAATAAATGCTCAACATAAACTTGAAAATCAATATTGCTTTGTTTTTCCAGTCCATAAAGCATTCTTCCAATTACATTCCTACTAAACCGCAGCAAAGGAACACCCAGCCAGCACTGCCCAGAGCCACTAATGCACTTACCAAGTGAAGTAATGATTTACTTGTACTTCTTTCAATTCAGAATATTGTATCTTCCATTCTTAACGTAGGCTTTCCTATACTGGCGAGAACAAATGCACAGTCGCCAAATGTGATTTAGAGCTTTAATTCTCCACACCACCTTGACTCTGATAATGTTCTAACAAAACCCAATGCAAATTCAGTGAGCAACACTTTAAACTTCTGCCCAAGTATATTTATAGCTTTTTGGGGGGTTAACATTTAACAAAGTTAATTAAACAACATTGGCAGCTGTTGTTAACAGCATGTGTTAACTTTGGATAATTATTCTACATGAATATGCCCTCTTGATTCTAGTTTTCCTACATTAAACTATTTTGTTATTTAATCTTCCCTGCTTTCTACCCCATACACATTGACTGTCTTTTATTTAATGCTCGGCTGCATTTTTGTACCACCTTACAACTCAGCATAAATGGTCTGCTGAGTATTTCCAGTGTTTTGCATTCTAATTTCAGATTCCACGATCTGCAGTATTTTGTTATTGCATTAAATTTCAAGGTATATTTTAGTTCTGGGACATTTTTACATTTACAACTGCATAAAGATGAACCTACAAGTTTGCGTCATTACCCACACTGAAATCAGCCAGTAACTCATAAAACATGTTCGTGAAGACATTCAAACAAGGAAATCTGCAGATGCTGGAATTTTGTGAAAATTGTTCGTGAAAACATTTATTGCCAAATTGTTGAACAATGCAGGCCAATGAGAGCCAATAGTAATGACCTTGATAATGTTAACAGAGAAAATGCTATATGGTTATTCTATAATACAACAAAAACATTTCAAAAGTGTAACAGGTTATATTTATACATGACAATTCCATAAATTTAGCGTAACCATTTTCCAATTTTCCTGTACCAATCACACAACTGTCAAAGTCCAAACTGCAAACATTGCATTTTCTCTTACACCCACACTGACAGTGCTATGGATATAAACTGATTTCACAAGGCTTTACAACTAGAAAAAAGACCTTGTTCTGTCAGCCTGGAGATTTAAACTGATCTAATCACTGCTTATCCTGTAATGAAATACTTAAAAGGGACAAAGCTAAAGGTCAAGGGGAAGGGAAGGTAAAGACAGCACTAATGATTTAAGCAACACACATCAAAGTTGCTGGTGAGCAGCAGGCCAGGCAGCATCTCTAGGAAGAGGTACAGTTGACGTTTCGGGCCGAGACCCTTCATCAGGACTTAATGATTTAATACTGAGTTGTTAATGGAGTTACAGAAATGTAACAACAGTAGGAGCTAGGCAGGCTCCAGTGACCAACACAAATCCCCTTAAATCATATTACATTATGGGTCCTTTGCAAACTACTTACTAGACTTGGGTGGACAGCTAAATACTAATTACCATATGTATGTCTCTGGGTCTCCTGAACCCTGCAGCTTTATATTTGAGCAATAGGTGAATTGAAAAGAGTCCAACGTAGCAGAAAGATGGGATTTAATGAGATCCCTAACCAGTCACTCAAAGCACTCCATTATTGTTGAGGTAAGTGCCAGTGGATGGTAGTTGTTGAGGCAGGTTACTATTGCCCTCTTTGGCAAGGGGATGATGGTGGCTGCTTTGAAGCCTGAGGGAGCAAGTGAACTGTTCCAGAGAGATGCTGAAGATGTCTGTTAGAACCTCTGTTAACTGGATTGCACAGTTCCTCAGCAGTCAACCAGGTGTTGTCTACATGACAAAAGACACGCAAATCTTCTGGAAATAGTGGGGAAAAAAGTCCAGCAAAAGGAAAAAAATCATTAGTAAAGATTGAAAAAACACAATTGGATCTGCAATTTGATAGAAGTTCAATAAAGTACGATACTACATACAGAATAACAAAATTGGAGCAGACAGGATGGAGAGTAATGCAGTGGTGTAGATTGGAAACTGGATAACAAACATAAACCATACAGTAGAACTAAAGAAATGATTTTCAGTTTGGAAGTTTGTACTATAGAGATTGGTGCTGAGGTAATGAAAATCTACATCAATAATTTAGAAAAGCGGAATAAAAGTAATATCTGGTGTTAATATGAAGCTCGACGGCGATGGGTTTTGCAAGGATGCAGACAGATTTTCAAGAGATATGGACAGGCTAGGTAATGGGCAAGAACACAGCAGATTGTACTTAATGTGAAAAATATGAGGTAATTCACTTTGGTAGAAAAGAAAAACAGTGTTAATTAAGTGGTGAAAGATTATAAGTAAGTGGTGTTCAAAATGGTCTTGATGTCCTTTCATTTAGAGTCAAAGAGCAACACAGCACATAAACCTGTGGGCTATCATCCATTTTAAACTAATTGTATATTAATCCCACTTTTTAATCTTCCCATTTTCTCTTCAAGACTGCACTCTATCTACACACCAGGGATAATTTAGTGTGGCCAATTAACCAACCAACTGTTCTGTTTTTGCAATGTGGGAAGATACCGGAAACCCAGAGGAAAACCACAGTGTGGTGGGAGAATATGCATATACTACGCAGACAGCATCCAAGACTGAACCAGGATCTCTGACACTGTTAAGTACACTCATACAGAAGAACTACATTGCCACCCACTTTTAAAACAAATCACAAAATTAATGTTCAGGTACAGTAAACAAACAGTTTGTTGGATTTTACAAGAGGATTTAAGTGCAAATGTAAGTTTATTAAAATTACATAGTCTTAAACCACATCCATAACACAGTATACAGGTCTGCTCTCCCCATATAAAGAGGATATATTTGCAACTGAGGTTTACCAAATTAATTCCTGGGATAGGAGGGGCGGAGTCTTGAACTACAAAGAGACATTAAGCAAATTGTCTCAGATGGAGAGTTAATCAAGAAAACATAAAAGGCCGAGATCAATATTTTGTTTTGATATTAAGGAAATCAATGGATTTCGCGTTAAAAAAACAGAAGTGGCACCTAGATAAAGATGCTATTTCACAATAGGCAGTAGGGGCTGAATGGCAGGATTAGGCGGGAACGAGGCAGTGGTTTAGACGGTTGTGGCTTAAAACGTATTATCACCGACTATCGATTACTTTTCTCGACGTCTTCGTAAACGGCGTCAGATTGAGCAACTCTGATCTGGAACTGTACGCTAAAGAAATCTGATCTAATCAAAGTAAACTAAATACAATAAACAGGAACTTGCAGTATTTCTGGCGTTCGTCGCTCGAGCAAGGATAGGCCGAGTCTTCGCGGCGGCAGCCCGGCTTCGCAGTGAGAGCGGTGGCCGCGCCCCGGAGCCCCGCGCCGACCACGTGCGCAACCCTCGCGGCTGCGAGCGGGAGGGAATGTCCGGCAGCCCGGCAGCCCGGCGAGGCCAAGGTAGGGTGTTCCAGCGAGGTCTCAAGCTTGATGGGGACTGTAGACCACTGGTATGTGTGGGTGGAGAGAAGGCGTGCAAAACCTGAGGGGAGGGTGAGTGTGTAGTACATGCCTTGTAAGTATTTGTGGGTGATAGGCGCTTAACACCCTGGGAGTGGTTAATGAGGATGAGGAGTGTGTAATACATGCTTCCAAAAGGTTTTGGGTAATGGGTGTGCCTCACAGGTCTTCTCGGGATTTGTGGTTGCCCTGTTGGTGATACGGGTGCGATATGGCTTTAAGCTTTTTTGGCTGATTAGTGTTTAACACTGGTACGTGGTTTGAGATGTGAGTGGAGCACTTTGGGGTCGTTGTTCCTCCAGTAGATTATTTATTGATGTTGGAATTTTGTAGTTTTAGTTCTCATGTCTACAAGGAAAGGGGGGCGATGGAGACGACCCCCCCCCCACCCTCCTTCACTGATGTGATGTGTTAATAGAATGCTCGACATTAATGGGAGAGGTTCAGGTTTTAATCTTGTGAGTTATTAACTGGGCAAGAGAAAAAGGACAAGATTACATGGTTGAATTTGTGGTGAAGGGGAGAAAAAAAACCCTAGTCTGATGGAGCAGAAAGTTTTAAAAAACACAAAGCTCCAACTGGATGTGGTTAGAAGTGATTTAGGGTGAAATGCCTAAAATAGGCATGTTCTGACAGGTGGGTAGGAGTGATAAAGAAAAAAACAGATTTGTTCTGCACATGTGAAAGCTTTTTGCTTAGTTGCAGAATTTTCACCACAACATCAAACGATGTAGGATGTGAACCCTGCTCCACCGGCCTAGCATGTGGGATAAAGAGCTTTGGCCCCAAATTCTTGGTCAGTGTCTAATGGGATATTCATGTTGAATAGGTGTGAGTGACTGTTGCTGGGCCTGATGTGAAGTGATGCCTTGTGCTAAGGCTGATGAAAGGGGGAGCGCTATACTGAATATGAAGCAAAGACAGTGAATTTACAGTGGGACAGATATCCTGATGCATGGGAATGATGCAGAGTAAAAATATTATCCTGGAACAAATGGATCGTAGAATCATCAAAAATTTACAGCACTGAAGGCCATTTGCCTTTGTATCCTTGCTAGCAGGGAAAAATGTCATTTCCCAAAGGCATTACCTCACGTTTCTCTGAAATTTTGTTTGCTGATTTTCTGACCAAGTGACCAAACCATCTATAACTTGCAGTCTAAAACTTTCCCTTACAGTGTCAATTTCAGCTATTATTTGTACTGTCAAATCAAATGGTGATTCTGTAGGCATTCAAGCCACATAATCACTCATCAATGGCATCAGCGCCGGACTATGGAATGAAGGCTCCCGAGTTCGAATCCAAGTCAGGCCACCCCTTCCCCCCCGAGCACGCTTTCCATCTGTGCCGCGTTGAGCATCGAGCTAGCCACTCGGCCTCGTAAAAAAAAAAAAGGGTCGAGTCAGGAACGTTCATATCGTGACCGGGTGACCCGGTTAATCTAAAAGGAGACCAATCCTGACACCACGCCCCAGACAAAAATGGCTGACTGCCTGGTGCAACACACTAAAAAAAACTCATCAAGGACTGTATTCTTAGCCATTTAGGAGAATGAGGGGTGATCAATTAATTTTTTTTATCAGAACTGGTCAATGACAAAGGTTTAACTCTACAGTTGCTGTCTGACCTGCTTAGTATTTTTCTTTATCATTTTCTGTTTTCATATCCTTCTTTTGTCCTACTCTTTGGACCTTGTCACCCAAACGGCTTTAGGTTAGGCAGATTATTTTTTAATGGGCACATGTTTAGTATGAACCCCTAGAAACTCCTTAACTGCCTCTCACTGCTCTCCAAGAAGATGGAGACCAGGCACCAGGATGTGGTGAAAATGGTGATGGGAAGAGGGAGACTGACACCATGGACTGAAGGAGAGAGGGGCAGAATACAATAAAGATAAGAAAGAAGAGGGAGTATAGACAATTCAGTGCTCAGACCTGCTGCATCTTCAACTTTGGCGGAATTTTCCAGTGCTATTCTCATAATTCCTTGTTTCTCTTAATGCCCAGAAATCTTTTGATTCCTATTTTGAATGAAGACAATTATGAACCCTTCATGCCCTCCAAGATAGACAAAAGAGTTGCTATTTTCTGGGTGAAGAAATTTCTCATCTGAGTCCACAACTGCCTAGTTCTTATTCTGAAACTGTGATCCTGGGTCTAGACCCTTCAGTCAGAGGAAGTGTCTTCCTTTTTACTAGCTTGTAAAACCCATCAAGAGTTTTTAACATTTCTATAGGGTTCCCCTCATTCTTCTAAAATCTGTACATTTTAATCTGCTTAATCTTCCCTCATACTTGCCAATCCAAGAATTGGGTTAAAGCCAAAGAATCTTTTTTGCATTCCTTTATGGCAAGTATATCCTTTCTTGAGTAAGGGCCAAAACAGTATATGATGCTGCAGGTGGGGTCTCATCAAGGCTCTATGTAATTGTAGCAAGGTTTTCTTTCTCATGTATTTTGATCTTCTCATAATAAAGGCTAACAAACCACTCTCCCTCAATCACTTGCTACAAGAAAACGTTGGACTACAGTGATTTGTATGCAAGTACACCTAGGTGTTCTGTTGGATATTAACACTATTCAGTATCTCACCATTTAATAAACTCTATACTCTTTGTCAAATGCACCAACATAGAAAACCTCACATTTTCCCACATCACCTACAATGTTATCATTCAGCCCTGCACACTCACAATTCTACCTAATGCCATCATTCCTAATGAACCCCAATGCTTTCTAACATTTATACTGTTTGCTACTAGTTGATATTATCTGCATGTGATGTTTTTCAGATATCTTTGCTAGAACAAAGTAATCCACACAGATGGTCTAAAAGCTTCAGGGTCAGAGATTCCAGACACCCAAAATTATTGCTGTAGTGGCTGACGCTCTGACTACACAAATGTCCCAACTATTGATTGATCAACTATACCTGTGACCACGTTCGATGTCCTAAGTGACAAAATCAGGCTGGTCTGAAAACTTCCCTGAATTCAGTCACAATGGTGCAACTAACTTAATCAGTGTTGTTTAGTTTGATGCAAGCCAATTAACATAACCCCATTGTCCTATGTTGATTACATGATCTCACTCTTGTTTATAACAAGAAGCTGAGAAAGGAATATTGGTTAGAAGTTAAATTTGTCGGAAACGACTCTGACCCTTTGGAAAGATCACACTGTTGTGCAAGAAAGCTGAGGTTAGCAATAAGCCTCTCAGACCCTGGAAATTGAATAGTCATCACAATATAATCTCTGCACTTTTCACATAAATTGTTGAAGCCCATTGTGAAAAAGAATGAGGGAGATAGACAAATGTTTGATTAAGTACTGTGTAATTGATATAATTCTTTGTAAGTAGTAGAGATTGAGATTGTATTGTGACTGGACAAGGGACATTTTAAACTGGCTTGATGAAACACAGGATAGAGTATCTATTCATTGAGATTAATTTTGCACCTAATAACATGCAAAAAAGTGAAAAATTAAAGACTGCAATTTCAACGATTATAATCACTATATAATTAGCCACACCATTTGTAAATTGAGACAGGGAATTGCAGATTAGGGAGGTGAAAATGTGGTTGAAGATTCGTTTGGGGAAAAAGGCAGTTATATTTCATGGACAATGGCAGTACTACTGGGATTAAAAGGCACTTTATCTTTAACTGTATATTCAGATAAGGCTCCAGCTCAGTTGGTCAGGGAGCAAGGTTATATTGAAGAGCATAAATATAAGGTGGTCACAAAGACCTTAATCTAATAAATGAATCAGAATAATAGATTTTAAACTTAAAAGGGAATATTAGAAATTGTATTGTGGATACTGCAGTCAAAGGGGAATTAAAGGTACAAAATAACAAAAAGGAATGATGAATAATAAAAATGTAAGTTAAAAATTAAAATATGTGCTCTTTTTAAAAAAGAATCTAAGGAAGACATTGAATTGATTGATTGGTGTATTTTTTTCTTCGAGGATACGATCAAGTAATCTTGTCCGCAAAATGGCTGGACTGGGACCTTGAGGGCTAGGGTAGGATAAGTGAGGATATAATGGGGAATAAGCAGGCAGCAAGACTTTTATAGCTGGAATTTTTTTTAAAGTAAAGGATTTAAAAAAGGACCACCTAGTAGCAGCTGTGAAGTAACTTCTAATCCTTTAATTTAATTTCTAGTGTAAGTGAAAGGATTATGTAAGCATGTAATTTTAATGAGGGATTTTTAACTTTCACTTGTATTCTCTCAGTGACTCGTACTTGTTATGAATTTTCAGTGTTCAGAAATTGATTTTGCAATGTAAACTAATCTTGCACTACAAATTATTGAAAACAAGGGAATAGAATAGTGTTGCAAACTTTGGCATCGTGGCATTGCTTACATGAAAGACTCACATCTGTTGTGAGAAACAGTGTTCATTCAGTGTTGGCATTGCCATTTGTTGCTTATGTGCAAATTCATGCTGTCCATCTTATGGCCAAATAACAATAAGTAAAGCCAGCTTAGACCAATTGAAACTAAACGCGTAATACTTTAAGCCGAAGTTCTCAGAAGTATCTGAGTCATAACCTTTTTTCGTTGGTATTTGGAGCAAGTGATTGGCAGAGCACAATCAAATAGCCAGGCTGTTTTTTTGAGAAGCAGCAGCGGATGCTTTATACTGCTCAGTAAATATATTCTCTACTCATAAAGCCTGCAGGTCTATTTTAAACGAAAGTAGGAGGAGGTTGGGTCTAATAATGAAAGTGAGGCATTTCATTACCCTTCACAAGTGTTCAGTAAATTATAATGAAAACTCACCTCTACAAATATTTTCAGCAATACACCCCCTCACTCACCTATCAAATAGCTCCTACTCTCTGGACCTTGTAGATTTGCAATAAGGAATCAAATACCACTGTCAACACCAACAATCATATTGATGAAGTAAGAATACAAATTATGTGTATTTCTTGCAAAATGGTCAAACTGGTAAGTTTATTTTATTGCATTGCAGTCACTTGCACTATCGAGCATTCACATTTTCCCCTCGCATGTACCCAATAGTACTCCAGATCTCAAATCCACATCTTACAGCTTCCACACATTCCTAGCTAGTCATCCAAAGCAAGCAAATGGTAAGGCACTTGCTATACACTTTCCTGTCACTTGTAGAAGCTGCTACATTAGCAATTCTAGCAGTGGACTCATGTGGTCAGGTCTTTGTGCATTGGTAAGTGGTGCAGCAGCACAAAGATTATTGAAGATATTGGGATCCTCTGAATAAACCTTCAGTTCCTCATTCCACAATCAATTCTAATTTAGAAGCTGGATTTGATGTGAGTATACAGTACTGTGCAAAAGTCTTAAGCACATATCTATAGCTAGGGTGCTTAAGACTTTTGTACAATACTGTGCTTGCCAACATGGAGGGGAGAGTGAGTTTGTAAATCTGGCAGGAGCAAAGGATGTTGGGAATGGTGAGGGTGGAGTGCTGCAGAAGGGGTATGGGGGAAGTGTGGCAGAGGAGGATTGTTGTGTGGGAATTGTTTGGAATCGAATGATCTTGCATGGTGTCTCAGGGCTGGGTTTGTCTGCACCAACACCACTTGCACGGTTCGCAGGGCACTGAAAAATACGATAGGACGGAGGGTTTGGGAATACAGATCCATAATTACTTTAAAATGCATCACTGGTAGATAGGGTTCTAAAGAAAGCTTTTGGCACATTGACATATTGAGTACAGGAGTTGGGCTATTATGTTGAAGTTGTTTAAGATGTCGTTGAGGCCTAATTTGGAGTATTGTGTGCAGTTTTAGTCATGTATCTACAGGATAGATGTCACTAAGATTGAAAGAGTGCCCAAAAAAATCTGCAAGGATGTTGCCAGGACTTGAGGACCTGAGTTATAGGCAAAGGTTGAATAGGTTAGGACTTTATTCCCTGGGCATAGGAGAATGATGGGAGATTTCACAGAGATATACAAAATTACAAGAGATATAAATAAGATAAATGCAAGCAGGCTTTTTCCACTGAGGTTGAGTGAGACTGGAACTAGAGGTCATTGGTTAAGGGTGAAAGGTGAAATGTTTAAGGAAAACATGAGGGGGAGCTTCACTCAAATGTTGGACAGAGTATGGAACGAGCTGTCAGTGGAAGTGGTGGATCTGGGTTCGATTTCAACATCTAAGAAAATTTTGAATCGAAACATGGATGGGAGGAGTATGGAGGGCTATGATTCAGGTGCAGGTCAATTATTAATAGGCCTATTAATAGTTTGGCATGGACAAGATGGACAGAAGGGCTGTTTCTTTGCTATAGTGCTCTATGACTTAGAAAGCTGAATTTGCTGGAAACTATCAGCTAGCAGGCAGCATCTATGTGAAAGAGAATCTGACTTCACTTTACTTTTCTAATTTCTCATTCACTATTTTCCAGCCTGAAATGGTAACACTTTCATTTTGCACAGCTGCGGCCTGATCTGCAGAGTGTTTTCAACATTTTTCTATTGGTTTAATTCCCTATAATGCTGCTCAGAAATAAACACAGAAAGTAGAATCAAGAATAGGCAATTCCGCTCCTTGTACCTGATCTAGCTTTCAAAAGGATCATGACTGATCTTTCTTAGCTTCGACTTACTTTCCCACACAAGTGCTGTGATCCTTCATTCCCATGCCGTTTGAAAATCTATAGATCTGTCCTGAATGTAGTCATTAAATAAGCTTCTTCTGCCAGCTTGAGTGGCGAATTAAAATATCTCTAAAAGACAATTGGGATGCTGTCAGTTTCCTGTAGAGAATCCCCAAACTTTGTTACCTTCCCTCCCAACCCTTACCTACTCCTGCCCCTCCCCCCCACAATCCTCTTGTGTTTACTTATTGTCTGTTATTCTCAACCCAAGGAAAATAACTTTTTCAGCAGAGAGCATTTGTCATTGACCTAATATAATAGTGGACAACATTTGGAGATGTAATTGTATTGCAAACTGTAATCTGGAATAACTCAAATTTTTAAAAAAATAGCACCCCTCAACTTTTCAGCAACAGGCAGAGGATTTTTTGCATGGTTATGGCAGCAGAATGTGGTAGATCTCAATCACCATCTCTTGGGAGTCCACATGGTAAATATTTGGCGTAAATATGGTAAGCTGTCCATGAATGCTTTTTTTGTGAGATAGTTCCTCCAGGTCAGCACCCTTTCTCTCTGTTCCTGCCTCTCCTAGCAGATCTGCTTGTCTGCTCTTCCTCTTTTATCTTATTAGCTGCTCATGGAAATATCATCAAAGCACCCATCCATGCCTAGAGATGGAGTTGGAGAAAGAAATATAAATGGGATATTAAATAGAATCTCTGTAGAGACACTGCAGAATAGACAGGATAATACCTTCGTTGAATATTTTGCATAAGCTCAACTCAATTCCAATTACCGGTATTCCTGGTGGTCTTAATCCAGAGAAATTTTGCATGCTAAAAGGCAGTTTTCCCATATATGTTTAATTTGATTTTAGCTGGATCAATGTGCACCAATTTGTTAGAAGTGACACAGAAACAGCATTGTATACTGACATGAATTTACTGATTTCCATATGTTGTACTACATAGTGCATTTGTAACTTGCAGACAAGATTGCAAATGTACTTGATTGCAAATGATTGCAAATGATTGCAAATGCCAGTGGGGGGTGAGGGTAGAGGTTCTAAAATGTAGGTGACAGGATTAGTAAATTTGAACCTGACTCCAAGATTGATGGTACAGTGGACAGTGAAGAAGGTTGTCTCAGGTTACAATAGATCTAAGACAATTGAAAAGGTGAGCAAGGGAATGTCTGATGGAATTGAACTCCGACAAGTGCAAAGTGATGATTTGTTGGCATGCTAAATCAAGCCAGGACTTAAAGATCCTGGAAGGTGTTATTGAACAGCTAGACCTCGGGCTAGCAATACATATTTCACTGAAGGTGGCAATACAGATAGACTAAGTGGTGCTGCTTTCATTGCCAACACCTTGGAACATCATGTTACAATTGTATAAATCACTGGTTAGGCTGTGCTTGAAATATCATGTGTAGTTCCAGTCTGCCGTGCAAACTATTAAACCATGGAGGGTGCATAAAGGATTCACGGAAATGTTTCTTGGACTGGATGGCTTAAGCAAAAAGGAGAGATTTGATAGGCTGGAACTATTTTCCTTGGAGCAAAGAAGTCGGCACCTTATAGAAATTTATAAAATTACAGGAGGCATAGAGGGGTGATCTTATGGAGGTTTATAAAAGTTATGAGGGACATAGTCAGGGTAGAGAGTTGGTCTTTTACCCAAGATAGGGGAGTCTAAACTAGAGGATATAGGTTTAAGGCGTGAGGAGAAAGACTTTTAAGGAGATCATATAGGCAAGTTTTTCACATGGTGGGTATATGGAATGAACTGCAGGAAGAGGTGGTAGAGACAAGTACAGTTATAATAATTAAGATATATTTGGACAAGTACTTGGATAGGAAAGATTTAGAGAGATATGGGCTAAACACAGGTCAACAGGATCTGCATAGGTAGGCAGTTGGTTGGCATGGATGAGCTGGGCTGAAGGAGCTGCAGTGCTGTGCAACTCTTTGATTCTATATCCCAGAATTTTTTTTCATTGGCAAAGTGTGTACTCAAGGATCATTTTGGGATCACTAACTGTGTTTTAATGAGTTAGATGATAGGACAAATAATATTTATGCCTGGCCATAGCACAAAGACAGCGTAAGCAATGTGTATGGATGCATCAAATCACAAGAACGATATAAACTGATTAGGTAATTCTATGGCAAATGGGGTTCACTTTTGATTTCTACGGAATACTTTCTAAATGGTTGAAACCTAGAAACAGTGGAGGTCCAAAGAGAATTAAGATTTGCCTATATCGATAAAATAATCACAAAAGCTAATGGGAATACTGCCTTAAAGATAGCAGCTACAGATTGTATTTGAGTGGTATGAACCCCATAACTTGGGAAGTATACATTGGTGTTTCAAGGCAAGGATTTGACAGCATGTTAATAAACAATAGGAAATGAGGTATAAGGAGATTTTAGACAAACTCTGGGTGTATTACCTACCATTTTAAGGTGTCATAGAGTCATACCACATGGAAACAGCTTAACTCACCCATGCCAACTGTGACGCCCAGCGAGTTAATCACATCTGCCCATGTTTGGCCCACACCCTCTGAACCTCTCCTGTCTAATTTAATCAAATATCTCAAGGGAGTCAGGAACTGATTGGTAGATAAAAGAGAAACTCCCTAGTTGGGTGAATGCAGGACAATAGACCATGGTCTTAAGATTAGATTTGTACCTTTAGAAGCAAAGTTAAACAGTACAGAAAGAATGTTAGAAGTTCGGAATTATTTTCACAAATTGCATTTGCTGTTAGATCAGTTTCTGTTTGATTAGATTTATAGAGATTTGTGAACCAAGGTGTTTAGAGGGAAACAGAACAAAAGTGAGTTCAGAAGCTCAGTCACTAATCAGCCATAATTTATTTAAATGTTAGAAGAGGATTGAGGAGCCGAAGGGCTGACAATTGTCCTCTGTTCAAAGGCAGAAAGAGGCAGATGCCAGGGACTATATATAGGACTGAAAGAGTCCGATACCAAGGGTTGAAGGGTTTAAAAAAGCTAATCTTGTGTAGAGGTTGGGGAAGAAAAAGCTGAAAGGAGCCTTCCGTAGTAACCCAATTTCTGGAAGTTTCTTCTAATACTTTACGGAATGCCAGCCCAAGCAGCGAATGCGAAAGCTTGGTGAATCAGTACAGCGCTGTAACTCTGCCCTCTGTAAAGGGCACTCGCCAGTAATCGCAGTGCAGAACGGGGATTGTCAGGTTGTTGTGGTCGCTGACCTGTAGTAACGAATTGAATTGTAGATTGAATATAAAGAAGGTATTTTAGAATTGGGCACACGAATAAGGTTTAGATTAATGAATGCAGCTTGTATCCTGAATTGTTTTCATAGCTCTGGCGGTATGTTGCTTTCGGTTTTGCTGATCGTTGCGGTTTCTCTCCCCTGCACAGTGGTATGAAATAGTTGAGTCTGGAACTGTCGGTGACGCTATTCCCCTTCCTCGCCAGTGAAAGCGCCCGAGCAAACTGTACCCGGCACTCAAGGTGAAGGCGGAGAACAAAAAAAAATTCTCTCGTTAAACTGCAAAATGGATGCACATCTTGCTCACAGTATCAACAGTCCGACCAGCCCCTGTAATGATATGTTGAAAAATATAAGTAATTTGGAGGCCATACAACTGTGTGACAGAGAAGGTAAGGCTGATTATGGAGGAAATATTAAAAGCAGAGTGTGGAAAGCTACCCTGTTGGCTAATGCCTGCGAGTGTTCATTGTCAAGTACATGGGATTTAAATTTTCTGGTGGATGTGCCAATTGCTCGGCTCAGCCGTGTTCCACTGCTGAATGATAGCTTTTATTTCCGCACAGTGGAACTGAAGCGCATTCGTTTGTTATAGTATTCCGTTTGCCTGTCAGTTTTTCATATTGCCTGTCTGATCAGTTTAATTATACAGCCTACTCCAACCTTCGTTATCCTTAAACCAAAAGCGCGTAATGGTTCGTCAGATCGGTAAAACTGTTCGCAAGATATAACCAAAATTTGGTTATGTTTTCAGCACCATGGACAAGATAGGACAGGGTCGCTCTGTCCATTGCAGTGGGTCGTCAAACAAAATAAATGCACTGTACTTGTCGGCTGTAGTACACAATGGTTGATTCAGTCAAGGCATTCAACTTGACTTGCCTTTTGTATTAATCAAATTGCTTGGGTTTCTGGAATAAAACACTCATCTGTGCATAAACGAATTGCTGAGATTAATACTTAGTTGGTAGCAGGCGATGTTTTTTGTCACATGGCTAGAATAATTGATGCTGAAGTTCCCTGAGTCACTGTCTTAAACAAATTAACCAAAGTGAATGAGCTTTTAACATAAAGTATTTTTCCCAATAGTCACACTGAAACATTGAAACATAACATTTCAAAAGATTTAAACCAAAAATTGAAGTTTTCCTTGGAGCCATTTAATTCCATTGTTTTACTCTATCAGCTAGACTTGCTTATAGAGTAGAATATCCTTAAATAACAACATTTTTGTTGTTTTCTAAATACAACCAATGTAAAATGGATCAAGTGTATTCATTATGTAAATGTGTTATGCTAAATTAAATTCATTGAAATATTATAAATCTGAGTAGTTAACTATGCATATTTACACAAACAGGGAGGAAAAAAGAATATAACTTTAAAGACCGTTAATATCAGAGAGATGTACAGCACAGGAACAGGCCCTTCAGCCCATCTAGTCCATACCAATCTATTTAAACTGCCTACTCCCATCGACCTGCACCAGGACCATGGCCCTCCATACCCCTACCATCCATGTACCTATCCAAACTTCTCTTAAACATTGCATTCGAGCTTTCATGCACCACCTGCACTGGCAGCTTGTTCCACACTCTCCCGGCCCTCTAAGTGAAGAAGTTTCCCCTCGTGCTCCCCTTAAACATTCCTCCTTTCACCCTTAACCCATGACCTCTAGTTGTAGTCCCACCAACCTCAGTGGAAAAAGTCTGCTTGCATTAACCCTCATAATTTTGTATACCTCTATCAAATCTCCTCTCAATCTTTTATGTTCCAAGGAATAAAGTCCTAGCCTATTCAATCTTTCTATATAACTCAGGTCCTCCAGACATAGCAAAATCCTTGTAACTTTTCTCTGTACTCTTTCAACCTTAATTACATTTTTCCTGTAGGTAGGTGTCCAAAATTGCACACAATACTCCAAATTAGGCCTCACCAATGTCTTATATAACTTCAACGTAACATCTCATCTCCTATACTCAATACTTTGATTTATGAAGGCTAAAGAGCCAAAAATTTCCTTTATGACCCTATTAACCTGTGATGTCATGTTCAATGAATTATAGATTGGTATGCCCAGATCCCTACTACACTCCTCAATTCATTGTGTAAGATGTGCCCTGGTTGGTCCTACAGAAGTGCAACACCTCATATTTGTCTGCATTAAGTTCCACCAGCCATTTTTCAGCCCATTTTTCCAGCTGTTCCAGATCCTGCTCAAGTGTTGATAGTCCTCCTCACTATCCACTACACCCCCAATCTTGGTGTCATCTGCAAATTTGCTGACCCAGTTAACCACATTATCATCCAGACCATTGATATAGATGACAAACAACAGAACACACACAAAATGCTGGAGGAACTCTGCAGTCAGACAGCATCTATGGAAAAGAGTAAGCAGTTGACTGTTTACTCTTTTCTATAGATGCTGCCTGGCCTGCTGAGTTCCTCCAGCATTTTGTGTACATTTTTTGGATTTCCAGCATCTGTAAATTTTTTGGCTTTATGCTACAAACAACAATGGACCCAGCATTGATCCTGCGGCATTCCACTAGTCACAGGCCTCCAGATGGAGAGGCAACCATCTACTACCGCACTCTGGCTTCTCTCACTAAGCCTATGTCTAATCCAATTTTTGAATGCCAAACGACTGAACATTCTTGACCAGCCTCCCATGTGGAACCTTGTCAAATGCCTTGCTAAAGTCCATGTAGGCAACATCTACTGCCTTGCCTTCATCAACTTTCCTGGTAACTTCTTCAAAAAAACCTCTGTAAGATTGGTTAGATTTGACCTACCAAGCGCAAAGCCATGCTGACTATCCCTGATCAGTCCCTACTTATCCAAATACTTATATATCTGGTCCCTTAGAATACCTTCCAATAAGTCTCCAACTGTTGATGTCAGGCTCACCAGCTATAATTGCCTGATTTATTTTTAGAGCTTTTCTTAAACAGTGGAACATCAGCAAATTTACTAACCCATCCCTCCACTTCTTCATGCAGGTCATTTATAAAACTCACGAAGAGTAGGATCCCAGAACAGATCCCTGAGGCACACCACTGGTGACCGACCTCCATGCAGAATATGACCTGTCTACAACCACTCTTTGCTGCCTTTGGGCAAGCCAGTTCTAGATCCACAAAGTAATTTCCTCTTGTATCCCATGCCTCCTTACTTTCTCAATAAGCCTTGCATGGGGTACTTTGTCAAATGCCTTGCTGAAATCCATATACACTTTAGATTACTTTGACACAAAAGAGTCTTTTTCTGTTGATCACCGTCAAAAAGAGGCAAATTCAATCCACTGTAATTCAATGTTGTAAAACAGTAAACCATGAGAACTTCCCAAGGGGGGTTGGCTACTTTTTATAGATACTGTATTTAGAGACACAACATGGGATAGGCCCTTCTAGCCCCTTGAATCGCACTGTCCAGCAACCTACTTTCTCAAACCTAGCCTAATCATGAGACTATTTACAAAGACCTATTAACCTACTAACAGGTACATCTTTGGACTGTGGGAGGAAACACACAAGCATACAAACTTGCTTACAGAGGGTGCTGTAATTGAACTCCAAACTTAGCTCCGAGTTGTAATAGTGTCGTGCTCACTGCTAAACTACCGTGGTGCCCTATCACTTTTGTCTTGTCCACACTGAGGCTCAGGTTGTTGTCCTTGCACCACTTGACAAGCCCCTCTACCTCCTCTCTGTATGCTAATTCATCATTATTGTTGATGAGGCCAACCACTGTAGTATCATCAGAAAATTTGATGATGCAATTTGAACTGAACCTGGTAATGCTGTCATGAGTCAGCAGCATGAACAGCAGTGGTTCAATTGAAGATTGCTGTTGTTTTTTTCTAAAAATTCTTCGAGGCATGAAATGCTCATTGACACCTCTACAAGCCTTGGTATATCTTGCTAGATTGCAATCTTGCTCTTCTAGCATCGACAAACCTTCAAATTTCTTCCAAGTTGCTGCTAATCATTTGGTTAGTGAATCTCTTTTCATGTACTGGTCTTTAAACTTTTTTTTCTCCACTTCTTGCATTTGCTTGTCCAGGGCCATAAGTTCTCGATTACTTAGCTCTTCTGCTTCAGTTTCAGGCAAGTTGGTGACATCATCCTTATTAACCTCAAGCTAAAGCTGAATACCCAGGGGCACCATTTTCTTCTTCACTTCTCCAACCATCTTCTTGAAAGGTCCTTGGAAACTGTGAAGCAAATGTGTTTTCCATACATCATTGATATTTTGTCTCTGACCGAGCATCTACAGTATTCTTCACTGCATTATAGCTGTTCTATAACTTCAAAAAACTCCCTTAGTCATGCTTACTGCTCCTTCAGTTACTTTAATAACATGAGAAAATATCTGGCAATTGTGAAATTGCAATTGCTCTTTGACCCATTTGCTGGAGAACTGCTGTTTTGTTCCATGGCAAGTACACAACCTTGACATTTGGATGAGAATTAACCAAAAATGCAGGATGTCTGACATCATTATTGAGAACCAATGAAGTCTCGAATGCCAGACTCTTGGAAATATAGTATCACTTGACATCAGGAGCAGATGGTTGATCAACCAGTCTTCAAAAAGGTCAGTGTCACCCAAGCCATTCTGCTGGACTTTCAGTTGACCAGAAGAAATGCATTCTGAATTCCTTTAAGAACCCAGGGTTTCTCAAACAGATAAACAAGCAAAGGCTTAAGTTTACAATCTCCTGTTGCATTTCTGCCAAGTAATAGGCCAGTCTCTCTTTTCCTGATTTATGTCCTGGAGCATTTGATCATGGCTGACTTATTTTCCCTCTCAACCCCATTCTCCGACCTTCTCCACATAACTTTCGACACCCTTACTAATTAAGAACCTATTAACCGCCACCTCAAATATATCCAATGACTTGGTCTTCACAGCACTCTATTCCACAGATACAGTAACCTCTGGCTAAGGAAATTGCTCCTCATCCCTGTTCAAAAGGTATTCTGAGGCTGTGTCCTCTGGTCCGAGATTATCAGAAACATCCACTTCATGTCCATACTATCTAGGTCTCAGCATTGCATTCTTACTTTTAAAATCCCTTTGCACCTCCAATTTCTGAATTTACCCCCTATCTGGCCGCGAAGCCATCAATTCCATCATCCAGATCATAAGTTGAAAATTAGTAGATCTAACACCAATCCCTGCAGAACACCACTTTTCTTAGTTGCGCTACCATGTTCTTTGCTTTTGGGAGACTTGATAATGTTAAAATATTGTAAGAAATATTATACAGCACAGTATCTGTACAGTGTTTGCAAAGAATCACAAACATTGCTTTCAATATGGAATCTATTCCTTTGCTTTCACAGATGTTCTCTGACCTGCTGAGTTCCTCCAGGTCTCAACATGCCAGTCTCAGGTTGTGAGACTGGAGTGGTGAGAGACTCTCGTTTCCAATCAGATACTCTGATTTGCTCAGTGCAGATGGGAAAATGCCATTCATGGGAACCAATGTGTGAATGTAAATTGGGCTTTTAATCTATGTATGCTTACTCATTCCTATGGGATGAACGTAAATAACCTGAGGCTGACCTGGAAATCATTCACCATTTTCTTGCTCATTTACTTAATCTGCCTGTTCTTCTCTGCCGACTGTTTGCTTCCTATCCACACCTCATTTTCTCACCTAGCTATCTATCATCAGCAAACTTGCAACTGCTACCCATGTAACCCTGTAAATTTTCATTTCCATGTATTCTTTCTTGAA
Organism: Mobula birostris; assembly: GCF_030028105.1. Classification (NCBI taxonomy): domain Eukaryota; kingdom Metazoa; phylum Chordata; class Chondrichthyes; order Myliobatiformes; family Myliobatidae; genus Mobula; species Mobula birostris. Next base: position 27,697,854 of record NC_092390.1, on the reverse strand, counting down.
TCAGTCTCTTATATGATGCCATACCAAAGAGCCCTTTGAATGTCCAAACATACCGTACCAATAGCTCACTGTCAAATTCTTTCTGATCAGGTTAGCTTGAAAGATTGTCTTTTATCTCTGTTTATTTACTTTCCGTCTGTTTTAAAGTTATTGGTATAACCATAAATTTGTTAATATCAATTTTAATGTATTTATAACATAAACACAAAATGAAAATTAAACTTTTATTTAAACAATATATTAATATTTAAAATGTTGATGCTTAATGGCATTGAGTAATGCGGAGGGACTGTCTAGAATCAGAAACAGATTTAATGTCACTGGCATAAATCGTGAAATTTGTTAACGTTACGGCAGCAGTACAATGAAATACATGATAAATATAGGGAAAAAACTGAATTACAGTAAGTATGTGTATGTATGGATATATGTATATATGTTTATTAAATAGTTAACATAAGTAGTGCAAAAAAGACACCAATAAAAATGCAGTGAGGTACTGTTCATGGCTTCAATGTCCATTCAGAAATTGCATGGCAGAGGGGAAGAAGCTGTTTCTGAATCACTAAGTGAGTGCCTTCAGGCTTCCGTACCTCCTTCCCAACAGTACCAATGAGAAGAGGGCATATCCTGGGTGGTGGAGGTCCTTAATGATGGACACTGCCTTCCTAAGGCACCGCTCCTTGGTTAGTACCTATGATGCAGCTGACTAGTTTAACAAGTTTCTGCAACTTCGAACTTGTACAGAAGACCAACTCCTCTGCCCCAAACCAGACAGTGATGCAACCAAACCTCTTCAAACTCTTAATGAAATATTGCCTTCTTTATAGTTGCGTCAATATGTTGCGTCCTGCTTAGATCCTCAGCGATACTAAGATGGACTTATTTTCCATCTGACATAGTTTGCATTTTGTTGTTTGATTGTTTGTGGTTTTTGTATTGCTATATTTATGCTCTATTCTTGGTTGGTGCGGCTATAACGAAACCCAATTTCCCTCGGGATCAATAAAGTATATCTATCTATCTATCTATCTATCTATCTATGATACTGACACCCAGGAATTTGAAATTGCTCAGTCTCTCCACTTCTGATTCCTCTATAAGGATTGGTTTGTGTTCCCTTGTCTTACCCTTTCTGATGTCCACAATCAGCTCTTTGGTCTTGCTGAGGTTGAGTACAAGGTTGTTGCTGTGACACCACTCAACTAACTGATATATCTGGCTTCTGTACACCCTTTTGTTACTACCAGAAATTCTGCAAACAATGGTTTTATCATCAGCAAATGTTTAGATGGCATTTGAGCTATGCTTAGCCATACAGTCGTGAGTGTAGAAAGAGTAGACCAGTGAACTAGACACACACCCCTGAGGTGCGCAAGGGGATTGAACTCTCACAGCGTTCTGAGAATTGGCATCTGGAAATAAAAAAAGTGGTCAGAGTGATGAATCTTCAAGTTAATTGCAGTTGCTATTAAAGGTAATAGGTGTGCTAGGTTCAGATGGAGACATTGGAATGAGTTCAGAGCAGAGCTGGACACCTGAATGATGCCTGTTATAAGGTGGGTAGATTAATGATGAGAAATAGCTTAGCAAACATTACAGAGAAATAAGTAAAATATACATTTGTAGACTTTCATTGGACTGGAGACTTTTCTAGTAAATTAGGAAAATTTTCAGACATTTACAAATTGAAATGAGTATTCCCTGCATGAGTTTTGACAGTTATAAGCTTTTTTATGTAGTAGATTTTAAGGGTGAACTAAATATATTAGAAATTTCCTTCAGTCTAAGTGTTCTGTAATCTTAAATACTTCATAAAATTTAATATATTGTTCTTACCACCTGCTGCCCTTGTACACAAAGAATCTGCAATTTAAGTTTTGAACCCTGAAGCAGGTGTATTTTTCTAATCACATCAAAATGGTACTTTGTGACAATTGTAATAGCTCTTGCAATTAATATATTTGCATCAAACTGACAGTAGCCATTGGTGCACAATTAAATAACTCAAGGTGTCATTAAACATTAAGGCATAGTTCATACACTGATATTCATTTAAATAATGTTGTGTACTCTGGACATTAGTTGTGAACATGCATCAGAGTAAATATAAATGCATGATTTGCTATGACATATGTACAAGTGACTTAAGATGAAATTGTTGAATGCTATTTTATATAGTGAAGAAATTACATATAATTTTGAAACTGCCTTGCTAACTTTATATTAATATTTTTCTCTCCATTTAATAATGAAGGATTTTGTTAAAAATGTTTCACATGCCTAACAACCATCTGCACTGCCAGTTGTTAGTTGGACTTCGATGGTCTATAGTTTGGACTCCAACCAAGCAGAACTCATTGTGTTGCTTGACTGGAAAGTTAAATTTCTTATTAGGAACTCTGAAAGTTCTTAGATATTTGTATCAGCAGAACTGTCTCTCAGTACATACAAATTTTAAATGTTTTACAAATCTGCAGGGAAAACATAACGGTATTCTCTAAATACTTGAGTGAACTTCATCTGGGATGTGAAGTGTCCAAGGGAACTAACAAATCATCTTGGCACATCGTAAATCAGGTTTGATGAAGCAGTAGACTTCTATTGCATATGAAGATGGTTCTACGTTTTCATTTTCAAGTTAAATTTTAGTTGCGAATCCGCAGCTGTGTTTTCAGATACAAACGATCGTAGGGGCCCTCAAACTGTGAACTAAGAAAACCAATAGCAAACTGGAAGAATAATATTTAATATTCCACTTGGGTATCCTACAACCAATGGTAGAAGTATTGAATTTTCCAAATTGAAGTAATCCACACCCAGTGTCATCTTTTCACATTCATACTAGTTCACCAGGGTTATCTCTCCCTTTGTTCACCTTTTCTATCCCCATTGCCTAGATTCATTATCCTTTCCTCACTTGGTTCTATCTGCCCATCACCAGCATACCTACCCACCTGGGCTGCCTATCTTTTGGCCTACTTTTCCTACCCCATCTGGTTCCATCTGAGTATCATCCTCAAGCCTTTTTCTCTACCTTACCCCTCTCCTCCCCCAGCTCCATCTGCCCAATTGTTGTCCTCCTTTTCTGCTTCCATTTATAACCACCAGCCTTTATCTTAAACCTGCTTCTTCCATCCCCTCAGCTGGTTCAATCCGCCCATTATCCCCCACCACACTTGGTCCAACCTATCACTTACAAGCCCTGTCTCATCTTTCCCTCTGACTTCTATGTACTTGCTATCTTTCTTTTACACCCCCAATCTTAATGCAGGGACTTGATCCAAAATGTCAGCCATTCTTTTGCTTCCACAGATGCTGACTGACCTGCTGAATTGCCCAGCAGCTTAATTTTTGCTGATTTCAAAATTGTTTAAATACCAATGATGGGGAAAGTGGAAGGCCTGTTTTCAGTCATACTGGTACCAATGTTCTACCAGCTATGGAACTAGAGAAATAGAGAGGATTTAAAACTAAATAATGGCGATAGAATGAAGTTATAAGGAAGTAGTGTATCAAAGGGTAAAGATGAGGTTAAGGGAGAATGGTATTAGCATGAGAAATGATAAATTGATTATGACAGGAAAGGATAAGGAGTACAAATCTAATAACAATCCATTCAATAAGAAAATAGAACATACATAGAACAACACAAGTACATGCCCTTTGGCCCACTATGTGTACAGCAACCTTGATGCTAGTCTAAACTAATTCCGTCTGTATCCTTCTATTCCTTGCCTATTCATGTGTCTGTCTAAATGTTGCTATATTCCTGCTTCTACCACTTCCTCTGGCATTGCACTTTAGGCACCTACTGTTCTGCATGTTTAAAATAACCCTCACTAATTTTTATAGATGCACAGTAGAAAGCATTCTTCTAGGGTGCATCACAACCTGGTATGGAAGTTGTCCTGTCCAAGACCAGAAGAAGCTGCAGAAGATCGTGAACACAGCCCAGCATGTCACACAAACTAATCTTCTGTCCTTGGACTCACTTTACACCGCATGCTGTCGGAGCAGTGTTGCCAGGATAATCAGGGACACGACCCAGCCAGCCAACACACTTTTTGTCCCTCTTCCCTCCGGGAGAAGGCTCAGGAGCGTGAAGACTCGTACAGCCAGATTTGGGACCAGCTTCTTCCAACTGTGATAAGGCTGCTGAATGGATCCTGACCCAGATCTGGGCTGTACCCTCCAAATATCCAGACCTGCCTCTCATTTTTTTTTTTCACTACCTTACTTTCCCTTTTCTATTTTCTATTTATGATTTAGAATTTTAATGTTTAATATTTACTATCGATTTGTACTCCGGGGGCGCGAAGTGCAAAATCAAATATCGCTCTGATGATTGTACGTTCTAGTATCAATTGTTTGGCGACAATAAAGTAAAATATAAAGTATAAGTAAAAAGCCTTGCCTTCACTTTCAAATTTTCCCCCTCTCACCTGAAACTTATACCATCTAGTATTTTAATTTGCCACCTTGAGGAAAAACAGATTCTGATTCTCTACCATATTTAGTCCTCTCAGTTTTTATATTTCTGTCATGTTTTTCCTCTGCCACTGATGCTCCAGAGAAAACAATACAAGTTTGTGCAACCTCTATTTATTGTTAATTCACACAACATCCTTGTCAACCTCTCCTGCACCCTTTTCAAAGTCTGTACATCTTTCCTTTAGTGTTGCAATCAGAACTGCATACAAGACTCCAAATATGGCCTACCAAAATTTTATACAGCTACAAAATGATTTGCCAACTTTTATACTCTGTGTCCCAACTGATAAAGGCAAACATATTCCTTATTTACTTGCTTTCTACTTGTATTACTACTTTCAGAGGCATATGGACTTGGACCTCAAGATTTTTCTGTACATCAAAGGTGCTAAGAGTCCTGTATTCTCTCCTCTTGCATTTGGCTTCCCAAGATGCATTGCCTCACAATTGCCAGGATTTAATTACATCTACTCTTTCTCTCTGCAAATTTCCAACTGATCTATGGCCTTCTGTATCCTTTGGCTTGGTTAATTATTATTGTAATGCGTACTGAGATACAGTGATAAACTTCTGTTTGCCTGTCATCCATGCACATAATTTTATACATAAGTACTTTGAGGTAGTAAAAAGAATAGTGGTTGCAGAGAATGTAGAAAGCAGGTAAACAAATAAGGTGCAAGGGCCTATAACAAGCAGGGTTGGAGATCAAGAATTTATCTCTAGCATATAAGTGATCCATTCAAGAGTATGGTAACAATGAGATAAAAGCTGTTGATAAGTGCTTGAGTCTGTTGATAAGTGTTTTCAATCTTTTGCCCTACAGGAGAGAGTAGAAGAAATAATTCTAGTGTGTTGGGCTGGGGTGGTGGCGGGGGTGCCCTTCATTTATGTTTGGCTGCTTTCTTGAGGCAACAGGAAATGTAGACAAAGTCAATGGAGGGAAGGCTGGTTTGCAAGACAGGCTGGGGTATGTTCTCTGCAGCTTCTTGATGGCCTCGAGCAGAGCAGTTGCCATGTCAAACTGTGGTACATCTAGATACAGTGCTTTCTATGGTGTATCTGTATGAATTGGAAAGAGTCAAAGAGAATGTGCCAAGTTGCTTTAACCTTCTGAAGAAGTAGAGGTGTTGGTGTACTTTTTTGGCCATAGTATCAATGTGGCTGGACCAGGACAAATTGCTGGTAATGTTTACACCTTTTCTCGCTATCCACATTTGCATCAATTGTCATGTCAAGCTAAAGGTTATATGAGGCTAAAGGAAACCTATGAACCAGTACACATTTGGGAATCAGAGGTGAAGCAAGTCAGCAACTTTAATTCCTCAGTGTTTTCATTTCAGAGGATCTCACTTGGGTGCAGCACTTAAATGCAATTGCCTGTTCTTTCTTAGAAGTTTGCAAAGCTTTGGCATGTCAGCTAAAACCTTAACAAACTTCTATAGATGTGTGGTGGTGAGTGTATTGACTGGTTGCATCATGGCCTGGTATGGAAACACCAATGCCCTTGAACAGAAAATCCTGCAAAAAGTAGTGGATACAGCCCAGTCTACCACGGGTAAAGCCCTCCCATCCATTCAGCATATCTATGTGAAACGTTATCGCAAGAAAGCAGCAATCATTATCAAGGACCCCCACCATCCTGGCCATGCTGCTGTCTCACTGCTGCCATCAAAAAAGTGGTACAGGAGCCTCAGGACCCACACCACCAGGTTCAGGAACAGTTATTATTTCTCAATCATCAGGCTCTTGAACCAGAGGGCATAATCTCACTTGCCCCACCACTACTCTGTACCCACATCCTACGGACTCACTTTCAATGACTCTTCATCTCATGTTCTTGATATTTATTGCTTTTTTATGTATTATTATTTTTCCTTTCTTTTTATATTTGCAGAGCTTGTTGTCTTTTGCATATTGATTGTTTGTCTGTCCTGCAGGGTGTTGTCTTCTGTTTACTGTGAATTGTTGTTGTTGTTCCTGTCCGCGCCTTGTGGCACATCGGACAGCAACCTTGCCATTTCTTTAGCATTTGTTTTTTTTGTGAGGCCGAGTTGCTAGCTCGATGCTCAACACAACACAGATGGAAAAAGTGCAAGGAGCTGGCCAGATTCAAACCCGGGACCGCTTGCCTCAAAATCTGGTGCAGATGCCATTACACCACCGGCTGGCTACTTCACTATGAATGCCCACAAGAAAATGAATCTCAGGGTTGTATATGGTCACACATATGTACTTTTGATAATAAATTTACTTTGAACTTTAGAAGGAGAGAATAAAAGGCTCTGTATCAATGAACTGAGAGTGCAAGTAGAAATAAAACTATAATCTGATAGCCATTATAGAATATGGTTGCAGAGTGATATAGTTTGGAACCTAATTATTGAAAGGTGTTTGACATTTTGGATGGTCAAGAACCTCAGAAAAGCTCGAGGAGTGGCTGCTAGTTAATCTTGGTCCTGGAGCGATAGAGATGAATATCATAAGTTCAGTAAAGAGTATGTAGAAGTGGTTTGGATGGAGAAAAGAAATGTTAAAGGCAAGAACAAGGGGAGATTTGATGGAGATGTACAAAATGATCAGGGATGTAGATAAGCAAGATTTTTCAGCTGAGGTTGGGTAAGACTAGAACTAGAGGTCATGGGTTAAAGTGAACTTCTTCACTCAGGGTAGTGAGGGTGTGGAATGAGCTGCCAGCAGAAGTGGTGATTTTATGTTTGATTTCAGTATTTAAAATATGGATAAGTACATGGATAGGAGAGGAGGGGTATGGAAGGCTTTGATTTAGGTGCAGTTTGATGGTCTGAGCAGAATAATAGTTCATTAGGAACTAGATTGACTGAAGGACCTGTTTCTGTGCTGTAGTTCTCTATGATTCTATGACTGTCATTTATTGTAATAGTGTATAGTAGCACTCACAGAAACTAGATGGTAAGGTAGAGTTCAAAGGAGGAAATAATGAGAATTGGTCAGAAAGATATAACCATAATCATATAAGATTTAAAGTTACATATAGACTGAAAAAAGTCGGGCCAGCAAAAGAGAAATCTGTGTTTTTGGGATAGTTGCTTAGAATAACATTCTGGAGCCAGCCACAATGCGGATTGAAGCACACCTGTTATTGTGCAGTGATGTTCAAAGATCAACTTTATTTGCCATATACATTTATATCTTTTAGGAATTTGCTGTTGTGTGCTAGTATGATGTGCTTGAAAAACCAACAACATTCATCAATTATAAAATATAAAGAATTATGTAAAAAAAATAGAGGTTAAAGAATGAATATGGAATAAAATGTGCACGAATACATAAATACATAAATAGCATGTATTTACAATGTAAACAACATTATAAAAATAGTTTATGGCGTTTACAAAGCAGTGCATTGACAGGGGTAAGAGATGGTGGGGGGGCTAACTAGAGTGGTTGATCAGATTAACTGCCTAGAGGATTAAACTTTTAAAATGCCATAATTTTTTTGTTTTAATAGCCCTATAGTGCTTTCCAGAAGTGTGCTTTTTAGAAAACGTAGTTTACAGTATGGGTAAAGTCTGCAGTGATTTTTCCTGCCTGTTTCTTTGTTGTGGATACGTACAAGTTCTGCAGTGATGGTAGACTGCAGCCAATGACCTTTTCTGCTGACCTGGCAGTTTGCTGTAGTTTCTGTATATTGTGAGAGGATGCTGCACCAAACCTGAGAGTAATGGCTGTTGTGAGGATACTCTCTATGATGGCAGTGTACGGGAACAGGCATGAAGAAAGCATTTGACAGGTTGAAATGCATCAATATTCTAATAAATAGTAAAGACAAAATTGTTTTCAAAAGTGACTATTGATGGTTTTAAACTTTTATCATAAGGTAATGATTACAGTAGTTTTGCCTTTTTACATGCTTGGTAACAACGTCTACCCTTCCAGTTTTAATCCGACATACAAATCAGATTTGTGACAAGTGCGCATATTGCTTCATTCCCTCATCTATTAGCCCACCCCTCTCATTTGATTCTCCAGTTATCTTAATGGACAGCAAGTTAGTGAGATTTTTAAAATGTGTTCTCAACATGAACCAACTGATCACATTTAATTAACATCAGGCCTTGAGGTTTGACAGGAGAATTATGGCAATAATTCACCGATTGTGGCTGTATGCAATTTATTCCTCATTACCTTAGAAGCTTAATTTTTAGTCTGCATTACATTTATACATTATATGCAGTTCTTGTCTACATACCAAACTTTGTTTTAAAAATGAATGTTTCATATTTCCTGGTGGTGGCTGATGGAGTAACAGCAATCTGCCGTTGCTCCAACTTCAGTTATCTTACTATTTCCAACCTGTCTTAAGACCTTTTTAAGTGTGATATTCTTTCATTATGGCTGGAAGGAGTGCCAGAGGAACTAAAAAGGATGATTTTCCTGCCTCTTTGGATTCTATTATGGAATTGCTGCAAAGTCATACACGAGAAACCTCTGAGAAGTTTCAACAATTCGGCACTGAATTTAAACAAATCGATGGTAAATTGGGCTCTATTCAACAATCTCTTAATGAACACGATAAACGTATTAAAAATAATGAGGTAAATTTGTTGGCTCTGGAAACAGAAGTGGATGAATTACAGAAACTTTGTGAAAAGCAATCGAAGTCCCAATGAGAAGTTAAGACAGAAGATTATTGACCTAGTAAATAGAAGTAGAAGGAACAACCTACAGATTCTGGGTCTCAAAGAATTAAGCAAAGGTAATCATCCTATGGAGTTTTTTGCAAACTTTTTGCAAGAATTATTTCCGAAGATTTTGACGTCTGTGCCTATGATCGATGGAGTTCACAGATCTCCTGCGTTTAGACCTCCTGATGCTCAGAGATCAAGATCAGTAATAATCTTTTTTCAGGAATTTTAAACAAAGGAACTCTTAATTTGTGAATCTCGTCGAAGTGGCATAATTGACTATAATGGTTGCAGGATTAGAATTGTTGAAGATTATTCACTTGAGGTTATGGAGGAACATTTTAAGTTCAAAGAAGTTATGTCCGAACTTTTTAATATGGGTTTCAAGCCTTCCCTTCGCTACCCAGCCCGACTCAGAATCAGACTTAAAAATGGTTCTTTCGAATGGTTCCACTCGACTGTTGAAGCACAAAAGTTTTTAAAATCCAAAGGTTAAATCCAAAGGCTAACTGTTTAGTTTCTCCTTACATGAAACACAAGATTAAATAAGAAACTTTTAATTTGCAAATCCCGTCGAAGGGGCATGATTGGTTATAGGGTGGAATATTAAGATTCTCAAAGATTATTCACTTGAGGTTATGCAGGAATGTGCTAAATTTAAACAAGCTCTGTTGGAATTTTTTTAACAAAGGTTTTAACCCGTCCCTTGGCTACCCAGTTTGACTGAGAATCTCATTAAAGATGGATCCTTCGAATGGTTTCGTTTGAATGCCGAAGCACAAAGATTTTTTAAATTTGAAGGCTAATTGCTTAGTCTGTTTTTCCATGAAGATATAAGATTAATGTTCAATGTCTATCTGTATGAATAATTGTATCTTTTACTTTTGGTAAACCTTTGTAACTAATTTCCTTTTGTATTTTTTAATACTGTATTTTTGATATACGAGAATTGAATCTCTTGTTTGGGTATTGTTTAGTCCAGGTTGTAATATAAATAACCTTGAAACTAATTGGAGCGATCACTAGGTTTTTTGGGGGGTTGGCCGTAGTTTGTAGATACCGACTTTCTATTGATCGGTTTTCTTTCTTTGGGAGGTGTACAGGGTTATGGGCTTTTCCCCCCAGAAACTGTTTTTGAATTTTTAGCCAACTTGTTGCTTGGTTACCATTTCTCAAGGTTTATGGCTTGGTTTTTAACTTACATTTTAACCCTTCCTTTAAAAAAATATTAAAAATGGACCAAACTATTAATTTACTCAGTTTTATCATGAAAGGGTTAAATCACCCTGTTAAACGTAATAAGATTTTTGCTTATATTATAAAATTTAATGTCCCTGTTTTTTTTTACAAGAAACTCACATACACAAATGTGATAATCTATGTTTTTTTAGCCATTGGAATGGACTTTGTTTTCACTCTTCTTTTTGGGCCAAATCTAGAGGAGTTTTGATTCTTATATATAATACACTTTCCTTTGTCCAACATAAAGTAGTGTCTGATACTAATGGACATTTTGTTATAGTTTCAGGAAACCTAGATAATAAATTAATGGTATTTGCCAATGTATATGCCCAAAATGTAGATGACCCAGGATTCTTTGAACACTTTTTTTTTTACCAGACCTGACTCTTTATTCTTTGGTGACGGGAGGAGATTTTAACTGTTGGCTAGACCCAATTTTAGACCAATCATCTTCTAAACCAGCGTCTCTTAATAAATCAGCTTTGTTTATTCAATCCTTTTTATTGAAGTGTGGTATAGTTGATGTTTGGCGTTTTTTACATTCTTTAGATAGGGAGTATTCATTTTTTTCCCATGTTCATCACACATATTCCAGGATTGATTATTTTTTTATCGATAGTCAAACGATTTCATCAGTTTGTTCCTGTGAATATAAAGAGATTGCTGTTTCAGATCATGCTCCTATATTTTTATCTTTAAAACTCCCTGGTCTTCTTCAAACCAACAGATTTTGGTGTTTTAATACAACTTTGTTATTTGATAAGAAATTTTTAAAATTTCTAGAGAAGCATGTTATTTTGTTTTTTGAAGAGAATAAAAATGAAGAGGTTTCTAATCTTATTGTATGTGATACTTTCAAGGCCTATATTAGAGGACAAATTATTTCTTATACTGCGAGTGTTAAGAATAAAGCTAATAAAGAAAGAATTGAATTAGCCAATCAATTGAAACAATTAGATCAAAAATATGCTATAGCTCCAGATCCTGTTTTATATAAAAGATGTGTTGAAGTTGAAACTAAATATGATGTTCTGTTAACATATCCAATTGAAACTCAACTTCTTAAAGATAAAACTCAATTTTACGTTCACGGAGATAAATCAGGCAAAGTATTGACCAACCAATTAAAAACTTCAGTAGTTAAATGACAAATTCAAGAAATTTGCAAAACTAATGGTGATAGGACAACTGATTTCTCTGAAATAAATGATACCGTTAGAGAATTCTATTCTAAGCTGTATAGTTCTGATTCTCCTAAAGATAATACTGTAATGAATAATTTTCTAGGTCAATTAAATATCCCTGCACTTTCTGCAGACAATTGCAAACAGATGGATCAACCCATTTCTTATGAGGAAATCGCCGAGGCTATACGTTCATTACACTCGGGGAAGGCGCCGGGTCCAGATGGATTTTCTGGAGAAATTTATAAGGCTTTTTCTTCATTAATTATACCGCAGTTACACTTCGTCTTTTTGGATTCTTTCAAATTGGGTGGTTTGCCTCAATCTCTTTATGAAGCTTCTATTTCGCTTATCCTAAAAGAGAACAGGGATCCAACTGGATGCTCTTCATATAGGCCAATTTCATTACTTAATGTAGATACTAAAATTCTTTCTAAAGTTCTGGTTCATAGGATTGAAAATATTTTAGCTTCTATTATTTCTGATGATCACACTGGACTTATTAAAAACCGACATTCCCATTTTAATATATGCCGTGTATTAAATGTTACTTACTCTCCTTCTCAGGAGATATCGGAATGTGTGATATCCTTAGATGCTGAGAAGGCCTTCGATCGGGTTGAATGGAATTATTTATTTAAAACCTTAGAAAAATTTAATTTTGGACCATATTTTATTCAATGGATTAAATTACTTTATTTATCTCCTTCTCCTTGGGTTCTTACTAATTTTCAAAATTCCAAACCATTTAAACTTCACCGTGGAACTAGACAAGGCGGTCCATTGAGTTCTTTGCTTTTTGATTTAGCTTTAGAACCCTTTGCCATTGCTTTTCGAGAATCTAGTGATATCTGTGGTATTTTACGGAGAGGTATCACCCACAAAATCTCGCTTTACGCTGATGATGTATAGTTTTTATCTCTAATGTTGAGACCTCGTTACCTTGTGTACTTTCTTTACTCTCCCATTTTAGCCAGTTTTCAGGATATAAATTGAACCTACATAAGAGTGAATTATTTCCTTTAAATAATTTGGTATCAATTAATACTAATCTCTCTTTTTAAATTGTAAGGAATCAATTTACTTATTTGGGTGTAACAATCACTAAAAATTACAAACACCTGTTTAAAGAAAACTTTCTTACTTTATTGAACCATGTAAAAAAGATATTATTAAAATGGTCACCTCTTTCAATATCGTTGATTGGATGAATTAATTCTATTAAAATGAATATTCTACCTACATTTATATACCTGTTTCAGGCTTTACCTGTTTTTATTCCGAAATCTTTTTTTGACTCTCTTGAATCTATTTTATCCTCCTATATATGGAAAAAGAAACGTCCTCGTTTAAATAAAGTTCATCTTCAAAAACCTAAAAAGTCTGGAGCTTTAACCTTACCTAATTTTAGGTTTTAATACTGGGCAGTTAATATACAATATCTTACGTTTTAGCTATATTATATTAATCATGTAGACTGTCCAGTATGGGTTTCTTTAGAAGCTAATTCTGTTAATAAATTTACTATTATTTCTCTTCTTGGACCCTCACTTCTTTATTTGTTTTTTTTTTAATTTTATTTTTATTTGGATAAGGAATTCACAAATATCATGTACTTTTTTCACACATATAACCTTTTCCATTTTTTTATATGTATAAAACTACAATTATTTATACATTCTTAAGTACACATTGAGATGATATAAAAGGAAAATAAACATTTAAATAGATAATTATGTACTGTGGTAAATCTAACCTATTAGGCTAAGTAATGGAATTAGTTGTTAAGAAAAATGGTAATAATAGTTTCCATATAACCCTTCTGGACCATTTCCACTGGTCCAAAATGTTGCATATAAGCCTATGTATCAACCATTGTAGGTGTTTATATCCTAATTTGTTCATGCTCGCTTCTGCCCGCAGACATAATTATCCGAATCCTCTCCAGTAGCGACTCCGGTTGGGTGATAACTTTAATAGGTAGTCCCCGGTCCGCCAGGTCTAACGTTACCTCCTCCACCGTAGCGTAAGTTTTTGTCCCTTCGTCGTAAAAGACTCTCAGCTGAGCTGGATACAGGGTCTGGAATTTGATGTTGTTTTCCTTCAGGACTCTCCGTGTTTCCGTATATTCCTTCCGTCTGGCAAGAATCCCCGGTGCGTAGTCGTGGTCTAAACTGATTTTACAGTTGTTCCACATGAAACCTTTCTTTTGCCATGCCCTTTAAAGCACCTCTTCCTTCGTTCTGTAACTGAGAAATCTGACCAGAATCGATCTGGGCTGGGCGCCTGCTGGAGGCTCTGGTGCCAACGCGCGGTGAGCTCTTTCTATCTGTAGGTCTTTTGCTGCCGGTATATCAAGGTTCTCTCTAAGTAGCTTCTCCACGAAGGGAATCATCAATCCGGGTTTACCTTCAGTTCCTTCGGGAACTCCGTAAATCCTCACATTTTCCCTTCTCGAGCGACCTTCTTGATCTATTAGTTTCCACTGGAGCTGGTCTTGCAGCTTCAGCATTTCTGCTATCACCTCCTCTGCGTTTTGTAGCTTCTCTTCAATTCCAACAATCCTCGCTTCGGCTTCATCTATCCGCGAGTTAGTTTTTACTATTTCTCCTTTAATATCTTCCAGCTGTTTGCTGTTATCTTGTCAGAACTCGCGAATCTCTCCGAGAATCAAGGACAGAGTCACCGATTCCCTCTCATTATCTCCGTCCTGGCTTGCCGTGGGGGAGCTAGGCCCGTCGCCTTGCTGCGTCTCTTTATGTTTATCAGTCTTCAGAGCGGACTTTTTAATCTTGTTCTTAGACATCATCCTTGCCCCTTTTATTAATATAGTTATGCAATATTAAGTATTTGTCTGAATTCGATTATGGGACAGTTTACCTTCTTTTTTGTCGAGAGACCTTTTCCTTACGCCGCCATTCCCTTGATCCACTTCTTTATTTGTAAGTAACCTAACTGATAATTTAATAGTTAAACATACTCTGAGGATCTGGATACAATTTAGAAAACATTTTGGTTTATTAAGATTTTCCTTTCTAGTTTCATTTATTCTAATTTTCTTTTAAACTCTCCATGACTGATTCAGTTTTTAAAGAATGGGACAGGTTGGGTAGTAAATGTTTTTGGGATCTTTGTTGGAGGAAATCTTTTTTCATTTGAGCAATTGTCAGCTAAATATAGCCTACCTAAAACTCACTTTTTTAGATATCTACAAATCAGAGACTTTCTAAGATCTCAATTATGCACATTTCCTATAAGCTCAGATAAGAAAATATAAGAAATTAGACATAATTTTTAATTTGACACCTTTTTATAATGGTTCAATATCTAATATTTATGGTATGTTACTGGAGACGAGGAATGTTCCTTTAGACAAAATTAAGAATCTCTGGGAACAAGATTTACAGACATCAATATCTGAGGAAATTTGGAATGAAATTTTTAAACTGGTTAATACTTCATCGGTATGTGCTCGCCATTCCTTCATACAATTTAAGGTGGTACATAGATTCCATATGACTAAAGATAAGCTACAGGTGTCCCCCACTTTCCGAATGTTCTCTTTAGGACATTTGGCTTTTACAAAAGACCTACATTAGTACCTGTTTTCGTTAACTGAAAGAGGATTTTCGCTCTTACGAGAAAAGACGCTCGCTTTAAACTTGTGTTTACCCCGAGAAAGATTACCATGACCATGAAGCCTTGCATGGACAGGTGTGTGCGCATGTGTGACGTGCGAATATGTGTACGTTTGCATGCATGACGTGCGTGTATGTGCGAATGCGTGACGTGCACATGCGTGTACGTGCTGATTTTTTTCGACAAATCAATTTTGGCTCAAACTTCCCGATTCCGTTAAGTGACACCACACTGTACATACATTATTTCTACTTTATAGGCTGTGTATTCATCATATCATTCCTGCTTTTACTATATGTCAGTGTTACTTTAGGTTTTATGTGCTATTTGGTATAATTTGGTAGGTTATTTTTTGGGTCTGGGAACGCTCAAAAAATTTTCCCATATAAATTAATGGTAATTGCTTCTTCGCTTTACGCCATTTTGGCTTACGAACTGTTTCATAGGAACACTCTACATTTGGATAGCGGCAGAAACCTGTATCTCGTTTTTATTCGGATATATCTCCCTATTGTGACAGATGCAATAATGGAGAAGTTTCATTAATTCATATGTTTTGGACTTGTCCATGTCTTGAAAAATATTGGAAGGAAGTTTTTCAAACTTTTTCTTTACTTTTCAAAGTCAATTTTAAGCCGAATCCTCTGACAGCCGTATTTGGTATTGTTGCAGGATAAGATATCAAGTTGAAGACATCTGATTTACATATTTTGGCCTTTAGCTCTCTTATAGCTAGGAGGGCGCTTTTGTTTAAATGGAAAGATGTTTCTCCTCCTACTCAATACTCAATGGTTATGCGACGTTATGTCATGCTTAGATTTAGAGAAGATTGGTTGTTCAACTTCTGAATCTCATCAAGAATTTTAAACATTGTGGGACCCTTTCTGAATTATTTTCAAAACTTTCAAAACCCTCAATTTGTTGTTTAAATTTAAATGTTGGCCATTAATTTTTATTATACGAGAAGGTATTTTACCTTTTTTTCTCCTTAATAAACAGCTTCGGTCTTGGTAGGGGTTAGACCCTTTTTTTGTAATAAATTAGTATATTTCAATATAACTTTGACTAACCTACATGAATACGGGGTAATGCTATTGTTATTATGGATAGATATAATGTAATTGGTAGTTTTAAAAATCTTTTTTGACCTTTTATATATACTCTCTTGTACTCTGTATTCTTCTATGTAGAAACTAATAAAAATATTGAAAGAGATTGAATGGATGTTTCCATTTCTGCAATAAAATTTCAATTGATTTATTCATCTATTCATCAGTCAGAGCTGAATTGTGATTTCAAAGCCTATTAGGAAATTTGTGATGAAGAAGGAAGTTGAGTGTACACGCATGGATATGAAAAGTCTTCAAATAGGACTAGCCTGCATAGACATTTTAGTTAGCATGGTCTAGGTGGGTAGAAGGGCTCGTTTCCTTCAGGTCATTCAGGTACGATCTCAGGAAAGCCATCTCATGGGCAAAGTGGCAATTCCGGACTAAACTTGACCAGTGAAGGATGCTTGATAGCTTTGGCAGGGCTTGAACGCTATTACCTCTTATAAAATGAAATCAGGGCTTTGCTTCCAGATGAGCTCAATGCCTTTTATGCTTGCTTTGACCATCAAAACATGGAGGAACCTTCACCAACTTCCACATCCCCCAGTAACTTTGTGATTCCAGTCTCTGAACGTCATGTGAAAGCATCCTTCAGGAGTGTGAACCCACTATAAGCATCCGGTCCGGATGGGATACCTGGCTGAGTACGAAAGACCTGTGCAGATCGACTAGCCGAGTGTTCACCGATACGTATCTTTACCCTCTTGCTTTGACAGTCTGAGTACCTTCAATTAGGCCTCAATCATACCGGTGCCTAAGAAGAACAAGGTAACCTGCCTCAATGAGTATCATTCAGTCGCACTTGCATCCACAGAAATGGTGTTTTGAGAAGTTGGTAATGAAACACATTCCTGCCTGACGAGTGACTTCGATCCACTACAATTTGCCTACTGGCAAAACAGATCCACAGCAGATGTTATTTCATGGCTCTTCACTCAGGCCTGGAAATCTGGACTGCAAAGGTGCATACATCAGATGTTCTTTATTGACTCCAGCTTGGCATTCAATACTATAATCCCCTCAAAACTAATCAATCAGCTTCAAGACCATTGCCTCAGTACCTCATTGTTCAGTTGGTTCCTCAATGTCCTCACTTGCAGATTGGCAACAACATCTCCTCCACAATCTCCATCAGCAAAGGTACACCACGAGGTTGTATGCTAAGCACCCTGTTAGAAAAACCCATAGAAAAACTACAGCACAGAAACAGGCCTTTTGACCCTTCTTGGCTGTGCTGAACCATTTTCTGCCTAGTCCCACTGACCTACACACGGACCATATCCCTCCATACACCTCCCATCCATGTATCTGTTGTACTCACTTTGCACTTATGCACAGCTTCAATGCCATATCTAAGTTTTTTGATGACACCACAGCCATTGGCCGAATCAGAATATAGCAGAGAGATTGAAAATATGGCTGACAACATCCTCTCACTCAGTGTCGGCAAGACCGATCTGATTATTGACTTCAGAGGGAGGAAACCGGAGCTCTATGAGCCAATCCTCATTGGGTGATCAGAGATAAAGAGAGTCAGCAAATTTAACTTTCTTGGTGTTCTCATTTCAAAGGACCTGTCTTGGGCCCAGCACGGAAGTGCCTCTATTTCCTTAGATATTTGGGAAGGTTCAGCTTGACATCTACTACGTTGACAAACTTCTACAAATGTGTGGTGGAGAGTACATTGACCAGTTGCATCACAGCCTGGCATGGAAACACTAATGCCCTTGAATGGAAAATCCTACAAAAAAGTACTGGATGTGGCGCAGTCCATCATGGGTGAAGCTCTTCCCTCCATTGAGCACATCTACACGGAATACTATTGCAGGACAGCATCATCCATCCTCAGAGACCCTCACCAACCAGGTCATGCTCTCTTCTCACTACTGCTATCAGAATGAAGGTACAAGAGTCTCAGGGCTCACACCAGTTTCAGGAACAGTTATTACCCCTCAACCATCAGGCTTTTGAACTTCACCCAATTTTACTTGCCCCATCCCATGCCTCAACTTATGGATTCACTTTGAAAGACTCTTTATCTATGTTCTGTGTTAATTCTTATTTATTTACTTACTTACTTACTTGCCTCTTGCACATTTGTTGTTTGTCCATCTTATTGGGTACAGTCTTTCATTGATTGTTTTATGGTTCTTGGATTTATTGAGTATGCCCACAAGAAAATAAATTTCAGAGTTGTGTAGGGTGGTATGTGTACTTTGATAATAAATTTACTTTGAACTTCTAATTTTTTGAGCTTTGAACCTCCTGTATATATGATTTAGCTATAAGGCCAGGTAAGATGAGGGGTGAAATCTATCAAATCTCATAGAAACCTTCCAAATATTAAAAGGCCGAGATAGACTGGACATGGAAATAGATGATGCTTCCAATAGTGAGATGGTCTAGAACCAGAGGGCACAACTTCAGAATAAAGGGACGTCCATTTAGAAAAGAGATGAGAAGGAATTTCTTATGTCTAATAGTGGTGTATCTGTGGAATTCTTTTGGGTATATTTAAAGTGGAGGTTGATAGGTTCTTGATTAGTAAGGGTGTCAAAGGTTGTGGGAAGAAGGTAGGAGAATGGGGTTGATGGGGAAAATAAATCCACCGTGATCAAATGGTGGAGCTGACTCAGTGGGCTGAATGGCCTAATTGTACTCTTATGTTTTATGTATGGTTCATTGGTGTCCTGCATAAGTGATTCACCTTCGACATCCCCAACTACAAGGCATATCAAGAAACCACAGCACGGTAAGGTATTGGCTTGGACAACGCTTTACAATACTAGTGATCAGCAATTGGGGTTCAATTCATGCTGCTGTCTGTAAGGAGATTGTATGTTTTCCTGTGACCATGTGGGTTTCCTCCAGGTGCTCCCGTTTCTTCCCACATTCCAAAGATGTGCAGTTTTGTAAATTGTGATCATGCTGTTTTGGCATTGGGAGCATGGTGATACTTGCAGGGTGCCTCCAACACATCCTCAGACTGTTGATCATTGATTCAAACATTGCATTTCACTGTTTTTCAATTTATATGTGACAAATAAAGATAATCTTTAAAATCTTTATTGATGAACTATGACAGACTGTGTCCTGTCTCACAAAATGCATTACAGATACTCACCAAAGCTATGCTGTTAACATCTACCAAAGTTATTACTTTTGATTTGAAGAATGGCATGGACCTATTCGGCAAACCTTGACTGTGCTGCCTCTTGTAGGTTCCTCTCCAAGTTTCACAGTGTTACAGCTTGGAAATGTAGTTCAAGTTTATTGTCATGGCCAAGGTATAAGCGTCATGAAAATCAGCTTTTTGACTTTCTATACATTAACCTGCCTTCCGCATGTTTGTGCCTATTGTATATCCTGGAACTCCCCACTTAACTGCATTTTTCGATACCTACACCAGAAAGACTTACATGGTTTAAGAAGGTGGCTCACCAACACCCCCTTCTCATGGGCATATAGGGTTAGGAATAAATGTCAGCCATCCCAATGATGTCTACATCCTGATCTAAATGATAAAGTAAATTTGTTAGATTTTCCAGTCATCCCTAATGCAGTGGTGTTATTGGTGAAGTGATGACTTGGAGTGGTTCTGCTGTCATGACTTATTGTAACGTAAAATGGTGGAATTTGAAATACTGAAAAAAAAATCAGTTAAACGAGACAGAAACAAGAGAAAATCTGCAGAAGCTGGAAATCAAAGCAATACACACAAAATGCTGGAGGAGCTGTGGAAAAGTGAACAGACGACATTTCAGACGGAGACCCTTCATCAGGTTCTCATTACATTTTGTGTGTGTTGGTTTGATTAAAAAGAGATGCTGATGTGTAGATAAAAAGTTTACCAACTCCTACAAGTAGCATGAAAGAATGGATTATTTCAGATGAAAAGGTGTTATTTCAGGAAATAAGCCAAAATGGGATTTGGCTTGATCTGCAATCTAGTTTGCATGGTATGAGATTGTGCAGCGCTTTAATGATGTGCCTAACATTCAAAGAGATCTAAGTGTGAATAAAAACTTTTGAGGCCATGTATCGAGCATTATTGATCAAGTTTCAAATATAAAGTGTGGTTTTGGATTCAAGCTTGGTTAAAAGATTTAAGAGACTTAACATCACTGAAACAAAGAAGTTAATTCAGAATAGGAGTTGCACAAACAAGAGAAAATTTGCTGATGGCAGAAATTAAAGCAACACACACAAAATGACGGAGGAACTCAGCAGGTCAGGCAGCAACTATGGAAAAGAGTAAACTGTTGACGTTTCGGGCAGAGACCCTTTGTCAGGACTGGGGGGAAAAGATGAAGTTAGAGCAAGAAGGTAGGGGAGGGGAGGAAGAAGTACAAGGTGGTAGGTGATAGGTGAAACTGGGAGAGGAGGAAGGGTGATGCAGATTCACAGCTCTTTACTTCACCCCTCCCCCTCTCTCAGTTTTACCAATCATCTACCACCTTGTACTTCCTCTCTTCCCTCCCACCTTCTTGCTCTAACTTATCTTATTTTTCCAGTTCTGGTGAAGCATCCTGGCCCAAAACATTGATTGTTTATTCTTTTTCATAGATGTTGCCTGACCTGCTGAGTTCTCCAGCACTTATGTGTGTTGCACGGAAGTGATTGAGTTCAAATAACAAAAATAAACATATAATAATTTATGCAATTTTAATACTTAATTTGTATAGTAAATTATTATACATGCTAAAATACTAACTTAACACAGAAAGGTGTTAAAGAAAAGAGAGCAAATTAAGTCCAACTGATAGTTTAGTAATAAAAGACATCCAGTAACAGGTAAATATGGTGTTGCTACAAACTAATCATGGGGTTGAAAAAACATAAATTTTAGAATTACAAAACATAAATTTGTGTGATTAATGAGATTGTCCTGGTTGACCATAATTCTAGTCGTTGTATATTCCCTAAATTAGTGCATGAGGAAGGAAAAAAGAAATTTATTTCATTCATTCTAGGAAATAGCCACATGTACAGATGTAGCATATAGGTGGATTGCATGACTGGCAGGCTTTCGGGAACTTCTAGAAATTAGCCTTATTTGGCTGTACGTGATACCTGTTCAGATACATAATACAATTAGGATGGCCAGAATGTTCTTCAAGAAGCAAAAGGTGGCCTAAGGCAGACAGCATCTCTTAGACTTGTATTATCTATCAGGCTAAAGAGTATTTCAATTCAACTTAAAAGAAACATGGAAACGGAAGTATAGATTCAGTTATTATGCCTTAGATCCTTCAGCTATGATTCATGGCACAGATTAGAACATGGGAGGGTCTGTGGAGAGTGTATCAGATGTTAAATTAGAAATGAATTTACTTCAATAAAGCAGGGGAGGATGATGAAGAAAATAGCAACCTAAAGATTAATTGATAAGAAATGAGATTACTGCTACTGGCAAAAATTGAAACAATTTAGCAATTCTTTAAAAAACAGAGGAACATAGAGACATAGAACACTACAGCAAAGAAACAGGCCCCTCAGCCCACCTAGTCCATGCTGAGCTATTCAATAGTTCCATTTGATATAGAGAATGTACAGAATATACAACCTGAAATTCTCACTCTCCACAGATATCCTCGAAACAAAAGGAAAAAACCCCAAAGAATGAATGACTGAAAAAACATAAAAACCCCTATCCCCTTCCCACGCACAAGCAGCAGCAAGCCCTCCCCCACTTATTCTAGCATAAAGCATCGGTATTCCCACCACCCACCATGCCAGCAACAGCAAGGCCCCAAATGAGAGACCATGATCTACAGTACATCAAAACTAACTGTTCACTCCAACATTTGCAACATCCCACAGGCACACTCTCTCACTAACAAGGGAGAGACAGATATTGCCCCTTCCACAGCAATAAGGGGAAACAACAGTTGCTATTTCAATGTTACAATCAGTCTGAAACGTTGCTTTTTATCTTGAGTTCCCCAACTTGAGAATCACAGCAAACTCTCCCTTGCCATTGAGAGAGAGATCGATCAATTACTAAGTGCAGGGCTGTCTAACAGCCACTGTCCCTGTCTTCAATGTTCTGGCTCCCAGTATTTTTCAGTTCACGACACTGGCAAGAATTTGTGCACAGGGCCGCACAGTGCCCCAAAGTCATCTGACTTCAAGGTGGACCTGGACATATTGAACCATGGCTGATTGGCGAGCTCCAAGGATGGGAACATGCCGTCATGCAGAATCACAGTTTTCAGTGCTACTGTAGATGAAAGATCTTGATAGGACACCAGTCATCCTGAAAAGGAAAACAGATATATTAGAATAGGAAGAATTTAACTGTTTCGCTGATGAGCTGGGAGAAGTCACCCTCTGGTGTCATCTTTAGCTCCACCCATCTGCCCAGTCCCTGCGCCCTGACCATAGCCCTCTGTACCCCTCCTATCTATGTACCTATCCAAATTCCTCTTAAATGTTAAAATTTAACACACATCCACCATTTCTGCTCGTTCTACATGCTCAACACCCTTGGGAGGAAGAAGTTCCCGCTCATGTTCCCCTTAAACATTTCGCCTTCCACCCTAAACTCATGATCGCTATTTTTATTCTCACCCAACCACAATGAGAAAATCTTGCTTGCATTTACCAGATCTATACCTCTCATAATTTTGTATACCTCTATCAAATTTCATCTCATTCTGCTGTGCTCTAGGGAATAAAGCCCCAAACTATTCAATCTTTTCCTATAATTCAGATCATCAGGTCCTGGCAGCAAATCTTTTAAATCTTCTCTGCATTCTTTCAACCTTATTTATTTTTTTCTATAGTTAAGTGCCAATAAATGCACACAATACTCCAGATTGGGCCTCACCAATGTACTATAACATCCCAATCTGTGTACTCAGTACTTTGATTTATGAAGGCCAATGTGTCCAAAGTTCTCTTCTGGCCCTATCTACCTGTCTTGCCACTTTCAAGGAGTTAAGGATCTGTATTCCCAGAGCCCTCTGTTCTACTGTACTCCTCAGAGCCCTACTGCTCACCATGTAACTCCAACACTGGTTTGTCCTCCCAAAGTGTAACACTGTACTTTTGTCTGCATTAAATTCCATCTTCCATTTTCTCAGCCCATTTTTCTAGCTGGCCTAGATCCCACTGCAAGCTTTGATATGCGCTAGATAAAAAACTTGAAAATTATGAAAGGCTTGACATGATAGGTTTGGAGAAAGTTGTGATTTAATCCAAAATTAACAGACATAAGTAAAAGTTATGTGATCCAATGCTGAAATAAAGATTAATTTTAAACACGAGATTCTGCAGATGCTCTTAATCCAGTACAACACACACAGAATGCTGGAGGAACTCAGCAAGTCAGGTAGCATCTATGGAGAGGAATAATCAGTTAAAGTTTCAGGCCAAGACCGTTCATCGGGACAATATTCGTAATATCATTGCAGTTGTATAAAGAACGCCAACAAGGGTTACAATGAGAATGACTAAGGAACAGCAAGGGCCCTTAGAAGAGAACTGTTGCCAATATCTGTAGGTGTACAGGGGAAAGCTATGGAACAGTTATATATAGCATATTCATCACTAATGTGAGAGAAGAGATGGCAGATGCTGGCAATCTGCAGCAACACAATTTTTTAGGAACTTACAGGTCAGGAAGCATCTAAGTAGGAAATAGACAATGAATGTGTTGGGTTGATATCTCTCATCAGGACTGGAGAGAAAGAAAGTAAATGACCAGTATTAAAAAAGTGAGGTTAAAAGGGTGGTGCAAAATCTTGCAGATACCAGTTAGGGAGGGTGATAGGTGACGGAAGGGGAGAGTGTGTCCAGGTGAAAGGGTGATGGGGAAGGGGAAGAGTCCCTGTCCCTCACCTGCCTATTCCCCCCACCTGGATATACCTACCACCCAGCAGATCCTCCTCCTCCCCTTTCGTCTATTACTGGCCATTACCCTGTTTTTGTTCTGGTTCTGATGAAGCATCCCAACCTGAAACGTTGACAGCCTATTTCCCTCCATAGATGCTGTCTGACCCACTAAGTTCCTCCAGCTTTTTGTGTGTTGTTCTAGTCAGATATGTTTTTATGGAGACTGAGAAGCTTAATAGTTCAACTGGTAAGGGAAACAAGTGCTTGAGAGTTTTCTATAACAATGTATTTATGAACCTACAAGAGAATTTTTTTTTAAATTGCCATGTAATAAATTGAATGCAGATTTAACTGAATTAAATGTCAATTTTAATAGTCGTTAAACAAGTAGCATCTCACATTTAATCTATCTTGTCCCAACTCACTATTTAGATCCCCAACTCTCTTTGTCTCTCTCTTTCCTCACGATCAGTTACTATAGTGCAGTGTCTAATTAATGTGATAGTGAAAAATGATACTGATCTTATGTAGTTTTTCTTTTTTGGGTGCATCTCAACAATAGATTCCCTTGTCTGAAACTAGGCAGCTGAGACAATAGTATTGGCAGTGGTGAGTTACATAACAGCAAAAACTCCATTTATTTTCAATTGGGGCAAGTTAACAAGGTTAGCTATTGAACACAGTGGAATTTAGGAGCACACACGTATGATCTAACTTTTTTTTAAACAATGTTTAGAACTCTGAAAGAAATGTAGTAAGGGCTCCTAGTAAGTGACTGCCTGCAGGATCTAGGCTGTGAGAGTGAGTAGAATAATCTTTTTAATCCTTTATAAATGTGTGATTGTGTGTGTATGTCAATGGGAGCAAAAGAAATTAAAATGATACATTAATATGCCCTTGTTATTGTGTTCACTAACAATGATCAATTAACAGGCCAAGATAAAGGCTCTCTTTATTATCCCCCCTTTATATTTATTGGCAGTGTCAAAATAAGTTTAGATAAAAATAGACTATTCTTAGGACATACTGTGAATACTGATCATAAATGGCTGAATTTGATAAATTTAAGTAAAGGAATGCAAAATAAAATGATCTTAGTAAACTAGATTGAGTTTCATATGATTTATAATAGACAAAGGATGACAGAATCTCTATCTGAGTTATTGTTTTTAAATAATCCTTTGTCATCTGACACAAAAAGAGTTTTGAGGCAAGCAGAATCTTAGATCTAACTTGTTTTAAAACAGTGTTTGGAGCCCAGGGAGGGAGAGTAAACTGGAAATGTAGTCAGGACCCACAGTGGGTGACATTTTGAGATCTAAGATGGGGCTGTGGTTAGAGTACGCTTAACATTTCATGTAAATGTGTGATTCTTTGTAAGCATTGGCAATGGGTGCAATTAAAGCAACTAAAAATTATATAGCAGTGCCCCCCTGCGATATGCCTGACCTCAACCCTGAAGACTAGATGTTAATTAGCTTTATCTCTTGGTAAGTTCAAATACATCTGGATCACTGGCATTTGTATAACAAAGTGGAAAATTGCTTTGTTGTGTTCTATGGAGAAATAGCAAGATGAAGCCCAAATTGATCTGTTAATATCCCTTTATTCATAAATCAACTGATAGCACATTCACCCAATAACCTGCTCTTTGATACTCCATTTTGTTTCTGTTAAAGATGCTCATTCAGATTTTACAATGCTTGGTCCAAACTTGGACTAGAGTTGAAATCTAGAGGAGACTGCCTTAATATCAAGGCAGCGTTTGATCAAAGTGTGGCTACAAGGAAATCCAGTAAAGTTGAAGTCATTGTTAATGAGGAGGACTATCCTACTTTTCGGAGAATTTGATTTTATTTTTGGTGAGTCATCACACCTGCCTGGACCTTACTACAGAGATTTCTCAGGACAAAGTTCCTAACACCTGATTATTCAATCAATTTACCTCCATCATAAATTCAGAATACTGGCCTGTGGTGTAGTGGCATCCACACCAGACCTCGAGGTGGGTGGTCCCGAGTTCGTATCTAGCCAGCTCCTTGAACGTTTTCCATCCATGCTGAGTTGAGCATCGAACTAGCAACTTGACCTCATAAAAATACAGACAAATGCTAAAGAAGTGGCAAGTTTGCCACACAATGCGCCACAAGGCATGGAAAGAAACAACAATAAATTCAGAAATAGGTGTTCACTGTTAGTTGCATGATATTCAGTTTCATTTTCTTTCCTTAAGTATAATGAAGCTGTCTGGCTGTATGAGGAAATAGCTGGTCAACAATCAGTTGATAACCGTTCAGTAGCATTTTAACCAGAGGTGGAAAGCAATGACTTATTTTGAATGTAGAAAATCCTAGCAAACTTCCATTGGTCTTAAATGCTAGTGCCATTACTAAATTGTTCAAATTCAATATCCTGGAGATCATCAAAAATATAGCAGGATGAGTAGATGATGGCGTGGTTATTAGGAGATCAGTGGTTGGAACTTGAAATGCATGACTGTCCCTAAACCTTCCACCTGCATTCTACTTTTTAACTACTGTTTGTCCCACTTCTTTGAATCATGTCTATAGATACGTCATTTAACAGGATGCTTGCAGCAGCCTGCCATAACTTCTTTGATAAAATCTCTCAAACATGAGACCTTCTGGATTTAGAGTTGTGTGTCACCAGAAATGTTACCATTTTCCAGGTTACGCACTAACCCAACTTGGAAACATATTGCCGTTGCAAAAGTCATGAAAATCCCAAACCCAGAGTCACTGTAGTTGCACTTTCATAAACATTTAGGAAAGTGCTCTCCATCAACGTTTCAACTGTATTTTGAATTGCACTGCACACATCCCATTATTTTAAAACAAAATGGCTGTTTATTACAAATTGTGCTTCCTGCTTTGATTTTGGTTACAATGTTTTAACTTTTACAGAGATTCTGTGTCTTCAAAATGAGTTATTTTCCCATATACTATTTAAAAAGCATTAAAAATAGAAAAAAACTGCATTGATAATTGAATGGATTATGTCTCCCTAAGCATTGTTAGTTGTACTTGAATATAGCATGGATTTATTGTAGCACTAAATGGTGGTGACTAAACTAACTGAGCTGGTTGATGGTGTTATAGGTGGAAGTGAGAGGGAATTGAATTTAATTAATTGATGATGTACTGTATATTTTGAACTTTACAAGAATGTATAAAAACCTTGCCCTAAGTGACTGATTGTACTTAATTGTTCTGGCAAAACAGTGCCCTTGCAGTATTTGTAAAACAGCACAAGCATTAAGTCCTCTGCTGTGGTGTGTAAGGAAGGATTATTTAGCCATACTAATGTAACCCTGTTGCTTATGAGTAATTATTTTTTTAGCACAATACTTTATTCTGAATGGTAACTGAAAACAAGTTCAAAATACAGCAAAGTTGTGAAGCAAGATAAATTATTATTTTAATTCTGTCTTCTTGCTGCTGCGATCAGGAAGAACGTACAAGAGCCTCACGACACTCACCACCAGGTTCAGGAACCATTAACACCCCTCAGTCACCAGCCCCTTGAACCAGAGGGGATAACTTCACTCAACTTTATTTGCCCCATCACTGAACTGTTCCCACAGTCTATGGACTCACTTTCAAGGACTCCATCTCATGTTCTCTATTTATTGCTTTTTTATTATCATTAATATTTTTTTTCTCAACTCACATTGGTAAAACCTGAGGTACAGGCATAGCCAAGCACACTCACTTCTCAATTCTAAGGAATTTTCAAACTATTCCAGTGGTGTTTAGTATTGTGGCTTTGAAGCACCTTTAATAACTCCAAAAGACTGAGGTTAGGTAAAATACCGAAAGGCTTTTATTCGCTGTACAATGCAACCTCCATGGTGAGTGTCTGCCCCCGGACTGAGGGGGAGAGGCAAGGCGAAACACCTTTATACCTCTGTGGGAGGAGCCACAGGGGCAGTCAGCAGAGGGGCGTGTCCAGACAGTTAACCCAGTTACAACATATATATGGTTTACCACAGGCTTTCTAGAGATTTGCATAAATATTGCTATGTAGGCCTAATTGTTTAATGCTATTGTGTACCTGTGGGATAATACCAGTTGTAGATATTACTATTCGGACAACGTAAACTGTGCTCACGTTCCATAGCCTTTCAATTTCCTCTTTTAATTCAGCATATTTCTGGTATTTTTCACTTATGTGTGTTTGGAGTGGCTAATTAAGTAAGTTGTTCTTGTTTGTTTATCTTGTAATATTATATCTGAACAATTATGGATTGTTCTATCTGTAATAATGGATCAATCAGTCATATTTGTAGGACTCTTGACTCCAAAACTGGATTAGGATTGTATTTATAGTAAGGTGTGGTGTGTTTTATGAGTTTGTATTTGAAAGCAAGATTTTGGTGAACAATGTAAGTAATTAGATTGAGTTAAACTGCTGCAGGATCCTGTAATGTGTTGGATTGTTTCTGATTTCTCTTGGCATTTTCTGCATTTATCATCTTGAATTAGAAGATTATAGCTGGGAGCTTAACATCCAAGGATACACATTGTGTCAACAGGGCAGGCAGGTAGGAAGAAAGAGTGGGGTGGCTCTGTTGGTAAAAAAATAGAATTAAATCCTTTGAAAGAGCTACAGAAGGTGTAGAATCACTGCAATGTTTCCAGTAATGGTGCTCCCACATTGATGTTGTGTAGGGTGTTTCAGGATTTAGTGATAATGCAAACAAACAATAAATGCATTTCCAAACAAAATGGTTTGTAGCCTGGAAAGAACCAGCAGGTGGCGATATTGCTATACTCTGGCTGTTCTTGAACATTATGATTACAAGTTTGGAAAGTGCTGAAGAAATAAATATTGGTGATTACTGAAAATAAGTAAAGGCACTATTGAGTGGAAATATTGGTCTGTGTAAATCTGTTAGCTGACTAGCAGAACAAGACAGAATTTAAAATATATTGTGGAGAAACTTACCACACAAGGATAAAACAAAAACAAGAAACTGGTGTTAAAAAGAAAAGAATATATATAGAAGTTAAAATACCAGGCACACCATAAATCGAAGCAATTGCAAAAACGTTCAGTGATAAAGAAAATTGGATATTGAAATGCATTATGTCAACATTTAGCCATTAAGGTCATGGGTGTAATTGCACTTAGCTTCCATGTTACCAGAACTGACAGAATGAATGAGAAGTAGAGGGAATGGATTCTGAGCAATGATATTGTAAATGGATCACCTTCTCACCATAAACAGAAAACACTGAAAAATAATTTGATTTTTGTATTAATAATATTAAAGGGATAATACTTTTTCTTCCATTAAGTCCAGAACAGTAAAACTAGGAGTCAGTTTCAGAGATGCAAATCCCTGAATGATCAATAGAATTTATATTGTGGTGAGCGAGTAGTAAATCAATGAAACGGACTCCCTGCGGAGAAGATGGAAACAAACTTTGTTCATTCAAATGTAAATTGGATTGATCTTTTTAAGAAAATAATGTAAATAAGAACATATGAATACCTTGATCCTTGACATACAAATGTTTGTCTTCCTGACCTAAGCACGAAGCCCTCGTATAACTTATGTCTAGATCTATTGTTCGTAGTGATTGATTGCCATAATTAATTGTATCATGGGACTAGCAGGATGATGGGAGCTGAACCAGCTGGACTGTGGTCTGTTTTCACCAGTTTTATTATGTTGATGTGCTCGTATGCTATGAATAGTTGTTACAGACAGTACAGTTTGTAGAGAGTGTACTACAACACTTAACTTCTTTATGACTTGAGAGAAGAACAGTTCAATTGGGAACAGAAACACTGGGTTCATTACTGAGGAATGTAAATTCTTTACTGCTTTTGTTATTTGATGACACAGCACCAAGAGGCTCCAGATGGTCTGTCTGAGGACTGTAGTAATGTTGCTGCAGTAAGTCAGAAGCAAACATGTTTCTCTCCTTGGACTCTGAGAATGAATCAGTAAGTATGGATGTGATGTTTTTTTTGTCGGAAATGATGCGGGCCTTTGACATTAATCTAAACTGTATTCGTTCTTGCTTTTGAATTCTTCCACAAGACAGCTACTGCTTTGCTTCTGCTTCAGGAGCAGAATTCCTTCTTGTGAATGGTCAGAACCTTCTCATTATTGTCAACTCTTACATTACAGAAGATATTTATTATTCACTACTATTGTAAACACATGAAGTTCATTTTCAGATTCTGCTGGTCTTGTCTTGCAATGAAAGATTGAATTAATATTTTCTCTTACAGTACTTGGAAAGATCTTTCCCGGTTACTCTTTTTTTCTGAAGTTCAATCACAATTTAGCTTCTTGTGTTTTCAAAGGTCATTAATCTGAGATTTGTTATGAAATAATTTAGCTAACCATGAATGATTTAAGTTTTAGCATTCATATTTGTTTTGCCAACATGAACCAGCTTCCAGCAGTGCTTAGCTTGCTGATTAGAAGTATCTTGGGGTCCAGCAATGAAGATCTGAAAGATAGCAGGATCAGAATACAGAGGAGAAGGCCCATCTCCAAAAGTTCCCTGACAGCTTTGAGAGCCAACAAACCCTGGCCCCCAGCATTACTGGTTGTTAAAGCTTTTAAAAACTAAACAAAAACACTAACATCAATTATAATTAAAAATATTAAAGGAGTATTAAAAAGATAGAAACAGGAGTAGACCATCTGGCCCCTTGCACATACTTAACTGAAAGTGTGGTTGATCTTTTACCTTAGTACCATTTACCTCTACTGGCCCCTTGTCCTTTGATTCCTTTAATCTCTAGAAATCAATTCATCACTTTGATTTGAATGCACTCAGCAACTGAGCTTTCACAATGTTGATGGGTGGATAATTCCAAAGATTTATTAGTCTCTGGGTGAAGAAATTGCATCTCATTTCACACAGAACACATAATTTATAAAGCAACTTCCTTTCTCTCCCCACAGTCCTACAATTACAATGGGGGTATATGAATATAGAGTAAATGGTAGGACTACAGGGGGATTTTGGAGAACATGTCCAATAGTCCCAAGAGGTATCAGAACAGGTTGAAAAGATGATTAAGAAGGCAAATGAGATACATTCCTCAGGTAGAGTGCAGAATATTACAGTATGGAAGTCATGCTAGGAATGTGAAAACTTTGAGTGTGTTGCCAGAATGGGAGAATTATGATATGAAGAGAAATTGTCTAGTTCAATTTTTTTTGGAACAGGAAACTGAGTAATGGTGTATTTAAGTGTGTGAAATTTAAGATCTAGAATGGGTAACAGAAAGGGCCTATTTCTGGTGGGAGAGACATGAGATTGAAGATGATGGAATTTGGAATCTGAGTTGAAAAACAATCTGCTGGATTAATACACACTGGTCAAATAGCATCTGTGGTGGGGAGGAAGGGGGAAGGAACTCAGGTTGAGACTGCACAATTGTGGGAAAAGACTGGAGAGGCTAAGTCTATTTTCCCCAGAACAGAAGAGGTCAAATAGGAACATGATTGAGGCATATAAATTAATGAGGAGTATAAATAGGTTGGACTGCAGATGTCTTTTCTCATATTAGAGATAAGACTAGAGGAAAGAGTTATGGTAAAGGGGAAGAAAATTAGAGGAGTCTTTGAGGGGCCCTTTTATACACAAAGAGTGTTGAATATCTGTAATGCACTTCCAAATGGGTGGTGGAAACTGACAGCATTTAAGAATTGTCTGAAAAGCACTTAAATCTAAGCATCGAAGGCTCTGGGCCAAAAATCTGGAAGATAGATTTAATATGGATGGATGGCCACTGGTTGGCATGGGACAAATGACCTGTTTCTATCCTCTGAAACTCTATAAGCATGTGAGTCCCACACATTTTTAATGCTTATGGGACATTTCTGAAGAGAATCAAGTCGTACTTCTTTTTTGTTTTTGACTCCTTGATCCACATTTGCCAATGTAAGAAATTAAGTGTATAATTGCCTCTGAAATGTTGTGAGACTTTCTGATAAAGTACACTGCCAGTAATCTCTACCAGTGTCACCATTTTGAGGTATCTCACTGGTATTAAAAGAGACAATGTTTCTGATATAAACTGTGAAGTAATAGATTACTGCAGGGAGCTATCATCTCTCTTGCATTGCCTTAAATGATAACTGAAAGCACAACATTGCATTTTGCTGTAATTCTGTTCACCCATCTGTCAACAATAATAGTTTATTTATTCATCCTTTATATTTGCTAGTGTGTTGGCGCGTAGACAAGTGGTTAAGGCATCGGTCTAGTGATCTGAAAGTCGCTAGTTCGAGCCACAGCTGAGGCAGCGTGCTGTGTCCTTGAGCAAAGTTCTTAACCACACATTGCTCTGTGACAACACCAGTGCCAAGCTGTATCAGCCCTAGTGCCCTTCCCTTGGACAACATCAGTGGCATGGAGAGGGGAGACTTGCAGCATGGGCAACTGCCGGTCTTCCATACAACCCTGCCCAGGACTGCGCCCTGGAAACCTTCCAAGGCGCAAATCCATGGCCTCATGAGACTAACGGATGCCTATATTTGCTAGTATGTGATTGCAAATATAGTACTATATGTAACTAAAATTGTTTCATTATTTTAATTAGTGTTTGAAGGATTATTGAAAGGTTCCTCCCTTCATTAGAACAGTGGGAGTCTACTGTCCTGCAGTTCTGTCAGTAGGATAAGTTCTTTCAGCGAGTCAGTTTTTACCTCTTATCATTTTACATACTATAGCATATAATTGAACATTTAAAAACTACCCTTACATTAAAGATTTTCATTGTTAAGTACTTGAAATTGTACATCATATCAAAAAGATATATACAGATGAATCAGCAAAAACTTTAAAAATAAATATATAATTGGTACAGAGGTATCCAGTACCAACAAGAGCAGCATCATGTCACGTTTCTATGTGTGACTTTCTGGTAGCTGTTTGCAAAAGTGCAGTGAAGATGTGTTATAAGAATTCAATGTGAACTATTTAGAAACCAAATGCTATATGCAAGAATATTCATGTACTCTGTTTATATTAGGATGTATGTCTCTTGATTCCTGTTTTGAATAAATACCTGAGTTACATCTCTGCACCCTCCAAATGAAAGTCTATAAACTGTATTTCTCTTTTTATTGCCTTTCTTGGCTCCTCCTCCTCTTCTAGCCTATCTCCTAAAGTCAAGAATGACGCAGCTGTGATGGACATTTGGCCCTTTGTTCTTGTGTCAACTTTTTGCTAGAAGTCATCTCTTGTTAGTTCTTCAATTTTGAGTATTTTGTTTTTCTAATTTCTACTGAGTCTGGTATTACTACTCTGTGTCATAATATTATAACAGGGGAGGGGAGGAGAAGGTGGCGACACGACGCAGCACGTGTGGCCGCTCCGAAATGATATTGTATTTGTAAGTAGGGGCCATGCACAATCCTGATTTGATGGAGACAGACGTGAGAAGCATGGAGGAACATCTGGAGAAACTTCTGAAATGCCTGCTTCGCTGCTGTTGCTACTGTGCGATCGAGAATTTCCAGAAGGGAAGGCCCCAAATCCTCGGCTTTGCCTATTGCCTGTTGCCGGGGCCAGGGTCGGGGTCAAAGCGCTCGGCAGAGATGGTGCTCGGTGCTCGGTGTCGGATGGCTGGTTGGAGGCTCGAAGTTTTCAGACAGACTCAAGAGTCGGCTGTGGTCAGGTGCTTCCAGGGTGCTGCATCAGCAAGTTTGCGGTGCTGGAGGTTCATGGCAGGAAGAGAGTTTCTCTTCCTTCTACCGTCTGCATGAGATGATGGGACTTTCGAGAGACTTTGAGACTTTTTTTTTTACCATGCCCATGGTCTGTTCTTTATCAAATTATGGTATTGCTTTGCACTGTTATAACTACATGTTATAATTATGTGGTTTTTGTCAGTTTTTTTAGTCTTGGTTTGTCTTGTGTTTCTGTGATATCATTCTGGAGGAACATTGTATCATTTCTTTACGCATGCATTACTAAATGACAATAAAAGAGGACTGCGTGTCCTCATAATCTAATCTAATATTCTGCTTTCATACAGAATTGAGTTTTCCTTGGATAAATGGCTCTTAAACATAAGTGATTTTTTCTGATTCTACCAACTCCTCTGACAGTAGGTTCCAGATACTGACTCGCTCTATATACATAAACTTTTCCTCTCTATCCCCTTTAAAATTAATCCCTTTTCCCTCACCTTACACCATGTCCTTTTGTTTTTAATGCTCCTACTGTGGGAGAAAGATTTTGGTTATTGACTCTATCTATGCCTCTTACGACCTTATAGTCTTTGGTCAGATCTCTCCTCAATTCTCCTCAATCTCCTTCACTTCAGAGAAATCAACTCCAGCCTGGAGAAGGGGAGAACTTCTGGTAAGATGGAGGCATGTTTGAATGCAGTAGCATCTCCGGGGCCAACCAAAGGTGCACGTTTCGTTTTTAAAGTATGTTTTATATGATCGTAAGGCTATACTGTACTCCAAGAACAGTGGGTACAACAGGTCTATCACATCAGTGATCTGTTCGTTGTTCAAGTTGCCAGCAGGGTGTCGAAGGAGCCAGCGGACAAGTTGGAGAAGGAGAAGCCAGGAGGGGGCGTCACGTGATGACGTGGGATTGAGACGTGTAAATCCAGCTCTCCCGCAACAAATCAGCAAAGTACCGTTTAAACAAAACAAAGTTAATACATATTTTCTGAAAACTATTTATAAACTTTGCACGACTACTTTACGATATGCCTCCTAAACCGCAACAAAAGAAGTCTGCTGTTGCGAAGCAGCCGCGAGAGGGGAAGAAAAAAGGGCCTACTGCAACGATGGAGCCTCGGACTCAGGTTGGATCTCCTTCGGTAGAACAGGGAGCAATGGCGGTGGTAGCGGTTTCTCCAAAGAAGATGCCGGAAATGCGCATGCGCAAATCGACACAACTCAAACTACAAGAACCGACAGCCACTGCAATTGAAAATGACTCAGAGTCAGAATTGGATTCTGCAGAGAACACAGATGAAGAAGAGGAGGAAGAATTGGAAGCGATTGGAAGTAAAGGAGATGATAGAGACATAAGAGAGGCTATATTGCAATTAACGGCTGAACTAAGAAAAGTAAGAGAAGAGCTTAGAGATACAAAGATGTGCTATAATAAAGTTATGGAAAGACAGGACAAAATGGATAAGAAGCTTCAGAAGATGGAAAGAGCAATGGGGCATATGAATGATAGAGTGGAAAAAACAGAAAATGATCTGCTTGTCTGGAACTCGGAAAGAAATCGACTCTTGGAGAAAGTGGACATGTTGGAAAATTTCAGTAGACGTAATAATATTAAAATTGTTGGTCTTAAAGAAGGTACGGAGGGAGAAAAACCAATAGAATTTTTTCAAAGATGGATCCCGGAAGTTTTACAAATGGAAGAGGAGGTTCGACCAATTGAAATTGAGCAGGCACATAGAGCTCTAAGACCAAAACCAAAAGATGACCAATATCCACGATCGATTTTAATAAAATTCTTAAGATTTCAAGACAAGGAAAGGATTCTACAGGCAGCTGCTTGAGCTGCCAAGGATAGAAAAGGGCCATTGATGATTCAAGGGAACAAAGTTTTTTTCTACCCTGATATGTTATGAACTTTTGAAGAGAAGGAAGAAATTTAATCCAGTGAAAAAAACCCTATGGGATCACGGTTATCAATTTATATTGCATTATCCTGCAACCTTGAAGATTTTTTTGCCTGGTGGAGAAAAAAGATTTTTTGATGATTACCAGAAAGCGGAGCAGTTTGTGCGAGATTCTCTGAATATTCACCAGATACAAGAACAAATCCAGGGGAGCGAGATAGATTGAAGATGAAGATTGGGTCAAAGAATGGACTTGTTGGATTTTTGAAGGTGGATGAATGTATAAATATATTATTAATTATACGAGGGGGCTAAGAAAGGTTAAAATTGGAGGAATATTAGTTGGGAATAGTAACACTAATTTTGTCTATATATATATATATAATTTTTTTTGTTGCCGGGGAGCTGGAAGAAGCACTGACCAATTGCTATGCTAATAATGTGTGCAAGCGTGGCTTTTGCCACGACCCGTAAAATGGAGGGGGGTAGTGTTGTGTATCTTTTCATTCACAACATTGGTGGGGGGGGGTATTTTGTTTTTTCTTTTTTTGTATTCTTTCTATCTTTTTTTTCTTTTTGCCTGGAAGGTTGGGAGGGAAACACATAGCAACATGGTGAAGTTTAAAGAGATTCCCCAAGGAACTATGAGAGTTGAGAAGATAAGTAATGTTTTAGATTGGAGTAACTTTGTTAAGAATAATGACTAATTTATTGAATTTTTTGAGTTTTAATGTTAATGGGCTTAATGGACCAGTGAAAAGAAAAAGAATCTTAACACATATTAAAAAAATGAAGATAGATTTAGCTTTTTTACAGGAAACGCACCTAACAGAAACAGAACATCAGAAACTAAAGAGAGATTGGGTGAGTAGTGTTGTTGTGGCTTCATTTAATTCAAAAGCGAGGGGAGTAACAATTTTGATCAATAAAACGTTACCAATTAGAATACAAAATGTATTAACTGATTCTGCGGGGAGATATGTGATTATACATTGTCAACTTTTTTCTGAACTATGGACTTCTATGAATATTTATGCACCAAACGAAAAATATGCAAAATTCATACAAGAAGCTTTTTTGAATTTGGCGGATGCACATGAAAAAATATTAATTGGAGGAGACTTTAATTTTTGCTTAGACCCAGTCTTAGATAGATCAACCAAGGCTGTTATAAAATCAAAGGTAGTAAATTTAACTTTATCATTGATGAAAGATTTAAATTTGATTGATATATGGAGAAGAATCAATCCTAAAGAAAGAGACTATTCGTTCTATTCCCATAGACATAAAACTTACTCAAGGATAGATTTTTTTCTATTATCAATGCATATTCAACACAGAGTGAAAAATATGGAATATAAAGCAAGAATATTATCAGATCATTCTCCTTTATTAATGACAATAATAATGGCTGATAAGGAAGAAGTGGCTTATAGATGGAGATTTAATTCAACATTATTAAAACGTCAAGATTTTTGTGATTTTATGAAAAAGCAGATTCAATTTTTTTTGGATACAAATTTTCATTCAGTGGATGATAAATTTATATTATGGAATGCGATGAAAGCATATCTTAGGGACCAGATAATAAGTTATACGTCTAAAATTAAGAAAGAATATATGGCAGAACTAGATCAATTGGAAAAAGAAATTACAAAAATAGAAAAAGAATCTCAAAGATATATGTCAGAAGAAAAACGAAGGCAACTTGTCAATAAGAAGTTACAATATAATACGCTTCAGACATATAGAATGGAAAAAGCAATTATAAGAACTAAACAAAGGTATTATGAGTTAGGTGAGAGAGCACATAAAATTCTTGCCTGGCAGTTGAAAACAGAACAAGCTTCCAAAACAATAAATGCAATTAGAACAAGGGCAAATAATATATCTTATAAACCTCTTGAAGTAAATGAAACCTTTAAAAATTTCTATTCTGAATTATATCAATCAGAATCCCAAAATGATGTTAATGAGATAGAAAGGTTTTTATCACAGGTATCTCTTCCAAAATTGAATTTGGAAGAACAGAAGGGATTAGAAATGCCTTTTACATTAAAAGAAGTTGAAGAAGCTTTAGGATCACTCCAAAGTAATAAATCTCCAGGAGAAGATGGTTTTCCACCTGAATTTTATAAAAAAATTTAAAGATTTATTATTTCCTCTCTTTATGGAACTAATACATCAAGCAGAAAAAATACATAAACTTCCAGAATCTTTTTCAACTGCGATTGTAATAGTATTGCCAAAAAAAGACAGAGATCCTATGAAACCAACACCATACAGGCCTATTTCTTTATTGAATACGGATTATAAAATAATAGCAAAAATTTTATCGAATAGATTATCTAAATATTTACCAAAATTAATACATATGGATCAAACAGGATTTATTAAAAATAGACAATTGGCAGATAATGTAACCCGGCTACTCAGTATAATTCATTTGGCACAAAAAAGGGACGAGAAGAGTATAGTAGTAGTCTTGGATGCAGAAAAAGCATTTGATAGATTAGAATGGGATTTTTTATTTAAAGTATTAGAAAAATATGAGTTAGGAACATCTTTTATAAATTGGATTAAAACTTTAAATTCTAACCCTAAGGCTAAAGTAGTGACAAACTCTCAAATTTCAACACCATTCCAGTTAAAAAGGTCAACTAGACAAGGTTGTCCATTATCACCTGCTTTATTTGTACTGGCGATAGAGCCATTAGCAGAACTAATCAGAATTGATCCAGATATTATGGGTTTTAGAGTTAAACAGGAGGAATATAAAATTAATCTTTTTGCCGATGATGTTTTGATTTACTTAACAAACCCACAACATTCGTTACATAAATTATCTTCTAGATTGGATGAATATGGGAAGGTATCAGGTTACAAAATAAATTGGGATAAAAGTGAAATTTTACCTCTTACTGAAGGAGACTATAGTCAATGTCGATTAGTAACCCAATTTAGATGGCCGGTAAATGGTATAAGGTATTTAGGTATAAGACTTGATAATGATGTAAAGAATTTATATAAATTTAATTATTTACCACTATTGAAAAAAATTCAAGAAAATTTTGACAAATGGATGATACTACCAATAACATTAGTGGGTAGAGTCAATGTTGTAAAAATGAATATATTTCCTAGATTACAGTATTTGTTTCAAACATTACCAATACAATTGCCACAGAAATTTTTTCAAGCGTTAAATAAATGTGTGAGAAATTTTTTTGGAAAGGTAAAATGTCAAGAATATCATTGGAAAAATTGACATGTAAATTTGGGTTAGGAGGGCTACAACTTCCAAACTTTAAAAACTATTATAAAGCAAATCAACTTAGATTTATTGCATCTTTCTTCGATGATCGAAAACCAACATGGATTAAAATAGAATTAGACAAGATAGGAGAAAATAGACCTGAAGATTTTATATATAAATGGGAATCTAAATGGATACGGGAAAAGAAAGAATCTCCTATATTAACACATTTGATAGATCTATGGAATAAGATAAATGTTGATAATGAAACACAGAAATCTCTATTAGCAAGGAGACCTTTGTTCCAAAACAGACATTCCTTTTACAATGGACAATCAACTTTTATATAATTGGTACCAAAAAGGGATTAAATTTATAGGAGATTGTTTTGAACGAGGTATATTGATGTCATTTGAACAATTAAAGGATAAATATAAAATATCAAATAATACTTTCTTTTGTTACTTTCAATTAAGGGCTTACTTAAAAGGTAAGCTGGATCAAACAATGTTTTTGCCAAAATCTAATGAAATTGAAATTTTAATTAAAAAAGGGAAAATTAAAAAATATATTTCTTGTATGTATAATTTGATTCAAGAACAGACAATTAAACAAGGAACCCATAAGTCAAAGCAAAAATGGGAAACAGATCTGAATATTAATATTGATGAAACAAATTGGTCAAGACTCTGTCTTGACAGTATGACAAATACAATAAATGTTCGACTTAGATTAGTACAATATAATTTTTTACACCAATTATATATTACACCACAAAAAATAAATAGATTAAATTCAAATCTATCCGATAAATGCTTTCGGTGTAATCAAGAAATTGGTACTTTTTTACATTCTACTTGGTCTTGTTTTAAAATTCAACCCTTTTGGATAAATTTAAGAGTCTTATTGGAACAAATTACTGGAACTCAACTTCCACATAACCCTGTATTATTTTTATTAGGTGATATTGAAGGGATAAAGCCGAAACTTAAATTGAATAAATATCAGAAAGAATTTATAAAAATTGCATTGGTAGTAGCTAAGAAGACTATAGCAGTTACTTGGAAATCTGATTCGTATTTAAGTATGGATCGTTGGAATAATGAAATGGCTAGTTCTATTCCACTCGAAAAAATTACTTATAATTTAAGAGATAAATATGTAACATTTTTGAATATTTGGCGCCCTTATTTACAAAAGATAGGATGGCATATTTAAGTGCTCCGATAAAGATCTTGGTCCCTTGGGGAAAGTAATGAATAATTATACCAAATATATTTTGAATCCCATGGAGCATGTGGAAACCTTCCAATACCCAGGCAGCTCTTCTTTTTTTCTCTTCCTTCTTTTTAGGTAGGGCTATATATGGGGGGGGGGGGAGGGGGAGGGTAGATTTTATCTTTTCATGTATTCTTTTTGAAAACTCAATAAAAATTATATTACAAAGAGAAGGAGAAGCTGGTGGATGGCCAGGAGCAGAGAAACCAGTGGAAGAGTCAGAGAATGAGCGCCGGCACTCAGCCAGGAGAAGAAGAAGCTGGCGGTCGGGTGGGAGAAGGTTTGGAGGAGCTGTCCCAGGTGCAGACCGTGCTGCTGCCTGCTACTCGAAGACATCGGAGTTGGTGCACGATAGTAGCATGCAGTGAAACTATGAGTGACTTTCTTGAACATTTCTCTTGCTATTGCAAGACCCTGTTGGACATTGATAATGTGAGATGCTGCCAGCCAGTTTCCCTTGATGGGTGGTGAGACAGACGATGAGGCAGCAGCATGGTTGTAGCGAGGACAAGGTGTCACTCGGGCTTGCTTGCCGCTGCAGTCCAGGTGAGACGACGCTGAAGGGGTATAGTGTGGAGTCTGTGCTCAGTTGGGAGCTGGCCTCTCTCATCAGTGCTGCCCTCCAGTGTTTGACAGGCAGAAGGACAGGCGGACTGCTGGAAGCTGTACCATCAATTTGCATGTCGCTCTGGGACTTGGACTATAACATGGGTTTTCTAGTGTAAGGATGTGTGCTTTGTTTTTTTTTCTCTCTCTATCTTGAATGTATGTTATGCACTTGGGCCCCAGAGGAACACTATCTTGTTTGACTTTATCCATGTATGGTCTGAATGATAATTAAACTTGATTTGATTTGAGCTCTCTCCCCATAACTAAAGTCCTCTAAGCACGTCAATATGCTGGTGAATCTCGTCTGAACTTTGTTCAGTGTAGCCACACCTTTCCTTTGTGCGATGGTCAGAACAGTACAAAATGCTCCGAAATGCAATATAACCTGTGTTTTGTAAAGTTCCCAACTGTTATATTTTACTTTATACTTTATACTTTATGCCATGAGCTTAAAGGCATGCATGACAAATGCCTTCTTCACCCAGCCTCTCCATCTATGTTGCACTTTCTGGAAACTATGGACTTGGATGCCCTAGTCTCTGCTTATCAACAATTCTTAATGCCCTTCCATTTACTGTATATGCCCTACTGTTATTTGACTTCCCAAAATGCATTATCTTACATATGTTGGGATTAAGTTCAATCTGCCAACACTCTACTCACCTTTCTGACATCTATCCTGCTGTAGCTTTAGACAATATCATCAACTTAGGTGAAATCCACAAAATTTCTAATTATCCTTCTTTCATTTGTATTTAAGTTGATAATATATACCATAGACAACAAGGGCTTCACACCTTGCCTTGGATTCCATGTACTTTAATCTTCTGGTCCAGCCTACCATGCAGAATCTTGTCAAATTCCTCGTAAGAAGAACTACCGCAGCAAGGTAGACCCATCCAAATATGTAACTGGTATGGTCTTTAAAAATCTTGTTTGTTTCGGGATTTAAAGATTAACATGCAAATATTCTGAACTGGTGACTTGAGAAAAGAATTTCCTAGCAGCTTCAGATTTGCAGATATAGTCTATTTTACTTTTAGTTAGAAATCTTTCCCAGGGATTTGGTTTACCATCTCTTTGCACTAGAATTGAACACATTGATTTGCTGCATGTCATTAGGAATTGTAATTGATGGGTTTTGAGGAGAATAACCATTGATTAGAATGTTTCAGGATCATGCAATCACCTCTAAAACCAGCCAATCTATAGGGTACTTAGAAACAATAAAAAGATTGGAAAGAGATCAACATAACTTTATGAAAGGGAAGTTTTTTTTTGATAAATCTGTTGGACTTTGTTGAGATTTAACTTGAAGGATAAGAATGAAATAGTTAGCATGGTGTATGTGAACTTTCAGGAGGCCTTTGATAAGTTGCCATTCCTGATATCATTAAGCAAAATTGGAATATACAGTAATTGAAAGTAATATACCAGCATGAACTGAGGATTAGATAATGGACAGAAAACATGAGAAGGACATAATAATTTTCTGGGTTTGGAGGTTGTGATTGGTGGGGTGCTGCTGTGGCCCTAATTGTTCACATTCTATATCAATGATTTGGAATGAGG
The DNA here is from genome assembly GCF_030028105.1 of Mobula birostris. NCBI lineage: Eukaryota > Metazoa > Chordata > Chondrichthyes > Myliobatiformes > Myliobatidae > Mobula > Mobula birostris. Next base: position 27,655,361 of record NC_092390.1, on the reverse strand, counting down.
AGATCGCAAGCAATATATTTAAACCTGAGGGTAATGGAAAGCTGGTGGTAGTGTGGGTTGTAAGATGGATGTCAAGAAGATTTGGCAGGAAGTAAGCAGATTAAATGAATGTGTAAACACATGGAAGATGGAATATAATGTGACAAAAGTTAACATCATTAACTTTGGTACAAAATAGAGGCAGTGAATTTCTTTAAATGGTGAGAGCTTGAGTGGTACAATTTATTGATAATCAGAGGGACTAGATATCTTTGTACACAAACCATGAAAAATGAATATGTTGATACAACAAGTACAGTGGAATCTGACTAATTGGGCCATTGGTTAATTAGGTCAGCTGCTTATTTGGGAAAATTCATAAAGAACTAAAACTAATTGTGAAAATAGATAGGATTCCCCTTGTTTATTTGAGACACTGCGGCGCTTAATTGGGACAGAAAATTGTTGCTGAACAATTTCTAACTAGCGTCAGGCGCGTACACTTGTGTGGCCATTAGACACAATGCCATGCTTAGAGCAAACGGTTTTAAAATGGTGTCATCTGTGTGTGTTTGTGTTCAAAAAGTAGTGATTTTTGTCACTGATTGGCAGAAAATAAGCAGTAAGACAATTTAGAATTGTTTTGCTCACTGCGGTTTCAAGCATTCATGACTGGAGATGCCAGAAACAGCCAGGAGTAAAAATGAAACAATTGACCACTTCAGCAAGTTAGTAACTACAAAAAATTTGAAGGTATCAACCATCATCTTGAACGTTACAATGAAAATGAAGATTTGGAGGAAGCAATTGTCAAAAGCAGTCCATTACCTGCACTAGATAACTATGCTGATTTTGTTCATTTACAGTCAATCAAGAGAACATGGCAGCATATACTGGATGAATTCCTCCATTGATAACTATTAGGAACTAATACACAGTTTTATATTACTGTAGTAGTATTGGTAACGTTCTAATTTCCTCTTTATTTCATTTAAATATATAATTTGTTACTCAGTTAAATGGTAGTTTGTCTTTTTTATACCTTTTAAACTATCATCGTGAAACTTTGGCTAATTGGAGCAACCGCATAATTGGATCAAACTGTACTGATCCCAATGTGTCCCAATTAACTGGAATCCACTGTTATTAGGAGGTTGTGTAGTATATTGGTCTTTCTCACAAAGATTATATATGCCTCAGTAATCTAGTAGCCTGTTGATGAAGAATCTGGAATACTGTAAACAGATCTGGTTGTCTTTCCTGAGGAAGTTAATATTTGCGATTAAGAGTGAAGTCACTGCATTGGTCCTTGGGATCTTGGGTTTGTCATATGAGGACAGGCTGAATTAAATGGAATTAAATTTTCTAGTTTGAAAGAATAGGTGTGGTATTAGTGAAATATAGTAGAGTATATGTCAGGATCATATTTAGCTTGACTGGATGTCCAGAACCAGGAACCATGGTCAGAAGATTGACTTTTCAAGATGAGAAGTGAATTATTGTAATTAAAGGAAGTAGCTGATAACAAGTTTTAGGTATTAAAGGATAAGGGGTTAATGTAAGCAAACAGTATCAAAGTAAAAGCTCGGTCATAATCTTATTGAATGGATGAGCATCCATGAAAGTACAAATAGCCTACTCTTGTTTCTGTTTGAGTTCTTATTATTCCTTTAGAGTAAACAAACTACTTAATGCTGTATAAATTGTCAAGATTTCTTCACTTGTTTAAGTAATCTATTTCTGGTGTAGCTGAAGCTATATTATACAGTCCTCCAGGGGCTTTACATGATACAAAATGTAAAAAAGCATAGACCCACAAGATTAAATTCAGCATAGTGATATCTGTTTTAGTACGGTATGTAGCAGAGCCCAAATAATAGGTAGCCTATCATCAGTTATACATCCTTCTGGAAGGTAATGAAATTATAATTTTAGGTGGGTTTAGACCATAAAACTGTAAGACATGGGAGCAGAATTAGGCTACTTGGCCCATCAAGTCTGCTCTGCCATTCCATCGTGGCTGATTTATTATCACTCTTAACCCCATTCTCTTGCCTTTTCCCCATAACCTTCGAAGCCCTGACTAATCAAGGAGTTATGAACCTCCACTTTAAGTATCTCCACCGCCATCTGTGGCAATGAATTCCACGGATTCACCACTTTCTGGCTAAAGAAATAGCTTCTCATCACTTCTAAATGAACCTTCTATTCTGTGGCTGTGCCCTTTGGTCTTGTACTCACTCACTGTAGGAAACATCCTCTCTGTATCCACTCTTTCTAGACCTTTCAGTATTCCATAGGTTTCAATGAGATTTCCCCTCTTATTCTTCTAAAGTCCAGTGAATACAGGTCAAGAGCTATTAAATGTGTTAACCCTTTCATTCTCAAAATTATTCTCATGAACCTCCTCTGGACCCTCTCCAGTGCCAGCACATCTTTTCTTAGATTATAGGCCCAAAACTGCTCATAATTCTCCAGGTGTGGTCTGACCAATGCCTTATAAAGCCTCAGCATCAAATCCTTGCTCTTGTATTCTAGTCCTTTTGAAATGAGTGCGAAGATTGCATTTGCCTTCCTTACCACTAACTCAACCTGCAAGTTAACCTTTAGGAAATGCTGCACAAGGACTCTCAAGTCTCTTTGCATGTTTAACTTTTGAACTTTCTCCCCATTTAGAAAGTCCACATCTTATTTCTTCTATCGAAGTGCACTTACCTACACTATACCTACACTATACTCCATTTGCTCTATTCAAGCCCTTCTGCAGACTCCCTGCTTTCTCAACACCACATTCCCCTCCACCAATGTTTGTATTGTCTGCCAACTTGGCCACAAAGCCATCAGTTCCATCATCAAAATCATTGACATATAACATGAAAAGACCCCTACGGAACACCACTAGTTACTTGCAGCCAACAGAATAGGCCCCCTTTATTCCAGCTTTTTGCCCCCTGCTTGTCAGCCAGTCTTCTATCCATGCTGGTATCTTTCATGTTACACCTTGGGCTCTTGTTAAGCAGCCTCATGTCAAAAGCCTTCTGAAAATTCAAAATAAACAACATCAACCAATACTGCTTTGTCTATGTTGCTTGGTATTTTTTCAAAGAATTCCAACAGATTTGTCAAACAAGATTTTCCCTTGAGGAAACCATGCTGACTACAGCCTATTTCATCATGTGCCTCCAAGTACCCTGAAACCTCATCCTTTATAATGGACTCCAATATCTTCCCAACCATGGAAGTCAGGCTAACGGGCCTATAATTTCCTTTCTTCAGCCTGCCCCCCCTTCTTAAAAAGTGGAGTGGCATTTGCAATTTTCCAGTCTTCCAGAACAATTTAAGAATCTATGATTCGTGAAAGAATATTACTAATACTTCCATAATCTCATCAGCTACCTCTTTGAGAACTGTGGGATGTAGTCCATTTGGTCCAGATGACTTGTCTACCTTCAAGCCTTTTAGCTTTCCAAGCACCTTCTCCTTAGTAATAACAACTGCACTCACTTCTGTCCCCTGACACCCTTGAATTTCTGGCATACTGCTGGTCTCTTCCATAGTGAAAACTGATGAGAAATTTTTATTAAGTTTGTTCACCATTTCTTTATCTCCCATAACCTTTCCAACTTAATTTACCAGCAGTCCAATATTCACTCTCTCCTCTCTTTTACTCTTTATATATCTGAAAAAAGTTGGTATATAATTTTTAGTTGACTATTTGGTATATAAGTTGATATAAATTTATAGTTGATATATAAGACTGTAGATATAGGAGCAGAATTAGGCCATTTAGCCCATTGAGTCTGCTCTGCCATTCCATCGTGGCTGATCCTGGATCCCATTCAACCCCATACACCTGCCTTCTCACCATTTCTTTTGGTGCCCTGACTGATCAGGAAACAATCAACTTCTGCCTTAAATATATGGATGGACTTGGCCTCCACTGCAGTCTGTGGCAGAGTATTCCACAGTTTTACTAGTCTCTGGTTTAAAAAATTCCTCTTTACCTCTGTTCTAAAGGGTCACCTCTCAATTTTGCCCTCTAGTTCTAGATACCCCCACCATAGGAAACATCCTCTCCACATCCACCCTCTCTAGTCCTTTCAACGTAAGGTAGGTTTCAACGAGATCCCCCCACATTCTTCTAAATTCCAGTGAAGACAGGCCCAAAGCTGCCAAACAGTCCTCATAAGTTAACCCTTTCATTCCTGGAATCATATATTGTATGTTTGGAACTTCTGTCGTCGTTGAATTTCTGCCGTTGTTGAATTATATCTCTACAACGCATGGGGTGGAGAAGCAAGCAAAATCAAAACTGTAAAATAAAATAAGGTGTAATGTGTACAGCTCAACAAGGTCTTTTTTTATAAAGAATTGTTACTCCTTGATAACACACTCAGTGAAGTGCTGTCTTAATGTAAAGTCAGAAACTCTTACTTCACTTCAGAAATCTGTAATCTGTCAAGTAGAGGACCGTGCACAATTCTGATTTGATGGAGACGGACGTGAGAGTACGGAGGAACATCTGGAAAACTTCTGAAATGCCCACTTCGCTGCTGCTGCTACTGTGTGGTAACCGGAATCTCCGGAGCAGAAGGCCCCAATTCCTCAGCTTTGCTTGTTTCAGCGGCCAGGGCTAGGTCGAAGGCACTCGGCAGAGGATGGCGCTCGGGGGGCTGGTCGGAGGATCGAAGTTTTCGCACGGACAGACTCAGTGTCGGCTGTGGTCAGCCGCTTCCAAGGCATCGGCAAGTTGACGATGCCTGGAGGTTTATGGCAGGGAATTTCTCCCTTTTGCCACCTGCTATCGGGGACTCAGGAGTCGATCGACTCGGGGACTTTGAGACTTTTTTTTACTGTGCCCATGGTTTGTTCTTCATCAAATTATGGTATTGCTTTGCACTGCTGTAACTATATGTTATAATTATGTGGTTCTGTCAGTGTTAGTCTTTGGAATAATTATGAATGTTATCAATACCAGTACTTTTCTGGTTGAGGGTATTTTTTATAACTGTTTCTACTATTTCTGTCAGGTGTTTGCATATCTTCAATTGTGTGAGTGTATTCTTTTTAAGTTTCAAGTACGCTTTTTATCAAAGAATGTATAAATTATACAATCTTGAAATTTACTTGCTCACAGGTAGCCACAAAGCAAGAAACCCAAAAGAACCCAATTAAAGAAAAAATATACACCTTCTTTGATAATATATGTACTTAGTCCTCACAAATCCAGCTTGTTCTTAATTATGCATTGGTCTGTTTGACCAGACATTTGGCCAAAAGTTCATTGTCTCTATGTTTGTTGGTGATTCTGTACAAGAGTTGGAGACATTCTGATGCATCAAATTTAGTTTCAATATCCTTTAATGAACCTTTCTCATTGCTCCTGAACTCATAATTCTGTGTTCTTTGGCGCATTTCATGTACCTATTTAGTCTGGCTTTGAATGCAGCAAGCTTTTGTTTGAGACTATCGATTAACTCTCACAAAGCTTTTGTTCTCTTGATCATGCCTTGTATGACGTATTTCCTTGCTATTTCCTGAGCTTAAATTTTTTGTTTGGGTTTTCCATTTTATACTCTATTATACGGGTTGGTTCTGCTCCGAAGGTTTCAATTTTGTTTCTGTCATTTTGGTGTTTTCATGCAGGTTTGATGTTGCAGTTTAAAGTTAAACTGGACAGCTATATGGAGAGGAAAGGAATGGAGGGTTATGGGCTGAGTGCAGGTCAGTGGGACTAGGTGAGAGTAAGAGTTCGGCATGGACTAGAAAGGCCGAGATGGCCTGTTTCCATGCTGTAATTGTTATATGGTTTGTCCTGTTTTCTATGACATCACTCCGGAGAAACATTGTATCATTTCTTAATGCATGTATGCATTTCTAAATGACAATAAAAGAGGACTGAGTGTTCTCATAATCTAATAATCTAAAATTCAGCTGTTTGGATGGTGTGATGCTGGTGAGTGAGGGTAACCATATTGTATGGTATTAGCGGGAATGATTTTATCTTACTTTTTATGACTCAAGAAGTTCAAGTTCAATTGTCATTCAACCATGTACATATTTACACCCAAGAGAAACAGCATTCCTCTGGGGCCAATGTGCAAAGCGCAGTACCAACGGTCACACACAGCACACTGAACATATAGTCATACTTTATTGATCCGGGGGGAAATTGGTTTTCGTTACAGTTGCACCATAAATAATAAATAGTAATAGAACCATAAATAGTTAAATAGTAATATGTAAATTATGTCAGTAAATTACGAAATAAGTCCAGGACCAGCCTATTGGCACAGGGTGTCTGACCCTCCAAGGGAGGAGTTGTAAAGTTTGATGGCCACAGGCAGGAATGACTTCCTATGACGCTCTGTGCTGCATCTCGGTGGAATGAGTCTCTGGCTGAATGTACTCCTGTGCCCACCCAGTACATTATGTAGTGGATGGGAGACATTGACCAAGATGGCATGCAACTTAGACAGCATCCTCTTTTCAGACACCACCGTGAGAGAGTCCAGTTCCATCCCCACAACATCACTGGCCTTACGAATGAGTTTGTTGATTCTGTTGGTGTCTGCTACCCTCAGCCTGCTGCCCCAGCACACAACAGCAAACATGATAGCACTGGCCACCACAGACTCGTAGAACATCCTCAGCATCGTCCTGCAGATGTTAAAGGACCTCAGTCTCCTCAGGATATAGAGACGGCTCTGACCCTTCTTGTAGACAGCCTCAGTGTTCTTTGACCAGTCCAGTTTATTGTCAGTTCGTATCCCCAGGTATTATGCATATGGCGCATATAGTTAAGATAGCAGAAAAACAGTCACAAAAAAATTGTATAGCCCAAGTCCCCAAGTGGCATAGGCTGAAGATTGATGGTACTAGGACATTGTCGCGGAGCCACGTTTCTGCAAGAACAAGCACGCAGCAGTTCCTTATCATGCACTATTGCAGCCGTAGACAAATGCAATCCAACTTGTATGCCATTGAGAAGAACATTGAAGAGCTGCACCAACAAGAAGGGTCAGCCTCCAACCTGACAAGGACCTAAGCATGCACGGTTCTCTCCCACACTGCCTCTGGCGTCTCCTCCCCTGGACAGCTGCAACAGATGACGCTGTGGCATGAGGGCCTGGTTTGGCAAAAACTGAAGCCGCACAGCTCCACCGTCATCCATCTCACCAATGAACTGGATTTGAGTGTTCAACATTATCAATGTTCAACAGGGTCTTGTGATCATAAGTAAAATGTCAAAGACAAACATTTGCACCATTTGTTGGACTGTGTTCTTCCTCCATCTTCTGCCTCCAATACCTTCTTCCCAGGATGGCTGCAGCAGGCAATGACATAGTGTGCGTCAAGCCCATGCTGAGTTCCATCGCTATCCAGGACCCCACTAGTGGGGTAGACCTGCAGTACTTAGTGTTTTAATATCCATCAGTGTCATGTACAAAAAAAATGTAAAGGATGAACGATTTTACCATTGGTTGGACCTGGAGAGACAGTTGCAACCAAACCTGCTGCCATCTTACCAGAAAACAATGGGTTGAGCATGCTGGACTTCTCTCTTTGGAGTGAAGGAGGATGAGAGATGACCTGACAGAGGTGAACAGGATAATAAGAGGTATAGATAGAGTGGACAGCCAGAGATTTTTTTCCCAGGGCAGATAATAAAAAGGGACATAATTTTAAGGTGATTAGAGGAAAGTATAAGGGGGATATCAGAGATAAATTCTTTACATAGAGTGGTGAGCACTGTTCCCTCTAAACTGCTTAGGTGCACAACTACACAGTAACTGAAATGCTCCTGTGCAATTTTATGTTAATATGATTTTGAAATTATTAGATTATGAGGACACACAGTCCTCTTTTATTGTCATTTAGTAATGCATGCATTAAGAAATGATACAATGTTTCTCCAGAATGATATCTCAGAAACACATGACAAACCGACTGAAAAACTGACAAAAACCACATAATTATAACATATAGTTACAACAGTGCAAAGCAATACTGTAATTTGATAAAGAGCAGCCCATGGCACGGTTAAAAAGTCTCAAAGTCTCTCGAAAATCCCACCATCTCACGCAGATGGTGAACTTCCAGCGCTGCAAACTTGCCGATGCAGCATCCTGGAAGCATCCGACCACAGTCCGACTCTGAGTCCGTCCGAATACTCCGAGCCTCCGGCCAGCTCTCCAACACCGAGCACCGAGCGCCATCTCTGCTGAGCGCTTCGACCCCGGCCCTGGCAACAGGCAATAGGCAAAGCCAATGATTTGAGGCCTTCCCCTCCGGAGATTCTCGATCACACAGTAGCAGTGGCAACGAAGCAGGCATTTCAGAAGTTTCTCCAGGTGTTCCTCCGTGCTTCTTACGGCTGTCTCCATCAAATCAGGATTGTGCACGGCCCCTAGTTAACACATATCTATATCATTTGGAACGGCCATGCGCACTGCGTCACTCCGCCATCTTCTCCTCCCTCCTTATACTAATTATACTAATACAATTTTGAAATCTATGTTGATATAACTGTGATATACCCTGTAGTTATGTTTATGAATATAACCCATAAATTTTCTTAATAATAAATATACTACAACCTTTACTTTGAAACATTTCAGAGCTTCAACATATTTACCTCGTTAGTGTTTCAACTTACTATACTGTTACAAATTGTAACAATAAACACAGAATGGATGTCAGTAGCTGATTGTTATAAACCACGAGCTTGCTGAACACTGAGATTGTTCTAGTCAAAACATTTTACTTTTGTCTTCTGTATTTGTTTCGACGTGCATATTGCAAAAAACACATTTAAAGTGTCTTGTAGTTTTCAGTTACTGTGCTGACTCTGTGCAACACCTTGCCAGGGGTAATGGTTGGGGTGTAGGATTTTGCAAATAAAACATGTGAGATTCATTTCATGTGCTTAACAAAAGCCACAGCCTTTTACTTCCATTACGAACAAACCAAAGACAGTCATCTTACACTGATGTCATTACATCAGACCCCATCTGTTAAAATGAACACAACAATTTGATTACGGTGTTTGTGAATTATGTAGAACAGTTTCTATTATGAACAATATGTGTCATATGTCACCCATTATGTTACCCTACACGGGCCATCTCCCAGAGGTTACCAAAACTGTCATCATGAGTCTGTCTGGAGCTTGTATGAGCCACCCGGATCAGGTCATCTATGCCTTGGTTGGAGTAACAGAAGATGCCTCTGGCTCATCCAGAGGTGATACTGGAACACATATGGTCATGTCATGAAGCGTGGGCTACAGTAGTGGAACCATCCAGGTCTTGCTGGGCGATTAAAGACTTATTGTAGATAGGGAGGGCAAATAACTCTTTTTCACCCATTCCAAAATGTGGAATGTGTGCTTAAGGGGGTGTTAATGTACATGGCAGATAAAAATGAACAAGATAGAACATAGGTCAACTGAAACCCAAGAATGCTGTATGCCACGTTGAGAGGTAGGGATAGGTATAAAAGAATTGAGTTTACTGGGGAGAGCGGAACACTGCAGACACGCCGACCAGGCGATTGTGGCTTCAGGAATTTAATCATCCAGAACCCGTAGCAGCTGCCCATACACCAACTCAGCTGCGGAGAACTGCAAGTCCTCTTTTGGAGCTATTCTGAGTCCCAGCAGGACCCAATCGTGCCAATACTCATCTGTCAGGAAGGCTCTCAGAGTAATGGTGAAACCAGTCATGCAAGCCATTGAATTGTGGATGATATGCTGTGGTCTGATGCAACTTAACTTGCAGCCCAAAGGTTTGAGGTGAATTGGTGACTGCAGTCGGAGGAAATTTCAGGTGCGGTGCTGAACCAAGTGACCCAGGTGTTGGTGAATGTGAATGCCCGAGCCACATCCACAGCCATCATCGACATTAGAGGAACAACCACTGGTCACTTGCTGGTACAGTCCGCCATGTTAAGGAGATGTGTGAAACTGCAGGAGGGAGGGGAGAGGCTCAACTAAGTCCACATTGACGTGGTCAAACAATCGCTCCTGGACTTTGAAAGGTGCCAATGCTGCCCGAGCATGATGGTTAATTTTTGCCCACTGACACACAACAGTCAACACACCAGTCTTGCATGTCCTTCCTAAGGCCATGCCACTCAAACTTTAAAGCAACCAGTTTCTGTGAAGCCTTCCCACCCAGGTACGATAGGCTGTGAATGGAGTTTAAAAAGAGTACGCTTCCAGTTTGCAGGCTCTATGGGGCAAGGGCGACCAATTGTAATGTTGCACAGGAGAGGAACTCTCATGTCCCCGAACTTGACGTCAGCCTGCAGGCCCATGACTACTGTTCTGTGAGCCTGGGCCACTGAGTCAATAGCTTGGTCGGCTTCCATGCCAGTATAGTCAATCCCAATGTGTATGGGCATCGACGGTGGACCACAGCATTAATTTTCCCTTTGATGTGCTGTATCTCAGTTGTGTATTCTGAAATGTAGGTCAGGTGGCATTGGTGCCATGCACACCAAGGATCTGATGCGGTAGCCATCCTGTATACAAGCCATTTGTGATCAACAAACGCTGTGAGTTGCTGACCTTCCAGTAAGCAATGAAAATAGCAGATGGCCAGATAGAGACCGAGAAACTCACAGTCAAGTGTGCTATACTTCTTCTCAGTGGGAGCGGAGCTGCTGGCTGAAGAACAGGAGCAGTTGCCACATGCCTCCAACTCAAAATCCTTTGCGTCCAGAAGCCAGTAGTCCATAGGCAACCAGGAAATCTGTGCCAGGTGAATGTGAATGCCCAAGTCACATCCAAAACAAAGTCCCATGTGTAACGTCATCCACTGAAGCAGAGTGTCACACATCATGTCACGTAAGTCTAGATCCCGCTGCTTTTGGCGGCCTCTTGTGAGGGTCTGTTACTCTCTGCCTTATAATCAATGGGTGATGCTGACAGCACACTCACTTGAATGCCTTGTCACACAGGAAGCGTTGCCCTGAAATAATGAACTGCATGGTAAAAGCATAGACCTAGTGTTGTCCAGTTTGGAGCCACAGGCATGAGTCTGCTGGAGGCTCTGCTGACAGGGAAAAGAGGAAGAATGATGCAGCTCTGCTTGGCTGAGTGTATAACAGCCATTTTAGCAAGTTCCCTAAAGTCCTTCATGAGAGTATTCGCGAGGGATGTGCAAATTTGATCAGACATTTGTTGCATAAAGAGTTCTTTAAAAATAAAACTAGGATGGTGATTGCCCAGGAGAGATAGCATGTTCCGAAGGCCTGGCATCACCCAGGCCAGGCAAAGAGAGCAACTGTTTGGCATGCTCAGATTTAGACAGTCCAGAAGTTTGTAATAGGTGAGTTTTCAAAGTGACATACAGTGCCTATAAAAAGCGACCTAAAATTCAGAATCCCTGCTTCCACTGCTCTTTGAGAAAGCCTTCCAGATCCTCAAGAGCTCTGGATAAATTTACACTGCCTACAGTGAATAAAACATGCAAGAATAATTTTATGTGCTTAACAAAAGCCAAAGCCCTTTACTTCATTATTACCAAACCAAAAGCAGTTGCCTTACACTGACATCATTATGTCAGACACTGTCTCATAAAGTGAACACCACAACTCAATGAAAGTGTTTGTGAATTATGTAGAATAGTTTCTGTTTGGACACTTTTTGTTTCAACACTCATTGGCCACTTTATTAGAGACAAAAGGTATCACTGAGCATATTTCTGTATGTTCGTCGTCTTCTGCCGCTGTGGCCCATCATGTTCAACATGTTATGCATTCAGGCATGCTCTTCTGCACACATATTACAAGTGACTGTTTGAGTTATTGTTGCCTTCTTGTCAGCTTGAACCAATCTGGCCATTCTTCTCTGACCTCTCTTGTTAACAAGGTGTTTTTCCCACAGAACTGCTGCTCAATAAGTGATTCTTGATTTTCACACCATTCTCTGTAAACTCTTGAGACTGTTGCATGTGAAAATCCAAGGAGATCAGCAGTTTTGGCTGGCACCAACAGTCATTCCATGGTTAAAGTCACTGAGATCACATTTCTTCCCCATTCTGATGTTTGGTCTGAACAACTGAGCCTCCTGGCAATGCTGTTATCCATTAATTTGCTGCCATATGATTGGTTGATTAGGTATTTGCATCAACTAGCAACAAATGTACCTAATAAAGTGACCACTATTTGTAGCCACCACCGCTGACTCACTGCTTACAGCTCCAGCTTGCTGTTACTCATCCACTTATACAAGAGGATGTAGTGGGATTTGATTGTGTTCTAAGAGACTCCTCCATATCATGATATTCTGTAATGGTACCTCCATTTTCCCATTCAATCGCATATTATAAGCAGAAGTGCATTCCTGCAAGATGTTTTTCTTTTGTGTTAAAGCCATTTTATCAGTGATAACAGTGTGACCCACCACCATTATTTAACAGCTAATGACAACATTAAACTCTGGCATGGTCAAGGCTTATGCAAAAGAAGCAACTTCAGTAAGCCATAGAAACTACAGCCCAGAAACAGGCCTTTTGGCCCTTCTTGGCTGTGCCGAACCATTTTCTGCCTAGTCCCACTGACCTGCACACGGACCATATCCCTCCATACACCTCCCATCCATGTACTTGGTGTAGTTTTATCTTTTTCTCCCATATCAGCTCCACAAGAATGTATTTTATTCTGTATCACATTCTGTGTCAGAAAATTTTGCGTAGTGATTTGTGAACTCTGTAAGGGTGAGTTTCTATAACTAGAATGGCCATAATGTAGGCATCACCTGTATTGTATCACGGCCAAGGTGCAACATAGTGGAGTTCTTACACTACACCATATATTAAACCCACAGCTTAAAAAAGTAGGTATTATAAGATGGGTAAGTACCTGAACTGTGACCCAGAAGTGTCTCGCCAATCTTTTGTGATTATATAAATCAGAATTATGTATATAATTAATACTTTAAAATTACTTTAACTTTTTCCACAGGAAACAAATCACAGGATAGTGGCATTGCAGAGATGGAAGAGCTCGCTGTTCCACATAACATAAAAATAAGCAACATCACATGTGATTCTTTCAAAATCTCATGGAGCATGGATTCAAAATGTAAAGATCGTATCACGCATTACTTTATTGATCTGAACAAGAAAGAAACCAAGAATTCCAATAAATTCAAACACAAGGTAAAATTCTGTTGTCAATTGTACATAGTTTTATGCTAAGGCCACTGTTTGTTAATGTTTCATAGACCAAAGCTTTTACCAAATAATTCTAAATAGAGATTCATTTCAGTGAAGTTAAATGTCATAGTCAGTTGACCATATAGTTACTCCTTTTAAAGAATTATTTTTCATTTCTGCATAATTGAAACAGTATCTGCAAAGACTTACTGTTCCTCATGCTGTGCCTTAAAGCTTCTGATTCAAAGCAGTCCAAAGATGTTAAAGAAAAGTGGATCAAGAAACAGAAGAGCCCATGAACAATGTGGAATAATGGCAATATGGATGAGGGAAAATGAAACATTCCATTTAAGGGACAAGAGTAGCCTTGAATTGAAAGGTGACATCAAGAAGTAGTCTGAGTTGCCAAACAATACCAATGAAGATTGTGCATAGTGTGAGGCAAATATTAGACTTTTGAAGTGTGCTAAAAACAGTTCTCATAATATACAGAATGATCAGCCAAATTAAAATAAACTCCGATAGGCTTCATAGCAAACTTCGTATTAAATGCTTCAATTGTGATGCGTAGTATCAAGTTATGTATTTTATTGGCATTTGCATTGTTACACAAGCCAAAAGGTTGTTCCACCCACTTACTAATTTTAGTACTTTTCTAATAAAATAAGAAGTAGTCTGTGATGGAATGTTTTGAGTTTCTGACATTTAAAGTATTACTGTTTTTGATCTTTTTTTATTAGGTTGAGTCAGTGCCTATTTTAAAACAAGATCTGAAAGGCCAATTCACTGCAACAATTGCTCCATCAGCATGTAATATTTCTCATCAAATATAACATGCATTACTTGAGACAGCTGTTAACAAACCTTCTGGGATGTCAGGCTGTAACTGCCTAACTCCTACTCACAAGACAAAAAAAAGGACATGTTGGGTTCTGGTGGAATCGCTTTCTTTTTAGCTGCTTCATAATCAACAGACAATACTCAATAGGGATTGGGGTTAATAATAATGACACTGTAATGATAGTGTGTCATTACGGTGGGCTTCACAGCTGAACAGGTGAAAAGGCAGCTGAAACGTCTCAACCCAAGCAAGGCTGCAGGACCGGATGGTGTCAGTACCAGGGCGCTCAAAGCCTGTGCCCCTCAGCTATGTGGAGTACTTCGCCATGTATTCAACCTGAGCCTGAGGCTCCGGAGGGTTCCTGTACTGTGGAAGACGTCCTGCCTCGTCCCTGTGCCGAAGACACCGCGCCCCAGTGGCCTCAATGACTACAGACCGGTGGCATTGACCTCCCACATCATGAAGACCCTGGAGGGACTTGTTTTGGAGCTGCTCCGGCCTATGGTCAGGCCACACTTAGATCCCCTCCAGTTCGCCTACCAGCCCTGACTAGGAGTTGAGGATGCCATCGTCTACCTGCTGAACCCTGTCTACGCCCACCTGGACAAGCCAGCGAGCACTGTGAGGGTCATGTTTTTTGACTTCTCCAGTGCGTTCAACACCATCCGCCCTGCTCTGCTGGAGGAGAAGCTGACAGCGATGCAGGTGGATGCTTCCCTGGTATCATGGATTCTTGACTACCTGACTGGCAGACCACAGTACGCGTGCTTGCAACACTGTGTGTCCGACAGAGTGATCAGCAGCACTGGGGCTCCACAGGGGACTGTCTTGTCTCCCTTTCTCTTCACCATTTACACCTCGGACTTCAACTACTGCACAGAGTCTTGTCATCTTCAGAAGTTTTCTGATGACTCTGCCATAGTTGGATGCATCAGCAAGGGAGATGAGGCTGAGTACAGGGCTACGGTAGGAAACTTTGTCACATGGTGTGAGCAGAATTATCTGCAGCTTAATGTGAAAAAGACTATGGAGCTGGTGGTAGACCTGAGGAGAGCTAAGGTACCGGTGACCCCTGTTTCCATCCAGGGGGTCAGTGTGGACATGGTGGAGGAATACAGATACCTGAGGATACAAATTGACAATAAACTGGTCTGGTCAAAGAACACTGAGGCTGTCTACAAGAAGGGTCAGAGCCGTCTCTATTTCCTGAGGAGACTGAGGTCCTTTAACATCTGCCGGACGATGCTGAGGATATTCTATGAGTCTGTGGTGGCCAGTGCTATCATGTTTGCTGTTGTGTGCTGGGGCAGCAGGCTGAGGGTAGCAGACACCAACAGAATCAACAAACTCATTCGTAAGGCCAGTGATGTTGTGGAGATGGAACTGGACTCTCTGATGGTGGTGTCTGAAAAGAGGATGCTGTCTAAGTTGCATGCCATCTTGGTCAATGTCTCCCATCCACTACGTAATGTACTGGGTGGGCACAGGAGTACATTCAGCCAGAGACTCATTCCACCAAGATGCAGTACGGAGCGTCACAGAAAGTCATTCCTGCCTGTGGCCATCAAACTTTACAACTCCTCCCTTGGAGGGTCAGACACCCTGAGCCAATAGGCTGGTCCTGGACTTACTTCATAATTTACTGGCATAATTTACATATTACTATTTAACTATTTACGGTTCTATTACTATTTATTATTTATGGTGCAACTGTAACAAAAACCAATTTCCCCCGGGATCAATAAAGTATGACTTATGACTATCAGTTTTTCTGTGATTTCCATCTTTTTGCTGTCAGTTAATTTCTCACTGAAGTAAGAAGATGTAAGAATTTAGTTCCAGATGTGCATGATTGGCTTTCAGGTACAGTAAGTCTACATCTGCACATCAAAAAGCTTCCATTGCTTTTGAAAGGCAGTTGGATAGGATACATGGATAGGAAAGATTCAGAGGATTTGGACCAAGTGCAAATAAGTAGGATTAGCTCAGCAAGCACAAGTTGGTCCAAAGCGCCCATTTCTCTGACTTTTCCTTCAGATTAAACCAGCCAACCCTTTGTTCTATAACGTTATTCCAGCTCATTTTTGCCACTTTTGCACTCTTCTGATATACATGAGAGTGCTTCACAGGGTTGAGTGAGTTGTATCACACATTGTATAGTGCTACATTGATTGAAGGCTGAGACAACTTTCCAAAATGATACTTAGCTCTTGCTAAGTTAAATAGAAAATTTATATAGTCTTCAGTTATATACGATTGTAGAAAAAAAAGGGAGTTTCTTGCTCTAGTTCCCATGTAATCCAGGATGACAACACACAATGAAATTCTAGATACCTTGAGTTTCCATATTCACCACTGAATATATATGATCCAAAAAATCCTAAAGATATTCAATTCTGAATTCAATAGTTTTGTAATTTGAATGCCTTAAAAAAGGGTAGTTGTAATCATGAGTACTCTGGTGTCTGTATTTTTAATGCTTCATTTGAGAAATCAGAATTTAATTTTGTGCTACAGGATGTTCCTACTAAATTGGTGGCAAAAGCAGTTCCTCTGCCAATGACAGTACGTGGTCACTGGTTCTTGAGTCCCAGAACAGAGTATACTGTAGCTGTTCAGACTGCCTCAAAGCAAGGTGATGGCGATTACACTGTGTCTGACTGGAGCGAAGTTGTGGAATTCTGTACTGCAGGTAAAACACTTGAATTTGAATTTCTCAAACATAATCCAACAAGGTGGTAAAATCAACTCTTCAAGAATACTTCCAATGTGAGTTTACAGCCCTGATCTACCACTGCATCAATTACCAATGAGTGACAAGCAATAGTATACCTGCTCTCCAAGCATTTCATGTGCGCTACATCTACTAACAATAGAAAAACTCCTGGACAATATATGTAAAGCTTTAATACCCACGGTCTTCTGGGAGTTGTTATTGATTCTCAGACAGAAGGGAGGTGTTTTTTTTCTTTCTAAAATGATCATTTTCTAAATGATTCAGCAGTCAGTAGAGAAAATAATCTACTGTCGATTAGAAAAGTCACTGGATTATGAGGTGACAATTAAGAAGTTGCAGAAGCAGAGTCAGAGTCATAAAGCACTACAGCACAGAAACAAGCCCTTCACCCCTTTTAGTTCATGCCGAACTATTATTCTGCCTTGTCCCATTGACTCACACCCTGACCATACCCTTGCTGTCCATGTATCTCTCCAAATTTAAAAATTCAAGGCAAATTTATTATCAAAGTATATATGTGTCACCATGTACAACTCTGAGATTCATTGTCTTGTGGGCATACTCAATAAATCCACACCCGTGAGACGATTTCCCTTAAATAGTGAAATCAAACCTGCATCCACCACTTCTGCTGGCAGCTCATTCCTTACACTCTCACCACTCTCTGAGTGAAGTTGTTCCTCAGAAGTATTTCACCTTTCACCCTTAGTTCGACCTCTAGTTCGAGTCTTGCGCAACCTCAGTAGAGAAAGCCCGCTTGCATTTGCCCTATTTATACCCTACAATATTGTTAATCTCTATCAACTCTCACCTCATTCTCCTACGCTTCAGAGAATGAGGTCCTAACCTATTCCATTTTTCCCTATAATTCAGGTCCTGAAGTCCCTGCAACATCCTTGTAAATTTACTGTGTACTGATTCAATCTTCTTGATATATTTCCCTTAGATAGGTGACTAAAACTGCACATAATACTCCAAATTAGGCCTCTCCAACATCTTATACAACTTCAGTGTAACATCCCAACTCCTGTACCAAATACTTTCATTCATGAAGGTCAGTGTGCCAACAACTCTCCGTATGACCCTCTCTTCCTGTGACACACCGTCAAGGAATTATGAATCTGGATTTCCAGATCCCTCTGTTCAACTGCACTTCTCAATGCCCTACCATTCGCTGTGTAAGTCCTGCCCTGGTTTGTCCCCCCAAAGTGCAACTGCATTAAATTCCATCAGCCATTTTTCCAGCTGGTTGTTAATCTAGAAAAAGAACAATGTCTGAAAAGCTTATAAAGGATAACATTGATCCAGTAAATAAATTGGAAGTTGACTCAGTAGCAACCAGATCATCAGCAAAACTGTTCAGTCAGGGAAAAACTATAGTCTATTGACTTTAAAACAGGAGTCAGCACATTATCAGAAACTTCAGAGCTTGTAAATGATGTAGTTGAAAGGAAGATGCCAGCCCATTGTAATCTGTGAATCTATCCAAAAGCAAAAGAAAGGAACATGTTGCATGATTCAGTCCCTTCTTTCAATATAAGTGAAATATCAGGTCATGTCTGCAAAAGAATCCATAACACAGAAATATTACAATGTCAGTTTGTTTTACCCAGATAACAAGTTGAAAATCTGTCACTCTCTAAAGGTTAAATACAAAAGTGTTCATTTTAATCTAGGCAGTGATCTATTGCCGTGCAAGTTTTAATGAGGAGCCCTGTTGGCCTATTCCACATTTTCCCTAAAATCCCAAGTTCTCATTTTAATAACAGCTATTTGAGTGTGCATGAAAATATTTGAGAAGGAAATTAAAGAAAACATTATTATTTTAGAACATAGAACAGTATAGCACAGGAACAAGCCATTCAGCCCACAATGTTGTTACAAAGCAAATCAGAAGCATCCAAACACTTAATTTCCTCCTACCTACACCATGTCCATATCTCCCCATCTTCCTTACACCCATGTGCTTATCCAAATGTCTCTTAAAAGCCTCCAATGTATTTACCTGTACCACCATACCAGGCAGCACGTTCCAGTCATCCATGATTCTGAGTAAAAAAACTTAGCCCTCACATCCCCTTTGAACCTACCCTCTCTCAGCCTTCAATGCTGGGAAATTCTCTGTCCACTCTATCTATGCCTCTCATAATCTTGTAAACCTCTATCAGATCTCCCCTTAGCCTCTGGCGCTCCAGAGAAAACAACCCAAGTTTATCCAGCTAGTTTTCCTGATAATTAAATATAACAGAAATGGTTTTGATTAAATTAGTTGTTTTGCAGTTTTGGGCCCTAAATTTAATATTTTTCACATGTACTTGACAAAATAACATTGTTCTTGTATAACTATTTTAATATTTAAAATTGAGGTACTGTAATGCTATTAACAGAAAACTTTTTATTTTTCTGCAGACTATTCCAAGGTTCATCTAACACAGTTAATGGAAAAAGCCGAAGCAATTTCAGGACGGATGCTGAAGTTTTCAGTTTTCTATCGTAACCAACACAAAGAATACTTTGACTATATTCGGTAAGAATAAGTCATAAACTACATTGATTGTTCGTAAATTTAACACAAATTGCTGTTTATATAATAGATTTTTTTTAAACTAATAATCAAGATCATCTTAAACAATTGATATTGTTGGGAGAATATTGGCAGCCATAAATATGCAAATATTTATGGCTATTCAGTAAACAAAGCGGTCATTATTGCTAGATATGCAAATTTGCCACTAATTGAGTTACCTAAAAGATTTATTCAATAAATACAAATGAATTTAACTTTAAATGGGTCCTGAAGTCACTAAATATTTGAAAGTGCTATAGGAAATCTTTTAAATTGTTCTTAACTGTAAAACTTCTATATTTAGGACATCAAATTCTATACAGAGGGAAACTTCAAATTGTTATAATTGGGAAAGTTTCTATTATGGAGGTCTTAATAGCTACTACATTAAAAAATTCTCATAGTTGCCAAAAATACTACAAGCCAGGATCCCAGGAAAGGAGGAGACTAAATATCCAAGGTTAATTTATGTTTAGTATGCGAGCATGTAAATTATTTTCACCCTGCAGTTTAATATTAAGACCATAAGACAAAGGAGCAGAAGTCAGCCATTCAGCCCATCGAGTCTGCTCTGCCATTTCATCATGAGCTGATCCATTCTCCCATTTAGTCCCACTCTCCTGCCTTCTCACCATAACCTTTGATGCCCTGGCTACTCAGATACCTATCAAATGTAATATTAATCTGACTTTTTTTATTTTATAGACAACAGTGTGAATATGATTAGTAACCACCCCACATCGGCCACTTAATGGCTGCTAGCACCATTCTAACTCAGAGCAGGACTCACAGCACCTAAATGCTTCATGCCAGGAGGGGGCATGACAGGGACCTTTGCTGATGCTGTGGAGCATGGGAGAACTGTCTTAGTCCCAAATCAGACTAATGAGATTAAACATTTGACTCCATTAAAAACAACTGCTTAGATTAAACATAATTTAGGTAGTGCTGAATTTTCTGGAGCAATTTCTGAAGCAAATATAAGCACTACTATATGAAGGAATCAAACCCATCCCATCAGATGGCACAGTAGCGCAGCAGTTAGCACAACACCATCAAAGCTTGGGGTATTGGAATTCTGCTTTCAATTGTGGTGTCCTCTGTAAGACAGTTTGATCATTCTTCCCATGTGTGTGTGGGTTTCCTCCTACAGTCCAAAAACCTACCAGTTAGTCAGTTAATTAGTCATTGTAAGTTGTCCTGTAATACTAGGAGTATTGCGGGGAAGGCGGATGAGTTGAGGGCATGGATTGACACGTGGAATTATGACATTATAGCAATTAGTGAAACTTGGCTACAGGAGGGGCAGGACTGGCAGCTTAATATTCCAGGGTTCCGATGTTTCAGATGTGATTGAGGCAGAGGAATGAAAGGTGGGGGAGTAGCATTGCTTGTTAGGGAAAATATTACAGCAGTGCTCAGGCAGGACAGATTAGAGGGCTTGTCTACTGAGTCCTTATGGGTGGAGCTGAGAAACAGGAAAGGTATGGCCACATTAGTGGGATTGTATTACAGACCACCCAATAGTCAACGTGACTTGGAAGAGCAAATCTGCAGAGAGATAGCAGGCAACTGCAGGAAACATAAAGTTGTGGTGGTAGGGGATTTTAACTTTCCATATATTGATTGAGACTCCCATACTGTTAGGGGTCTAGATGGTTTAGAGTTTGTAAAATGTGTTCATGAAAATTTTCCAAATCAATATATAGAGGGATCAACTAGAGGGGATGCAATATTGGATCTCCTGTTAGGAAACGAGTTAGGACAAGTGACGGAAGTCTGTGTAGGGGAGCACTTTGGTTCCAGTGATCATAACACCATTAGTTTCAACTTGATCATGGACAAGGATAGATCTGGTCCTAGGGTTGAGGTTCTGAACTGGAAGAAGGCCAAATTTGAAGAAATGAGAAAGGATCTAAAAAGCGTGGATTGGGACAGGTTGTTCTCTGGCAAAGATGTGATTGGTAGGTGGGAAGCCTTCAAAGGAGAAATTTTGAGAGTGCAGAGTTTGTATGTTCCTGTCAGGATTAAAGGCAAAGTGAATAGGAATAAGGAACCTTGGTTCTCAAGGGATATTGCAACTCTGATAAAGAAGAAGAGGGAGTTGTATGAAATGTATAGGAAACAGGGAGTAAATCAGGTGCTTGAGGAGTATAAGAAGTGCAAGAAAATACTTAAGAAAGAAATCAGGAGGGCTAAAAGAAGACATGAGGTTGCCTTGGCAGTCAAAGTGAAGGATAATCCAAAGAGCTTTTACAGGTATACTAAGAGCAAAAGGATTGTAAGGGATAAAATTGGTCCTCTTGAAGATCAGAGTGGTCAGCTATGTGCAGAACCAAAGGAAATGAGGGAGATCTTAAATAGGTTTTTTGTGTCTGTATTTACTAAGGAAACTGGCATGAAGTCTGTGGAATTAAGGGAATCAAGTAGTGAGATCATGGAAACTGTACAGATTGAAAAGGAGGAGGTGCTTGCTGTCTTGAGGAAAATTAAAGTGGATAAATCCCCGGGACCTGACAGGGTGTTCCCTCAGACCTTGAAGGAGACTAGTGTTGAAATTGCGGGGACCCTGGCAGAAATATTTAAAATGTCGCTGTCTACGGGTGAGGTGCTGGAGGATTGGAGAGTGGCTCATGTTGTTCCGTTGTTTAAAAAATGATCGAAAAGTAATCCGGGAAATTATAGGCCGGTAAGTTTAACGTCGGTAGTAGGTAAGTTATTGGAGGGAGTACTAAGAGACAGAATCTACAAGCATTTGGATAGACAGGGACTTATTAGGGAGAGTCAACATGGCTTTGTGCATGGTAGGTCATGTTTGGCCAATCTATTGGAGTTTTTCGAGGAGGTTACCAGGAAAGTGGATGAAGGGAAGGCAGTGGATATTGTCTACATGGATTTCAGTAAGGCCTTTGACAAGGTCCCGCATGGGAGGTTAATTAGGAAAATTCAGTCACTAGGTATACATGGAGAGGTGGTAAATTGGATTAGACATTGGCTCAATGGAAGAAGCCAAAGAGTGGTAGTAGAGAATTGCTTCTCTGAGTGGAGGCCTGTGACTAGTGGTGTGCCACAGGGATCAGTGCTGGGTCCATTGTTATTTGTCATCTATATCAATGATCTGGATGATAATGTGGTAAATTGGATCAGCAAATTTGCTGATGATACAAAGATTGGAGGTGTAGTAGACAGTGAGGAAGGTTTTCAGAGCCTGCAGAGGGACTTGGACCAGCTGGAAAAATGGGCTGAAAAATGGCAGATGGAGTTTAATACAGACAAGTGTGAGGTATTGCACGTTGGAAGGACAAACCAAGGTAGAACATACGGGGTTAATGGTAAGGCACTGAGGAGTGCAGTAGAACAGAGGGATCTGGGAATACAGATACAAAATTCCCTAAAAGTGGCATCACAGGTAGATAGGGTCGTAAAGAGAGCTTTTGGTACATTGGCCTTTATTAATCAAAGTATTGAGTATAAGAGCTGGAATGTTATAATGAGGTTGTATAAGGCATTGGTGAGGCCGAATCTGGAGTATTGTGTTCAGTTTTCGTCACCAAATTACAGGAAGGATATAAATAAGGTTGAAAGAGTGCAGAGAAGGTTTACAAGGATGTTGTCAGGACTTGAGAAACTCAGTTACAGAGAAAGGTTGAATAGGTTAGGACTTTATTCCCTGGAGCGTAGAAGAATGAGGGGAGATTTGGTAGAGGTATATAAAATTATGATGGGTATAGATAGAGTGAATGCAAGCAGGCTTTTTCCACTGAGGCAAGGGGAGGAAAAAACCAGAGGACATGGGTTAAGGGTGAGGGCGGAAAAGTTTAAAGGGAACATTGGGGGGGCTTCTTCACACAGAGAGTGGTGGGAGTATGGAATGAGCTGCCAGATGAGGTGGTAAATGTGGGTTCTTTTTTAACATTTAAGAATAAATTGGACAGATACATGGATGGGAGGTGTATGGAGGGATATGGTCCGTGTGCAGGTCAGTGGGACTAGGCAGAAAATGGTTCGGCACAGCCAAGAAGGGCCAAAAGGCCTGTTTCTGTGCTGTAGTTTCTCTGGTTTCTATGGTAATTAGGCTAGGGTTAAATAGGGTTGCTGGGCAGTGTGGCTCGTTAGGCTGGAAGGGGCTGTTCCATACTGTATCTCTATATAAATAAATACTTCTCTCTCTCTCTCTCAGTTGTCCACAAGTACCTTTCCCAGTTGCATCATCAGGAATTTGTAACCCAACTGTGGATTGCTCAGCAGTTGCTTCTCACACACACAGCATCCCTCAGTGTCAGTCCTACTTTGCCCCAAACACTCCTGCAATGTTCATAAGATCTTTCCTATTGCTAGACTGTTTAGAAGTTGCCGTAAACATGGTGTAAATCAGTTATTAACCCCATAGCTCTGTGATGTTATGTTAAGATCTCTAAATCTTCTGCATTTCCTTATGGCCAAGTCACTAGTTACTTCTGTATCGTAAGAACTCCTTGCTCAGGAAGCACCTCTACTCCAGTATGTTTAATTTGGGCTCTCATACTTTTCCCCCTTTCAATTTCTAGAAACAATAAATCTCTTAGAGTTAAATATTTCTATCTAGTATTCATTTGCAGAGGAATAATTGCTTTTAATTTGCCACCTGAGCCCCATGTTCTGATGTTTCTTTGTCCAAAACCTTTTAGAGAACTCAGTCCTCGCTTTTTGGAAATTACTACAAACATAGAAAATCAAATGGTAAAAATGGAGATGGTAATTTGATGCAGACTCTGTATAGACCAAAGAATGCAAGATTGACTCAAATTAAGTCTGAGGTTTAGGGCACAATATGAGTTCAATAAGTCCGCGTCAAGGAGAGGGGAGACATTTACATGGGGTACAGACTCAAACAAAGTCTGGGAAGGGGTTATTGGAGATGGTCTTTAAACTTGGCATCATGTGGATATTACTTTTCTGTTCGGTCAAAATTAACAAACTTTTTTCAGCTGATTTAACTGTAAAGAGATGTTTAAGATTGCACAAATTTGAGCTGATTGCACATATAGATTATATAACTGGAGGATAAGTTGTCTGAAGTCAATGTGAAGGCTCAATTCCTCATTAAGACAATTGAAAATGGATTCACTATCTGTAGGTGCAGGTTCAATACAAATAGAGAAAAAAGTGATTTTCAGTGTAGTTTAGAGGGTAAATAGACTAGCTTAGATGGGAATCTTGATCAGCATGAACCAGTTCACGCAAAGGGCTTATTTTGGTACTGTGTAATCTGAAAGATCACTATGTATATTATGGTTCGTTAATGTCCTTCAGGAAATAAATGTACCAAATTTACTCAGACTATATGTGATTCCATTCAGGGACAATTGTGGATGGAAACTAAATACCAACCTTGCCAGCATCACCAGGAAAATTGAATAAATTACAAATGTTGAGTTAAGCTGCTTTGTCTTTGATTCACTTTACATTTTCTGACGTCTTGCTGACAGTGTAGTAAGCTACACTACTGCGTATTGAATAGTACTGCATCCAAGTTGTTTTGATTGGTAGATGGGTTAAATGATTAGACAGTGGCAAGAGATGAAATGTATAGTCTTTTCATTACCATCAATTTTTGCAGACACCTGTAACTTGAACTATAGAGAAAGTTTGCTATGTGCAATAAAAGATGCAGGTGCAATTCTTTTCCAACAGTTTAGTAAGAAAGAACAAACAATTCAAATGGAAATAAACAATCTAAACATATTATAGCGACTGCTCTATTCTTATGAAGGTTAAGTTATATTAATTGCATAAAAATCACTTTCAGGGAGAAACAAGGGGAAACAATGCAACCTTCTGCAAAAGATAACAGTGGCAGTCACGGTTCTCCCATCAGTGGGAAACTGGAAGGCATTTTCTTCAGCTGCAATACCGAGTTCAACACTGGAAAACCTCCACATGATTCACCTTATGGCAGGTATCGCTATCAGATCCCTGCTAGCAAACTCTTCAACGAAGACACAAACCTCTACTTTGGAGATTTTTATTGTATGTATACAGCTTACCACTATATCATCCTGGTTATTGCACCTGTGGGGTCAGCAGGAGACGAATTCTGCAAGCAACGACTTCCTCAGCTAAATATCGCAGACAACAAATTCCTGACGTGCACTGAGGAGGATGGTAGGCTGGTTTATCATCATGTTCAGGATGCCATTTTAGAAATAATCTACACTGACCCTGTGGATCTCTCTCTCGGTACCGTGGCTGAGATTAGTGGCCATCAGTTGATGAGTCTGTCCACAGCCAATGCAAAAAAAGATCCTAGCTGCAAGACCTGTAATATTAGTGTTGGGCGTTAACAGTGTACAATTACACACTCTTGACATTATTATAGTTTTCATTGTGTATTCCATTCTCCCCCTTGAAGCATATTACGCAGCTTTTCATCAAAAATAGTTGTTTTATTTACTGAAATATGTAAATGTATGTTTCTTGTGGGATATTTGGTAAAAGTTGTTGCAAAGTTCTAAAAAAAAACTAATAAACACAAATTTCTGCTTTCGAAAGTTATGACAATGCTTTGCTATAAAAGAAGATAATTAATGTTATGTGCTCTCTTGCAAAGCAAAGATATTAGCTAAGTAGTGTTCTAAAAGAGATATTTAACAAGAATAAACTACCACCAAATGGAACAAGCATGAAGGTGTGTTTGCAGCATGACCTATCTTGCAGGAGAAATACAGTCTCTGACACTAATTACCAGTAAAGTTAACAGTTTAAAAATATTTTAAATTGCTGTATTTGAAGAAAATAAACAATACAATAGAAAAATATTTGTATTTGTACTCTTCAAAGATTTACAGTGCAGTGTATGATTAACTATACATTTTGTAGTATTTTGACAGTTATGAAAAATTAAATGCTTGTAAAATGCAATTATTATCTCTTATTTATTACATTCCAACACTAACTTCATGTATATCATTAACTATTATTCTTCTTACAAACATAGCTATTGTTTAATAAATAGCTAACTGCAACAAAATACATATATTGGCATTGTGTTAAACAAACAATAATTCATGATCTCTTTCTTTAAAAAATGCATAAACAATTTGTATCAGTGAACAGGGTTCCCAGAGAAGGGGATGGACAGATGTTCACTAAACAGCTTTTAAATTTTAATTAAGAATGGCAACTTATCACTGCATTTAAAACTTTCCTTACACATCAGATTTTTAAACTGATGTGATAAGTAACTTGAATTGTAGATTGTGGTTTAAATTGTACAACTGAAGCTGAATCATAACATTGCCAATATGATTTTGAATCAATGCTCCCATCCAAGGATTAAATTTTGCTTTGTGGTGCTTCAGATAACTTGAACCAAGCAAGGAAATTCATGATTAGTCTCACTTGACAGAGAAATTCCAATTCAGCAATAAGTATTTTGGTAGACTATTCACATATTATAAAGATTTAACTTTCCTCTACATTCATTTGACTTTGCAAATTAAATGCAAATCAAATTCAGTTCAAATAAGCATTAAAAAGGCTTCAAACATATATTTGATACACATTGAATAGACATTCATATTTTGTATGGTAGCACTTTTGAATGATAAAAATTCCACTTCATGGTTTTGACACCTACAAGAGCAAAGAGGCACTTAGCTTTTTTTTATTTAAAAAAAGCCAGTTTCAAGCCAATGAAAGACAAGGTTAAGGAAATTGTTTTGAAAGGATGTATAAATAGGAATCAGCAGGACACTAAATTTAACCAATTTAATCTATGTGCACAACAGCTCAGCTTTCGATAAAGCCAAGTGGAAAGGGTGCAACAGCTGCATTCATTGAAAGATTTAAAGCTAAGTTAAGCAATTATTAAACATAAGAAAGAATCTAACACTGTCTGCCATTAGTTGGATCTGCCTTTGCAAATTCTTCTTTTTACAATTTTCTTCTACATAAATCAGATTTACATGCTAGTGAGGTTGACTGGCAGTAATCAATTTTTACCTTTAAAAATTACTCAGACGGAAATGGGACAAAATTTTCTACCATGAATTTTGTTCCCATCATCTGTGTAAATAAGGCAATTTAAATATTTTACTAGTGAGCTAAATAATATGATATCCTTTTATGAAACTAATAGTTGAGTAGTGCAAACAACTGATTTGGATATTTGATATTTTCTTAGCACTTGTTGAATGGGGGGAAAATTTGGCTATAGGAGAAAAAGGTAAATACAATTTACTTTGATGTAAATGAGCTCATCTAATTTTGTTTGAGTTTTGTTTATTAGAGTAATTTTAAATCCTTAATAGCAGAATTAATTTTAGTAATTACTGAATCTTTTTGAAACTGAAATGAGAAATACATCCAAGTTCCTGACAAATAATAAGTCTGGAGACATAGGTTAACCAGATACAAAAACAGTTCTGAGGTGGAAATAGTCATTTAAACTGGACAAACCTTCCCTTGCAAACTAATGCATACTTGGAACCTGCTCCAGGCAATGCCAGATTTAGCAGGTAGGTAACTGGGGAACTGCCTAGTTTGCTACTCAGCAGAAGGACCAGAATTATTGATTATATGAAGGTCTGTGATATATACGTGTTCAAAACATTAGACATGGGATACGATTTATGCTGATGGACATGAAGTGAATATTGGGGTGACCCCAGTAAAAAGGGATAAGAACGCAAGGCTCAGCTAATAGTTTTACATTCCTGCCAGAAAATAATGGAATTCATTATTAAGATTACCTGTAAAAACACGAACCTGAACAACAGACACTGAATTTTTGAAATTCTGTGACAAATTAGCGTACTAAGTGGATTGAAGAAAACCTTGTTTCAATGGGTTATTTCCAAAAACCATTAGACAAAAACCTAAATGAAAAGTTGTGACTTAAGGTAGCAACTTCCTAGGTCTAAAACTAGAAATTAGTGAGAAATTCCTGAAGAAGGAAACAGCTGTTATACATTTGGAGAGGAACTTAAGAGTGGGTAATCGCTCTATTATAAGAATTATTATTTGCAACAATGGCATTTCAAATTTATGATGCCTATTGCAGTCAAATTAATGGATATTATGTAACCATGGAGAGAGCGGAACATGAGACAACCAAGGAGCCAGCTTCAAAAAAAATATAAATCACTTGAAGTTCTTTGGAATAATGAACTAAGATAGGGCAGTGCAGTTAGTGTAACACTTTACAGCGCCAGTCACCCAAGTTCAATTCCTGTCACTGTCTATAAGGAGTTGGTACGTTATCCACATGTCCACATGGGTTCCTTCCCACATTCCAAAGAAGTAAGGGGTCAGTATGTTAATTGGTCGCATAGGTGCAATTGGATGGCACGATCTCATTGGGCCAGAAGGGCCTATTACAGTCCAAATAAGATTGTCCAAATGTCCTTCCTTGTCCACATAAATCTTGTGGGAAAACCAGTATTTCAAAATGCAATGGTTGATTGAAAGGATTGATTGGGACATTTTCAATGCATCATACCATAATGCACAAAAAACTAATAAAGCACTGCAGGAACATTATGCATGCAGACATATTACAGTCTCAGAATATCACTACTTGTGAAAATTATGAAAGTTACAAAACTTTACAAATATTTTTAGTGTACTATCCAAAAATATAAATGAAAACACAGTTAATAAACGGTATAAAGATAAGGCAATCCCAGGTCATCAGTTGATCAAAAATGATTAAAGGAATTGCATCTTCACCGTGTTTTTATGGTCTTGAGAAAAATGATCGTGTCCAGACAATTGTAAATCCACTTTGAATTTTTTTCATTGTCAAGCAATGATAATATTTGTATTTAAACCACAAACTACTTAATATGATATAAATTGAAAATCAAAAAAATGAGTAATAGGCAAGCTTTTATAACTGTACATGACTTTTCAGTCCAGGTTGATACAAATAAAGTGCTATGGAGTCTCAAACAGAGACCATCAATAATTGTGTTTGTTCTAAACACATCTCCTACCAAAAATGAATTCATATATTGTTTATCAATGTCAAAAAAGGTCTATTTAATAAAATTCTCAAAGCTAGCTGCTCAAAAATACTGGTGCATCTTATAACACTTTGTCTTTTGTAACAGTGACTTTGATTAGTTGCTCAACAACGTCTGTGTTCATTTTTGCTGTCACTGTTGGAATATAGGGATGTCAGTAATTAGTAAGGTGCAGCCAAGAGTTTCTATGGCACAAACACAAGCTTGAAACATCCAGGAGCTTTAAAGAGGTTTGAATAACTTCCTCTGTTTGTTGCAAGGACAAGAAAATAGTCTTCAAAAATGTTCTGTTTTCTAAGAACTCAGTAGATTTTTTGAGCCATCAAGTTTCGTGATAAGAACCTCCAACAATCGAAGTTTGGCCTTTATATGCTTGTACTCATTGTACTCTTCAGCCATTGGTATGCGATCTTCTTTCTGGACATTCCTACAGGAAAGATTGGTGTACAATTTACTATTTACAGAAAATATAATACGGTTCATTGAAGTTCTAGAATGAGAGTGTGAATTTGCCATTACAATTTTTCCCCAAACACAGTCAGCTGTATTAAGCAACTAAGTCAAACAGAGTTAATGCACCACTTCATTTGGAGTTAACCTAATTATTGGCCAGCATTCCAGACGCAAAGGAACAAATATACCCAAAATAAAACAATGCGTTGTTAATTCTTACCATCCCTTATGCAAGTTTTACTTATAGGCTGCTGTTGACTAATGATATTTCACAGGGATTGGAGTTGGGGCTGCTTCTTTTTGTGTTATGGTAATGATTTGAATGTTGGAATTGATAGCTTTGTGGCCAAGTTTGTGACGACACAAGATAGGTGGAGGGGCAGGCAGTGTTGAGGAAGCAGGGTGCCTGCAGTGAGACTTAGATAGATTAGGAGAATAGTCAAAGTAGTGGCAGATGGAATATAGTATATATAGAGAGGTGTATGGTTATGCACTTAAAGGTGCAGACGTTTCTAAACAGAGACAATTCAGAAATCGGGGTGCAAATGAACTTGAGTCCAAGTGCAGGATTCCCTAAAGGTTAACTTGCAGGTTATGTTGATGGGGTAAGAAAGGCAAGTGCAATATTAGCATTCATTTCAAGTCAAGTAGAATATAAGAGGAAGGATGTAATGCTGTGGCTTTATAAGGCATTAGTCAGACCACACATTGAGTATGGTGTGCTGTTTTGGGCCCTTTCTCTAATAAAAGATGTGCTGGCGTTGGACAGTGTCCAGAGGAGGTTCATAAAAATGATTCTCGGTTTGAAACAGTTTATATCTGAGGAGCATTTGATGGCTTGGGGCTGGTACTCGCTGGAGTTTAGAAGAATGAGAGGGAAATTCTGAAACCTATTGAATACTCAAAGGCCTAGAGTGGATGTTTCCTACCACAGTCTCAGAATACAGGGACGCCCCTTTAGAACAGAGATGAGGAGGAATTTCTTTTTGGAGGGTGGTGAATCTGGAATTCTTTGCCACAGGTGGCTATGGAGGCCACGTCATTGGGTATATTTAAAGTGGAGATTGATAGATTCTTGATTAGTAAGAGCATCAAAGAAGGCAGGAGAATCAGGTTGAGGGATAGTAAATCAGCTATGGTAGAATGGCGGAATGGGCCGATTAGCCTAATTCTGCTCCTATATCATATGGTCTCATCTAGCTATTGAAACAGGAGAAAATGTTAAGAACAGTTCCAAGTATTTTCAGAAAATAATTTCTTTCTGGATTTGTAATTAGCATAATTTCTAATATAGTGACTTTGAAAATCATGCAGTTCAAACAAATAATTTATCCCTATCTATCCTGTCAGTTACTTTTGTTCATTGCAAGTGCACAGTTAAATGGAACTGCCTTGGTGTGGGGCAAGATATTGTGCTTCCAGATTTGTCTTGTTGCTGAATTATTTTTTAAATTTTGCTGGTCTTGTCAGATTAGATGGAAAGATACAGGGTTGGCATGGAGTGGTAGGCATGTGGGGTTAAGGAAACATGGTTGTCCCAAACAGGGAAAGGAAAGAACAGTAAGACAAATGACAAAATGGTTATGTAGCTGACATTTTCTATACCAATAGAATGAGAGAAAGGAATGGGTGAAATTACTTCACTGATGCTTAAAAGATAATGGACCGAAAAGACTTGTATTCCTCTGTTAGAAGTATATCCAAGCAATAATGTGAGTGTATAAATAGGATGAAAGAAAAGGAAAAAGGTGCAAGTTGAGTGGTATGATACATGTGTGCCTGGTACAGAGTGGTGCAACTTGTGTGAGCAAAGCATTTTGTATCTTGAATATAACTGATCACGGAATCCATTGATTAATTAGTAATTGCTAGCTTGTTTCATTGATAATGCTTAATTAACAATATCCTCAAAATTTCCCTTCATTAAATGAATGATTTGACTGCTTTATTAGAAATACAGAATTGCACATTTAACTTCCTGGCCTAATTTACCTTCCTGTTTGTTTGTAGAATTGATCTTCGAACTCTCTGAGAGTTTTACGGAGTTTCTTTTTCTCTGCTCTAGTTTCACGAAGGTGTTCCAACAGTTCAGGCCTGTATGAATAATGAAAATATTTATGATATACGGCACTGCAGGTTGTGTAATTATGAATTTGCATAATTAATGACAGGGTAAAGGGGTACAAAGTCCCCAATAAAGGAATGCTGTGCATTTATAAATCACTAAGGTTATCAAAAAGTAGTCTTCAGTCAATAAAGCAATTTTCTAGTGATGTCATTTTTGTAAAATAGGATAAACTACCAATTTGTGCACAGCAAGATCCCACAAACCGCAATGAGATAATAAGTAGGTCTTTTCCTTTTTAGCATTATTAGTTGAGACAGAAATATTGCTCAAGGCCTCGAGAACAACAACCTGAAATAAATATTCTGATCAGTAGTATACACTTTAAGGTTTAATTCCAGAGACAGCAGAACTGTTAATATAGGTGCAGCCTATTTTACAAAGGAGGGGGGGTCATGGAGTTTTGTATTCTTATTCCTAGAAAACACAATTTTCTATATGACAAGACCATAATACCATCCACACATGCATCAAGAAATTAGAGTTGAAAAAATTGTTGATCTTTTCTCCCCCACCATAACTTCCAGGAGAGCAAATTTTATTCTGTATCTCAAATCTTTGGCTTGCGATTTATGAATTCTGTCAGGTCAAATTTCTGTAATTGAATGACACTTCCTCGAGTCCTTTTTTAAAATAAATGACTTGGATGAGGAAGTGGAAGGGGTGGGTTAGTAAGTTTGCAGATGACACAAAGGTCGATGGAGTTGTGAATAATGTAGAAGGTTGTCATAGGTTACAACAGGCTACTGTCAGGACGTAGAGCTGGGCTGAGAAGTGGCAGATAGAGATCAACCCAGGAAAGTGTGAAGTGATTCATTTTGGAAGGTCAAATTTGAAGGCAGAATATAGGATTGATACCAGGATTCTTGGCAGTGTGAAGGGACAGAGGCATTCCACGTCCATAGATTCCCCAAAGTTGCCAAGCAAGTTGATGGAGTTGTTAAGGTGTATGGTGTGGTGGCCTTCTTTAGTCAGGGATTGACATCAAGAGCCGCAAGGTAATGCTGCAGCTCTATAAAACCCTGATTAGAACACACTTGAAATATCGTGTTCAGTTCAAAAACATAAATAAATAAAATTACATACATGACAGCCGACAGTCTGTTAAACTTCCAGCTGATAATGGCTTATACGAACTTAGCTGTGACAGAACAAAATTTGAGCACTAAATTCCCAGCAACCCATTAATCAACCCAGTCAATGTAATTTGATTAGAACCATTCAAGCAAAACAGATGCCTTCAAAAGCTTCCAAACTCACATGGAAGCTTCATGTAAATTGGACAATGAACTTGTAAGTTGCCTTGTGTCCTTCTTTTCTTCCAGGGGGATAAATCCTGGCTCACGATCTTCATCTCGATGACCTACATTATCTACAAATTCTTGGAATGGAAAATCAGCTGCTGGTCTGCAAGATGTTTCATTGCCCTTCAGGATGGTTTCTTCATCAGAACCTTCTTCTTCCTACAGAAGTGAAATTACCAGCTTTATTACACCCCACAATCATGCCATATAGAAGACAGCCAATAACTACACGGCTTTAAAGTAAGATGACTGAAAGTCTTTACTTAGCATTGTTTATTGTGTTAGATAGTTAGTGGCTACTGATAATTGGCACTCCATTGTCAGAACCTGCAGGGGTCATGTTGGGGTGTTCACAAAAATCAAAAATGATATGCAGATGCTTAAAATCTGAAACTAAACCAGAAAATGTTAGAGATAGTCAGCAGGTCAGGCCGCATCTGTGGAAAAAGTAACATTTCACATTGGAGACCCTTCTTCAGAACTGAATAGGAGAAAAAGCTGCTGAGGCAAAATGGTGGGGGAGGTGATATCTCTCCACAGCTTACCAAGCTTTATTCATCCCCTTCTCACTTCAAAGAGTGTTTGAGCTGAAACAATAACTCTTTGCTTCCCACAGATGCGATCTCATCTGCTGAGTATTTCCAGCATATTGTGCTATGGATGGGACTTTTGACTTAACTCAAATCTGACAAAGTTGATGAGAATCTCCTTGGATTAGAAGAATTCCATGTGACCATGTGAAATGAGTTTATGGGCCAGTTAGAACTGGGCATGAACCCCCAGCCTATCACCAGCTGCACCACTCAAGTTCAAGAGGGTTAGTGATATGTAGAATTAAAACATCATCCTGATGCATGAGAGGAATCTTGAGAGTCTGGCCTGGAGTAGTACTTGTTCCATTTAAGTAGTATCATTCATTTATACCCAATTATCAGCTCGTTCAAGCTGATACCCTTTGTGCCAAAAGGCTCCCAGAGAGGTTCCTATTATACACATTCTGTAAACGTTTCATCCATAACTCAGCTCTCAACATTCTAAATCATTCCAATGTGTCCATAGTCTAGGTACTCACTGACCTACATCAATTACAACCACAAACAATTAGCTGAAGAAACTTGGTGGGCTGAGCAGCACCTGTATGGGTGGGGTTCTGAGGAATTCCTTTCCTCCCCGTCCCCAATAGATGCTGCTCAACGTACTGAGTTCCTCCAGAATTGTTCTAGGTTCCAGAACTGTTGTTCTAAGTTCCAGAATCTCCAGCCTCATATGTTTCCACTGATTCCAAGTTTGACTATCCTTATCTTTAAATTGCCCCTCTCTGCCGAGTGATCTTACCTTCCCTATCTTTGGAAACCCTACCGCCTATCAACCCTCTGAAATGTCATTTTTTTTTTCAATTCATACCCCTGTGTGGTACCACAGTAACATGTTTTATATTTCAGCTTCAACTTTGGCCACTTCCTTCATCCATTACTGCTGAACATGCTTTCAGCCACTTAAGGCCCTAGCTTTGTGTTGTTCCTAAGAGTCTTTGCCTACTTCTAGGGTCAAATATTTGACCCAATGACCTGCTCTTTCAATTATTATCAATAAAAAAAATCTTAAAAAGCCTAGAAACAAACATTATATGAACTTGTAATGTTGTTTGCATTAAAGCCTTTCTTGTTAGTCAGGTACACTATCCGTGGTAGAATAAAATACCACATATGCAAAGAACAATGATTAGGGAAATCGCTCCACTCAGCCATACTGATGTTCTTCGACTTTGCAACAAAAAACAATAACATTCAATAATTCTTTATTCATTCCTTGTAATTGTTGAATAATTTACTTTTTTTGTTGCACTCTGACCAACACACTACAGCAAAATCCTAATACAGTGGATTCCGGTTAATAGGGCCATCAGTTAAGCTGGGCAGCAGCTTATTTAGGACAACTTTTAAAGAACAAACACTTATTGAGAAAATAGCCAGGATTTTCCCTTTATTTATTTGGGACATTATGCCGCTTAATTGGGACAGGAGAATGTTGCCAAACACTTAGTAATTAGCGTTAGTCACATGCGCTTGTTGTGGCCATTGAACACTATACCGTGCTTAGTTTTTAAATAGCATCAGTTTGTGTTCAAAAAGTAGTGACTTTTGTCACTGATAATTGGTGGGAAATAAGCAGTAAGATAATTCAGAACTGTTTTGCTCACTACATTTTCAAGCATTCAGGCTTGGAGATGCAAGAAACAGCCAGGAATGAAAATGA
This sequence comes from Mobula birostris, assembly GCF_030028105.1. Classification (NCBI taxonomy): domain Eukaryota; kingdom Metazoa; phylum Chordata; class Chondrichthyes; order Myliobatiformes; family Myliobatidae; genus Mobula; species Mobula birostris. The sequence continues at coordinate 27,619,927 of NC_092390.1, read as the reverse complement.
AACGATTTCACTACTTCAAGAAGTTTTGAACTATAAAGAATTTGAAGAATTCAAAGAATAATCATCTTGAATGTTACAATGAAGACAAACATTTGGAGGATGCATTCATCATAAGCATTGTTTGATGGCAGTCCACTATCTGCACTGGTGTCTGCGCTGAGTTAGTTCACTTACAGTCATATGGCTGCCTATAGTGGATGAATTCCTCCGTCGATAACCAATAGGAAATAATACTCAATTGTTAGTGGTCGAATTTGTTCTGTATTTCACTTAAAGAGTCAGTTAAATGATAGTTTGTCTTTTTTTTAATACCTTTTTAACCCAAATCCTCAGCTTTGCCTGTTGCTTGGCGGCCGGGGCCGGGGTCGAAGCGCACAGCAGAAATGGTGCTTGGTGCTCGGTGTCGGAGGGCTGATTGGAGGCTCGAAGTTTTCGGATGGACTCAGAGTCGAATTGTGGTCGGGTGCTTCCAGGAAGCTGCATCGGCAAGTTTGCAGCGCTGGAAGCTCATGGCAGGGAGAGTTCTCCCTTCTACCGTCCGCGTGAGATGTTGGGGCTATCGGGACTTTAAGACTTTTTTTTTTACCGTGCCCATGGTCTGCTCTTTTCAAATTACGGTATTGCTTTGCACTGTTGTAACTATATGTTACAATTATGTGGTTTTTGTCAGTTTTAGTCTTGGTCTGTCTTGTGTTTCTGTGATATCATACCGGAGGAACATTGTATCATTTTTTAATGCACGCATTTCTAAATGACAATAAGCGAGGACTGAGTGTCCTCATAATCTAATTTCCATGAAACTTCGGCTAATTGGGACAACTGCTTAATTGGGCCAAAATGTACTGGTCCTGATATGTCGCAATTAACTAGAATCCCATGCACATGTAGATGCATATATGGTGAATAAAGTTGATTCTTGATTGCTTTACTTACAATAGTGGGAATTGTAGCTACAGGTGAGAGAAGCTGCCGTATGCTTCGGTATCTGTCATAGAGTGGCTTCATGAGCAATCTTTCCTGCTTTGATACCTATCCAAATAAACACAGAGGTTTAGCAAACTCAGATCTTCGGTAACTCTTCAACCAAGGAACACTACATCTACATCAATTGGTAGGAGGCAGTGCTCAGGAAGAAGGGGTTGAGACTCAGGATGGAGGAGGAGGAAAACAGAAGGGTTGAGTAGGGATGGTGTACAAGGGGAGAAGGAGCATACAGAGAAATCTGTTTATATGAGGAGTAGTAGTTCTGTACAGAGGGAGGAGAAAGAGGACAGGGTTGGGATGGAAGGAATTGAAGATAGTCTCAGTAGAATAGTGTTTGAGAAGTGGGGACAGCAGCTGTTCCCAGGACATGACTTTCCATTTCAGGACATCAGAGATGCCCTCCCATTCCCATTCTCATTCCAACATGTCAGTCCATGGTCTCCTCTTGTGCCAAGATGAGGCCACCCTCAGGGTAGAGAAGTAACATATTCCAGCAACACACACAAAATGCTGGTGGAACGCAGCAGGCCAGGCAGCATCCATAGGAAGAAGCACAGTCGATGTTTCAGGCAGAGACCTTGGATCTCCTCCTCCTTCCCTTTCTCCTCTCCTATCAGATTCTTTCTTCCCCAGCCCTTGACCTTTTCCACCCACCAGGCTTCACCTATCACCTTCCAGCTATCCTCCCTTCCCTCCCCCCTCCTTTTTATTCTGGCAGCTTCCCCCTTCTCAATCCTGAAGAAAGACCTCGACCCAAAACGTCAACTGTTTGTTGTCCTCTGGAGGGGAGTAAACAGTCAATGTCTTGGACTGAGGCCCTTCATCGGGATACAGGCAATATTGTATGTTGACCTTATCTAACCTCTCGTTCTTGTGTCATTTCCTGTGCTGGATACTGTCAATTGGTTTGGTCAGACTATTAAAATAGCTATCATTTTATTCAAAGTTGAAATACCTTAACATCTTCTGGAAGGCCAAGCATTTCCTGCTTTTCTTTTAACTTCTTCATCACTATTTGTACAGTCTCTTCCACACTTGGCTTCTGCTGCAGTTCTGAGGCATGCTGATTGTTCTCTTTGTCAGATAGAAGACTGCTTCGATGTCTGTGCCGCCTATTATTCTCCTCCTCAGAGATTTTTAGTTTCAGTTCTATGAAACCAGACATAAAAATACTAGCAATGAATAATAACATTGTACAATTAGTGCCTCAGTAAATTATCCCAAACCACTTCAAAACAACATTATCAGACAAACGCCGTCATTATGACGTTCACCCTTGAAGATCTTTTGTAGAAATAACATATGCTGCTTTGCAAGATGATTTTGTACATATGTTTCTGGTTGAATTGAAAATTTTAACTTTAAAGTAGATTGTTTGGTGAGACTAATAGATGAATGGTAAAGGTTACAAGCTAGTCAGGACCAGATGTCATCAGCCATTACTGTCTGGTTTGGCGCAGTATCTTCTCACAATATACAAAAACTGCAGTAAACTATTAGGTTAGCAGAAAAGGTCATTGGCTGCTGTCTACCATCACTGCAGGACTTGTGTGTATCCTGGACAAAGGAGTGGGCAGGAAAATTCATTGTGGACACTACCTACCCCACAAACAGCCTTCCCTAAAAGCTTCCTTCTGGAAAACGTTATAGCTTGTAAAACAAAAACTTCACGCCACCTTAAAGTTCTTTCCCCCAGACAGTTAATCTGATCAACCATTCTAGTTATACCATCCCCATCCCCTCTACTTGTCCTCTGTCACTGCACTCCACTGTAAACACTTGAAACTACTTTTTATAATGCTGTTGACATTGTAAATACATGCTGCTATTCATATTTTAATGAACATTTTATTCCATGTCTGTACTTTAACCCCTGACTTTATCTATATAGCCCGGGGTTAATAAATTCCTCATGCATTTAAGTGTATAGTGCAAATAAAGTTAATCCTTGATTCTTGATGTGTTGATGAACCATCCCTGCTCCTTCTGCAGTCTGTTTGTTGAAGATCTGTTGGGATCAGTAACTGAAGCTGCAGCTCATTTGAGGTTGGCCTGTGGGCATGGATGACTCAGAGATTCAATTTATAGATGAGCCAGAATTTCTACTGTGATCCTGAATGACATTCTACCCAGAGCCAACTCTGCTAAAAATAGGTTAACTGATCTTCCAGCAAGTTTGCTGTTTGCAAAATGAAATGGTTTAACCCCATTGTCTCATGTTTTTCAGTGTGGGCAAAATGCAATGTAACAGTTTATAAGAAAACTAACTTTTAATCTCCACTTCCCTGGCTTAAGCAAGAGAACTGTAGCAGAATGGTTGCAACAGGGAAAATTGCCATTTGGCCCATCAATTCTAGCTCAGTACAAGTACAATCTAGCAAGATCCACTGTCTCCCTCTCCCCAAAGATGCACACCTTCCTTGAACACTACAATAGAATCTGCCTCAACTACTAACCACCTCAAATGAACCTGCAAACTTTAACCACTTACTGTGTCAAAATATTTTTCTTTATTTGGTTTTTGAACATTTGCCTTCAATCTGCATCTCCCAGTTGTTAAACTCAGTCAGCCGCACCCTCAGTCTCCTCTGCCTGCACCCTTCACAACCTTAACCACTCATATTGGATTCCCTTCCTTTATTCTGAGAAAATCTCATCTGCATCCTCTCCAAAGCCTTTACATTCTAAATGTGGCAGCAATCTGGACTCGACTCAACCTGTTACTGCAATAGTGGTTTATGAAGGCTCATCATGACTCGAGTACTGTTGTGCTTTCGTTGTCAATTTATAAAGCCTAATTTCTCAAACTGCTCTGCTACATTTAACATTTTATCTATTATCCCAGACCTCTCTGCTTTATAACTTTTAGTATTGTGCCCTCTGATTTCTACCATTTCTTCCAACTAAATTGTAACGTTTCAGATTTCTCAGTATTAGCTTTCATCTGTCACCAATCTGCACATATTCATTTTTTTAAATTCTATTACTATTTTCTTCACATTTCACCAAGCACCCATGTTATATATGGTTTGAAAATTTAGAATTTGTGTCTTGTACACACAAGTTCTACTCATTTGTAATATACTAAGAGAAGCAGTGGTCCTTGTACTGATCCCTGGGAAACACAGCACACTTCCCTCTTTTCACTACGCTGTTTCCAGTTACTTGGCTAACTTTCTATCCATGACACTACAATTTATTTTATTCCATAACCTATAATATGGATCACATGCCCATTATGTGGCACCGTTGGAATTCTATATGTACAATTAACCATATTTTCCCCAATGACCATCCCTCTTGCAAAAAACTCTGGAAGATAATTTGCTTTGACAAATTCTTCCTAGATTTCTCTGATTCATCCACACTTGTCCAAGTGACAGCTAACACTGTTCTTGATAGCTTCTCAAAACTCCCCCATCACCAAGATTAACGTAGCTGGTCTGTAGTTACTGGGTCTGTACCTACACCTTCTCTTTACACAAAGGTATACCATTTGTGTCTTTCCTGTCCTCAGGCACTACTATTGAATCTATATTTGCCTGGAAAATTATGGTCAGGTCCTCTGTAAATTTCCTTCCTCACTTCCCATAACAACCTATGTCTATTCCATCTGGAATGGATATTGTATCCATTACATGTGGCTAGTTCATCCAGTATCTACACTTTAAATTTTTAGCTCTTCCAAAATTTAACTACAGCTTTCCTTAAGATTCTATCCTTGACAAAAACTGATTTGAAGTACCAAATGGGTACCTCAGCCATGCCCTTGACTTCATGGGCAAGTTTCCTTTTTGTCATTTCATCACTCTCCTTTCCTCACAAAATCTTTTATCCTTCTACAGGTTTATTTTATGTATTTAATATAAGTTTTCATTGTACCTTTTCATTATGACAATAAAGTCAACTTTGCAACTTGATAGGATGGTTAAGAAGACATATGTTGTATTGGTCTTCATTAGGAACCATGAGGAAACACAGCAGCTCTATAGAACTCTGGTTAGTCCACACTTAGAGTGTTTTGTTCAATTCTGGCTCTTCTTTCTGATCTATTTCACTTTATCTTCTTGGTGCTCTTCACAGTTCTAGTTTTAATTTCCCCACCCTGCTCGTTCATGAACATTTACCTAGAGTGTAACACAAATATATATCTCCATGAATACCTATTATTACATTACAGTTTTGCCTGGCAAGTTTTGACTTCATTTTTCCGGGATTGATCTGTTCTCAACCCATTGAAAGTGGCATTTATCCAACTAACTATATTTACCTTACCATTGCTATTCTAAACATTCTGATGTTATGAGTCCTGTGTCCTAGATGTTCCCCAGTGATATTCCCTCCATTTGAATATTTTCCAGATCTAAGCAACTGTTCTGATCCAGGAAGTTTGGCTGAACCCACTTCAGCAAAAGGCACAAACAGCCACTCCTGCTCTTTGCTCCTTGGGTGTTGTTATTGTAGTCTAATTGTTGACTATCAGTACGAGTATAAAGATTACACTATAGATCAACCAAAACAATGTGTATACTGTATATGCATAGGCCAAAGTAAATTACTGAAAGAGAGTCTTTAACCTTTGGTACTTCAAGATCTAAAAGCATCCAATAAATAACTAGATAGATTATCGCTCTGCTTTGGAATGGAATTTTTTGATAATGCGACAACAAACAGCTACTCATAACCCAGATGATTTTGTTTTTTATGTGCTGTGTGACTAGTCAGCTTTCTCAAGCTTTTTAAAAGATTTGGTACTAATGGTAATTTTCTAAGAATGAAATGTTGCATCGGTTTGCTGCTAAGATCTCTGCAGAAATTTGCTCTTGGTATAGTGCCACCTGGTGTCAGGTAAATAACCTCTTCCTAGAATGCCATAAGACAAAGGAGATGGTTATTGACTTCAGTAAAACCTGCACCACTCACATCCCTCTTCACATCAGCGGCACAGCAGTGGAAACAGAGAACAACTTCAAACTCTTGAGAGTGCACATCTCGCACAATCTCTCATGGTCCCAGAACACATCTTTTGCAGTCAGAAAGCTCACCAATGCCTTTACTTTCTGAGGAGGCTGATTAGAGTTGGACTATCCACATCAACACTCACAACCTTCTACAGATGGACAGTGGAGAGGATCCTAGCAAGCTGCATCACCAGGTCATACTGGAAAGCACTGCTGTGGACAGGAGGGTTCCACAGCGGGTAGTTAAAACTGTCGAACACATCGCTGGCACCAGCCTACCCACCATCAAGGGCATGTACACAGAAAGGTGCTGGAAAGAGGCCAGCTACATCATGAAGGATCCCACCCACCCTGCTCATGGGCTGTTTGTCCCACTCCCATCAGGGAAGAGGCTATGTCCACGTCAGGACCACCAGACTCAAAAACAGTTACTTCCCTGAAGTCGTCAGGCTGACCAACACCTCCACCCATTAACCCACCTCATCACCACTACATACACATCACCTAGAGTTAATTTATGTCATCTATGTATATAATAGTTACCTGTACATTGCATTTTATAGGATTACTTTTATATTTATATTTATTGTGTTCTTTTTATTTATTGTGTTTTTTTAATGCTGCATCGGATCTGGAGTAACAATCATTTCGTTCTCCTTTACACTTGCGTACTGAAGAACGACAATAAACAATCTGGAATCTTGATGTATTGAACCTCACCACTGAAAGTTACTGGTTCACAAACTGCATGCAACCACATTAAGTCGGTAAACTTCCGTACCTTTTAACTGCTTACGGGCCCTCGTTAGGTCATTCATCCACTTCAAGACTTCTGGATCAGCAACTTTATCACTATGGGAGGGCTAAAAACGTAACAATTGGGAGTTATCCTAAAGTTCTTAATTATGTGCTCTATGTAATACACAGACTTCTTTTAACAGACTTAAGGACTGTTAAACATTTGCTGAAACATGGTGAAATTATATAAATGGCTGTAATGATTAAGACTGTGTGGCTAAGCACAGCTCCTGTGCCATATTTAAATTTGCTGACAACACCATTGTCGTTGGCCAAATCAAGGGTGGTGACAAAGCAACATATAGGAGGGAGAGTGAAAATCTGGCTGAGTGGTGCCGTGACAACAACCTCTCAATATCAGCACGACCAAGAAGCACAATCTGGAGGAAGAAACTGAAGATCTATGAGCCAGTCCTCATCAAGGCGTCAGAGGTGGAGAGGTCAGCAGATTTAAATTCCTTGGCATTATCATTTCGGCGAATCTATCCTGGGTCCAGTATATAAATGCCATTACAAAGAAAGCACAGCAGTGTTTCCACTTCCTTAGAAGTTTGCAAAGATTCAGTATGTCATGTAAAACTTCCAATAGGTTTCAATAGGTACATTTAATGTCAGAGAAATATATACAATATACATCCAGAAATTCTTTTTTTTTCTGCATACATCGACAAAAACAGAGGAGTGCCCCAAACATTTATAAACTTCTACAGCTGTGCGGTGGAGAGTATATTTGACTGGTTGCATCAAGGCCTGGTATGGAAACACCAATGCTCTTAAACGGAAAAGCCTACAAGAAGAAATGGATACAGCCCAGTCCATCATCGGTAAAGCCCTCCCCACCATTGAATACATCTACACGGAGCACTGTTGCAGGAAAGCAGCATCCAATATCAAGGATCCCATCATCCAGACCGTGCTCTCCTCTTGCTGTTGCCATCAGGAAGGAGGTACAGAAGCCTCAGGACCCACACACCAGGTTCAAGAACAGTTATTACCCCTCAACCATCAGGCTCTTGAAACAGAGTGGATAATTTTACTTAGCCCAACACTGAACTGTTCCAACAACCAATGAACTCACTTTCAAGCACTCTTCATTTTATGTTCTTGATATTTATTGCTTATTTATTATTATTTTATCTTTATTTTTGCAGTTGTCTTTTGCACGTTGTTTGTCAGTCTTGTGTAGTCCTTCATTGATTCTATTGGGTTATTTTTTGGTATTTACTGTGAATGCCCATAAGAAAATAAACTTCAAGGTTGTATATGGTGACCCTAAATTTGCTTTGAACTTTGGAAGGGATAATCTCACAAGTAAGACGAATTATATAAATCTCTTAAAGAGGCAGCTTTTACACAATTTACCCATAGGTCTTCTTTCTTACTTGATTCTACGAAGTCAGAGCCTCATCAATTCTATTCAAGAAAAAAATGTAAAGTTCTGCTCTGTATTAAATTTCACAGTGAGCACCTTCAAATTCACATTTGGGAAAATCAGATCTTCACGGAAATATTCTCAGGTCTGAGCATCTCTCAAAGGTGTGAAACATTACCCAAAGAATAGGATAGTAACAAGGTATAGGAATATAGAGACACAGAAGTGTGCAGACAGTTTAATGTGGTTAAGTGTGAAGTTGCTTCTTTTTGAAAAATAAAGGGAAACAATATTAGTTTTGTGGTGCAATATTTAAATTAATAAGAATGAGAAATCCCTGTGGCTTGCAGAAAAAGCTGAAGACTAAGCAGGCATACTGGTTCCCTCAACTTTGAGGAAACATGGAATTTTTTTAAAAAGCAGGAAATGGTGCTAGACCTTTATATTCTACCCCAGCAGGAGTACTACAGACAGTTGTGGGCACCAAAGTTTTGGAATGAAGTCAATGTGTTAGGAAGTACAGAGAGAATTCAGAAGAACTCTACTGTACATGAGTGACTTCAGTGATGCCGAGAGACAAGAGAAGCTGAGTTTATTGTCCTCAGCCTCTGAGAAGATTTGCCAAGGTTTTCAAAAATCCTGGAAGAGTTTGATACAGATTTGTTAAGGACAAACTAACAGAGGGATGATAAGAAGAGAACACAGATTTAAGATTAGCGAAAGCAGCAGCACAATACAAAATTGACAGTGGGAAAGAACGTTGTTGATGGAACGGACCATGAACCCATGAACACTACCTCAACTTTTTGCACAACTTTTTTTTTTAATATTTCTTATTGTAGTACTGAACTTCAGCTGCAAAACAACAGATCTCACATCATACATCAGTGATAATAAACCTGATTCTGATGGTAAAGGCGCTGGGGGAAAGATACACAGTGAACGATAATAGCAGGGAATGCTCTTTCTAAAAGTCAGTGCATTCAGTAATTGTTTTCAAAAGGGAATTTGATATATTTAAGGGGAGAGATTTAAGGGCCTAAGGAAAAGAGCAGGGAATGTATAGCTCTGACAAAGAGTCAGTGAAAACGTATTGAGTCAAATGGCCTCTTCCATCACTTTATCACTCTATGACTTTGTGTACTGATTTTCTTTCAATAGTCAGTAAAAAAAAAAGATTTTTAATCAGACTCATCCATTTGAAAGCCACCTTTTCACCACTACTGGGTTTACACAAATACTTTGGGTATTGCATCCCCAAAATTATTATTAAATCTAATTTATTTTTAAAATCACATACCCGATATTTCTTCTCTTGCTCAAATTTTTCTTCATACTTCCGGATTTTCTTTCTCAGGTTCTGGATCTGTTTGGTCAGTTGCATAACCAACACTGGACCATTTTCAGTCTCAGAATTAACTAATGAAGAGTTTCTTGGCCTTTAGAGAACAGTAAAATAAAGGGGAAATGCTTGGTCAGAGGTTAGGAGTACTCTTCATGCATACTCAAATATCCTTGTCACCAATTTGCTCATAATCAAACAAAATAATAAACATCTTTTCAATATGTTCTGCATACAGGAGCAAACTGGTTGTTTCACAAATGACTATTGGACACAGGCTAATTTTTTTTTGAGAGATACAGCCCTTTTAGCCCAATGAGCCTTTGCTGCCCAATTACACCCATGTGATCAATTAACCAACACCTTTGAAATGTGGGAGGAAACCCAAGCGCCTGGGGAAAATGTAAGAACTCCTAACAGACAGCAGCAGGAATTAAACCCCAAATGCTGGTACTGTAAAGTGTTATGCAAATGTGCCACTCATTTGGTTTCACTCGTATAGAGGAGGCCACATTGTGTATATTCAATGCAGTAGACCGGGATGGCAGACGTGCAGGAGATCCTCTGCCTTATCTGGACGAAATGTTTAGTTCCTGGGGAAAGTGACAGGGCATCCTTTGGTTCCAATGAGACGTGCCAGGAAAAAGGGAAAGGTGAAGGGAATGGGGAAGGATGAGGGGACTAAGGAGTAGAAGATGGGGGGGGAAGAAAATGTGTATCAAAAACGAAGGGGAGGGTGGATTACGTGCTTGGTGGTAGAGCTGGCAGAGGATGATGTGATGGACACAGAGAGGTGACCATGGAACAGAAAAGGGCAAAGGCACAGCAGATCAAGCAGCAACTATACAAACAGAGGCACATTTCAGGTCTGGGCTCCTTCATCAGAAGTGTTCTAACCAAAGGATATGGACCTGAAATGTCAACTGTTTTGTTCTTTATCGATTGGTGGGGAACTGAAGGCAAAGCTTTAATGACATTCAGGATGAAGTAGGAAGCTGCAACACAAGAATCACACAGAAACAATAGCAGTAGGTCCTTAGCATACTTTTGTGGATATGCATATGTAAATTTCTGGGCAGAGAAAGGAGACTAAAAAAACTTGCTTAAACATAGGGAGTAGTTATGATCCCAATGAATCACCCATAAAGGAAGAAACAGAAGCAATCATTGCCTTCCAAAGAGAACCAAGCGGAACTGGAGAAAAATTATTTACAAGGTCAAAGCAGCAGGTGAAAATAACCAACCAACATGTTCAACACAAATCCAACAGAAACTCCAAGGGTTGAATGTGCAACAATTCTATGAAAGAATGTCACCAAAAGAGAAATGAGTCATTACAAGAAAAAAAACACATTCTAAAGAAGCAGGGAAGTGCGAGACCATTGTGTTCATCAATGGAGCTGCCAATGACCTTTTAAAACAGAGAAAATGCGTCCTGGGAAAAGTGAGATTGTGTCTACAATCTGTTAACAAATTACTGGAATCCAAATGACCTTTGATCGAGCATGTGTGAGGTATGTGTGGAAGTTGTATGAAGTATCTGGAGGTTGTGTGAGGATCATTCTGAATGGGTTTCCTGGAAACTGAGTGGAATAAACTCAAACTTCATTAAATCAGCTGACTGCACTAAAATGCTCAAGCAAGTTTCAAACTAATGTTTCTATCTCCGGACTGTAAAAATAGAAAACTGAACGTGTGATGTGTCAAAGGCGGATTAAGCAGGTTGCTGACAGTGAGTTTATATCAAAAGGAGGATTTCAAGCCAAGCAGGCCTTGAGCAATGAGCTGAACAGACCTAAAGCTGCTCACGATGCTTGAGGAAATCAGTGCTGAGGTCAGTCATACTGCAGCTGGAAAGACAGCTTTCAACACCCACACTAGAGACAAGGCACAAGGAGAACTACTCAAATGGCAAAAAAAATCTGCAGATGCTGGAAATCAAAGCAATACACACAAAATGCTGGAGGAACCCAATAGGTCAGGCAGCATCTATGGAAAAGAGTAAACAGTCGACATTTTGGGCCAAGACCCTTTATTAGGACTCAAATTAAAGTTGAGAACAAGGAATTAGAAGACTGCCGACATACTCATTACCTGACAGGACTTGCAGGGTTGTAACCTAGGACCATGACAGTTCTCCAAGTTGTTATCTCCCTGTGCTGCATGTGAGTGGGGCAAGAAATGCAGTTTAATGAGTGGTTAAAGAGCTGGTGCAGGGTGGAGGGGGTTGTTGGGCTTCAGGGTTGTTGTTGGACCATTCAGGGGATGTGGGACCTATACAAGGATGGGTTCCATGTAAACTGGTGGACAACCAATACCCTCACAGAGGGCTTGCTAGTGCTACTCAAGAGTGGTTAAACCAGTGTGGCAGGGATTATTTGGCCTTTGGCAAAGTAAATAAAAATCAGAGTAAATTTATTATCGAACTACATACAGTATATGTAACCATATACTACCCTGAGATTAATTTTCTTGCAGGCATTTACAGGAAAATAAAGAGATATAATAGAATTTAAGAAAATCTATACATAAACAAAGACTGACAAGCAACCAATATGATAAAATAAATGAACAAATAAAGGAATGAAAAAATGAACAAACAAACAAAATGGAGAACAAGTTGTAGAGTCCTTGAAAGTGAGTAAATAGGTTGTGAAATCAATTCAGAGGTGAGGAATATAAAGGAAGGAGTAAAACAGGGAATCAGGAGAGCTAAAAGGGGCCATGAAATGTCCTTGGCAAGTAGATTGAAAGAGAATCCTCAGGCATTTTATACTGTGCATAGCTATAAAGTAAGGTAGCCAAGTCCCCAGGGCCTGATAGGATCTACCTCGGGTTATTGAGAGAGGCAAGAGAGGAAATTGCTGGTGCCTTGACAGAGATTTTGTATCTTCTTTAGTCACAGGTGAAGTCCTGGAAGAGTGGAGAATATCCAGTGTTGTTTCTTTGTTTAAGAAGGGAAATAGGATAAACCTGGAAATGATAGGATGTTGAGCCTTAGACCAGGGGTCTGAGTTGGGATCAGGTTCATTATCACTGGCATGGCATGAACTTTGTTTTGCAGCAGCAGTACAGTGTAATACAGAAAAACGTTAGTGAGTTACAATAAGAAATACATGTAAATAAATAAATACTGCAAGAAAAGGATCAAAATTGTCAGATCGTGTCCTTGGATTCAGGAATCTGATGGTAGAGGGGAAGAAGCTGTCCCTAAAGTGTCTTCAGGCTCCCGTCACTCCTCCCTGACAGTAGTAATGAGAAGTTGTTATAAGTGGTCAGGAAGTGATTGAAGATTCTATGGGATAGGATTCACTCACAACTGGAAAAGCACCGGTTTATTAGGGATAGTATTAGAGTCATTATTTGAAGGATGAACTGTACTTCTCATGGGGGGGGGGGGCAGTGTAAATGCTTTAGTTACAGAGTAATAATTTAGAAGGACTCTAGATCTATACAAGAGTAATCTAGCCATCCTCATGCCATTCCCATGTTTTCACAGCCCGCAAATACATCCCTTTCACATGGTTATCCAATTCCCTTCCAAACACAATTGTTTAATCTGCCACCAATGAAACCCCTGGCTGAGCATACCAAATTCCACCAGGTTATTGGAAAGCTTATCAGATGTGGAGAGGTGGTCTTTGTATTAAGCTGAGGATCTATGACTTAACTATATGGTGCCAAGGAAGATTTCTCTTCAATATAGCATTACTACTCATGAACAATAATAGACAAGTACTTAGGTGACAATTCTAACGATATGTAAGTGCTTTGACTCGATTTCATGGATGATCTGGTGCATACATTGTAGGGTGTCTGACATATCATCTACCTAGATGAATGTATCAGGTCTCTTTCCAACTGCATGATTTTATGCTATAATTGCTAGATTAGAAATGCGATTGACGACAAATTGAAGGCTATTAATATGTTCCTAACTGTCCAAAAAGATTGATGGAATTATCATATGTACCAGAACAATGAGAAAAACATTAATATTAAAGTAAAGATTCTCTTCGTGTTCGACCCTTTTGGAAACTGCTGTTTCACTGCCTGATTTGGCAGTACACTGGGAACAAATTGTGCTGCTACTTAGACGGCAAAATTATTTAAAAGAGCACTAGATTCAGATTGATTGTTTTCCGGCAAAATCCAGCCTGAACACTGGTGAGTAAGTTACTGGTAAGCAAGTGCTCTCCATTATTACACTGATGTCCAAGTGCAGACTGATGGAATTGATGTCTGGCCAGATGTCAAGCCCAGACGTAGTGTAAGCTGATAAGTGTGGATGAAGGTTTCCACAGCAGACTTAAGGCAGCGTTGAGGTACTAGAAGTCGGCGGTCTTCATCATAACTTGTATATGTGATCCAAAGATCACTTCAGTATCAAGGTCACAAATAGTCTGTTTCATATACTTGCCAGGAAAATGTGACTGAAAAATGATGGCTTCAGTGCTTATCCTATGTAGTTCTGCTTATCCTATACAAGTGAGAAACAAGAGATACACCAGGAGAGTCTGTGGTTAGGTATAATTGGGTACTGCAGTACTGTCAGTATACAAGTGGAACCTGTAATGGGTTTGGATGATATCTTAAGGCTGATGTGATTGATTGGTTGTCCATCGTTTGCAACAATGACGGATTTGTGCAGTTCTGAAGTGCAAACGTTTTTGCACTGGGGCAATTCCACTCTGTCAACTGTGGAAGTCAGGGTCTACTGGTACAAGTACTCATCACAACTGGAGAATTCCTTATACAAGGCTGGCATATATGGTTGAGAAGTAGAGGTGACCGAGAATGGTCCAACAGGGGCAAGTACAAATCGTACTGATGCAGGTCAATAAGATATTGCAGATTTTCTGGCTTGACGGAGCAGGTAACAGTGGGACCAGGTACATGAAGTAATGCTGGAGGATGGGGTAAACAATATCTACCATGGGTAGAAATAGATCTGGATGTATGGTTGGAGATGAGGCAGTAGTTGACAAGGACAGGGATCCAGAGGGTTGTTTTTCAGGGGAGACATTGAAGAAGAGTTCAGAGAAAAGAAATCAATAGAGGAAGTTGGGTCTGTTAAGTGATGGACAAAGTGGAGGCAGTCGATGTGATATTCTCATTATCAGTAAGCCTGATTTTCTTACATTGAGAGTGAAGCTAAAGGAGACAGGGAGCAGGCACCATGATGACAACATGAAGTCCAAAAACCAAACTTTGCTGCAGAAATAGAACTCTTAGCTTCTTGAAGTTAAAGCCAAGGTATTATAACAGGACATAGTTGATATCAAACACCACTCATTCCCCTCTCGATATCCTGAAGATTATCAGATTTCTGCAACTTGGAAAGAACTGACACCAGCCATGCAAAACCAAACACATCCCAAGGCATTTTTCCAGAAATGCAAAAATGCATAGATCTTTCAAGGTAAAATTTTCAGTAATAACAGCCTACTTACACACCAAGGTCTCACAAAAAGCAGTATTATGACCAGATATTTTCTGAATCACCAGGGTGCGGAACGGATGGGGCTGCTTGCACCCCCACTCTCACTTGTAACAGTGTTTAGTGGGGCAAGTGATTGGAGCCCATGGTTTCCCAACTCAATCCAGCCCAAGGCAACTCTGGGCACCCAGCAATCCTCCAGTATTGCCCCTGGAGTCTCAGCCCAGGTTTGGGAATGGGAGCTGAACTCTGAGACTTCTGACTTGGGGACTAGTGTTTTACACACTGAGCCTTGAGACATAGGAGTAGAATTAAGCCATTCAGCCCATCAAATCTGCTATCATTCCATCATGGCTGATTTATTATCCCTCTCAACCCCATTCTCCTGCCTTCTCCCCGTAACCTTTGATTCCCCTACTCATCAAGAACCTATCAATCTTCACCTTAATTACACACAATGACTTGGCCTCCACAGGCGTCTGTGGCAATGAATTCCATAGATTCTCCACCTCTTGGCTAAAGAAATTCCTCCTCATCTCTGTTCTAAAGGGATGTCCTTGTATTCTGAAGCTGTGCCGTCTAATCCTAGACTCTCCTGTTACAGGAAAAATCCTTTTCATGTCAGCAAGGCCCTTCAATATTCAATAGGTTTCAATGAGACCCCTTACATTCTACTAAGCTCCAGTGATATAGGTTCTGAGTCATCAAACACTCCTCATATGTAACCCTTTCATTCCTGGGATCCAGTACATACAAAATCATGCAGTTTAATTAGGATAGAGAGAAGGATATTTTGAGGCGGCACCCTTTGCTCCTCAACTCCCCCACGATATGAAACATCCTCTCCATGTTCACTCTATCTAGGCCTTAGGAGCCTACTACCAAACACATCTTTATCTCTCCCCCATTCTCTGTTTTCCACAGGGATCATTCCCTTGTCAATTCATCCCTCCCCAATAATCTCCCTCCTGGTACATACCCCTGCAGGCTACCGAAATGCTACACCAACAAGAGAAATCTGAGCAACACACACAAAATGCTAGAGGAACTCAGCAGGCCAGGCAGCATCTGTGGAAAAGAGTACAGTTGATGTTTCGGACCAAGACCCTTCAGCAGGACTCTATACCTGCCCATTTACCTCCTCCCTTTCCTCAATTCAGGGCCCCAAAGTGTCCTTCCATTTGAGGTAGCAATTCACCTGTGAATGTTTTGGGGTAATCTACTGTATCCAGTGCTCCCAATACGGCCTCCTCTATATTGGTAAAGCCCAATGTAAATTGGGGGACTGCTTTGTCAAGCACCTCAGCTCTGTTCACCAAGATCAGAATATCCTGATGGCCAACCATTTTAGTTCCTAGCCCCAACCCCATTCTGACATGTCAGTCCATGGCTTCCTCTTTTAGCACAATGAGGCCACTCTCAGGTTGGATGAGCAACACCTCATATTCCATCTGGGTAGCCTCCAACCTGATGGCATGAACATTGATTTCTCCTTCCAGTAAAAATTTCCCTTCCCCTCACCTCTTCTATTCCCCACTCTGGCATCTTACCTCTTCTACTCACCAGTCTATCACCTCCCCTTGGTGCCTCTCCCTTGTCCCTTTCACTCATTGGTCCACTCTCCATTCCTATCAGATTCTTTCTTCTCCAGCCCTTTACCTTTCCCATCCATCTGGCTTCACCTATCACCTTAAAGCTAGTCCTCATCCCTCCCCACCCACCTGTTTATTCTGTCATCTTCCCATTCCTTTCCAGTCACGAAGAAGGGTCTCAGCTCAAAGCGTCGACTGTTTATTCATTTCCATAGCTGCTGCCTGACCTGCTGAGTTCCTCCAGCATTTTGTGTGTGTTGCATTTCTTTTAATATTTGAAAGGTTTCAATGAGATTCCCCCCCCCCCACCCCCAAACACATTTCCTGCTTGCTTTCTCAGAGTGGCTGATATATGAAAGGCGAAAACACGTATTTTAAATTAGAGTTACTTTGATAATGTTTATATTTGTAATGCATAAATTGGTGTAATAAGCTTTAGCTGTCCTCACATGATAAAGAGTTGAGCACTCGGTGGGGATGGAGCAGCCTCTGTATCCAGTACAAATCTTTGACTCTTACTAAAACTCGAGCAGCGCGGCGATATCAGCGGATTGTCTCCTTCAGTGACATGATGCAGCAATCTGCCAGCCCCCAGTGATCGATGGGCTTCCCTTCCATTCTCCGGCTCACTCTGCCAGCTCTCAAAGGCTGGGATCGGCTCTGAAATGTTACAAAGACCGGGTTTAGTGCTCGCTCTCTTATCAAGTCATTAGATTAATCATCACCATGCAGAGGGGCAAAAGCAGCAATGTGTCAGCAGTGTCGGTAATAATATGACACATCATGCTTCAGAAATGCATTGATCACCATGTAATCGTGAACAAAATGCAAATTCCTAAGGTTACCTGACATGCAAGTTACAAAAAATTTACTGTTGAACATAACTATTTTTAATTTTGATGAAAGTGACTTTTTAACCTTCAACATTTGTGCTTACAGTTAAAAAATGCAGAGCAGAGCTGAAAAGTGGTAGATGAAATTCCACCTGGAAAAGTGTGAAGTAATTCATTTTGGAAGGTCACATTTGAAGACAAAGTACAGGGTTAATGGTAGGATTCTTAGTGGTGTGGTGGAACAGAGAGATCTTGAGGCCCATATCCGTAGATCCCTCAAAGTTGTGCAACAAGTTAATAGTTGTTAAGAAGGCATGTGGTGTGTTGGCCTTCATTAGTCAGGGAACTGGGCTGAAGAATCATGAGGTAATGTTGCAACACTTTAAAACCCTAGTTAGTCTTGGAATGTTGTGTTCAGTTGTGGTCACCTTATTATAGGAAGGATGTGGAAACTTTAGAGAGAGTGCAGCAAATTACCAGATTGAGGGAACTAGAGCTTTTCTTTTTGGAGCAAAGGAGGATAGGAGGTGACTTGACAGAGGTGTACAAGATGATAAGAAATATAGATCGAATGGATAGCCAGAGACTTTTTCCCAGGGCAGAAATGGCTAATACAAAGGGGCATAATTTTAAGATGATTGGAGGGTGTGTCAGAGGTAGTTTTTTTTAAAACACAGAGAGTGGTGGGTGTGTGGAACTCCCTGTCAGATGTGGTGGTAGAGGCAGATACATTAAGGGCATTTAAGAAACTCTTTGTTAGGCACTGTAGGCACATGGATGAAAGAGAAATGGTGTGGCACGTAGGAGAAAATGGCTAGATTGACCTTAAAGTAAGGTATAAGGTCGGTACAACATCGTGAGCCGAACAGTTGTATTGTGTTGCAATGTTCAACATTCTATAAAGCTGTTACCATCTAATTAGTAAGCACCAGTCTTGGATCAAAGTATGGCTCTCTCATCTTGCCATCAAAGTGCTTTGGGTTCAAGCCTCACTCCAGGGTATGAGTCACACTATTATTTGACACAAGTTTGCAAATAGGGTGCAGAGAAAGATGCAAGAGCCTGTGTCATTGCTTATCCTGAGCAGCTGTGTAACTTAGGACTCTTTGATCTTTGATCTGATGACAGAGGCTTACACCAGCTCCCTCTCTACCTTCTACTGATCCAGTCTGATGAGGTTATTATTTCAAATCCTGACAAGACCAGGTTCATGTCTCATTCTAAAGAACACAACAATGATTGATCCCAGACGACGAAGAGCTTGAAGTCCATCAACTCTCCCTCGCCCACTCTGCCTACCAACCTCTTGGATCTCACCCATCTGCATGGCAACCATTCGGAATATGGGATGAAAAGTCACCAGTCAAGAAGGCAAGAGGAAAGCTCACTCTGGTAAATCATTACCAGCATTTGATCCATTTTAATACAATGAAATATATATTAAAAATCTAATTATATGAAATTTAAAATTTCATTTTATATTTTTCATGTTTTAAACCTATGGATTCTTGTTAGAATTCCATGCCTACCATTCACATATCTGTTCCCCAAAGAAAAGAACGATGTTCCATAATGAAATTCTATTGTAAATGAGGTAAGTCAGTAATTGCTAAAAGATGATTGGGCTGGAGACATTTAATGAGGGGGTGAACAAGATATAGTTTTGAAAACCATCCAAAAGGACCCAAAGCCAGTCATTATAAGGAATTTCACATCTCGGTTCCAGCTGTAGGGGGATGGGTAAGGTTCTCCTGGAACAGAGGCACCAAAACAAAAAGTCACTCAAGTACAGATAAGTTCTGTTCATGGTATTAGGCACATTCTCTTCTGTAAAGATGGGGAGACTGGAATGGATCCAAATGCCTTTAACGCACCAAGGATACCAAGATCAGAAATGCCTTTAAGCTCAGACAATGCACTAGTGCTATTGGTGATATTTCCTGGTCTGTGCTAAATTTAGCACTTTGAAAGACAAGCAGTAGGCAGCAGGTTACAACAGCCCAAGCCAATGCAATGAACTAATAGACACCAGGGACGGACTGAGAAACTCAATCTCGTACTAGATTCAGGTCCAAAATATCAGACACTCCCCTCAGAATTTCAGCCAAGGCTAGGGTACTCTCTACCGCCATATTTCTCTAACTTATTTTCTTTACAAATGAGTAGTACATTTTTCCACCAATTTCTGGTTTATAGGGGACTTTGTACAGAATCTTCATCTTAACTATCTATCCCAAACCCTCTGATTTTGAATCAGAATCAGGTTTATTATCACTGACATAAGTCACAAAATTCATTGCTTTGTGGCAGCAGTACAGGGCAATACATAAAATAGGCTATAATTTACAATAAGAAAAGATATATCTAAATAAAATAGTGAGGCAGCAGTTACAGGTTCCTGGTCCATTCAGGAATCTGATGGAGGAGGGGAAGAAGCTGTTCCTAAACCTCTGAGTGTGTCTGTTCAGGAGTTTGTACTTCCTCCCTGATGGTAGCAATGAGAAGAGGGCACGTCCTGAGTGGTGGGATACCTAATGATCCTTGCTGTCTTTTTGAGGCATCGCCTTTTGAATGCTTTCTTGATGCTGGGTAAGATAGTGTCCATCGTAGAACAGGCTGAGTTTACAACCCTCTGAAGCTTTTTCCAAGTGACCCCTCCATAGCAGACAGTGATACAACCAGTTAGGATGCTCTCCATGGTACATCTGTAGAAATTTGCTAGAGCCTTTGGTGACTTACCAAGACTCCTCAATCTCCTAATGAAATAAAGCTGTTGGCGTGCCTTCTTTGTAATTGTGTCCGCATTTTGGGTCAGGACATACCTTTCATTTTTTTTTAACTTTAGAGATACAGAGCAGAATAGGCCCTTTGTGCCATGCCGCCCAGCAACCCCCGACTTATCCCTAACCTAATCATGGGACCATTTACAATGAGCAATTAGCCTAACTGATACATCTTTGGCTATGAAAGGATACCAGTGCACCCAGAGAAAACACACACATTCCACGGGGAAGACATACAAACTCCAGATTGAACTCCAAACTCTGATGCCCGGGTTATAGTAGCATTGCACTAACCGCTTTACTACCATGGCGCTCAGAGATGATAATAAAGGATGTTAATACCCAGGAACTTGAAACTGTTCACCCCTCGATGAGGACCGGTGTGTACTTTCTCGACTTTCCCTTCCTGATTGACAGAAGCATGTACCTTAAAAGCCAAATACCCATTGTAGCAAAGAGCTTATTGCATTAAAAAAAATACAAATCCCTATAGGACCCTTTGCTCTCTTCTAAATATCCAAAGGTTTTATGATACAGTAATGGGGTTCATTTGTTGTACCCATAGCTTTTGCCTTCTGTACCAGATTAAATATCAATTCTCAGCGTACTAGTTAAGTACTCTTAAAATGATAGTTCCCATCACTCACACCTAAAAAACCTAATAGCTTTAGTTGCATAAATATTACATGAAGTTAACAAACACTAAATGCATTCTCTCCAATTGCAAGTGAAAGTCTACAATAAGATAATTCTACAATAAGAAAATACTGTCTCTCAAATTAGCTTCCCTTCAAGTCATGAGGTAGTTCAGTGTGTATTTAGGTCAGAGTATTATTTTTGAGCATTCTTTGTCCAATGTTCAGTCAGTCAAATAGCCTATGCTTTAACTAACCATTTTGAAAGGAATGGGAAATTCTGGCTTCTTTTATCAAGGAATTTTAATTTCCTTTTGAGAAGCTGAATGCTTCAAAAGAGTTTTGAAATAGAATTCCTGTCCTGCATAATGGAATATCAGTAGACACCTCAAAGCAGTGGAGAGACACCACCAGTGTTGTCTCCACAAAGGCATCACACGGAGGCCAACACCTGCCATCTCTCACAAACATCAAAGAGGCGAGGCCCAAACCACACTCTGCTAGCACCAACAGGCACACTGACCCCGGATTCCACGCAGTCCATAACTCTGAGCTCCCTCATAGCACGAGATAACCGGACAGCCAAAGGAAGCGGTTCAAGAATGTTCTCAAAGCCACCCAGAAAATGCGGAATATCGGCACCAGTCCGTGAGGATCCCTGACTTAACCACAAGAAAATGCAAAATTGAACCCCAAGTCTCTCTCCCACAAGCACAGTGTAAATTTCGGATGTGCACTACCTCCCTATCTACCCAGCCACCTGCACACCCACCACCCCCCCGCCCCAACTCCCGAGCATGGTCTGAGGGTAACCACGATGGAATCAATCCATTGACCTACAATGGAATTAAGTCAGCCTCCACCCCATGGAAATACCTAAGAGAGTGATGCAATTGACAAAATCCATCACCATGTCTGAGCCCAATGGGATAAAAACAGCCAGTTTCAGTCAAAGCTACATCGTCGTTAAGAAAAGAGGTCAATTTTAATCAGAGGTGACAATTTGTTAAAAAAATAGTCGTACGTTAGGGAAATATCAGTGAACAAGCCGCCATCCATTCATTGATTGCGAGTGTTGTGTTTGGAATAAATGAGGTATTTCCTCACACGCAGTTCTCACTAGCTGTGACAAGCTGTTAAAAGGAACATCGAAGCGTAATTAAAGGGCAGATCTCAGAAAAGCGCCTTTTAATTGTAAGTGTGAAAGCGTACTTACCGTCACTATCTCGCTGCTGATGCATTAGTTTGAAATCAATAATAGGGGCAATGGTGGTGGTGTGCTCTGACAAAACAAAACAAAATGTACAAAATAAAATAGAATGCAGCAAACATTATCTATAATAAAGATGGAAATTTAACATTCACTTTTATTAATGAAAAATTAATTGAACGTAAAATGAAATGACAGTGGTTGTTTTTATAATAGTGTCTTAACAGGCGCGTTGCACAGCAAGTACAGGCTTTTCTGATTCACAGCCTACAGTTCGATCTTTAACTGTCTAGGGACAAGAATATCAGATATCTTACCGCCGCTGCTTCCTTCATCGGCTGCCCCATTTCGCCCTATTTGGGGGGCTTGCTCCTTGCTACACTGCGCCGCAGATCTTTCCTCCGGGCTTGGTAGAAAAGATGAACACAGCTCGACGTCAAGCGTTTGCAGCTTCATTAAGGAGCTCTGCAGACAAAAGCAGAACATGATGCCATGAAACGATAGCACGATCGCTAGCTCAGCCACCAGCTGCCTCAATGTCCCTTCAGCGAACAATATCAGTGCCAAGACCCTTGAACACTTGTGTGACGGCCAGCGGCGCTGATCTGAACTTAAAGCCATCTAACCAGGATGACTAATAGGCTACCGTTTTGTTCTGGGTTCTGCAGTTAAAGCACATCTCGGATTATAGTTTAATCGTGACCCAAGTCCAGTGGGAACAGTCATTCCGTCAGCAGCCCGTGATTTGTTCGTCAGCCAATCTGACAAACCAGCGCGATAAAACTGTCCTTAATGGCCAGCCTCTGTGCGATAGTTTCATCCAGGCTGCTGACATCATCTCTGGTGACAATTTGCCCCTCCCAGTGCAGTTCATTCATAAAAGCATAGATTGGGCGCAGTTAGGTCTCTGCGAAGAAATAATTTGTAGAGTACTTATGCATGAAACGTTATCTTCGTGGGCAGAATTATCAGGCATTGTTGAACTATCGGATCAGGTTCAGCCCGCGCCAATTGCAAATGCCAGTCAGCAGAACATTTTCCCATTGAATTATAGCACATCAGAGGAAGCTGGTACACTTCATTCGCCTTGGTGAGCAAGCGCTTGCCTTTCATTGTGCAAAATACTCAGGTTACTGCAGTAAAAACGTTCTTTTTAAAAAAAAAAAATCATTGGTTTGTCGGAAAGAAGCGAGTAACCATTCGACAAAATAAATTACTGTAAACTGTTCTCAGCATCGTGCGTGCTCCCGCTAGCTTTAGCCGGTGGGTGGGGGAGGAGAACCTGCCGAGCAGAACGCATGTCGATGTGTACTACAGCATGTCTTCAAACTGGTACCCGCACAGTTCCCACTCCCACCCTGCATTTGTACTCAGCTTAAAGCGTGCTTACACGTTTGTCAACTGACCCTCATCTTTGTAATAAAAGAGCTAATTAAATTGGAAATGAACAAAGGATTGGAGATACAGGTTTAATATTTTACTCTACAAGAGATTCTGCAGATGCTGGAAATCCAGAGCAACACATACAAAAAATGCCGGGAGGAACTCAGCAGGTCAGGCAGCACCTGAGGGTCCTGATGAAAGTCGGCTATTTATTCTTCTACACAGACGATGCCTGACCTGCTGAGCTCCTCCAGCATTTTGTGCCTTTGACCAATGTTCAAAAATCAGCACAAGGCAATGAGTGAACTAGGGTACTTCACTGGAAAGTAATCCAGCAAATATTGACCACAATCATTAAAGTGATTTTTAATTGTATTTAATAGTAGGGTCTGATGAATTTGCAGAGGTTGGGCATTGTATTAGAACTGATTGTGCATATACTATTGAATTCTATTGTCATCCACCCAGTGAGGTGAATTTTTAATGGAAATCTTACTGCTGTAGCTTGCTACTGCTTGTAAAACATGGCTCCATTTATTACAACCAGTAACAATCCATTGACGTTGACTTTGAGGGAGAATGGGACCGCAAATTAATTGATATCCAAGTAGGAGGTACACCGCTATTAATAACAGCCAATAACTGTATCCCTCCATCAATTTCCATTATAAGATTCAAGATCGTTGAATGTCATTTCCAATACACAAGCATAAAAGAAACCAAAGTAATTGTTCCAAGTTCAATGCAACACAGAAACACAGTAAGATAATGAACAAAATAATAAAAAGCAATACACACACCAGATCACTTATATACTAGAATGATTGTACGTACATAAAGTGATACTGGGTACAGGAGTGTCTGTACATGAGGTTTTAGACAAGAAAATTTTCAAGATTTAATGAATAGTGAGTGAATCATGCTAAATAAGCCACCCTCACTAGTCACAAGCAATAGTCTTGTGGGAAAACAACTTTAAAGTGGAGTAGCTCCATAATGTGAAACACTCAATATCCGTACACTCAGTGGCCATTTTACGAGGTACACCTGCTTGTTAATGCAAATATCTAATCAGCCAATCATATGGCAGCAACTTAGTGCATGAAAGCATGCAGGCATAGTCAAGAATTTCAGACCAAACATTAGATGGCGGGGGAAAAAAGTAATCTAAGTGACCTTGACCGTGGAATAATTGTTGGTGCCAGACGTGGTGCGTTGAACAGCTCAGGAACCACTGATCTCTTGGGATTTTAATGCACAAGTCTCTAGAGTTTACAGAAAAAGTTTTACTATGACCAAAAATGCCTTGTTAATGAGAGAAGTCAGAGGAGAATGGCCAGACTGGTTCAAGCTCTCAGGAAAGCAACAGTAACTCAAATAACAACATAATACAACATTGGTGTTCAGTCACGCATCTCTGAACAAACAACACATAGAACCGTGTAGTGGATTGGCTACAGCATCGAAGACCACAAATGAAGGCCACTTTATTAGGTACAGGAGGTACCAAATAAATTAGTCACCCAGTGTAATAGCAATGTCTATGACAGTTAAATGTACATATTTTGTTTAAAACGTGTACCTTGAACACAAAAGAAAAGCAATAAAAGGCAATTCCCCAATTACAGACTCAAATGAATCACAAATGATTTCAGTCAAACAGCCACATTGTAATTGGCATTTGCAATATCAAAACAGATTGGCAACTTTCCATGAATTTAAGTGCACAAACTGAGAGCCAGACTCAATTCACTCACTGAAATTAAATTTTACCCCCGCACACATTAAAGCTCCTGTGCACAGCCTAATTCAGTTAAAATTATGATGGCTATAAACAGAATTAGAGTCACCTTGCCACAAAATTTAAAAAATCATGAATGAGGTGAACAAAACCTTTTTGAGACCACCAATTGCAATGTTTTTGTATTAATTCAAAACTTACAGAGAATTGATCTCTGGCATTTGTTGACGTGTATTTAGTCTTGCCTGCAGAAGGTAGAATTATGCCTCGCAGAACTGTGTAAACTGTAGATTTTGGAAGTTTCAGATTTGTGGCCCTGGAGGCTGCCTGACCTACTGAACATCCCCAGCATTTTCAGTTTTTAAGGTTGAAAGGTTAAAGAGTCATATAGCACAGAAAGAGGCCCTCCAGTCCATTATGACCAAGATACCTGTCTACTCCAATCCCTTTTTCCCACGTTTTGCTTATATCCCTCTACTCCTGTCCTACGGTTGTGTCTGTCTAATTTGTTTTTCAAATTCTGTAATTGTTCTTCCCTCTATCACATCTTCTTGCAGTTTGTTTTGTATGCCTACCACACTGTGTGGGGAAATTTGCCCCTCACATTACCTTTAAATATTACCCATCTCACCTTAAATCAATGACCTCCAGATTAGACTATTCTATATTCTAGACTATAGTGGTAGGCACATAAATCGCCCTGCCAGGGGTGGTGGAAGAGGCAGCTAAATTAGGGGCACTTGGATGAGAGAAAAGTGGAGGTTTATGTAGAAGAGAAGAATTAGAATGATCTTAGAGTGGGTTAAAAGTCTGCACAACATCATGAGCCGAAGGACTTGTACTGTGCTGTGGTGTCCTATGTTCTACTTCGAGAACAAGTCTGTGACTATCTACCCTATCTCTGCTTCTCAGTTTAATTAAGCACCAAGGTGCTTGCTATGCAAGGATGTAAAAGATAATTAGAGGTATTATTTAGTCACAATCCAATTAATAGCTTGAGGCTAGAAAGCTCAAGGGACCAATTTTTGTCCCAATAGTCAAGCAAAAAACTCATTTGTTATCTTTGAGTTGGCAAGATAGAGGAATAATATCAATGGCAGCTCTGTAGCTAGTTTATGTTGATTCTAATGCCCCCGGGCCTGAGACATCGATTTTGAATTAGCTGTAAACCTTTTTTTTTGTTTTCCCCCATTTAGAATGAACAACACAAGAGACAAACCATTTAACCACTATTGATATATATATACACCAATGTTTATCCCCCACATCAGCTTTCTCTAATTTCTCTTCACATAATTCAAAGAAAATCTTCTATTACTTTCTCCCTTGTGTGTTTTATATATTTATAGCTTCCTCTTTAATGCATTTATGACTTGTGGATGAGAGTTCTAGATTTCAGCCATTCTGTGTAAAGTGGTTTCTTATAGATTTCCTATTGAATTGCAATTTCTGACTGTATTTATTCTTGGTTTGGGATTAAGTTGTTTTCTTTGCATCTTTCCCAAGTGATTATCTTTCATAGTTTTCATATTTACTAAAAGAGAACTTAAAATAATAAACCTTTTACATTTTTTTACAGTATCACCTGAAGTGAGTAAGCAACTGAGAGCTCAGGTCCCAACTGAGATCTGAGCATGTAGTCCAGTCTGTGAAAGAGCCGAGTCATCAGAGGTGTTGTTTTTTGGTTGCATTGTCAAGCTGGTTAAATCCCCTTTGGGTGTACTTTCAGCTGGGTTACACTATAGAGGCTCTTCCCGCAACCTGGTCATATCTATGCTACACAAAAAAATCACCTTTCTTTGGATCAGAATATCTTGACAAAGAAAATACCTTAAGAACCTGAAGTAGCCAATTGCAATTGGATGGCTATTGAATCAAGGCCCTCCAAACAAAAATGAGCAGGTTTTAGTTGTGTTGACAAGATCTTGCCTCAACATTGCTGGGTAGGAGACAATGGGCGAGCTAAAGAACTCTCCCCTGTTGAATGTTGATTTTTAGGTTACTTCTTCAGCAGATGAACCAATTCAAACATGTTTACAGCATGCTTTGCATTGCCTGAACCACACGACTGAAAATCACTCTCATTGATATAGCCTCTTGGTTAGAAATAAATTGCCATCGACTGCCACCTCAATAAAAGCTTCAAAATTAAAGCATTCGCCAGATCTCAGCACCATGTGCTTCGGATTTTGCAAAAGCCGATGAGCGTATGAGGCGACAATAATCATCCTGCATCATTTGAGGGATTGTCCTGAAATAAACAGCAGACTTGGCCATTTGGCAGCCCAGTTGAAGTCAGAGGCTCTGGAATTCTTATCTCATTATCTGTTAAACAATAGTTTCTATGAATACGAAGCAAGCAAGCTCAATGATCAGACATCATTTTCCTGAATGGTGATGTATGGGATATGAAGGATATATACAGCTGAAACAGGCCACATGGTCCAAACAGAAGGGAATTGGATTATTATTGTGACATGCACCAAGATACAGTGAACAAATTTGTCTTGCATATAGTTCATACAAATCAAGTATTGCACAGTGCAGTGTAGGAAAAAAGTGGAAGAATGACATGCAGAATAAAGTGCAATAGTGCTCCCACTACCTGTTAAATGCTCCCAGTGACGTGCGTCTCAAAGAGCCTCTGACAGTTCTGTAAGTGCAGCCCCTGGCATTTAAGTTTGGCTTAGATACTAAGCCCAGTGAAATAGTTTCTGCTGACAGGAGAAGGGCAAAAGCAGGTTTCTAGCACATTGAAACCAGTCACTTCGGGCAGATGGGGCTCATCAGCCATGGTTGGCAGCTCATCTAGGAGAAGGAAAACTCTGATCTCAATCAAACCTCTGCAGCCTTGCAGCTATACCTACTCATGGGGAAGGCTTTGGGAGTAAACCCCGAGGAAAAATCCAGAGCTGGAGTCCTCAAGGGATTGAATTCAATGCTGACTGACAACTCCTACAACGCCACCAGTGCCAAAGTATATTGGTCTCTGCCGATCCTTTGGATTCATCACCTGCATGGGCAACAACTTGATCTCCATGTTGTACTGCCCTGTGTATCAACAACATAGACAACAAGAATACGATATTCATGGTCGACTCTGACCAAAGGAGGGCATCAAGTTTCCATCATGTACTGATCTGTGTCCACAACTCTCTGCGCCTTGTGGTCACAGGCAGAGCAGTTGCCATACCAAGCGATTATGTATTCAGATGGGATGCTTTCTATTGTACATCAACAGGAACAGACAAAACTTTTGTAGCCTCCTGGGAAAGTGGAGGTGTTGGTGAGCTTTCTTGGTGTCCAAGTGGTTGGGACCAGCACAGACTACTGGTAATGCTCACCCCTATGAGCTAAAAGCTCTCAACTTCAACAGCGTTGTTGTAGACAGGAGCATTTGCCACATCCCTCTTCCTAAACACAATGACCATCTCTTTTGTTTCATTGGCATTATTGGAAATGTTGTTGCCTTAACACCGTGTTACAATGGTCTCTATCTCCTTCCTGTACTCTGGTTCATCATTATTTAAGATGCAGCCCACAACAATGGCATCATCTGCAAACCTTTAGATGGAGTTAGAACCAAACCTTTCAATGCAGTCATATGTGTACAGGGAGTATCATAAGGGGCTAAGCATGCAACTTTGTGGATCACCAGTGTTTAGAATAATTGTGGCAGAGGTGTGGCTGCCTATCCTACTGTGATCTGTTGGTTAAGTCGTCAAAGGTCTAGTTGCAGAGGGAGATATTGACTCCACGGGTCCTGAACTTGATGATGAGTTTGCTTGGAATTATGGTATTGAAGGTGGAGTTATAGTCAATAAACAATAGTCTAACATAGATGTCTTTACTATCCAGATGCACCAGGGATAAATGTACGACCTAGAATATGGTGCTTCAGTGGTAGGTGAATTCCAGTGGGTCAAGGTTGTCTGGAAGGTTGGAGTGCATTCCATGACTAGCCTTCTGAAGCACTTCGTGATAGTAGGTGACAGGAGGCACACAGTGGTAATCGTTAAGTCAGAAGCCTTTTAACCCACTTTAGCCCTCTTCCATCTTTCCTCATCTAAATCTATCAGCATCACTCTCTATTCCCTTCTTCCCCATAAGACTGACTTCCCTCCGTTCTCTTTGACAACCACTCCCTGTATCAGCAGATTTCATAATCTCATTGCTGTGTGGGTCAAGAGATATCTTCTGAAATCCCATTAGGACATTTTGGTGACTATTTTATACTGACAGCTTCTAGTTTAGCTCTTTGCCTCAACTAGGATATCTTCTACACCCACACTATGAAAGGATCTCTATTAAATTATACTTCATTTTTCTCTACAAAAGGAAGGAGACAATATCTCTAAATCCTTTCCTGCTCAAGTGCACACTTCCATTTCTGGCAGCACCCCTGTAAATCTTTGCTGCACCATGTCCAATGCATCAGCACTTTTTTATAGTGCAGCAAACAGAATTACTTTGTGTGGTCAAATTAACATTTGATAAGGGTTTAGCATAACTTCCCAACATTTCAATTTTTTCAGATAGAAATAGAAATGTTTTCTTGGTTTGCAATGCTTTTATGTTGATGTTAGCCTGTGGTATTTGTAGCAATTCATGAACGTGTACTGTAAGACCCCTTTTCTCCCCATCCCATCCAGACTAGTACCATCTAAAAAAAACTTTTTTTTACCCACCAGTCTAAATACTTTACCTAGTATTTATGTTGATCATTAGTCAATTATTTTGCTCATTCTATAAGTTTATTATCATCTTCCCATAATTTGTTACAATTATTCTTAGGAATGAATGCCTATACCCTCCTTCCCCCAAAATGGGTCATCCACACAGTTAGAAATGCTGTTTTTGATTCCAAAGTTTAAATCATTAAAGAAGAAGATTGCTACAAGTGTTGTCACGCTTTTGGCACCAACAAAGAATGCCCGCAACTCACTAACCCTAACAGTATGTCTTTGGAATGTGGGAGGAAACTGGAGCACGCAGAGGAAATCTGCACGGTCATGGGGAGAACGTACAAACTCCTTTATACTGACACCTGCGGGAATTAGGAATTCTACCATGTGCTAATTATTCCCTTTCTATTAAATCTTGATAGTTATACTGCCTCCTGAATCTTCCGACCTTTATTGCTGAAATTGTTGAACATAACCTAGCTATATAATCCTTAATAATTTAATTTCATTATTTCTCTTTGCCTTTCTATGTTTGCCACTTCTTCTCTAAGACATTTGCGATCTTCCTTTGCCATTCTAGGCACTCCCTTGGGGCTGATGGGCTAGTTTTTCTGACAGCCAGCATGGACCTATGGGGCTGAAAGGCCTCCTTCTCAAAGTTCAAAGTAATTTTATTATCAAAATGTAAATGTACCATATACTATCTTGAGATTGTGTTGTAATACAAAAAAAAACTGAGGCACTTTATGGTTATCAGCGAGCTGCCTGCTCTTATGCATTCTTTGAAATCGCCATATGCTCAGCCTATGTCCCTCTGTTTGGCTCACCCCTTTGATCCACCGCTGTATGTTTTAAACAGTGAGTAGTCATACGAATGTGACAAGTGTTATTTTCAGCAATAGCGCTGCAGCACCACAATACACAGCATTCTTTTCCTTGGCTAGTTAATTCATCAAATTGTGTTGCAATTTCATGCAATTCTTAACTGATTTTTCAGTCAGATATTTCAAGTGCTGATTTTTTCTTGATAGGCTCAGAGATTTTATTTCATTATTTACTGTATGTTCAATTGGAGAAGATTTGAAGAGACTTGGTTTTTAGGTATATTCAGATTTATGGTGCTTTAGTTCAAAGTTAAAAGTGAATTTATTATCAAAGTACATACTGTATATGTCACCAAATACAACCCTGGGATTTGTTTTCTTGCAGGCATACACATAAATCCAAGAAGGACAATAGAATCAATGAAAGACAGCACCCAGCAGAACAGGCAAACAACCAGTGTGCAAGGGACAACAAACTTCACAAATACGGAGAGTAATAAATAAGTAAGCAATAGATATCAAGAACATGAGATGAAAAGTCCTTGAAAGTAAGACCCTAAGTTGTGGGAACAGTTCAGTGATGGGGCTGGTTCAAGAGACTGATGGTTGAGGGATAATAACTATTCCTGAACCTAGTGGTGTGAGTCCTGAGGCTCCTGTATCACCTTACTGATGGCAGCAGCGAGAAGAGAGCATGGCCTGGATGGTGGGAGTCCTTGACGATGGATGTTGCTTTCCTGCAACAATGCTCCACATAAAATGTGCCCAGTAATGGGCTGGGCTATATCTATGACTTCTTGTAGAATTTTCCATTCAATGACATTGGTGTTTCCATACCAGGATTCAACCAGTCAACAAACTTTCCACCACACACCTATAGAAGTTTGTCAAAGTTTTAAATGTCATGCCGAATCTTCACAAACTTTTAAGGAAGTTTGCTGTCATGCTTATTTAGTAATTACACTTATGTGCTGGGCCTAGGACAGATCTCTAGCACACAGAAGATCATCAGGACACAGCTTCCAGCCCTGGAGGACACCTACAGCTCTTGCTGCCTAAGGAAAACTACAAGTATCTGTAAGGACAATACACACCCATGCAATCATCTGTTTGAACTTCTTCCATCTGGCAGACGTTATAAGATTTTCTATGCCCGCACTTCCAGACTGAAAAATATCTTTTTCCCCAGAGTTATAATTGCTCTGAACCAATCGATCATTTGTTATATTGCTACTTTTAATACTGGTTTTATGGCTGTCATGCATCTGAGTTGCACTTTTGTACTGCTGGACATTGCTTGTACTGGCTGGTTACTTGATTTTATTTATTGTTTATTTATTTTATTTGTTGTTTTATAGCATTGAGTATGAGAGTTGCAAACTCATTTTTCTGTATTGGTGCATGACAAATTGTACTATGCAATGACAATAAGGATATTTCAATTTCAATCCTTTGAAATTTTATCACTAAGGAATTTAAAGTTGATGACCCTCTCCACCTCTTATCCCCTGATGAGGATTGGATCATGATGAACCTCTGGTTTCCTCCTGCTGAAGTCAATAATCAGCTAGTTGGTCTTGCTGATATTGAGTGAGAGGTGGTCGTTGTGGCACCACTCAGCCAGATTTTCAATCCCCCTCCTATAAGCCGATTCATCACCACCTTTGATTTGGCCAGTGACAGTGGTGTCATCAGCAAACTTAAATATGGCACTGGAGCTGTGCTTAGCCACACAGTTGGAAGTGTAAAGTGAGTAGAGCATGGGGCTTAGCACACAGCCTTGTTTTGTACGTGGGCTGACGGAGATTGTAGAGAGGATATTGCTGCCAATCAGAACAGACTGAGGTCTGCAAGTGAAGAAATCGGGGATCCAATTGCACAAGGAGGTATTGAGGCCAAGGTCTTGAAGCTTATTGATTCGTTTCGAGGGAATAATGATGTTGAACGCTGAGTTGTAGTTGATAAAGAGCTTTAACTTCTTGAGAAATAATCTGAAGTAATTTGATGGTTACAGTGAAGTTACCAATAGATTTCTGAAGACAACAATTATAAGGCACCTGTCCTTCATCTTTTAAATTAGATGTTTAATACTCCTAAGCTAATGTTTAGTTTAGTATACCATGCAGCTCATATGAGTGACATTTTACCTTATAACTACGTACTTTTAAACACTAGAAGGTCTGCAGATACCAGAAATCCAAAGAAACAAACTCAAAATGCTGGCAGAACTCAGCGAGTCAGGCAGCCTCCATGAAAATGAATAAACAATCGACATTTCAGACCAAGACCCTTTTTCAATACTAGAAACAAAGGGGTGGATAGGAACGATAAAGGGAGGGAGGGCAGGGAATCTGATAGGAGAGGACCATAGGATAAAGGGAAGGAAGCGGGATCCAGGAGGAGGTGGTAGGCAGGTGAGAAGAGAAAAGAGGGCAGAGTGGGGAATAGAAGAGGAGGAGATTTTTTTTTACTGGAAGGAGAAATTGATATTCATGCCATCAGGTTGGAGGGTACCCAGATGGAATATAAAGTTTTCCTCTTCACCACGACAGAAGGCCATGCACCGACATGTCAGAATGGAAATGGGAATCAGAATTAAAATTTTGGCCACTGGGAAGTTCTGCTTTTGACGGATAGAGTAGAGGTGCTCAACGAAGCCATCTCCCAATTTACGATGGGTCTCACCAACGTAGAGGAGGCTGCATCAGGAGCACTGGACACAGTAGATGACCCCAGCAGATTTGTAGGTGAAGTGTTGCCTCACCTGGAAGGATTGTTTGGAGCCCCGAATGGAGGAGAGGGAGAAGGTGAATGGGCAGGTGTAGCACTGAGGCCACTTGTCAGGATAAATGTCGGGAGGGAGATTAGTGGGGAGGAGTGAATAGACAAGGGAATCACAGAGGGAGCAATCCCTGTGGAAAGTGAGGGGGAGTGGGAGGGAGGAGGTAAAGGTATGCTTGGTAGTAGGATCCCATTGGAGGTGGTGGAATTTGCGGAGGATGCAGAGGTTCATGGGGTGGTAGATAAAGAGTGACAGAGTGTAGGTGTTCTGGAAATAGAAGAAATGCTGGTGAGGACAGCATCCTGTTGTGTCAAGATGAGTGGCCAGAGGAAGGGAAACCCTGTTCTTTGAAGAAAGAGGACATCTCTGGTGTCCTGGAAAGGAAGGCTGCATCCTGGGTAGAGAAGGAACTGAGAGAAGGAATGAGGCAGGGTGGGAAGAGGAAAAGTCAAGACTGCGGGAACCTGTCGGTTGACAGAAATTGAGAAAAGGGAGCGAAGTGTCAGAAATGGACCAAGTGAATTTAAGGGCAGGGTGGAATTTAGAGGATAAATTGATGAAATTGACAAGCTCTGCATAGGGGCTTGAAGTTGCACCAATGCAGCTGTGAATGTAGCCGGGGGGAGAGCTGGGGAGTGTTACCGAGGAAGGGTTGGAACATGAATTGTTCCACATGGCTAGCAAAGAGGCAGGCACAGCTGGGGCCTACGCAGGTGCCCATGACTACCCCTCAAGTCTGGAGAAAGTGAGGGGAGCCAAAGCAAAAATTGTTGAAGTGAGTTCCAGTTCTGCCCGGATGGAGGAGGGTGGCGGTGGCTTGAGGATGAGAGAGGACTGCTGAAGTTGATATGGTTGATGTCTTGTTAGCAATTCAAGATAAAAAGATCCCGTCAATTCCAACTCTAAGGGTAACCCCATTTTCCCATTTATTTCCTGTAACCTCTCTCATACATGACCTTACTCTCCTTGCGCTCACTCACACCAGGAGTATTCCACTATCCAATAACCTACCATTGAGGTCCATGCTCTTACAGGGAGAATGTGCAAATCCCACACCGACCGCAGAGGGGATCAGGGTTGAAACCGGGTCACCAAAGTTGTGAGGTAACATTGCTAACTACTGCATCACTCACTCATTTCCATAACCCAGAGAAGCAAAATAAAATTAAGCTTTCCTCACATTGCAAATGAAAAAACAAATAGTGGACAGTACAAAACATTCATTCGTTTTGTTTTCTATATCTGTTATATGTATGTGAAAGCAAATGAAGTAATTTACTTTATCCTTTCATCAGAGAAGGTTGTCATTAACGTGGGCTTCTTGACAGTACAGCATATTGCTCATCCCTCTGATGGGATCGAGGGAGCACGATGCAGAACACACCAGTGATCTGAGGAACAGGCTGGGCTTTGCATTCTAAAATGGCTTCTTAACAATTTGGAAGTGGTAACAAGTGGTAAAGTACTAAATAATTTTAATGCTGGTGACCCACCTCACTGGAGACTTGCATGGTCCTCAAAGTGTTTTGTTCCTCCACTACTGGTGACATGTTGCTCTTTCTGAAATGGAGATGAGGTTAAATTAATAATAAAAATACTAAACTGATTCCACAACTTATAGATTCATTTTCAAGGAATATACAACTCATGGTCTCAGTGTTATGCAGCGCATTTATTTATTATTATTTGCACAATTTGTTCTTATTTTGCACATTGGTTGTTTGTTAGTCTTTGCTTTTGCATAATGTTTTTCATAAACTCTATTGTATTTCTTTATTCCTATTAATGTCTGCATGAAAGTAAATCTCAGGGTAACCTATGGTGACATACACATACTTTGATAAGTTTACTTTGAACTAATACAGTTATAAAGGGATAGTGTCACTAATATGTTGTAGAATGCTGCATACAACTGATGAACTTAGATATTAATAGAAAGATATAAAGCCATGCATTTGGAAGCACATCGACTGGGGGAATGTATGTAGGTTGCTTCCTTGAAACACAAATGGAGGACTAATTTTCCCGAGACTACTGGAATGTAGAGGCCTCAAGAGAGATAAGTTCAGGTCCACTGTGAAGTTAAGAGACACAGAGGATAGCCCTGAACTGGAGCTGGTGTTGTACCTGGAGTGGATCTCCTTCAGTTTGGTTGGTAAAGCAAAGCTCTGTTTCTGACTGAACTACATGTACAAGATCCTTGGCCTCTACATTCCAGTAGTCTTGGGACTTCTGCAGGCCTCCCTCCCAGCTCCACAGTTGCAGCTGCACTCCGATGAACCCCAGTTCATGGCTATTCTTCCAATTTCAATGCTGTTACCACTAGAACATCCTATTGCAGCACTTTCAAATCTCAGGGTGTCATCCAAAAGCAACAGGTTGAAAGCTATTGTTGAAAGTGCTCCTCTGTTCAGCCAAGGTGGCATGCAGAGGGTGAGAAACATTGTCCAGAAGGGTCCTTTGTCCTACCACAGCCTCCACTGTGTCCATTTTGACTCCTACAACAAAGCCAGCCTTTCTTCACCGTTAGAACATGTGAAGGAGAGACCTGCATACTCCAAAGGACCTCAGTCTCCTCAGGAAGTAGAAGTGACTCTGGCCCTTCTTGTACACAGCCTCTGTGTTGGTGCTCCTTTCAAGTCTGTCATCCAGGTGCACCCCCAGGTACTTGTAAGTCCTCACCTCATCCACATCCTCATCATCAGTAGTAAAAGGGAGCAGTGCAGATCCATCATCACCTCTTTTATCTTACTGATATTGAGCTGCATATGATTCAGCTTGCACCATTTGACAAAGGCCTCCACCAGGTCCCTGTATTCGTCCTTCCTTTATGCACCCAACTATTGCTGAGTCATCAGAGAATTTATGCAGATGACATGACTCAGTGTTGGATCTAAAGTCCGAGGTATACAGGGTAAAGAGGAAGGGAGCCAATACAGTCCCCTGTGGGGCCCCAGTGCTGCTTATAGCCATGTCTGACACACAGCTCTGAAGCCGCACAAACTACGGTCTGCCAGTCTGGTAGCCCATTATCCAGGATACAATGGAAGTACGAATCTGCAGTGAATGGAGCTTTTCCCCCCAGGAATGAGGGCTGTATGGTATTGAAAAATCAAAAGCATGACCCTGAACGTGCAGCCCTGCTTTTCCAAATGGGAGACGGCTCTGGTCAGCAGGTAGATGAACAGGCTAGGACTTTATCCTCTGAAGCGTAGGTGAATGAGGAGAGATCTTACACAACTAGACAAAATTAGGAGGGATACAGATAGGATAAATAAATGCAGACTCCCCCCCAACCCCCGAGGTTGGGTGAGACTAGAACTAGAGATCATAGGTTAAAGGTAAAAAGTGAAATATTTAAGGGGAACCTGAGGGGAAACTTCTACACTCAGAGGGGTGTGTAAGTATGGAACAAGCTGCCAGCAGAAATGTTGAATGTAGGTTCGATTGCAACTGTTAAGAGAAGTTTGGATAAGAACATGGATGAGAGGGATACAGAGGGTAATGGTCTTGAGCAGGTAGATGAAACTAGGCAGAAAAACTTGCAAGGACTGGATGGGAAAAAGAGACTTTTTCTGTGCTGCCATGTTCTATGACTATGACATGCTTGGAGTTGTTTTAGACATGGAGCATTTTTTCCCATCTCTCTATGGTGATGTACACTGTGTGGGGTGGCATGGTAGCGTATAGCAGTTGTACAATCACTGATCAGGGTTCGATTCCTGCTGCTGTCTGTAATGAACTCGTATATTCTCTCTGCGTCTGCATGGGTTTTCTCCAAATGCTCTGGTTTCCTCCCACATTCCAAAGATGCATGGGTTGGGGTTACCAAGTTACGGGGGGAATGCTACGTTGGCAGTGGGAAGCATGGCAATACTTGCAGGCTGCCCCCTCTCCAGCACAATCCTTGCTGATTTGATTTGACACAAATGAATCAATTCACTGCATGGCTGGATGTACATGTGACAAATAAAGCTAATCTCTGCTGAGAAGAAAGTTCAAGTTCAAAGTAAATTTATTATGAAAGTATACATATGTCACAATATACAACCCTGAGGTTCATTTTCTTGTGGGCATTCATAGTAAATACAATGAAACAACAAAAATAAACAAGCAGAATAATGATATCTAGATTACATAGATCCCCTGAAATGATAACACTGAGGAATTTAAAGTTGCTGACCCTCTCCATCTCTGATCCCCTGATGTGGACTGGCTCATAGACCCCTGATTTCCTCCTCCTGAAGTCAATAATCAGCTCCTTGGTCTTTCTGACGTTGAATGAGAGGTTGTTGTTGTTGTGGCACCACTCAGCCAGATTTTCAGTCTCCTTCCTATATGCTGATTTGTCACTTCCTTTAAGAATGCCAACGACAGTGATGCTGTCAGCAAACTTAAATGTGGGAGGGAGGTAGAAGGAAGGAACTTGTAGACCATTTAGCCTGACTTCAGCGGTTGGGAAAATGCTGGAGTCCAATTTTATGGATGAGGTTTCAGGGTACTTGGACAAAATAAGCCAAAGTCAGCAGAGTTTCCTTAGGGGGAATCTTGCCTGACAAATCTGTTGGAATTATTTGAGGAAATAACAGGTAGGATAGACAAAGGAGATTCAGTGGATGCTGTTTACTTGGATTTTCAGAAGACCTTTGACAAGGTGCCATACATGAGGCTGGTTAATAAGATAAGAGCTCATGGCACTACAGGAAACGTACTAGCATGGATAGAAGATTGGCTGACTGGCAAGAGTGGGAATAAAGAGGGCCTTTTCTGGTTGACCAGTGGTGTTTCCACACAGTGTTCCAAACTCTGCTATGGGTTTATGTTTGTTTTTAAAAATCTGTTCATCCTGACTTTTTAATGAAAGGTCACTGAACTAAAACATTGTTTGCTTCTCTGCAAGCCCAGATTGGGCCACCTACTTACAAACTTACTTTTTTTTTGCAATTATATCTGTTTTCTTGCACCCCTTGGACGATGTTGTTTACAGTTTAAAAGGCTTTAAGTTATTAATTCAGAGTGACATACCAAATTTCCTCAAACTCCTGATAAAAGACAAAGATGTTTATGTGCTTCATCCAGCACTTTCCACCATACAATAGTAGAACAATACTTAACTGAGTCTAGACCAGTTATATTTAGAAATAAACAAGTGAACATGTATAAAACAGATAATTGTGTCGTGATTCTGGTGAAATCTGTGGGAGAGATGTCAGTTGCTATATTTTCTGCTTTTCAACTGCTGTGTGGTACAGTGATCTTCCTGATGTAAAGTGCTTTCAGAAATCCTGGCTCTGTCAAAAGCTTGAAAGTATCTTTTCTTCAGAGCTTATTGGATCGCTACATCTATTTCAATTATTAACTTGTGACAACTTCAAAGTTTAACAAGACAGGAGGTACATTCTTAATTGAACACTGAATAAAATGTGCTCAGTCTGCAGGATTGTTTTAACCTCATTGTTTTTGCAAAGTCTTCTTTGTGAGATCCACACCACAGGCATTAGTTGTCACCAAGCAACAAATAAGCTAATAAATAAAATACTATTACTCTGATGAAACTCATCACCAAACTCTGGACCCTGGGAGCTCATGCCTCCCTCTGCACATGGATCGTGACATTCCAACCAACAGACCACAATCAGTAAGGGTAGACGACTATCACCGTGAGTATTCTAAATACACAACGTTGCATCTTCACCCCCCTTACTCTACTCCCTATACACCCTTGACTATGTGGCTGGATTCTGCTCTAACCTCATCTACAAGTTTGTAGATTATAAAATCTCAGATAACGAAGATTTGGAGTACAGAAAGGAGATAGAGAGTGTAGTGACACGGGTGTCACAACAGCAATTTTCTCTCAATGTCAACAACACAGAAGTGCTGACCATTGACTTCTTGAAAATGGATGGAGCATGTGGGAATGTAAAGCTGCTTAAGAGCTAAATGGAGAATACTCTGTCACCGTCCTTGCTTATGCCTTACAGCAAATTGAAATGCAATAACAAATCAGTCTGGGGGCTTGCTGCAGGAAACCAAGTCTCTGACCTGATCAAAGTTCAAAGAGCTAAGTAAAATTTATTATTGGAGTACATACACGTCACCACATACAACCCCAAGATTCTGTTTCTGTGGGCATGCTTAGTAAATCTATGGAACAGTAACTGTAAACAGGATCTGTTAAATTGTAAACATCAGGAATGTAAACAACTGCAAATGCAGATAATAAATAAATTGCAGTAAATGACTAGTAGGAAGTAATAAGATAAAAGAGTCCTTAAATTAGTGCAATTATCCCCTTTTGTCCAAGAGCCAGATGGTTGAGGGGTAGTAACTGTTCTTGAACCTGGTGGTGCCAGTCCTGA
This sequence comes from Mobula birostris, assembly GCF_030028105.1. Lineage (NCBI taxonomy): Eukaryota > Metazoa > Chordata > Chondrichthyes > Myliobatiformes > Myliobatidae > Mobula > Mobula birostris. The sequence continues at coordinate 27,580,200 of NC_092390.1, read as the reverse complement.
GGCAGTTGTACCTTCTACCTGATGGCAACAGCGATAAAAAAGCATGGCCTGGGTGGTGAGGATCTTTGATGATGGATGCCGCATTTTGGTGGCAGTATTTCATGAAGATGTGCTCGATGGTTGGGAGGGTTTTACCCATGATGCACCGATCTGAATCCACTACCTTTTGTAGGATTTTCCGCTTAAAGGCATTAGTGTTCCCTTACCAGGCCGTGATGCAGCCAGTCAGCGCACTTTCCACCACACATCCATAGACGTTTGCCAAAGCTTTTGATAACATGCTGAATCTCTGCAGACTCCTGAGGAAATAGAGGTCACTGATGTATATTGCTAGTGTAGTCGGGTTTCAAGTCAATGAGTTCGCTGATGGCAGAGGATTTGGTGATGGTTAGAACTCTTGTAATGGGAGAGCAAGTTCTGGGATGTGGCACTAATGCTACTTGGCATTGTAGAGAAAATCTGCAGATGCTGGAAATGAAAATAACACACATAGAATGCTGAAGGAACTCAGGAAATCAGGCAGCATCTATGGGAAAGAGTAAAAAGTCGACATTTTGGCCTGAGATTTTTCATCGGGACTGGAAAAATGAGATAAGAAGTCAGAGTCAGGACACGGAGGCTCATCACTCCATGAAGTGCACCAGTTCAAAGCAGCAGCTCGACATGTCTTCTCAAGGGAGAGTTTCAGGTTGGGTAATTAATGATGGGGTCTCCAGCAAAGCCCATGGCGAATGAATAAATAACCATTAAATCAATGTTTCTTTTAATGCTGTGAGACTAAAAGGGCCAGAAATTTGAAGAAATGTTTGAGCCACCTGCAGTATGTGATATACTGAAACAGTTCTGTGAACAAAATCCTTCCAAGTCCCTGTGACTTGGAATGGGGGATTAGGAATCATCTTGTTCCCCAAATGCTCCATTAATGCCTCATAACAAAAGACATGGTAGCCACGGTTCTCCACCATGGTCAACATTGTGATTCACTGTTACCACAAATGTGAAAATCAATAGCTGTAAGAAAGAAGTAAAGTGAAGAGTTTGCACTTGTTACTGGAATTTAGTAGCTCCGCCACTCAGTGATGATCAATATTTAGAATAGTTAATCACCTGTCAGAATCAGAATTAATATCATATTGTTGTGAAATTTGTTGTTTTGTGGCAGAACATTACAATTAATAATAATTTTTAAAACCTACAAATTGCAATAAGTATATATTAAAAATTATATTAAATAAGTTGTAAAAAAAAGAGAGCAAGAAAAAACTAGTGAGGCAGTATATGCAGGAGTTCATTATTTATTCAGAAATCCAATGGCAGAGGGGATGTTTGTGAAGAAAAAGAATTTCAGGATGTATGTTGTATATGTTTCTCTGACATTGAATGTACCTATTGAACGTATTGAAGAAGCTGTTTCTGAAATGTTAAGTGTGTGTCTTCAGGCTCCTTGGTAGCAAGGAGAAGACTGCATTTCCAGTTGATGGGGGTCCTTAATGATTGATGCCACATTTTTGAGGCATCACTTTTTGTAGGTGTGCTCGATTCTGGGGAGGCTAGTAACCATGATGGAGCTGGCTGAGTTAACAACTTTCTGCAGCTTTTTCCGACCCTGTGCAATGATCCCCCCTCCCATACCAAACACTGATACAATCAGTTACAGTGCTCTCCACTGTACATCTGTAGAAGCTTGTGAGTATTTTTGGTGACACACAAAGTCTCCTCAAATTCCTATGAAGTATAGCTGCTGTCAAGCCTTCTTTGTAATTGCATCAATATGTTGGGCCCAGGGTAGCTCTTCAGAGATGTTGACACCCAGGAACTAGAAACTGCTCACCCTATCCATTGGTGATCTCTCAATGAAGACTGAGGTGTGTTTCCTCGACTTCCCCTTCCTCAAGCCCGCAACCAATTCCTTGGTCTCGGTGACGTCGAGTGCAAGATTGTTGTTACGACACCACTCAAGCAGCTGATCTACCTCACTCCTGCACACCTCCTTGTCACCATCTGAATTTCTGCCAACAATAGTGGTATCAGCGAATTTGTGAGCTGTGCCTAACCACACAGTTGTGGGTGTGGAGGGTAGAGCAGTGAGCTAAGCACCTGATGACTCTTAGAAAGTCTGTAATACATCCAGCAATGTGACAACAGCCTTTCCACCCATATGGTCTTGTCTGAGAAGCCAGCTAGGATATCCTCCCTCAGCACTGAAGTAATGGATTACCTGACCAAAAGTGTAACAGCAATTCTTCTTGTGCAACCCCTTGCTTTGACTTATATTTCCAAACCCTGTGAAAGCAAGGAATTTAAGAAAGAGGTCACTGATTGGCCTTTGATAATCAGGTTCAAATGGGTGGCATGACTGCGTAGTGGTTAGTGTAACACAGGGGTCCCCAACCTTCTTAATGCCATGGCCCAAAACCCTTAAGCAAGGGGTCCATGAACCACAGGCTGGGAACCCCTGGCCTAATGCTATTACAGCACCAGCTGTAAGGTCAGGGTTCAATTCCCCTCTGCCATCTGCAAGGAGTATGTATGATCTCCCCGTGACCACGTGTGTATTCTCCGAGTACTCCTGCTTTTTCCCGTGTTCCAAAGGTGCAAGGTTAGGGTTAGTGATTTGTGGGAATGCAGGCTACCCAGCACAATCCTCAATATAACATATACAAATTGCTGGAGGAACTCAGCCAGACAGGCAGCCTCAATGGAGAAGAATAAACAGTCGACACATAGGGTCAAGACACTTCATTAGGGCTCATAATTTGATTTGACACAAACAACACATTTCATGGTATGTTTCAATGTACAAGTAACAATTAAAGCTCATCTTTAAACTTAATCTTTTTCCTGACTATTCATTTCCCTCAGCAACTTACAAGATTTAAAATTTCTCCAACATGGGGTGCTTAACAATATAATGGATTGGTCAATATGGAAAGTATCACTGAATGTTTCATAAAGAAACAAGTACTGGTCCACTGCAACTCTGCTTGTATTTATCTGTGTACGAACTACCTAGGCTGGTCTATCACTATACAGGAGCAACCAAATCTTACATCTACGCTCCCAACCCCAACTACCTGTCAACAGTGCCAGAGAAGATCTGCCAGCAATATCCAAGGAATGATTGAGCACAATCAAAAAAATTTCCAAGCTTAAACAATTATTTCATTCCTTTTCAATAGGACATCATTCACTGACATGGTCATTTGAATTCCTAACAAGTTCAATTAACACAATGTCAACAGCCAGAGAAATTTTCCCAGGGTGGAAATAGCTATTTCTGGGTATGGGGGGCAGGGCATAATTTAAGGTGGAAATATGTGGGGCAGGATGTCAGAGACAATGTTCCCTCTAATTTGTACAAAGATCTTGTGCTGTGCAACTTTTTGCCCAGTGACTACATGTGCACACTGAATCTTATATATAGATGTATCCTTTTTAGCAGCTAGCAAAACACTGTCAATAAGAACTTTGATTTCCTCTGGGTTTGATTGCTTTCGCTCTCGTTCATCTTCACTCACAAAACATATGTAGCAGGCCTGCAGCAGGTAATGAAGGATTTTCTTGCTGGAGCTTTTGCACACCGTCCATATGTGATTTCTTGTTAAATAATACTTTAAAAAGTCAGGTTTCCAAATATTATCCCACTTGAAAATTCTCCAGCAGTTTTTGCATCACGATGGTGGTGGTGGTGACATCCATTAGTCTCGCAAGACCATGGATCTGCGCCTGGATTTTCTCCAGGGCGCAGGCCTGGGCAAGGTTGTATGGAAGACCGGCAGTTGCGCATGCAGCAAGTCTCCCCTCTCCACGACACCGATGTTGTTCAAGGGAAGGGCAAGGGCCGATGCAGCTTGGCACCAGTGTCGTCACAGGAGTTGCCAGAACGAGGTCGAAGGCAACGTCGGATTGCCTTAGGGACTCCAGCTCCAGATTTGTCCTCAGGGTTTACTCTCGAACTCTTTCCCATGAGTGGGTATGGCTGCAAGACAGCAGCGGTTTGAAAACAGAGATTTCCCTCTCTTAGGTGGATTGTCTTCCCATGCTGACGAGCTCGACCTACCCAAAGCACTGGTTTTAGATTATGAAGACACGCAGTCCTCTTTTATTGTCATTTAGTAATGCATGCATTAAGAAATGATACAATATTTCCTCCAGTGTGATATCACAAAACACAGGGCAGACCAAGACTGAAAAAACTGACAAAACCACATAATTATAACATATAGTTACAACAGTGCAACAATACTATAACTTGATGAAGAAGTCCATGAGCACAGTAAAAAGTTCAAAGTCTCTCAATTGTCCCACATCTCACACAGACGGGAGAAGGAAGAAAAACTCTCCCTGCCATGCCGACCACAATCCGTCTCTGAGTCATCCGAAAACTTCGAACCTCTGAATCAGCTCTCTGACACCGAGTACTGAGCGCCATCTCTGTCCGAACGATTCGACCTCCATCTCGGTCGCCAACAGCAGGCAAAGCCGGGGATTTTGAGGCCTTCCCTCCGGAAGATTTGCGACCGCGCAGTAACGACAGCAGCGAACAAGCGTTTCAGAAATTTCTCCAGATGTTCCTCTGTGCTTTCACGTCCATCTTCATCAAATCAGAATTGTCCACGGCCCCTATTTAATGGATATGATATCATTTTTCACCGGAGGGCTGCGCACACGTCAGGACCCGTCTTCGCCCCTTCTCCTGTCGGTAGAAACAGTTCCGCCAGGCTTAGAGGCGAAGCCACCCAGAAGTTGGACTTGGTTGTCAGAGGCTATTTTAGGCACGTACCGTGAGAAGCACTTTTAGGTAGTGGGAGCTTGTCCCCACTACCACTCCTCGGCTCGACAACCTTGGAACCACGATAGTACATGCAGATAACACCAGATTCTGTATTGTACATAAATATTTCTCGTCGATGCATGTTCTTGACCTCATGAGCTCTCGGCGTAGCAGCTTCTACTGTTTCATTAAGCTTCAGGCCCTTTGCTTCTTTGGAATTCGACATAGTGAGTCAATAATTTCTTCAATAAGAACAGTATAAGTATGCCAGTTCTAAAATCTGCAGACAAACCATCGCAGATTTCACATTGTCAACATCGTCTGCACCAGAAACGTGATTGTGTACGATGGTGAAATATACTTAACATGCCAACAAGGCAGAGGATGACAACCTTTTGTGTGCAGTTTAAATTCCTTTGTGTGTGTGCACACTGTAGAGGCAACATTGGTCGGGAGGTAAGTTCTCTACACAGAGAGGGGTTGTGGTAGAAGCAGATACAATAGGGGCATTTAAGAAACTCTAGGCACATGGGTGATAGGAAAGATGGAGGGCCATGTGGGAGGAAAGGGTTAGATTGATCTTAGACTAAAAAGTTCAGTGCAACATCATGGCTTGAAGGGTCTGTACTATGCTGTAATGTTCTGTTATATTATAAACAGTCAGTGCTACAGATTCAACGACTATTACATGCACAGCAGCAACTCATGATAACCACCACACGCAAAATACTGGAGGAACTCAGCAGGTCAGGCTGCATCTATGGAGAGGAATAAACAATCTCCTGTGTTAATAAAAAACAAAGTGACAAAGTTTGAAGCAAAATGATAGAAGACACTGAATTTACTTACGGCAAAAATCAATATATGAACTTAATAAAAGTTCTTTAAATTGCACTCTCATTCCAGTTTATAACCACAGCACCATAATCTGTCTACACCAGGGCTCCTGCAAAGTGGCAGTTGTTTGCTGTGATCGCAAACAAATTCATTAGTAATGCTGCCCTATTTGGATCATGAATCATGTGCAATTGAGAAAAGAGGATATTCATTACTTCAGGAAATGGTTATGTTGTTGTCACGTGTATTGTGTCTGTACAAGATTTTTGCTAAGATTTTCTCATCAGGAAGGGAGCACAACACTCAGCTCTCAGCAACAAATATGGCACCTTCGACAAATGGCTTAAAGCTATGGAATATTTAAAGGCACTGAGTGAAAATTCAGTGGACCCAAAGCTGAGAGTTGCTGCCAACAATGCAAAGCCACAGAACGTCCAATAGACCAATCATCCCAAAGCTAACCCTGAATCTAAACCTGGGTTCGGCTCATTAGAACAGCAGATAATCCATGTTGGCAGGTTGGCCAGGAGCCAATGGCCAAAGGTCAGAAGTGGTCTCCCTCATTTTGAGTATTATTGCCAGAGGGTAACAAAGCATGTTGATGACCTGCTGACCTTCACATTTCCCATTCTTCATATTCCTGAGACAACTGGACGATGCCACACATAAACAAGAAACCAGAGTGAAAATTTTCAGAGACTGTTGTAGCCTGCAGGAGTTTGCGGAGATATTTGAGTCATGTGGATTGAGGGGGAGGACAGAGATGTGGAGAGAGAGAGATGTGGAGAGAGAGAGAGAGAGAGAGAGAGAGAGAGAGAGATGTGGAGAGAGAGAGAGAGATATGGAGAGAGAGAGAGATATGGAGGGAGAGAGAGAGATGTGGAGAGAGAGAGAGAGGTGAGAGAGAGAGAGAGAGAGAGGTGTGAGAGAGAGAGAGAGAGAGAGAGAGAGGTGAGTGAGATTTTCAGTTTAATATAAAAATACAGAGACTACTGTTGACAATAAAGACAATTGCCATTCTATCCGATTATGGTTTATATACACCTTAACATCATTTAACCACCATAACCCTTGATAACTAATTTTAAAAATTGTTAACTTCATCTTTCCAGATTCTTATTTAAAACAAAGGAGAATATTCAAGATTTTGTGTTCATGTCAGTTTCCGGGGGTAATTAACCATATCCCTGGAAATTGTGGTGGCACAGTACCACAGTGGTTAACACAATGCTTTTCAGTACAGGCAATTCCTGCCACTGCCTGTATGAAGTTTATATGCTCTTCCCTTGATCACGTGGGTTTCCTGTGGGTATCCTGGTTTCCTCCCATAGTCCAAAGACATACTGTTTGGTAGATTAATTGGTCATTGTAAGTCGTCCCGTGATTAGTCTAGGATTAACTCTGGTTTCAGAGCCTTCGGAGCAAGGAGGCTGCAGGTGAACGGCTAAGGATTTCTGGAGCGAAGGCAGTTTTATTACACGGGGTAAAAGAGAGGCAAGACGGCACAGGCACATGACGTCAGCCAGTAGAGCGGGAAAAGTTTAAAAAGAAGACCGCCATATCCAGTGGGCAGTGCTCGGAGCGGGCGGCGGGGTGAGAGGTAGCAGAGTGGTAGGGCTTTGGCTCAAAGGGCTTAGGCGGTAACGAGGCGAGGTAGGTCGGCCTGTGTTAATTGCGGAAAGGAAGTAGTATGTGTGTGAGGCCGGTTTTCTGTGCTCGTTGTCAGATATGGGAAGTCCTGGAGTCTCCCAGCCGCCCGGACAGCCACACTGTATCTGCACCCGGTGTGTCGAGCTGCAGCTTCTAAGGGACTGCATTAGGGAACTGGAGGTGATAGAAAGGAGTTATAGGCAGGTGGTCACACCGGGCCCATGGGAGACAGACAAGTGGGTCACAATCAGGAGGGGGAAGGGGAAGGGTCAGATAATAGAGAGTACCCCTGTGGCTGTACCCCTTGACAGTAAGTCAGTAAGTACTCCTGTTTGAGTACTGTTGGGGGGGCGGGGGACAGCCTACCTGGGGGAAGCAATGGTGGCTGTGCCTCTGACACAGAGTCTGGCCCTGTGGCTCAGAAGGGTAGGGAAAGGAAGAGGAAGGCAGCAGTGACAGGGGACTCTATACTTAGGAGGTCAGACAGGCAATTCTGTGGATGCAGAAAAGAAGTACGGATTGTAGTTTGCCTCCCAGGTGCCAAGAATCGGGATGTTTCAGATCGTGTCCAAGATGTCCTGCAGTGGGAGGGAGAACAGCCAGAGGTCGTGGTACATATTGGTACCAATGACAGGTAGGAAAAAGAAGGAGGTACTGAAAAAAGACTACAGAGATTTAGAAAGGAAGTTGAGAAGCAGGACCGCAAAGGTAGTAATCTCGGGATTACTGCCTGTGCCACGCGACAGTGAGTATAGGAATAGAATGAAGTGGAGGATAAATGCGTGGCTGAGGGATTGGAGCAGGGGGCAGGGATTCAGACTTCTGGATCATTGGGACCTCTTTTGGGCCAGGTGTGACCTGTACAAAAAGGACGGGTTGCACTTGAATCCCAGGGGGACCAATATCGTGGTGGGGAGGTTTGCTAAGGCTACTGGGGAGAGTTTAAACTAGAATTGTTGTGGGGTGGGAACCGAACTGAAGAGACTGGGGAAGAGGCGGTTGGCTCACATATAGAGAAAGTTTATAGACAGTGTGAGAGGGAGGATAGGCAGGTGATAGAGAAGGGAAGCACTCAGACCGGTGGTTTGAGATGTGTCTATTTTAACGCAAGGAGTGTTGTGAACAAAGCCGATGAGCTTAGAGCATGGATCAGTACTTGGAGCTATGATGTGGTGGCCATTACAGAGACTTGGATGGTTCAGGGACAGGAATGGTTACTTCAAGTGCTGGGTTTTAGATGTTTCAGAAAGGACAGGGAGGGAGGCAAAAGAGGTGGGGGTGTGGCACTGTTAATCAGAGATAGTGTCACGGTTACAGAAAAGGTGGACGTCATGGAGGGATTGTCTACAGAGTCTCTGTGGGTGGAAGTTAGGAACAGGAAGGGGTCAATAACTTTACTGGGTGTTTTTTTTTGTATAGGCTAGCCAATAGTAACAGGGATATCGAGGAGCAGAGAGGGAAACAGTTCCTGGAAGGTGTAATAATAGCAGAGTTGTCGTGTTGGGAGATTTTAATTTCCCAAATATCGATTGGCATCTCCCTAGAGCAACGGGTTTAGATGGGGTGGAGTTTGTTAGGTGTGTTCAGGAAGGTTTCTTGACACAATATGTAGATAAGCCTACAAGAGGAGAGGCTGTACTTGATTTGGTATTGGGAAATGAACCTGGTCAGGTGTCAGGTCTCCCAGTGGGAGAGCATTTTGGAGATAGTGATCATAATTCTATCTCCTTTACAATATCATTGGAGAGAGATAGGAACAGACAAGTTAGAAAAGTGTTTAATTGGAGTAAGGGAAACTATGAGGATATCAGGCAGGAAATTGGAAACTTAAATTGGAAACAGATGTTCTCAGGGAAAAGTACGGAAGAAATGTGGCAAACGTTCAGAGGATATTTATGTGGAGTTCTGCATAGGTACATTCCAATGAGACAGGGAAGTTATGGTAGGGTACAGAAACCATGGTATACAAAATAAATCTAGTCAAGAAGAAAAGAAAAGCTCACAAAAGGTTCAGAGAGCTAGATAATGTCAGAGACCTAGAAGATTATAAGGCTAACAGGAAGGACCTCAAGAATGAAATTAGGAGAGCCAGAAAGGGCCATGAAAAAGCCTTGGTGGGTAGGATTAAGGAAACCCCCAAGGCATTCTACAAGTATGTGAAGAGCAAGAGGATAAGACGTGAAAGAATAGGACCTATCAAGTGTGACAGTGGGAAAGTGTGTATGGAACCCGAGCATATAGCAGAGGTACTTAATGAATACCTTACTTCAGTATTCACTATGGAAAAGGATCTTGGTGATTGTAATGATGACCTGCAGTGGACTGAAAAGCTTGAGCATGTATATATTATGAAAGAGGATGTGCTGGAGCTTTTGGAAAGCATCAAGTTCGGTAAGTCGCCGGGACCGGATGAGATGTACCCCAGGCTACTGTGGGAAGCAAGGGAGGAGACTGCTGAGCCTCTGGCAATAATCTTTGAATCATCAAAGGGGATGGGAGAGGTTCCAGAGGATTGGAGGGTTGCGAATGTTGTTCATTTATTCAAGATAGGGAGTCGAGATAGCCCAGGAAATTATACACCAGTGAGTCTTACTTTAGTGGTAGGTAAGTTGATGGAGAAGATCCTGAGAGGCAGGATTTATGAACATTTGGAGAGGTATAATATGATTGGGAATAGTCAGCATGGCTTTGTCAAGGCCAGGTCGTGCCTTACGGGCCTGATTGGATTTTTTGAGAATGTGACTAAACACATTGATGAAGGAAGAGCAGTAGATGTAGTGTATATGGATTTCAGCAAGGCATTTGATAATGTATCCCATGCAAAGCTTATTGAGAAAGTAAGAAGGCATGGGATCCAAGGGGACATTGTTTTGTGGATCCAGAACTAGCTTGCCCACAGAAGGCAAAGAGTGGTTGTAGATGGGTCATTTTCTGCATGGAGGTTGGTGACCAGTGGTGTGCCTCAGGGATCTGTTCTGGGACCCCTTCTCTTTGTGATTTTTATAAATGACCTGGATGAGGAAGTGGAGGGATAGGTTAGTAAGTTTGCTGATGACACAAAGGTTGGAGATGTTGTGGATAGTGTGGAGGGCTGTCAGAGGTTACAGCGGGACATCGATAGGATGAAAAACTGGGCTGAGAAGTGGCAGATGGAGTTCAACCCAGATAAGTCTGAGGTGGTTCATTTTGATAGGTCAAATATGATGGCAGAATATAGCATTACAGTAATGGTAAGACTCTTGGCAGTGTGGAGAATCAGAGGGATCTTGGGGTCTGAGTCCCTAGGATGCTCAATGCAGCTGTACAGGTTGACTCTGTAGGTAAGAAGGCATACGGTGTATTAGCCTTCATCAATTGTGGAATTGAATTTAGGAGCTGAGAGGTAATGTTGCAGCTATATAGGACCCTGGTCAGACCCCACTTGGAGTACTGTGCTCAGTTCTGGTCGCCTCACTACAGGAAGGATGTGGAAGCCATAGAAAGAGTGCAGAGGAGATTTACAAGGATGTTGCCTGGATTGGGGAGCATGCCTTATGAAAACAGTTTGAGTGAACTCGGCCTTTTCTCCTTGGAGCGGCAAAGGCTGAGAGGTGACCTGATAGAGGCATATAAGATGATGAGAGGCATTGATCATGTGGATGGTCAGAGGCTTTTTCCCAGGGCTGAAATGGTTACCACAAGAGGACACAGATTTAAGGTAACACACATCCAAGTTGCTGGTAAATGCAGCAGGCCAGGCAGCATCTCTAGGAAGAGGTACAGTCGACATTTCGGGCCGAGACCCCTCGTTAAGACAAACTAAAGGAAGAGCTAGTAAGAGATTTGAAAGTGGGAGGGGGAGGGGGAGATCCAAAATGATAGGGGAAGACAGGAGGGGGAGGGATGGAGCCAAGAGCTGGACAGTTGATTGGCAAAAGGGATATGAGAGGATCATGGGACAGGAGGCCCAGGGAGAAGGAAAAGGGAGAGGGGGGAAAAAACCCAGAGGATGGGCAAGGGGTATAGTCAGAGGGACAGAGGGAGAAAAAGGAGAGAGAGAGAAAGAATGTGTGTATATAAATAAATAACGGATGGGATACGAGGGGGAGGTGGGGCATTAGCGGAAGTTTGAGAAGTCAATGTTCACGCCATCAGGTTGGAGGCTACCCAGACAGAATATAAGGTGTTGTTCCTCCAACCTGAGTGTGGCTTCATCTTTACAGTAGAGGAGGCCGTGGATAGACATATCAGAATGGGAATGGGATGTGGAATTAAAATGTGTGGCCACTGGGAGATCCTGCTTTCTCTGGTGGACAGAGCGTAGGTGTTCAGCGAAATGATCTCCCAGTCTGTGTCGGGTCTCGCCAATATATAAAAGGCCACATCGGGAGCACCGGACGCAGTATATCACGCCAGCCGACTCACAGGTGAAGTGTCGCCTCACCTGGAAGGACTGTCTGGAGCCCTGAATGGTGGTAAGGGAGGAAGCGTAAGGGCATGTGTAGCACTTTTTCCGCTTACAAGGATAAGTGCCAGGAGGGAGATATGTCTATCCACGGCCTCCTCTACTGTAAAGATGAAGCCACACTCAGGTTGGAGGAACAACACCTTATATTCTGTCTGGGTAGCCTCCAACCTGATGGCATGAATATTGACTTCTCAAACTTCCACTAATGCCCCACCTCCCCCTCGTACCCCATCCGTTATTTATTTATATACACACATTCTTTCTCTCTCTCCTTTTTCTCCCTCCGTCCCTCTGATTATATCCCTTGCCCATCTCTGGGTTTTTCCCCCCCTCCCCTTTTCCTTCTCCCTGGGTCTCCTGTCCCATGATCCTCTCATATCCCTTTTGCCAATCACCTGTCCGACTCTTGGCTCCATCCCTCCCCCTCCTGTCTTCTCCTATCATTTTGGATCTCCCCCTCCCCCCTCCCACTTTCAAATCTCTTACTAGCTGTTCCTTCAGTTAGTCCTGACAAAGGGTCTCGGCCCGAAATGTCAACTGTACCTCTTCCTAGAGATGCTGCCTGGTCTGCTGCGCTCACCAGCAACTTTGATGTGTGTTGCTTGAATTTCCAGCATCTGCAGAATTCCTGTTGTTTACAGATTTAACGTGCTGGGGAGTAGGTACAGAGGAGATGTCAGGGGTAAGTTATTTTACTCAGAGAGTGGTGAGTGCGTGGAATGGGCTGCCGACAACGGTGGTGAAGGCGGATATGATAGGGTTTTTTAAGAAACTTTTAGATAGGTACATGGAGCTTAAAAAAATAGAGGGCTATGGGTAAGCCTAGTAATTTCTAAGGTAGGGACATGGTCGGTACAACTTTGTGAGCTGAAGGGCCTGTATTGCGCTGTAGGTTTTCTATGTTTCTATGGTTTCTTCCCACAGTTCAAAGATGGACCAGTTGGTAGGTTATTTGGTCATTGTAAATTGTCTCATGATTAGGCTAGGATTAGATCAGGGATTGCTGGGTGATGCGGCTGGAAGAGCTGGAAGTGCCTGTTCCACACTGTATCTTTATATATAAACCAAATCAATTCCATTTTCTCTCTAGTCCTCTGCTCCCCTGTAACGTGCTCACCCACAAACGCTCATAAGCATTAAAGATAAAGATTAACCATTAAACATCCTCAAAAGCCCCTACTAAAACAAAGATATACAAGCCAAACTGACCATGTTCTTTTCTGCCCTCTATTCTTGCTCATTTCCAAATCAGATCAACAGGCTGCCGTTACCCTCCTTTCAGCACTTCCCATTCTGTATAATTCAGTTGTTGTCTCCATCCTTGTAGTCATACTGCACAGAAATATGCTAATTGAGTGCATGGTGACAATCAAACACCCATTCACACTTACCCCAGTTTATGTTCCCTGATACTGGTAGTCACTGATATTAAATTGGTCAAACATGATTTCCATTTCACACAACCACATGTGACTTTGCCTAATCATCTTGAGCTTTTCCTATATGCTCTCTGATAACTTTTTTAAAAACACTAGCTTCTAACAGTTTCCCTGGACAGTGTTAATTTAAGCAGTTTGTGCCTTCTAGTTAATAGAACTGCCCAATTATTTTCCCAGCCTAATGGAATTTTCCCTGAATCAGAAGAATTTTGGAAAATTAGGACCAGCACATCATCTACCTTAACAGGCGGAAAGAAACAAACTGGAGGAACTCAGCAGATCAAATAGGATGTGGTAGAAAAGGGATAGATAAAATTTCAGGTCAAAACTCTATCAGGACTAGAGTGTTCGTAGAACATAGAACTCTACAGCACAGTACAGACACTTTGGCTCACGATGTTGTACCAGCCTTATAACCTACTCTGAGATTAATCTTACCATTCCCTCCTATGTAGCCTTCTATTTTTCTATCATCCATGTGCCAATCTAAGAGTCTCTTAAATGTCCCTAGTGTATGTGCCTCTATCACCACCCCTGGTATGACATTCCACGCATCCACCATTTTCTGTGTAAAAAAAAACTATCTCTGGTATGCTTCCTACACTATCCTCCAATCACCATTAAATTATGCCCTTTGGTATTAGCCTTTTCCACCTTCGGGAAAAACCTCTGGCTTTCCATTCTATCTCTGTCTCTTATTATTTGTACTCATCAATTAAGTCATTTCTCATTCGTCTTTGCTCCAAAGAGAAAAAAATCATAGTTCACTTAACCCAATCTTATAAGGCATGCTCTCTAATTCAGGCAGCATCCTGGTAAATCTCCTCTGCACCCTCTCTAAAACTTCTGCATCCTTCCAATAAGGAGGCAACCAGAACTGTTCTAAGAGTGGTCTGACCAGGGTTTGATAGAGCTGCAAAATAATCTCATTGCTCTTGAACTCAATCCCTCGATTAATGAAGGCCAACACACCATACACCTTCTTAACAACCCCATCAACTTGTATAGAAACTTTGAGGGGTCTATGGATGTGGGTGCTGAGACCCCTCTGTTCCTCCACACTGCTAAGAATCCTGCCGTTATTCAGTTTTCTGCCTTTTAGCGGGAACATAGACGGAATATAGAACTGGGTAGGGGTGAGGCAAGTCTGGTAGTTGATAGGTGGATCCAGCCAGTGGAAGGAAAATGGCAGATTGAATTAGGTGGGAGGAGGATAGGAAAGAGAAGCCAAGAGAGAAGAAATCCAGGAAAGCTTTCTATATATTCCTGACAACCTAACAGCCTGTAACACACCTACAACAGTGTTCTCTTCGCTTTAGTGCAGTCTCTTCAACACATCTGGCAACAGCTGTGTCAGTGTTCCCTCGGTGGTCTGTCAGCGAAAGAGGTCCCCCCTCCATTCTCCTGCAGAATGAAAGACCATCAGTTTTTCAGTGCCTGCCTTACCAAGCTTCACGATTCGAAGTCCACACATTTCAACGTCCAAGTGGCATTTCTGGATGCACTCAAAGTGCAGGGACCAAGCTATGAGAATTGTCTCTGTGGATTGCTGACACGACATGACCCATCTGGATCGGAGCCAAACTGCTGTTTCTTCTCTGCTGACACACAAAACAGAAACTTCCAGCATCTTGTTTTGTCACTGTTCAAAATTTCAGTGTACAAAAATGCTCTGCGTAACATTTAAAGTCACATCTTAATTCAGATCAGATTGACTCCTGAGGGTTTTGAATACTGTGCAATGGCACACTCATTATTACCATCTCAGTATTATGTATTTATTTATAATTTTTTTTGTATTTGCAGTTTGTTTTCCTTTGTACATTGATTGCTTGTCAGTTTTTGTGAGTAATTTTTGATTCTGTATTTTTGTTCTATTGTGAATGCCTGCAAGAAAATGCATCTCAGGGTAGTGACATATATGTACTTTGATAATAAATTTGCTTTGAACTTCGAACTTTTTGAACATTATTCTCATATCCTTTCATTTCATTGGAGGAGGCTCTTCAGTCAATGTCATATCTTTGAACTACCCCATTGTTCCTATTTCCCTTTTATTTCCTATTACCTAGTTCTCTCACATGGTCACTGGTCTCCCTGATTCACCTACTCCAACAACAGTGATGGTAATTTGCAGGAACCAATTCACCTGCAATCTAGATAAAAGGATACATACTAGAGGTTTGGAGGGCTATGGGACAAACAAAAGCAGATGGGACTTGATTGCTGGGACAAGTTGGGCAGAGGGGGCTATTTCTATGCTGTGTAACTCTACCCAGCAGCAAGTCTTTGAGACGTGGGAGGAAACCAAAGCCATTTCCACCATTGGATTTCTGAATGGCCCATGAACATGACCTTGTTAAGAACATTAACGCTATGTTACAGTACAGGCCCTTTGGCCCACAATGCTGTGCTGATCTTTTAACCCACTCCTAAGATCAATCTAACCCTTCCCTCCTACATAGCCCTCCATTTGTCTATCATCCATGTGCCTAAGAGTTTCTTAAATGTCCCTGATGTATTTATAGAACATTTGTCTTTTTGCACTATTTTGTTTTTGCAATTTATAATAATTTTATGTCTTCACACCGTAACCACAAAACCACAAATTTCATAACATGTCAGTGGTGGTAAATCCAGTTCTGATCCACCTCTGGAAAATCCATAAGATCAGAGGGAGAATGTGAAAACGGCACACAGAGGCCAGGACTGAACCGAGGTCGCTGGAGCAAAGTGGCTGCAGGTCAACTCACGGTACTGCCTGTACTGTAAAGATTAACAGCATTTATCATATGTACCTCAAAACCTAGACTGAAATCCATCATTCATGTCAAATCAAATCAGTGAGGATTGTTCCAGGCGGTACTCAAGTGTCCTCACACCTCCAGTGCATTCATAGTATGTAGCACCATGGTCCTGAAAAACGTTGTCTCGTTTTTACTGTGTACTGTACCAGCAGTTATGGTCGAAATGACAATAAGAAGTGACTTGACTTGACTTGATGTCCATAATTCACGAAACCAAACTATACATCTTGGGACTGTGGGAAGAAACTGGAGCACCCGGAGGAAACCCACATGGTCAGAGAGAATGTACAAACTCCTTTCAGACAGCAGTGGGAATCGAACCCCAATGTTACAGCTGACACTGCAATTTAATCTGCCCAAACGCTTTGAATAAATACTTCTTCTGTGTCAGTTAGACTTCTGTACAGGCCATACACAGAGGGGGAATGGTCAAAGAGCTATCAGTGATCCACAGTTTTGAAGATTCTAACCACTAAGATGCAAGACATGACATCCTTTCCTCCATTTCCTTTCAAGCAATAGTGAAGTCAAATCCCATGCTCCTGACAGCTGACATTACTAAAACCACCTCAGCCCCAAATACTCCCAACATTTATACATCATTCCCAACTCAGTGAGTCAATGACAATATCTTGAATACTGCTCCTACAACTTCAGGAACTTCAGTCTAAGAGGGATAGTTTCTGTTCCAATCTTCTTGGTGAGCTGCCTCCTTTGTAATATCACTGCTTGAAAAGAACTGACGGGGTCCTGGAGCGACTTGTGGAAGAGTTGAGCCACTGGGAGAAAATTACTGTGACTAAACATTCTGAGCACAAGAGGTGGCAAGCATCTCCAGTGTTCATGTGTTGCCTCCCGGGTCCAGGAAGTTGTCACTGAAGTTATACGTATTTATTTTCTATCTCTCCCTCCATATAGCGCATGGTACCTCAGCTCCCTTTTGTTCCTTCACCACTCAACTTTCTTTTATACATCACTTCCTTGTCTGGTCACGTCTCCTCACACTCTCACCGTGAAAGTCTCCAACTTTTCCTTTATCTGTTTAAGGCAGTGTTCTTCTCTTAAGTAGCATCTCTCACAGCCCTTCATGAATTTGCCACTCAACATCAGTCCGTGTTACTTCTTTGTTCAGCGAATGCACCATTAACAAAGACCACATATACCTGCCACTCTGCTTTATCTGGCAACTCACTGACGCTTACTCTCACTTCCTGCTACACTTCAGGAGGATACACTACATCATCAGAAATGCCAAGCCTAGTGCTATCAAACAGTCTTGATCTTCAGCCAGGTCGACCAGTATTTTAAAGCTGCTAGAGCTATGAAAATTGAGCATTTCAAGTCTGGACACCACATATCATAGTCTTTATTTTTCCCGGAACTCAAGTACCCAAATAAAAGTCAGAGCACCTAGGTACCACAATAAATTGCACTGTGATTCATCCAATGTACCTCCAAGAGGACCACAACCTTGTTGTAGGGTTTGGAGGCCTGCGTGCCTCAATGACTCAGAGAGCTATGTTGGCTGGAGTCAGAACTTGAGCTTTGGCTCTGGGTAGGGTCACCCATGCCAAACAGGTCAAAGGGTGGAGGTTATACTAATGAGTGGTCCACAGCAATGAAGAATCCTTCTATTCAGACAGAGATGGAGGACTGTCATTGCTGCCCTAAACACAGCGGTGTAACGGTGTAAGTCGTGCAATGTTACAAGCTCAAAATACCATCCTAGTTCCTACCCCAATTTTCATTATACTGGGGGGCTTAGCAACTTTAAAGGTGGCAGTGAAGACCCACAGGGCAGCTCACCAAAGCACAAGATCATCTCTCAATTTAACTGAGTACAGAGTTATTCACCACAAATTCAAACTCAGATTCCCTTTTCCATTCCAGTCCTGATGAAGGCCTGAAACATTGACACGACCTGACCTGCTGAGTTCCTCCAGCATTTTGAGTGTGGCCTTGGATTTCCAGCATCTGCGGAATCTCTTGGGTTTGTCTCAAGTTACAGATTCTAGGATCAAGCCACTGTTCTGCTTTAAGGTGATCTACAGAGAAGGAAGTCACTTGTCTTCTACAAATTTGCGGGGCTGACTCATCTGTGGAAGAACATACAGTTGCCATTTTTCCCTTATCAGCCACTTCAGAATCCACAAAGATATAAGTGTACACAATGACCTTTCCTCCACATCCATCAGTGGTAATAAATTCTACACTTTCACCATCTCCTTGCTAAAAAAAAATTCCCTCCTCATATCTGTTTTAAAGGGACATCCTTCTACTCTGAGTCTGCGCTCTCTGGCCCTAAACCCTGAAGGTGTTATAGTTGAATGCACACAGTATACAGAATAAGCTAGATGAACTTGTAGCACAGTTACAGATTGGCATGTATGATGTTGTAGGCATCACTGAATCAAGGCTGAAAAAAGATTATAGCTGGGAGCTTAACACCCAAGGGTACACATTGTATCAAAAGGACAGGCAGGAAGGCAGAATACGGATGTGGAACACGCATTACAATGGGAGATGCATGCCAAAAGGGCAATGTTACAATTGTTATGGAGGATTTCAATATGCAGGTAGATTGGGAAAATCAGGTTGGTGCTGGATTCCAGGAAGGGGAATTTTTAGTGTTCCTACGAGAATACTTTTTAGAGCTGCTTGTGATTGAGCCCACTCGGGGTTTAGCTATTCTGGATTGGGTGTTGTGCAATGAACCAGAATTGATTAGAGAGCTTAAGGTAAAAAAAACCTGTTAGGGACAAGTGATCATAATATGTTCGAATTTACACTAAAGCTTGAGGAGGAGAAGTTAAGTCAGTATTACAATGGAGTAAAGGGAATTACAGAGGCACAAGAGAGGAGTTGGCCAGAATTGATTGAAAAAGAACACAGGCAGGGATGACGGCAGAGCAGCAATGGCTGGAATTTCTGGAAGTAATTTGTAAGGCACAAGATATATACATTCCAAAGTAGTAGTAGTATTCTAAAGGAAATCTGACAAAACTGTGGTAAACAAGAGAAGTCAGAGCCAGCATAAAAGCCATAGAGAGGGCATTTAAAAGAACAAAAATTAGTGGGAAGTTAGAGGATTGGGAAGCGTTTAAAAACCAACAGAAGGCAGCTAAAAAGTCATTAAAGTAAAGGTGGAATACAAAAGCAAGCCAGCTAATAACATTGAAGAGGATACCAAAAGTTTCTTCAGATACATAAAGTGTAAGAGAGAGGTAAGAGTGGATATCATACTGCTGGAAAACGATGCTGGAAATATAGTAATGGGGGACAAGGAAATGGCAGATGAACTAAATAAGTATATTTCATCAGTCTTCACTTCGGAAGACACTAGCAGTATGCTGGAAGTTCTAGGTGTCAGGTGTCAAGAGGTTTCCAGGGGTCAGGAGTCCCACTCTTCAAGAAAGGAGAGGGAGAAGAAAGAAAACTATAGGCCTGTTAGTCTGACCTCAATGGTTGGGAAGATGTTGGAGTTGATTATTAAGGATGAAGTCTCAGGGTACTTGGAGGTACATGATAAAATAGCCTGAGTCAGCATAGCTTTCTCAAGGGAAAATCTTGCCTGACGTATCTGTTGGAATTCTTTGAAGAAATAACAAGCAGGATAGACAAAGGAGAATTGGTTGATGTTGTGTACTTGGGCTTTCAGAAGGCCCTTAACAAGGTGCCACACATGAGGCTGCTTAACAAGCTACGAGCCCAGGGTATTACAGGAAAGATTCTAGGATGGATAAAGCAGTGGCTGATTGGCAGGAGGCAAAGAGTGGGAATAAAGGGAGCCTTTCTTGACTGGCTGCCGGTGACTAGTGATGTTCTGCAGGGGTCTGTTTTGGGACTGATTCTTTTTACGTAATATGTCAATTCTTTGGATGATGGAATTGACGGCTTTGTTGCAAAGTGTGTAAACAATATGATGATAGGTGGAGGGGCAGGTAGTTTTGAGGATGTAGAGAGGCTACAGAAGGACTTCAGACATATCAGGAGAATGGGCAAAGAAATGGCAGATGGTATACAGTGTTGGGAAGTGTATGGTCATGCACTTTGGTAGAAGAAATGAAAGGGTTGACTATTTTCTAAGTGGAAAGAAAATACAAAAAACTGAGGTACAAAGTAACTTGAGACTCCTTGTGCAGGATTCCCTAAAGGTTAATTTGCAGGTTGAGTCTGTGGCGAGGAAAGTAAATGCAACGTTAACATTAATTTCAAGAGGACTAGGATATAAAAGCAAGGATGTAATGTTGAGGCTTTATAACGCACTGGTGAGGTCTCATTTGGAGTATTGTGAGCAGTTTTGGGTCCCTTATCTTAGAAAGGATGTGCTGAAACTGGAGAGGGTTCAAAGGAGGTTCACGAAAATGATTCCAGGATTGAATGGTTGGAAATGTGAAGAGTGATTGATGGCTCTGGGCCTGTATTATCTAGAATTCAGAAGAATGAGGAGTGGCCTCATTGAAACCTATCGAATGGTGAAAGGCCTTGATAGAGTGGATGTGGAGGGGATGTTTCCCATGATGAGAGAGTCCAAGTCCTTAAACTCCCTCAGCTTCATTGGGCAGGCCAAGTAATTTTCATGTCCAATATCAGATGGACTCTTTATTCCAGCTCTGGGAAGAGATTAGCAGGAAGAGAGGAAAATATTCAAGAATATGTTTGAAGCTTCTTGGAAGAAACACAGCACTGATCTGACTTCAATGACTTCTCGAAGCTGAGAAGCAGTACTCAGAATGGTATTGTCCATTCACCAGAAACCCTGCATGAGGGGCCGGAGGAGTGCACCAGCTTATCACCACCCTCCCACCCACTCGTTCATGGAGTTCAAGCTGACTCATCTGTGGAAGGACATACAGTTCCCGCTTTGACCTCATTGACCACTTCAGAATCCACAAACTAAAGGTGAAAGGAAATCATCTTCCCTCCCAAGGGACTGCCTACGAGAAAGAAAATATTGCATGTACAAGACTGAATTGACTGCGTCCTTGCAAGTTGAAAGATCATGGTCTTTAGATAATTCTCAATTTCACTTTTAAAGCAGAACAGATAATGAACGTTTTGATTCTGTGATTTGGAATTCTTCTAAAGTAAATATTTAAACTCCTAGCTTTCTCAATTTCTTTCTCCCCCCCCACACCTTTCTCCATTCTGGCTCCCCTTTTACCCCTTTCTCTTCTCCTCACCTACCCATCACACCTCTCTCTGGAGCCCCTCCTCATTCCCTTTCTCCCATAGTCCACTCATCTCCTATAAGAATCCTCCCTCTTCAGCCCTTGACGTTTTCCAGTTAGCTTCTCACTTCATTCACACCACCACCCCCACTAACCTGGCTTTACTTGGCTTCACCTATCTCCTACTCCTTCCCCTCCCCCATCTTCTTATTATGGTTTCTTCCTCCCTTTCCAGCCCTGACGAAGGGTCTCGGCCTGAAATGTGAACGACTTATTCCCCTCTGTAGGTGATGAGCTCCTCCATCACTGTGTGAGTGTGTTCCTCTGGGTTTCCAGCATCTGCAGAAACTCCAATCTTTTAATCCCTATAAGCATTATCAAGAAACTTTCTCAGATCACTAAAAATGGAATGATCTGCAGTTAGAACCAATTCATTTAGTTTTCCGATCAAGCATTCCCACCCAAGCAAGCCAAAAGTTCAATTACTAATCCTCAGTCAAGCTGTACATAATACCAATGATTCCCGTTGAATAAAGTCCATCAGGATAACTCTCGGAGTTATCTGCCTTCCAACGTATTTTAGATGACCTTTGCATTCGAGTTGGATTCACATTATATTTTTATATAAAACTACTCCAAAAATATCTCACTACTCACCCACAAGACCTTTTGCTCTGCATGCCCCAGTCATGCTACAGGAACTGGTTGTTTTGCCAATCTTTAATCCATACACCAAGCCACACAAGAAGAAATCAAAAAAAAGGGAACAATCATGAAGTTTTAAAAAAAAATGTCATCATGGAGGAGAGGAAAACTTTAGAGGGAATTCTCAAGCATGGGACTTGGCAGCTGTAACTTCAATGGTCTAAGATAACAGCAAAATAAAAAAAAAGAACTGAAGGATGTGCAGAAGGCCACAGCTGGAAAAGCAACAATAGCCAAGAGCCTTGTAGGGTTGGAGCAGATCACAGATGTGTAGAGTCTATTTTACAAAGAGATTTAACAATAAAGTAATGAATTTTAAATTCAAACATTGTGAGAGCAGTGATATGGGTCAATGTGCAGCATAGCTAAGGTTGAATACTTACAAGAACAAGTTTTTTTTAAACTTTGTATTAATGATCCAATATAAACAGAAATACCAATAACAAACACCAACAATATTGGCCGACTGGTGGCGCAGTGAGATCAGCGCCGGACTCCGGAGCGAAGGTTCCCGAGTTGGAATCCAGGTCAGGCCACCTTTGAGCATGCTTTCCATCCGTGCCGGGTTGAATGTCGAGCTAGCCACTCGGCCTCGTAAAAAACACAAGGGTCGAGTCAGCAACATTCATAACGTGACCCGGTTAATCCTGAAACCACGTGCCAGACAAGAATGTCTGAATGTCTGGTACGACACGCTTAAAAAAAAAACAACAACAATAGTTGGAAAAGTACACAATGCTAACGACAAACCGTTGAGATCTTCTTTCACTTTGTTCCTATTGTCCAAAAGACAGTTACAGATCAGAAACACCTTCAGCTAATTCAGCGACAGAGGATGCCAAGGGAATGCAGGGAAGAACTAGCTGAAGCCTGATTATGATCAACCAAATTGAAAATCATCCCAGAGGACAGGAGGTACTAGTTGGACAATCATCAGAATTCACAGACTTCGGCAGGGTCAGAAATAGGTGGCGAGCTTGATATAAATAAGAATGCTCAGGAACGTTCTTGCAGAAAAGTTGTGATAGGAAAAGCAAAAATTTAGGAAGAGAATTCCATATTTTATGACTGAGGGGTGGCACAGTCACATCGCAGTTTGCACAACAGTTTCCAGCACAGCTATAAGATCGTGGATCATTCCTGCTGTTGCCTGCAAGGAGTTTGTATGTCTTGGGTTTCCTCTGGGTTCTTCTCTCCTTCCACACTCCAATCCAGGCGACACACCAGTGAGCACCTCCTGCACCCTTTCTAAAGGCTCCATATCATTTCCTTAGTGTGGTAACCAGAACTGAGATGTGAGGCCACCATTCCCCAAGTGAACATTATAGAACTCACCCTGTAGATTGAGATTGAGAAGTTAAAATCAGATGTATCAGTATTATAGTGGAGTAAAGGTCACTATATAGGGCCGAGCGAGAAACTGGCCAAGGTTGATTGATAGGGGTTACTAACAGGGATCTTGACAGAGCAGCAATGGCTAGAATTCCTGAGAGTAATTCAGAAGATGCAGGTTCAGTTCAACCAAAAAAAAAAGCATTCTCAGGGGAGGATAAGGCAAACATGACTAACAAGAGAAGTTAAGTGCAGCATAAAAGCAAAGGGGAAGGCAAACAATTTAACAAAAGTTAGTGGGAAGTTTTTAATGACCAACAGAAGACAATAAAGAGAGAAAAGATTAAATATAAAGTTAAGCTGGCAAATAATATAAAAGAGGATACCAAATGTTTTTTTCAGATATATATAAAAGCGTGGACATCAGAACATTGGAAAATGACACTGGAGAGGTAGTAATGGGGAACAAAGAAATGGCAGACAAATTAAATATATATTTTGCATCAGTCCTCACTGTGGAATAGACTAGCAACGTGTCAGAAATTCAAGAGTATCGGGGCAAAAATGAATGCATTTGCTATTACTGAGGTGAAGGTGCTTGGGAAGCTGAAAGGTTTAAGTATAGGTAAGTCATCTAGACAAGATGAACTACACCACAGGGTTCTGAAAGAGGTAGCTAAAGAGATTGAGGATGTAGTATAGTGATCTTTTAAGAATCACTAGATTCTGGAATGATCCAGAGACTGGAAAATCACAAATGTCACCCTGCTGTCTAAGAAGGGTAGGAGGCAAAAGACATGAAACTATGGGAAGCTAGCCTGACTTCAGTGGTTGGAAATATGTTGGATTCCATTAGCAAGGGTGAGCTTTCAGGATACTTGGAGGTACAGGATGCCGAAATCAGCATGGCTTCCTTCAGGAAAAATCTTCCCTGACAAATCTGTTGGAATTCTTTGAGGAAATTACAGGCAGAAGACAAAGAGTGGGAATTTCATGAAAAGAAAATCTCTCCAATTGTTAAGCATGGTGGTGGATTGATCATGCTTTGGGCTTGTGCTGCAGCTAGTGGCACAGGGAACATGTCACTGGTAGAGGAAAGAATGAATTCGATTAAATACCAGCAAATTCTGGAAGCAAACATCACACCGTCTGTAAAAAAGCTGAAAATGAAAAGAGGATGGCTTCTACAACAAGATAATGATCCTAAACACACCTCAAAATCCACAATGGACTACCTCAAGAGGCACAAGGTGAAGGTTTTGCCATGGCTCTCACAGTCCCCCGACCTAAACATCATCGAAAATCTGTGGATAGACCTCAAAAGAGCAGTGCATGCAAGACTTCCCAAGAAATCACAGAACTAGAAGAATTTGGAAGGAAGAATGGGCGAAAATCCCCCAAACAAGAATTGAAAGACTCTTAGCTGGCTACAGCAAGCGGTTACAAGCTGTGATACTTGCCAAAGGGGGTGTTACTAAGTACTGACCATGCAGGGTGCCCAAACTTTTGCTTTTGGCCCTTTTCCTTTTCTGTTATTTTGAAACTGTAAAAGATGGAAATAAAAAAGTAATCTTGCTTAAAATATTAAAGAAACGTGTCATCTTTAACTTTATGCCTTTTGGAAATCAGGTAATCTATTACTCACTTAGCTATTCACAGTTACAGAAATTTTGACCGGGGTGCCCAAACATTTGCATGCCACCGTAAATCTCGAGTGCCTGTCAAAGTCACTGGATATGCTAGGTACTCCAGGTCTCATTATCAGTTAAAAGTCTGTGTAGCCAGAATGCAAAGCAAGATCATACTGTAAGGGGTTTCTTCTTTTATGTTACTGCGAAGGCTAACAAAATGGCTTCTTTGTTATGTTATAATAAAAATGGCTTTTCTGTAATAATAACTGCGATGTAAGGAGTTCTCTCTCTCTCTCTGCTTGTTTGGGTTATATTATTGAGAAGAGAGGGAACGAACCAATTGGGATAGACATTATTCTTTCTTGTGTGTCTGTAAGCTGTTGTTTTCACGGGCTTTGGGGCAGAAGGCGCAATGGGGAGAGAGAGAGTGGACGCGATGCTGTAAGCTGGGCGGCGGGACAGACCCCAAGCGGGAGTCCGAGGTCCAGGGTCTTCAGCAAGGAGAGGAGACGAAGACAGACTCGTGTGGAGCGTCTGGTTGACCACCATGGTTGGCCCAGGTGGCAGGTCAAGGAGTTCGGAGGGGATCAAATGGTGGAAAGAAGACTCCATTAATTGAACTCCAACTGTTGTGCACAAAGTGGTTGAACTTTGATAAGCTTGGTGCCTTTTACTTTCCTTTTATATTTTATCTCTATTAATTACATAGTTCCAGTAAGATCTATAAAGTGTAAACATTTAATCGCATATGGTGTATTGTCTGTTATTTGGCATGGTGGGGTACATCACACAGCATCCATACAAACTTGATTACTCAGTTAGGCGGGGTCGAAGGCTGCTCCCCTGGACGGAAGCGAGCTGAGCGAGCCTGAGGCTTACCAGGGAGCTACAATACAAACATTTGGATAAATTATCAATTGTAAAAATATGTCCTGGGATTTATTCCATCAAACTGATACGGCTGATTGCACTCTAGTTTAACATCTTCACTGAGGTCAAGGCTTCTGTTTGAAACTTCATGCTACAGCTGAAACACACTAAAGCAACAAACAAACTTCTATTTTCAGGAAAGTTTCAAGATATTCAATAACTGCAGTAGAACCACTTTAAGACCACACAAGTTGTATATTTCCATTACAGGTACTTGCTTTCCCACCTTTTTCTACATAATCATTCTTGCTCAACAGGTATTTTCCCAATTTCCATTTAAATCATAATGTTTGTCTTGTGGGAAAGCAATTTCATGTTGTAATGCTATGATAAGCCCTTTTGGATCTTCAGTTTGAGATAGTGAATCTATACCCTCTTAAGGTGATGTTAGCCGATGATAACCCAACAGTGTTTATTCTCCAAAGAGCACCGTACGGCAGAGATTCTCACTTAACTTTCTGTGTACTGGTGAGTCTCTGTAATAACCGTGATTTGTATCTAAGTTTCTTCTCCAATCTGGACTATTGCTTTTAAAGACATACAGAACATTAGCCCAAGATCTCTCTCTGCTTCTCAAATCAGTCAATTTTGAACACAGAGAACATAGACCAAATGACCAAAAAAAAATGGTCAGCAATATTGATTCTCAGATATTTACACATTATCTCACATTGTGCTGAATGGGAGTGGCTTTACAGAGGCATTGATCTGAAAGAGGCATGGATCTGAGCTTACTGTGGAAACGATTTTTATTAATAAAGAAAATGTTAAAGGCCATTTGCTGGGTTAGCTGTGATCTGAAATTCTTATTGATGAATTTAATTCTCTGATGAGACTTCTGGAAAGCTTCTGAATCAGCTAAATTTACTACAGTGGGTTATGTTTGGCAACAAAGATAAGCAGTTTCAGATATCTGACGATAGCTGGGAAAGTGCACACTTGGAAATGCAAACCTCAGCATATGATTCACAGGGAG
Source organism: Mobula birostris (assembly GCF_030028105.1). Classification (NCBI taxonomy): domain Eukaryota; kingdom Metazoa; phylum Chordata; class Chondrichthyes; order Myliobatiformes; family Myliobatidae; genus Mobula; species Mobula birostris. Next base: position 27,553,501 of record NC_092390.1, on the reverse strand, counting down.
AAAATGGGCTTCTCATTCCATTTGAGGCAGCTGAGATTTTATCTTGAGATGTACTTGCTGAATATGCAATTGGGAAGCAAATCCAATTATAAGTCTAATTAGAAAGCTATGCTGACATTGATTTAAAATATATTGCTACGTATTTCCAAATCACATTAGTCTAACATCTGCCTCTGCATTCCTGCATCTTGATGCAGCCCTGCCCATGTCTTAGAGCTGAGTTTTGGCCACTTTGGGCTTTGCCTTCATCTTGATTTTGTGCCGTCATGGGTACCTTCTGTGGGTTGTAAAGCACCTTATGCTGACTATTGGAGATCCTCCGTTTCATCCCTGATGTGCAATGAAGAACACATTCCAGCAAGCACAAGCAGAGTCAGAAGGAATGCAACAAGAGGTTTTAAGAATTTAAATGCATTTTGCTAAGTTGTTCTGAAAATCTTAAAGCAAGACAAGATGGATGGAATTCTGCGTTAGGTCAAGCACAACTTTTAACCGCAATCCTGCCCCTTATGTAAAGTTCTTTGAAGAAGTTGACAAAGGACCAATCCCCATTGTGATACAGAAAACTCAAGGCAATGGAAAGTTATCAAAGCAAATTATGCAAAGCCCTTGAAAAGCACTGACTGATGCCAGTGCCCCCCCCCAGCCATTCATCAGACCCTATTGTGTCAGCTTTATTAGGTGGGCAAGGTTATTTCAGCCCAACACCCAATACCCAAAACAGACAGACATTCAAGATCCGTTATGAAAGTGATTTCTTGGGGGACAAAGTAAAGGACTCAAGAAAAAACAGAGACACCTCCTTCTCCCTTATTAGGGAGAGAGAAAAAACCCGTGGTATGTTGAATGCCGGGTGAAATGCGAAGTCTTTGGGGTAACTGCAAGTCTATGTCTTTGCTATTGCTTTGCTCACGCTTGAAGTGTTTGGTGGTGGGCGCTGATGCTTTTTTTTGCTAGTGGGTGGGGGGGAATCATTGCTCGCTGCTGCTTGCACATGGGAGGGAGGGGAGCTGGGGGGGAATTTGGGGTCCTTATGTTCAACTGTCATTCATTCTTTGGGGCACTCCTCTGTTTTCATGGATGTTTGTGAAGAAAAAGCATTTCAGTATGTATATTGTATACATTTCTCTGACATTAAATTGCACCTTTGAACTTTTGAATTCAAAACTCCCTTGAAGAAATAGAAGCTCCTCACTGACTGCTGGGAAGCTCTGACCCAAGACTAGAACATAGAACAATACAGCACAGGAACAGGCCCTTTGGCACACAATGTTCTGATGAGCTAGTTAAAGCAGAATCAGAATCAGGTTTATTATCTCCGGCATGTGTCGTGAAATTTGTTAACTTAGCGGCAGTGTACTACGCAATACATGATAATATAGAAAGAAAAAAATTAAATAGCCAAGTAAATCAATTACAGTAATATATATGTACATTGAATAGATTAAAAAGTACTATAACAGAAGTAATATACAGTACATTAAAAAAGAGTAAAATAAAAGTGAGGTAGTGCTCATGGGTTCAATTTCCTTTTAGGAATGACATGGTCGAGGGGAAGGAGCTGTTCTCAAATCACTGACGCCTCAGGCTTCTGTTTCTCCATTCCAATGAGAAGAGGGCATACTCTGGGGGGGCGGGGGGGTTCTTAATAATGGACGTCACCTTTCTGAAGCACCGCTCCTTGAAGATGCTTTGGATACCATGGTGGCTTGTACCCAAGATGGAGCTGACTAATTTTACAACTTTCCGTTGCTTCTTCCGGTCCTTTGCAGTAACGCACCCCCCCCCACCCCATACCAGACAGTGATGAGCCTCCACGGAACATCTATAGAAGTTCTCAAGTGACAAACCAGATCTCTTCAAACTCCTGATGAAATATTGCCATTGTCTTGCCTTCTTGAAGGCTGCATCGATATGTTGGGATCAGGTTAGATCCTTAGCGATCTTGATACCCAGGAACTTGAAATTGCTCACTCTCTCCGCTTCTGATCTCTCTCTGAGGATTGGTTCAATTTTCCTCATCTTAATCTTCCTGAAGTCCACAATCAGCTCTTTCATCTTATTCACATTGAGTGCAAGGTTGTTGCTGTGACACCTCTCTGGTGGTAGCTGGTACATCTCACTCCTGTATGCATTCTCACCTCCATCTGAGATTCTACCAACGATGGTTAAATTGTTAATCAAATAACCAACTAAGTTAACCCTTCCGGCCTGCAAAATGACCACATCCTCTCACTTCCAGAACATTTATGTGCCTATCTCTATGAGGCATGCGAATTCCTCCAATTATACCAGCTGGAGAAAAACTATTCAAGACGGTACTGAGAGGCTCAAGTCAATGCATTTAGGTACACACCAAAAAAGTGTCCCTACGTATCCAGTTTGTCAGGCACTGCCTGCACAATCCACAGAAAAGCAAGTTCTTTCTGCATTGTCCTAAGAACCCATAGAGAGGAAATACCAAAGACAGAGATAGCAAGCACATAGCTTATTCAATCTTTGTCTTGATACTGCCCACAGCACTTGGATTCTATATGAACTCATGGCAGATGTATGTCCAACAAGTTGGATCATTCAAGGGTCAAAGTTCCTTTATATGGAAAATATTTCCTGTTCAGTAGCAGCAGAAGAACTAACTTTTAATGCCTGACAATAATTTTACTCAAGGGAGCATGTATGAATATGAATGTCTATTACTCACCAATGTTAATTTCAGAGTTGGGATGGTAGTTACTATCACCACCACTCATCACTCCTTGTCTAATTCCTGGCATCTTTGCTCGTTTGTCAGACTATAGTTTTTCATAAGTTGTATTTCTGTATTTGCCTGTAAAATCTTGAAAGAAAATGAATCTCAAGGTAACATTTACACACTTGGAAAATAAATTTACTTTGCCTTAATTTAATGTAATTTTTTTTTTAAACTTGGCACCTACAAACAGATTATCTCAGTACCTCTCAAGGAAACTTGCTGTATCAAGTTTTTCTATAACAGTCTTTACATTGCAGAACTTCATTGGCTGAAGAAGTTGTGAAAAGTGCTAAGCAAATGCAATTTGTTTTTCTCGCTGTAAAATAACCATCTTGTCAACTTACATTGACTATGGATCGTGTACATCTTTAATCATTGTGTATTAGAGGGTAGAAGCTACACTAATGGTAAAGTGTGAGTACTTGTGCCGTGTTCAAAGTTCAAGGTAAATTTATTTACAAAGGATGTTTAAGTCACTGTTTACTCTACCTTGAGATTATTTTATTCTTGCAGGCATTCAGTTATAGAAAAATAAAGAAATACAATAAAATTTATGAAATACTATAAATAACAAAACACCAGCCAATGATGTAGTGGCATTTACACCAGACTTCAAGGCAAATGTTTTCATTTTTGAATCTGGCCAGCTCCTAGTACGCTTTCCATTCCTGCTGGGTTAAGTGTCGAGCTGGCAATTTGGCCTCATAAATAAACACAGACAAAATGCTTAAGAAAAGGGAAGGTTGCCACCCAACATGCCACAAGGCGCGGAGAGGAACAACAACAAAAGAAATAACAAAGGCTGACAAACAACCAACGTGCAAAAGGCAGCAAATTGTGCAAATAATAAAAACAAATAATACTGATTGAATGAATTGTAGTGTCCTTGAAAATGAGTCTAGATTGTGGAATCAGTTCAGAGTTGAGGAGAGTGAAGTTATCCATGGTAGTTCAGAAGCCTGATGGTTGTATGGTAATAACTGTTCATGAACCTGGTGGTGTGGGGCCCAGGGCTGATGGTGTTATGTCACGTAATGATAAGGCAGCAACTTTAAGTACCTGATGGTAAATGGGATTCAGGGTCTGCACGTAGGAGAAACTTATGACAGGAAAACAGATTAAATGTCCAGTATAGATCTGAAACCAGCAACAAGACATGTTCTTACATTTCTCTGAACCTGCATCATGATCTTTCTGATACTGTGGTTGTTACTGTTCCCTCATGGACAGAAAGAGAAGAGAAAGCCACGGTCCTGAATCTGGATCTTCCAATAACTCTCAGCCATACACTAATCAGCAGAGTTGCACAACACTCTTCGAGCACACAAAAAAACTTGACTTTCAAGCCTTCATCAGAAAATGAAATGAATTCATCAAAATTCTAAGGCACTCACTCTAGCTTGTGGATTGTTCGCATGACTGGAAACAGATGATGTGAGCTACTTGGAAGACTGAGTTTCTGAACTTACACTGGCGTAGTAACTGGGAGCTAAGCAGCTAGTCAGCTTGGTCATTCATTGAATATTTGCAGATTGTAAGCCTATTGGCTTAGACAATTTAATGACAAGTGACTAATGGAGTGATGTCATATTGGACTGACTCATCATCTGAGGGAGAAACTGCTGCCATCAGTATCACTGAATTAATTAATTATAAAATTATAGAACTCAATATTTTAATAATACTTAATTGTATACATCTCAGTCATGTCTTGTAAAATAGAGATTATTATTTTTATACTTTACCTCAAAAATTTACTTTACCACAATGTGTGATCAAGATCGGAAATACAAACATCAAACAAGTCAACAAATTCAAATATCTTGGCAGCCTAATAACAAGTAATGTCAGGTGCGACACAGATATCAAATTCAGAATAGCAATGGCGAAAAGAAGATTTCCAAAAATTAACAGACAGAAAGATGAGCACGTACACAAAAAACAGAATACTGCAGTGCTACATTTATTCTGTCCTGACTTATGGAAGTGAATGCTGGACCGTTTCTCCAGCAATGGAAAAGAGACTAGAAGCAGCTGAATTATGGTTCTACAGGAGAATGTTAAAAATATCATGGACCACACACAAATCAAATGAAGAAGTTCTCAGAAGAGCCCAAACAGTTCGATCACTCATACCAACAATAAGAGAAAGACAACTCAGATTCCTAGGACACATCATGCAGAAAGATGAACTAGAAAAACTCACTCTCTGGAAAGATTGAGGGGAGTAAACCTAGAGGAAGACCTCAGCTTATGTACATCAAAAGCATAGCCAGGTGGCTACACATCGAGGAAATGGAAGTCATCCAAAAAACGAAGGATAGATCTACATGGAAAACCATGGTCACCAAAGTCCACATCGGATATGGTACCTAGACAGACCGACCTCAAAATGGAAAAAGACATGCTAGATATTTCACTTTCCAGCAATTCGTAGCAAATTGAACTAAAAAGACAAAGGAACAGGTCAGGCAGCAGCTATGGAGAGGAATAAACAGTTGATGTTTAAGATTGAGACCCTTCATCATGAGCTGATTTATCGCCCAACTGTTCAGCAGTTGACTCCATAGATGCTGCCTGACCTGCTGAGTTCTTTGGGTATTTTCTGTGTGTTACTCTAGATTTCAAGCATTGGCAGAATCTCATGTGTAAACATAAAGGCAGGCTTGCTATCCACGTTTTCAGTGTTCCCAGATCTGCCACAAACCTTGCACAATAACCACGAGCCTTTGTAATGTAACCAAATAGAAGGAGGGAGAGCAAGAGAGAGAAAGGAACGCCTGAACACTGATGGTTCCTTTCAGCTTCTTGATTTTCAGGTTGACAATCATTATTGAATTGCCAAAACTTGCTGCTCCACCACTGTAAATTTGACACACCAATGCAGTTAGCATAATCGAGGACCTGGAAAACATTAACACTTAATTTGCTAAAAGTTGGGTTTTCCACAAGCACTAAAGAATGTAAAATATTTATTTGCACTACTATTGGTGTTAAAATATTTTGAGAGAAAATGCTTGCTTTGTGCAAGTCACAAAGTTAAATTGCATTCCTCCCAAGTTAGAGTAAGCAGTGATTTCGTTCTCATTAATTGAAATTGGAGAGAGAAGCTTTACTCAACATTGACCTTTTGTTCTGCTGACTGAGATACTTCTAACCCTACTTAAAAATGGCAAGAGAAATTGCAGTTCATTCCTACTCATATTGAGTGTTACAAAGTTGACAGCAGAGACAATGGTCTGGTCACAAACATTAAAGGCAACTACAGGTTTCCCCCGCCATCCGAAGATAGAGTGTTCCTATAAAACGGTTCGTAAGCCGGAATGTCGTAAAGCGAAGAAGCAATTACCATTTATTTATATGGGAAAATTTTGTGAGCATTCGCAGACCCAAAAATAACCTACCAAATCATGCCAAATAACACATAAAACCTAAAATAACAGTAACGTATAGTAAAAGCAGAAATGATATGATAAATACACAGCTTGTATAAAGTAGAAATACTTTTCCACAATCATTGCCCGAACTGTTCTCCGTCGTGAAAATCTCACACAGCAAAAACACGGCGCAAATGCTCTCCAGTAACCTTTAAGCTATGAAGCTGCCAAATCATACCAAATCACATGTAAAAATACACAGCCGATATAAAGTAGAAATAATGTATGTACAGTGTAGTATCACTTACTGGAATTGGGACAGCACAGAGCACACTGATGATGGTATGTCAGGCTGAGTCATTGGAGTCTGGGTGGTGCAGTGGCCCCCACCCTCCAGGCAGCGAACCGATACCGATCCGCGAAGCATGCAGGGGTCCAACGGTAGCCGGGATGTACCCAGCACATCTTTAAGAAAAAAGCCAAAATAAACAAGCTAATTAATTAGGTGCCGCCAGGCAGCTCATCTTCTCCTATGACTGCCCACCTCGATGTCGAAGGTCGAGGTTCGTCGTCTGCCGTGGCTGATGTGGAAGGCTTGCTTGACTGCTGAGCCTCGCGCATTTTTCTATCATACAGTTCTCTGTAAGGACTCAAACCATCTTGCAAATATGCCTTAAACCTATGTACCCTTTCAAAATTAGAGTCAAACTTTATCATTACTCATTTGGTTTCGATTGTTATCCTTTCCTCTTCCAATTGCATCAGCTTTTCATCTATCAGTTCTTGGTCATGGGATGCCAAAACCTCTTCAACATCATCTTCTTCAGCTTCCACAAGCCAAATTCACTTAGTCCTTACTTCGTTCACCACGATCAAAACGCTTAATTATGTCTAGTTTTACGTTAAGTGTAACACACTTACGAGGCTTTTCCGATACCATAGAACTCATCTTGCTAACGGCTGCTCACAGGCACGTGTTTAAGTAATGCCAGCGAGAATGCCGTTCCCGGGGAGAGCGGCTGCTCGGGGCGCGGGCTGCCTTTTATCGTGCGTTGCTTTTTTCGTAACAGTGAAAACACTTTCTGTTAGTGAAAACAGGGTACTAATGTAGGTCTTTTGTAACAGTGAGGTTTCGTAAAGCGAACGTTCAAAAAGCGGGGGACACCTGTATATGAAAGAAAGTGATTAAATTTCTTCAACTGAACAGTTGAACAGCTAGCCCAAAGCAAAGAAATCATGTGACATGACCTATTCAACATGCTAGAGTGGAAGCAAGGTATCTTCGGCTCTGACTAGAAGGGTGCCTGAAATTTTTCATCTGTTAATAATTTCCTGCAAAGTAAACAAATTCAGAAGTTTACAGAAATAACCTGAATATACTTCAGCTTTAGTAAGGCTGGGTGACAAGAAATGAAGTGAAAAATAAGATGGAATTGCTTTGCAAAAGGTCCCAAGTACAACTGTACACAGAACTCAAAATGCAACGAACATGCATTGTTAACCATCTTAAACAACCGTGCTGAATGTTCCAACAGATAAAGCAGCAATAATGCATGTTAATTCTTTATGATGCATCAGTTTTCTCCATTGGGATTATGTTTACATTTTCCTGTGTTGTACTAAAATAGCTGATCTGGTAGCACACGTCCTAGATTTTAACATGAGAAAGTTTGGAGAGATTGGAAATCCAAAGCAACGTACACAAAATGCTGGAGGAACGCAGCAAGTCAGGCAACATCTATGGAAATGAAGCACCTTTGTATTCAGATGTCTTCTCCCTTCCTTCTCAGTCCTGAAGAAGGGTCTTGGCCCAAAACATTGACTGTTTATTCATTTCCATGGATGCTGCCTGACCTGCTGAGTCCCTCCAGCATTTTGTGTGTACTGTCCTAGATTTAAATAGTTAATATTTAATTGTATGGTTAGTGTAGTAAAAACACTCAAAATCGCTATTGCACCATTTTGAAAACGGCTGACATTTAAATTTCAACCTTGCAACCTAACTATTCACTGCTTTTGCCAGTCTGACAAGCCAGTCTGGCTGCTGCAGTAGATTTGTATCACTTATTTTCTTAATAACATGAACATTTAACATTAACATTAATAACATTTTCCAAAGTAACTAACGTGAACCAAAACCGCAGCAACATTAACTTTTGACGTGACAACAGGGGGAAATGATGGCTAGCCCATTTCTCTCAGATGTGTTTAACATAAATGCTCCAACTTAAAGCGGTCAGAAGTAAGGAGCTTCCTCGCATCTCCACGTTTTCAGACCTCAAAACTTACATTTGGATTTGAAATTAAATTAGATAATGCATGAAAAAAACAAAAGGAAGGGAAAGTTAAGCCCGAATCCATCAACGTAGGATCAGGCATTTGGTAATGTGGAAGACTGGCATTATGCTATTAGAATATGAGTTATCTTTTATTTAAAAAATGTTTTTATTATAGTGATGCATTAACAGGTTTCAGGTTCAGGCCCAATTGCACTCATGTAACCAATTATCTACTAACCCTTTGGAATGAGGGAGGAAATCAGAGCCACCGGAGGAAACTCACACAGGGGAAACATACAAATTTCTTACAGAAGGTGGTGGGAATTGAACCAGGGTCACTGGTACTGTAGTAGCATTACACAACTGTGCTCCCTCTTGGAGCATCGCCTCCAGGATAACAGAATCAAGGCAAGATAACGAGCTGTTACTCTGCAGTCGCAAATTTTACTTGCATGTCTGAACACATCAAATACTGATCCTTAGAATCTCTGCACTTAGTGTCAAAGGCAGAGATCTCATCCCTGCGAACTGCAGTTGGAAAAAGTCACGTGCAGAGTTGCAGATCTCCAAGTTAAAAGTTTAATTGTCATGCAACCGTACAAACAAATGAATACAGCCAAACGAAACAGTTTTCCTCTTGGGCAAAGATGCAAAACACAGAACCAACACTGTAGAATATAATTACGACAGCAGCAAAACATACAGTCACAAAACCCTGAGTGTCATGGCTCGTAGACTGATGGTGCTTGGAATGTTGTCCTGGTGCAAAAATTGACTCAAATCAGTCACTGGTTACATTAGATAAAGGAGACATTATCTAGGAAGTTGATTAAAATATAAATATTCATTGGGGAACAATACGGTTTTGTAATGATTTTGAAGTTCATGGAAAATATCTGGAGGGAAAAGAATGAAGTGACCACTAATAAACATAGAAATATAGAAAAATAGGTGCAGGAGTAGGCCATTCGGCCCTTCGAGCCTGCACCGCCATTCAGTATGATCATGGCTGATCATTCAACTCAGAACCCTGTACCTGCCTCCTCTCCATACCCCCTGATCCCTTTAGCCACAAGAGCCATATCTAACTCCCTCTTAAATATAGCCAATGAACTGGCCTCAACTGTTTCCTGTGGCAGAGAATTCCACAGATTCACCACTGTGTGAAGAAGATTTTCCTCATCTCAGTCCTAAAAGGCTTCCCCTTTATCCTCAAACTGTGACCCCTCGTTCTGGACTTCCCCAACATCAGGAACAATCTTCCTGCATCTAGCCTGTTCAATCCCTTTAGAATTTTATACGTTTCAATAAGATCCCCCATCAATCTTCTAAATTCCAGAGAGTATAAGCCTAGCCGATCCAGTCTTTCATCATATGAAAGTCCTGCCATCCCAGGAATCAATCTGGCGAACCTTCTTTGTACTCCCTCTATGGCAAGAATGTCTTTCCTCAGATTAGGGGACCAAAACTGCACACAATACTCTAGGTGTAGTCTCACCAAGGCCTTGTACAACTGCAGTAGTACCTCCCTACTCCTGTACTCGAATCCTCTGCTATGAATGCCAGCATACCATTTGCCTTTTTCACTGCCTGCTGTACATGCATCCCCACTTTCAATGACTGCTGTACAATGACACCCAGGTCTCGTTGAACCTCCCCTATTCCTAATCGGCCACCATTCAGATAATAATCTGTTTTCCTGTTCTTGCCACCAAAGTGGATAACCTCACATTTATCCACATTAAACTGCATCTGCCATGACTTTGCCCACTCACCTAACCTATCCAAGTCACCCTGCATCCTCTTAGCATCCGCCTCACAGCTAACACTGCCGCCCAGCTTCGTGTCATCCGCAAACTTGGAGATGCTGCATTTAATTCCCTCGTCTAAGTCATTAATATATATTGTAAACAACTGGGGTCCTAGCACTGAGCCTTGCGGTACCCCACTAGTCACTGTCTGCCATTCTGAAAAGGTCTGAAAACAACTTGGCAAACAAGGACATGCAGTTCATTTTTAACATGCCAGATTGTTGGAGTATGATTATCACATAATTATTGGTGCAAAATCAATATTGTATGAAAACAGGATGGATCCTTGGGGAAAATTAAATACCTGGGGAAAATGCAGGAAAATAGATTTAGAATAGATCACTATTACAGTTCAGATGAAAGAGCATTCACTTGAAATATTAACTCTGGCCTCTTACCACAAATGAAGCTTGGCCTGTTGATTAACCTATGATTATCCTCCACATTTTCTACTTTAATTGCAATAGATGAGCACAGTTGAAGCAATAGCACTGTCAGATGGGCTGACTGGTTGACTTGTAACTTTATGAAACTTCCACAACAACCTTAAGCTTTAACCCTTGCTTATAGCTTCAATTGTTCATTCGGATAAACTTATCCTGACTTGCGCAATTTTATAGCATATAAGAACACTGTGTTAAAATGATTTCAGCTTACATAACTTACAACTGCCACTTGCACTTTGGTCAGTAAATATCCAAATAAATCACAGCAAATGCTCTATCCATGTAATATGTTTGTTCATTTGGTACTTAAGGATTATTAATGCTCAAGGTGCTGAAGATAGAAGTCATCTACACATTAATTCTTTCATTTATTAAGTGAATAATAACACTCACTTTAAAACTCCTATCACCATGTTTGACCTCCAGACTTTATCGGTATTTATTTCTTGAACAGAGGCAATGAAACAGAAAACTTTATTAACAGCACTAGATTATTGTACTCAATTTCAGGCACAGGAAAATATTTGTACAAAATCCAACTTCAAAAATGCTCTTTTGAAATTTTAATTTGATTCTATTAACACAAGTAATTAATTCTCAACAACACAAGAGATCCTGCAGATGCTGGAAATCCAGAGCAACTAATTTTTGATTTGAAGTCCGTCTCTCCTCTTCAACACCAAATCTCATGTTTAGAAATAGAGCCTAAGTAACTTGAAACATCCATTTCATATTCCATTGAATTTTTACAGTCAAATGACTTATTTTAATACTGAACAAACTATGCAACTTCATTTACACTCAGAACTTTTCATATATTTAAAAGCAACCCTTCCATAGATTGGTTTTCCCTAATTTAGTAAGAACTGTAATACAGTACCAACAGCAAATCAAGCAAGATCAAACTCAAGATCATTTTCCATGTCACATTAGAATATTAATCAGCAGAAATTAGCAAACATAAAATGTGCAAGCATTTTAAAACGTTCAGTGTTTAAACAACTAAATTTCATCAGCATACCTCTCAGTTTAAGTTTTCATTTTTCACACATTCTCAACCTGAGAATGTCTGTGCCACTCTGCAGTAACCTTTAAGATTAAATCCCTCCGCTGGCTTCTGATCTCTTCTGAGGCAAGCAAATTTGGGTTGGCTCATTTCCTGCTTCTCATTGACAGTTTCTATTTTTCCATGAGGGTATTTAAATAATCTTTTACATGAGGAGGTGTCACATGCAATGGGCACAAATAGATTTCCCTGCCAATGTTAAAATATTTTCAGGCTCTTCCAAACTTGGAAATAATGTGATGTAAATTCTCAGTGTGATACATCAAAAAAATGGAATGCAACTTGGATTTAGTTGGCCATGTTTAGCAAGAGTTTTTGTTAAAGCAGAAATGCCATCTCCAGTTCTGAATTTAAACAGGTAGAAGCTAAGATATCTTTAAGATTGAAATTGCATTCCACTTGCAAAATGGATTCATCTTACACTGAAGGAAGTAGTTATCAAAACCAAGCCAGGACGCAACCTATTATGTATGTTCAATCTTACAGTGCTGTGCTTAGACTTATGGTCTTTACATTTACCGAAGCAGGACATCCAAGGTAATGCACAGAACTACTCTGCTCAGAGGTAGGAGAATTCTCCTTTCACCCAACATTTAATTAATGTGTTAATTAATTAACCTGGCCCTATCAGCCCCATTAAAAATAGGAAGTGTCATGGAATCTTATATGAAAGGATTGGCATGGTTACCCTTTAATCATCAGCTTAAGACAGTATGACATCCTTTTTTCATTCTGCTACTGTACAAGAGAAAATTATAGTACCTGGTTTAGTACATGTAAAATCAGTTTCAAGGAGACTATAAGACCATAAGACATAGGAGCAGAATCAGGCCACTCAGCCCGAGTCTGCTCCACCATTTCATCATAGCTGATCCCGGATCCCACTCAACCCCATTCACTTGCCTTCTTGCCATATCCTTTGATGCCCTGACCAATCAGGATACGATCAACTTCCGCCTTAAATATACGCACGGACTTGGCCTCCACCACAGTCTGTGGTAGAGCATTCCACAGATTCACTACTCTCTGGCTAAAAAAAAAATCCTCCTTACCTCTGTTCCAAATGGTTACTCTCAATTCTGAGGCTGTGCCCTCTAGCTCTGGATACCCCTACCATAGGAAACATCCCCTCCACATCTACCTCATCTAGTCCATTCAACATTTGGTAGGTTTCAATGAGATCACACCATTCCCCCGCCCCCCCCCCCCGCATTCTTCTAAATTCCAGTGAGTATAGACCCATAGCTGCCAAATGCTTCTCATATGTTAACACCTTCATTCCCGAATCATCCTTGTGAACCTCCTCTGGGCTCTCTCCAATGACAACACATCCTTTCTGAGATATGGTGCACATAACTGTTGACAATACTCCAAGTGCAGCCTGACTGGTGTCTTATAAAGGCTCAGCATTATCCCCTTGCTTTACTAAAATGGAGAATCCTGGAACTTTCCCAGTGCATTACAGGTTAAATGTATTTCTACAGCATTTTGAAAATTTGCAAAATTGAACAGAGAAGTAAAATCCCTCATTCTGTCCCTTTTTTTTTGTGCATCAGATAACAGTAATAAATCTGCCATGTATTAAAATGGTGTGTGCTCCTTGTTGATGCCTGATCGCAGATGGTGCTGTAGCGATGACATTGGACAGTTACAATTGGGCTGAAATATTACAAAAGGTCTATAGGAAGGCCCAATAACAATCTATTCACTCCATGCCAAAGGCCAGTGACCAGCAGTCTGTTTAAGGAGGAAGCCTGAAGGGGGTCAGTCAGTGTGCCAAGAACACGTCTCCGGACAGTCTAGGAGTCGATACTGAAGATCGGAGCCTGAAGATGAATTGGTAGGCTGGAAGTGGAAGCCCAATGGCTAAAGTCCTGGGAGCCAGTCCTGAAGCAGAAGAATGGTCCCTGTGTATGCAAGGGTGCGAGGGAGGAAAAGGGCTTCTCGAGCTGCAATTGTTTTTGTTACTCATTGTGCTCTGTTTTGTTTTGTTCTGTGTTATTCTACTGAGCATCGTGGACATGCTATTTTGGTGCTGAAATGTGTGGCAACACTTGTGGGCTGCCCCCCAGCACACCCTTAGTTTGTGTTGACTGTAACACAAATGACACATTTCTCTGCATACTTCAAAGCACGTGATAGATAAATGAGAATCTAATCTGGAAAGGCCTATTTTAGTACATGAGGGAACACACCATTAAACTATAGCTGAATGGAATACAAGAATACCGGAGAAAATTACACTAATTTTCTCATGCAGAAATGTCCATTCATATAGTCCATCTCATCAAAAGATCTGACATAAAATAACTCACCAGAGGGTTAATGAAATTGAGATTGATCTTGAGAAGGCAAATGAAGGAGGTGCGATGTAATACAGCCAATACCCAATGGATTGTACATCCGACGATGATCCTTTGGGGTCCTTATCTAAGACATTAGAGGGTCCAAAGGAAGTTCACTGCAATGATCCTAGGAATGAAAGGGTTAACTTAAGCGTTTTTGATGGCTCTGGGTCTGGCCTCACTGGAATTTAGAAGATGGGGGAGGAATCTTATTGAAAACTACAGAAAATTGAAAGGCCCAGATAGAGTGGACATGGAAAGGATGTTTCCAATAGTGGGAGAGTCTCAAACCAGACAGGTGACACAGCCATGGAATAGAAGGAAATCCATTTGGAAAAGACGATGAGAAATTTCTTTAGCCAGAGGTGGTGAATCTGTGGAATTCATTGCCACAAGCACCCATGGAGGCCAAGTCATTGGGTATATTTAAAATGGAGGTCGATTAGTAAGGGCGTCAAACGTTACAGGGAGAAGGTAGGAGAATGGAGCTGAGAGGTATAATAATCAGCCATGATCAAATAGTGGAACAGACTCAATGGGCCAAATGGCCTAATTCTGCTCCTATGTCATTATGATGCAAAACTGGGCGCACATCACAGGAAAGAACCCGTACAGAGTTCGAAACAAGCTGGCAGAGTAAGCAGGAAACTTCAGAGTCAATAGAAAGAAGCTACAGAATAATATGAGAATAAAAAGAATTGTTGGCAGTAGCTATGTCAGGATGCGAGACTAGTCTGAGAGGTTGTCAGACTCAGGATTAAAAAGGAAGCAAGCAGAGATTTTTGGCAAGCTCCATGACATCTGGATAGCCAACAAGTACAAGTTTGTAGAAGGGTTGGTAGTGAAGTTGAGATTAATTTTCTTGTGGGCATACTCAGATTATTCTCTTGTGGTTTAAGGGCCTGATGGAATGCTATAGAACTATAAGTTATTATAATTATAGGTTATCTCTTCAGCAGTTTGATCGGGGCACGATTGCGCAAGCGCGTGGACATCAGCCAGTGAGAACAGTGGGAAGAGTTTAAAAGCGAGAAGTGTTTAAAAGGAGACGGTTATTTCTTCAGCGGTTTGATCAGGGCACGACTGCACAAGCGTGTGGATGTCAGCCAGTGAGAACAATGAGAAGAATTTAAAAAGAAGACAGTTTTATGGAGCAGGTGAAAAGTAGCGGGGGACAGAGTATGAGGGCTTTGGCTCAACGGGGCTTCGGCGATAACGGGTCAAGGCGAGGTAGTTTGCCTATGTAGAATACAGACAGAAAGGCTGGTGTTCTGTGCTCAGTGTCAGATGTGGGAAGTCCTGGAGACTCCCAGCCTCCCAGGCGGCCACATCTGTGCCGGGTGCGTTGAGTTGCAGCTCCTTAGGGATTGTGTTAGTAAACTGGAGATGCAGCTCGATGACCTTCGTCTAGTCAGGGAAAGTGAGCAGGTGATAGATAGGAGCTATAGACAGGTAGTCACACCGTGGCCTCGGGAGACAGATAAGTGGGTAACAGTCAGGACAGGGAAGGGCAGGAGTCAGATACTAGAGAGTACCCCAGTGGCTGTCCCCCTTAACAATAAGTACTCCTGTATAGTACTGTTGGGGGAAACGGCCTACCTGGGGGAAGCAACAGTGGCCGCGCCTCTGGCACAGAGTCTGGCCTTGTGGCTCAGAAGGGTAGGGAAAGGAAGAGGATGGCAGCAGTGATAGGGGACTCTATAATTAGGGGTCAGACAGGCAATTCTGTGGATGCAGGAAAGAAGCATGGATGGTAGTTTGCCTCCCAGGTGCCAGGGTCTGGGGTGTTTCTGATCGCATCCATGATATCCTGAAGTGGGAAGGAGAACAGCCAGAGGTTATGGTACATATTGGTACCAATGATATAGGTAGGAAAAGGGAGGAGGTCCTGAAAACAGACTACAGGGAGTTAGGAAGGAAATTGAGAAGCAGGGACTCAAAAGGTAGTAATCTAGGGATTACTCCCTGTGCCACGCGACAGTGAGTGTAAGAATAGAGTGAGGTGGAGGATAAATGCGTGGCTGAGCGATTGGAGCAGGGGGCAGGGGTTCAAATTTCTGGATCACTGGGAACTCTTTTGGAGCAGGTGTGACCTGTACAAAAAGGACAGGTTGCACTTGAATCCCAGGGGGACCAATATCCTGGCACGTAGGTTTACACAGGCTATTGGGGAGAGTTTAAGCTAGAATTGCTGGTGGAGTGGGAACCGAACTGAAGTGACAGAGGACGAGGCGGTTGGCTCACAAGTAGAGAAAGCTTGTAGACAGTGTGAGAGGGAGGATAGGCAGGTGATAGAGAAGGGATGCGCTCAGACCGATGGCTTGTGATGTGTCTATTTTAACGCGAGGAGTATCATGAAAGAGCTATGATGTGGTGGCCATTACAGAGACGTGGATTGCTCAGGGGCAAGAATGGTTACGTCGAGTGCCAGGCTTCAGATGTTTCAGAAAGGACAGGGAGAGAGGCAAAAGAGGTGGGGGTGTGGCACTGGTGATCAGAGATAGTGTCATGGCTGCAGAAAAGGAGGAGGTTATGGAGGGATTGCCTACGGCGTCTCTGTGGGTGGAAGTTAGGAACAGGAAGGGGGTCAATAACTCTATTGGGTGTTTTTTTTACAGACCACCCAATAGTAACAGAGACATCAAGGAGACAGATTCTGGAAAGGTGTAATAATAACAGGGTTGTTGTGGTGGGAGATTTTAACTTCCCAAATATCGATTGGCATTCCCCTAGAGCGAAGGGTTCAGATAGGGTGGAGTTTGTTAGGTGTGTTCAGGAAGGTTTCTTGACACAATATGTAGATAAGCCTACAAGAGGAGAGACTGTACCTGATCTAGTATTGGGAAATGAACCTGGTCAGGTGACAGGTCTCTCAGTGGGAGAGCATTTTGGAGATAGTGATCACAATTCTATCTCCTTGACCATAGCATTGGAGAGGAATAGGAACAGACAAGTTAGGGAAACGTTTAATTGGAGTAAGGGGAAATATGAGGCCATCAGGCAGGAACTTGGAAGCATAAATTGGAAACAGATGTTCTCAGGGAAACATACGGAAGAAACGTGACAAATGTTATGGGGATATTTGTATGGGGTTCTGCGTAGATACGTTCCAATGAGACAGGGAAAGGATGATAGGGTACAGGAACCGTGGTGTACAAAGGCTGCTGTAAATCTAGTCAAGAAGAAAAGAAGAACTTATGAAAGGTTCAAAAAACTAGGTAATGATAGAGATCTAGAAGATCATAAGGCTAGCAGGAAGGAGCTTAAGAATGAAATTAGGAGAGCCAGAAGGGGCCATGAGAAGGTCTTGGCAGACAGGATTAAGGAAAACCCCAAGGCATTCTACAAGTATGTGAACAGCAAGAGGATAAGACATGAGAAAATAGGACCAATGAAGTGTGACAGTGGAAAAGTGTGCATGGAACCAGAGGGGATGGCAGAGGTACTTAATGAATACTTTGCTTCAGTATTCACTATGGAAAAGGATCTTGGTGACTGTAGGGATGACTTACAGCAGACTGAAAAGCTTGAGCATGTAGATATTAAGGAAGAGGATGTGCTGGAGCTTTGGGAAAGCATCAAGTTTGATAAGTCACCAGGACTGGATGGGATGTACCCCAGGCTACTGTGGGAGGCAAGTGAGGAGATTGCTGAGCCTCTAATGATGATCTTTGAATCATCAGTGAGGATGGGAGAGGTTCTAGAGGACTGGAAGGTTGCAGCTGTTGTTCAAGAAAGGGAGTAGCGATAGCCCAGGAAATTATAGACCAGTGAGTCTTACTTCAGTGGTTAGTAAGTTGATGGAGAAGATCCTGAGAGGTAGGATTTATGAACATTTGGAGAGGCATAATATGATTAGGAATAGTCAGCATGGCTTTGTCAAAGGCAGGTTGTGCCTTACGAGCCTGATTGAATTTTTTGAGGATGTGACTGAACACATTGATGAAGGTAGAGCAGTAGATGTAGTGTATATGGATTTTAGCAAGGCATTTGATAATGTACCCCATGCAAAGCTTATTGAGAAAGTAAGGAGGCATGGGATCCAAGTGGACATTGCTTTGTAGATCCAGAACTGGCTTGCCCACAGATGGCAAAGAGTGGTTGCAGACAGGTCATATTCTGCATGGAGGTCAGTGACCACTGATGTGCCACAGGGATCTGTTCTGGGACCCTGGCTCTGTGATTTTTATAAATGACTTGGATGAGGAAGTGGAGGGATGGGTTAGTAAATTGCTGATGACACAAAGGTTGGGGGTGTTGTGGATAGTGTGGAGGGCTGTCAGAGGTTACAGCGGGACACTGATAGGATGCAAAACTGGGCTGAGAAGTGGCAGATGGAGTTCAACCCAGATAAGTGTGAGGTGGTTCATTTTGGTAGGTCAAATATGATGGCAAGACTCTTGGCAGTGTGGAGGATCAAAGGGATCTTGGGATCCGAGGCCACAGAACACTCAAAGCCACTACGCAGGTTGACTTTGTGGTTAAGAAGGCATACGGTGCATTAGCCTTCACCAATCGTGGGATTGAGTTTAAGAACTGAGAGGTAATGTTGCAGCTATATAGGACCCTGATCAGACCCCACTTCGAGTACTGTGCTCGTTTCTGGTCACCTCACTACAGGAAGGAAAGGGTGCAGAGGAGATTTACGAGGATGCTTCCTGGATTGGGGAGCATGCCTTATGAGAATAGGTTCAGTGAATTTGGCTTTTTCTCCTTGGAGCAACGGAGAATGAGAGGTAACCTGATAGAAGTGTACAAGATCATGAGAGACATTGATCGTGTGGATAGTCAGAGGTTTTTTCCCAGGGTTGAGATGGCTAACACAAGAAGGAACAGTTTTAAGATGCTTGGAAGTAGGTACAAAGGAGATGTCAGGGGTAAATTTTTTTTAAAAAACGCAGAGAGTGGTGAGTGCATGGAATGGGCTGCCAGCAATGGTGGTGGAGGTGAAAACGATAGGGTCTTTTAAGAGACTCCTGGATAGGTACATGGAGCTTGGAAAAATAGAGGGCTATGGGTAACCCTAGGTAATTTCTAAGGTATGGACATGTTCGGCACAGCTTTGTGGGCTGAAAGGCCTGTATTGTGCTGTAGGTTTTGTATGTTCTATGTTCTAGAACTTAACTAAGGTGTTAAGTGCAGCTGGAGTGGGTTGGTATTAGGGGCTAGTACAATGAGTGAAATCAATAGAATTTGCAATGCTAGAATGCTGAGTTACAACACATCCTGTTGAAGATCTTTAACAAAAAGGGCATTATGAAAAGTAGGAATAGTACTAATACGGTATAAAGAAGGTCAGTTAAAGCCTGAAAAGCTGAGGTGCTATCAAAGGAACGTTTCATTTTAGAAGAGCTTTTAAATGACATGTTTACTCATCAGATGCAGTTAAGCTCATGCACTAATTAATCAGAGGCCTGGTCTTTAGGTCCAAATCCCACCAGGCAGGGAGGAATTCAAATTCTGATAATTAAATGAAACTCAGAATAAAAAGTTAGCATCAATGATAACAAGAAACCACTGGGCTGCTCAACAATGTCTTTTCAATAAAGTTGTGTCTCAGACTGAAGATTCTAGAAACACAACAGTGATTACAATTTTGCCTTATAAGGGTAAGAGCCACTAAGTTCAGCAGGAATTGGGGATCAACACTAAATGATGGTTTTGCCAATGACATTCAAAGGTCATGAACAAACAATTTTGTGAATTTAATTAGTGTAGTATGATCTAATATGCAAATCATTCACTTAGTGATCTTTTTTCTGGAGCGAGGAGTTACAAACAAGTGTGAATGTAAAAAGCTTTTTCTAATCATGAAATCACTTAGAACAATAGTACACTGTTTATACCTGTGAAATTATTGCTTTGTTTAATTAGATAATGCTTCCATATCTTTGCATAGGCAATTGATATTTAGTTAGCTTCTTGCTTGATGAAATTTGATGAAATACAAAATATGGTATGACTTTAAATACCGATACATGCACTGGTGAAATTTCTCTCAATTGTCTTCTTTCTGTTAAATACTAATCCCAAGAGTTGACTAGCTTCTTACACTACTCAGTCAAAAAACTAAAAGACCGTCAAGGAAACATCATCCAAGACAAGCCCACGAGACATACCTGGGTAAAGACATTCCCTTTATCGCGCACTCCTTAATTAAATAACAGAACAGGTACTTGCTGTACAGAACACAAAAGGTACCATGCAGTTGAAAAATAGTCTTGTGCAGTCATGGACAGTTTTTAGTCAAACACTCTTTGAAAAAAAAAAGTCAACTTTGTTTTGCTTTTAAAACAACAGCAAACAATAGTAGATGAGGGTCTTTTCTCTGCATTTACCATGGACCTGTATTTACTCGACAATTTATGATAGGTCAAGCATGAAGACTGCATGTGTTCAGCATGATTTAATCGGTGTACTGTCGAGCTGGCCCTCAATTCAAAAATTTTATGCATGTCAAAAAAATATATACAAACTGGGAAGTTTTCCCTTTTTATTGGATTCAAGCAAGGAAACCCTCAATGGAACATGCTTTAGTAAAAAGTCAAAGCACAACTATCCATGTTCTAAAGTTTGATAAATATACTCCCGAAACTTTTAGCAACTGAAGAACCGCCAAAAGCTGTTAGAACATAGAACATAACAGCACACTACAGGCCCTTTGGCCTGTGTAGTGCTGACCTTTTAAACTACTCGGCCAACAATCTAACTCTTTCCTCCAACATATCCCTCAAATTTTCTCTCATCCATGTGCCTTTCTAAGAGTTTCTCAAATGTCCGTAACGTACCTGCCTCTATCACCAGCCCTTGGAAGGACATTCTATGCCCCACCACTCTTCATGTAAAAAAAAATTTACCTCTGACATACCTCCCCCACCCCCGTACTTTCATCCAATCACCTTAAAATTATGCCCCCCCCCCATATTAACCATTTCCACCCTGGGGAAAAGATTCTAGCTAGCCAATCAGTCTATGTCTCTTATCATCTTGTATCACCTCGATCAAGTTGCTTTTCATCCTCCTTCGCTCAGAAGGGAAAGTTCCTAGCTCATTCAACCACGTATTGTTGTAAAATTAACCTGTTCTTTAACTGAACTGAAGCTGAAGGTTGCTGGCAAAACAGCAGCGTTAATAAATACACATGCAGTAACATAGTCCTGCTTTACTGATTATAGTCATGGTGTGTGGTGGGATGAAGGGGTTAAAGGGGAAAACGCTACATTTTGGCCCAAACGATTTGAGGAGCTGAGGAACCCTACTGAATAGAATGATTCATTGCAGAACTAAATGGTACAACTAGCAGACCAAAGCCAGTTCCACACTAAATGTCATTCATCCATGTAGAAAGGTGGTTCAGGTGATGTGAGTCTGCCAGTCTGATGCTTCAGTTCAATTACCAACCTGTCCTACAATTAAGACAATTACTCGAAGGAAACATGCAGAATGTTTGGAAATGGGTGACTTTCAAAAGGGAGTGGATTACTTTAGACCCAAGGCTCCTAAACACTTTATCATTGGGGTTACCAAACTCTTCTCTGAGCTGTAGCAGATTCAGTGATGCTAATCACTATTATGGTCCATTATCACCGCAGATAACTTGACTCAATGACAGAGACCTCAAAACCAGCTAAAGTGAAAGAGATGTGGTAAGAGGATCCAGTATTTGTGATCCATTTTGAGGCAAGAGATCTAGTTCAGTATAAAAGTGCACAGAGGTTTAAATTCAAGACTGTACCTCAAAGCATATAAATCGTGAATTATTAAGTCAGCTCAGACTGTTAAAGTTGGAGTTATTGCCACACTCACATACATTGGTGCAATGAAAAACTTACTTGCAGTAGCATGTAGCATTATATAAGCAGCAATTGCTAGAAAAACAAATTAAATATAAAGTATATGCAGTTTTGTTACAAGAAAAGCCAATTAGAACAAAAAGAAGTATTTTAGTACAAAATGATCAAAGTGATGCCAAGCTTTGTTCAAGGATCAACTTTATTTTCCATGTACATTTAACTAATACATTGATCTATTTATGTCCACTGGTTCAAGAACCAAATGGTTGTGGAAAAGTGGCTGTTCTTGAACCTGGTGTTACTGAATAGACAGACTGAGAATATGATGAGGAAGTTAAACATGACTGAAGGAATGTTCTGAGAAAGTGGGTCACATTTCATGTAACAATGGTTTCAGAGCTGGGACAAGGTGGTCCAATTGGTAGAGCTCCTATCCAAATAACAGCAAGACCAGAGCCCCACAGAAATAAACAAATAGATCAACCACTGGAGGTCGTGAAACGAGGACAGGGGAGGGCAAGAACAATTAAAAGGAACAATGAGAGAAATGATACACTACATGCGAAAGGGAAATGGCAAAATTGAAAAATAATTAAACCAGTGGAGAAATAAGGGAGTAATATTGAGACCGGATAAGAATAGGATTAGCTTTATTTGTCACACGTACATCAAAACAGAGTGATGTGCTGTTTGTGTCAAATCAAATCAAATCAGCAAGAATTGTGCTGGAGGCAATTCGCAATTGTCACCATGCTTCTAGTGTCAACAGAGCATGCCCACAACTCACTAACCCAAACTGTGAATGTGTTGCACTTAAGGACAAGCAGGAAAAGGGCCACTGCTGAGTTAAAAGGGAGCATGAAAAACCAAATTTCCTGAATCAGATGCCAATTATTAGGTCGCAAATTTTTTGCAGTTTTTCTTGAGAGGTGACTGTTATAGATCAGGTTGTGGGCTCAATCCTCTCTGCCATCGAGGGCATCTTCAAGAGGCAGTATCTATCATTAAAGACCCTCCCATCCAGGACATGCCCTCTTCTCATCATCACCATGGGGGTGATGGGTACAGGAGCCTGAAGACCCACACTCAATATTTTAAGAAAATCTTCTTCCCCTCTGTCCTCAGATTTCTGAATGGTCCTGGATTTTCCCCTCTTGAACTATTTATTTTTGAAACTGATAGCAATTTTTATGTCCGATACTGTGTCGTTGTTGCAGAACTAATCTAATGACATACAGTACATCAGTAATAATAAATGGGCGCCTCGGCAAAGTTGTGGTGAATGTAACACTATTACAGCATCTGTGACCTGGGTTCAATTCCTGGCACTGTCTGAGAGGAGTTTGCATGTTCTTCCCGAGACCGCATAGGTTTCCTCCTGGCACCCCGGTTTTCTCCCACCTTCCATGGACTTGCATGAAATATGGGTGTATTTGGGTGGTACTGGCTCGTTGGTCAGAAAGCCCTGTTACTCTGTTGTAACTCTAAATAAATAAAAATATATTCAAGCTGGGAAGTTTGGCAACGATCAGGTCAAGTGATTCATTTTTGAAGAGCTGATAAAAGCATTCAAGTGGACATCTGTGTATACGGACCACAGAAGGGCTGATAACAAACTTTCAAAGGAGAATACTGGCTGAAATCAAAATTCATACAAATGAAAGCAAATTATTAGCTTAACGAGAAACTGTCTGAGGAGGAGGAGATGACAAGAATAACTGGCTGGTAATCAATTTGGCAGGATGTGATGCGAGTTGTGTTATATCACATCTGGGTGTCCTGAGCAATTTAGGCAGCCACATGTCAGAAAGGCGGGATTTACACTTAGGTTGCACTACGACAATACCCAGACTAGGGAGGGGAACATCGACTCAGACCATGAGAGGCCTGCGTCGGGCATTTTCATGCCTTACAAGGCGCAGATTGGAAGTCTGTGTGGGGTGCCACTGCTCGCACAGACTAGAGCAATGTGTGGTTAAGTGCTTTGCTCAAGGACACAAACACACTGCCACAGCTGAGGCTCGAACTAGCGACCTTCAGATCACTAGACGAACGCCTTAAACACTTGGCCACGTGCCCACACAAACTAGACTAAGAATTAAATCCTGCCCTTTCAGGAATTGCATTAGGAGAAACTTCTGCATTGAAAGGATAGTAAAACTTCAGATTTCTCTTCCACAAATTCCAACAGATGCAGATTTCCTGTTGATCTTAAATCTGAAGTTTAATAGCTTATTTGTGCTTAACCATAGCTGTTGAAGGAATGCAATACAAATGCACCATGACTCAGGTCACAGAAAATCAGTGATCTCATCAAATGACAAATCAGGCTCAAAGAGTTGAATAGCTTTCCTCTTGCTCCAATCGAATGATCAGACCGACTTTACTGTCTTGCAATCCCTCTGCTATAGGTTCCTCAGTCTGATTGTGCATTTTAGCCACACAAGCTGTCCAAGTTGGATCTGTACTCGCTGGAGTTTAGAAGAATGAGTGGCAATCTTATTGAAACCTATGGAATGTTGAAAGGCCTAGAAAGAATGGACATGGGGAGGTTAATTCCAATTATGCCAGAGTCTTGGATGAGTGGACGCAGTTTCAGAACACAAGGACATACCTTTAGAACAGAGATGAGGAATTTCTTTAGCCAGAAGGTGGTGTATCTGTGGAATTCATTGTCATAGGCAGGTGTGGAGGCCTAGTCATTGGGTTTATTTAAAGCAGAGCTTGATAGGATCTCAATCAGTAAGGGCATCAAAGGTTGCGGGAAGAAGGCAGGAGAATAGGGTCGAGAGAGATAATAAATCGGCCATGATCAAATGGCAGAGCAGACTGCCCTAATTCTGCTCCAATGTCTTATGGTCTCTGATCACACCCACCCAGTGCAATGAAAACAGTGAATGACTTTAGATGGGTTCTTATACTTGATCCAGCTCTGCCTACAACAGCACAGCACCTTCTGCTCTGTCTAATCTACTTCCATGACATATGCTGGGTCACATGAATTAACAGTTATTCATAACCACTGTGCACTGGTCTTAAGCAATTTCAGCAAAGCCAACAACGAATTGAGGAAACATCTAAATGTTATTGTGCTCTGTTTTAGTCACTAAGTTTACAATTTCACCAGTCTTAGTACATACTGTACCAGGGAAACTGGTGTGCAATTGCATCAAAACTGATCAGTCGTGCATGATTTTACCTACTGGATATGGAAAAAGCTCCAGACTTTTTCCTTCTCCTGGGTATTGGTCAACATCCTGTTGGACCATCTGTCCCACCACAAAGTCCTTCTACAATAAATGCATGATTTATAGTGCAAATCTAACCGATTTCACTGAGTCAGTACTCCCTAGTAATTCTGTTTCATATTATGAAGCCTAATTTTATGAAGCCTAATAGACAATAAAAACCAAGTGTTTTTTTTTTAAACAGTTGCTGGGAAACTGGAGTTCACCTTGTTAATGCTGCACATATTGGACGAGCATCCAATTGGATAACAGGGAAACAAAAAGATTCAGGAAATGTGGGAAGAGCTACACATCAAAAACACAAGATGCTGGAAATACAGAGCTTCACACAAAAATTGCTGGAGGAACTCAACATCTCAGGTAGCATCTACGGAGGGGAATAAATAGCCGATGTTTCAGGCCAAGGCCTTCATCCGGATAGGGGGAAGAAGCCAGAATAAGGAGGTGGGGGGGAGGGGAAGGAGAGGTAGTTGGCAGGTGAAAGTGAAGCTAGGTTGAGGGGGGAGGGGGATGAAGTGAGAAGGTGGGAGGTGATTGGTGGAAAAGGCAAAGAGCTGTAGAAGGAATCTGGTACGAGTGGAGACCATGGGAGAAAGGGAAGGAAATGAGGCATCTGAGAAGAGAAGGGGTAAGAGGTGAGCCAGAATGGGGATTCGAAAACAGAGAAGTGGAGGGGGGAGAAATTAATGGAAATTAGAAAAATCAATATTCATTGTATCGGGTTGGATGCTACCCAGCCAGAATAGGAGATGTTGTTCCTTCAACCTATGAGTCGCCTCATCATGGCAGCAGAGGAGACCATAGACCAACACGTCAGAATAGAATGAGAATTAAAACGTGTGACCACTGGGAAATCCCGCCTGTTGTGGCAGTCGGAGCGAAGGTGCTTGACAAGGCGAACCCCAAATCTACGTTGGGTCTCGCTGATAAAGAGGGAGCCTCATGAGCAGCACTGGATACAGTAGGTGACCCTGCAGGTGAAGTGGTGCCTCAGCTGAAAGGACTGTTTAGCAACCTGAACGGAGGAGATAAACTGGCAAGTACAGTACTTGTGCTGCTTGCAGGGAATTAGTGGGGAGGGATGAATGGATAAAGGAGTCAAGGAGAGAGCAATCCCTGTGGAAAGTAAGGGAGAGGGAAAGTTGTGTTTATCGATAGGGCAGGAAGTTGGGGGGTGGTGGTGGTGAGGGAAGAGCTTGTTGAAAATAGTGTGCTCCACATAATGAAACATACAATAAAACTTTATTGTGATAACAGCTGTATCATAACTGTTTGCAGACATCATAGCTGCTAGGCCATTGATGTGTTAACTGCTAGTTAACAAGTTGACTTGTACACACTGCAAGGCAGCCATGGCGCAGCAGCAGAAAGGAGGCAAGAGAAGGCAGAGGCTGGTGGAACATGGTGCTCTACCGTGCGTCCGAGCGCTACTCACGGTGGTGTGTGCGCAGTGGATCCCCATGCAGTGGACGGCTGAGCCTCCATGGGCAAGGAGCCTTTCAGATGATCAGTGGCTGCAGCAACAAGCACTGTGTTGCACACTGCAGAGATGCTGGTGTCATGGCCAGTCACACTCGTGAAATGGAGCACAGAAACGTGAAGCACAAGCTCTGGACAAAACATCAATGTCCCAGTCGGAGCCCTCTATGCCTTCTTGCCAAATTGCTTCTAATTTTACTGCAAGTTCTCAAATAAAGTTGTATATCAATGGCCAGTTTCTGCTAGGGCAAATAGGCCACTAGGCATAGGAAGACATTAAATGCACGTCTGACGGCTGAGAAATATTAGATGCGTTAAGGTGAAACATGCAAGCAAGTGTAAGTCATCAAGGTATAGAGCTGAAACCTATTGTCCATGCTGATCTTCAACTCCCCATTTACACTGAATACCTCACTTTTCTCTGTCGAAAACAGGGTCAGTTTCACAATCATTGTTAATTGATTCAAAATGATTGCTACTGCAATCTACTGACTGTAAAATTATTTTTGCGAGTGCTTTGCAAGGAAAACAATACACCGCCCCGCAACACACATATTTAACCCTGGCCTAATCATAGAACAATTTACAATGACTAACTAACCTACTAACCAATACATCTTTGAAAGGTTTCACCTCAGGAATCAACTGAGTGAACCTTTTCTGCATGGCCTTGAACTTGGTTATTCGTTCCTTTAACACGGAGACCTAAACCGTAGCTGTGCTCCAAGAACAGTTCCAGCCACCCTGTAGATTGACATCAAATCATTCCTATCTTCAATTTCATACATAAGGTTTTCCACACACCTTTGTACTGACTTGATTTAATTATACTTTTCTCATTGTTCCGTCGAATAGATAACCACTCATTCTCTGCACGATGCTCCATCTGCAACCCTGCTCACAGATTTAACCCATATCCTTTCATAAACTGTGCTTTCCTCCTACTTGCAGATCTTTCTTCTCTGTACACAAGAAACAAACGTGTTTGGTCCCTTCATCCAAATCACTAATATAGACCACAAATAACTGAGGCCGCACACTGATCTCCAAGGCACCCCACTAGTTATTGATTGCCGATCTAAATGTGACCCATTAGCTTTCTGCAAGTAAGCCATTCTGACCAGAACAAGATTTTGCACCAACCAGCTGATTGGCAGAAATACTGATGTAGGTCTCGTACTTCAGAATTTATAAGTTAAATTCTTTAGCCTGCGGAGGTAACACATCATTAGCTACCTTCTGGCTAGGTTCTGGCATCAGTTCTTTATCAAAATTATCAAACCAAAATTAAATAGTGGAATTTCACCTCTAATTATGATAGTGGTTCTGCAAAGCCAATAGCAAAGGTTAATTGGTTTGCAGTAAATCAATAAACAGCTCAATTTTAAAATGTCATATATGGACGCAATGAACACATTAAAATCAGGGTTACTGCTTGCTCATTAAACTGCTACGTGCCAATGTTTTGGTAATGAACTCGATCTAACATTCTTGTAGGTGAATGCTGAGATATGCTTAAGACTCAATAGTCTGCTGTACTCTCTCTGCTGACTTAAAGATGGTGGCATGTAGTACTGACATCATACTCTCACAAAAGTTTCCTTAAATAGATATACATATGCAAGGTCAAAATGCTTCTTTTGAAGGTTGAAGTGCATCTTAGTTAATTATAATACACTTCCAAGTTAAGTTTAGATTGCGTTGTGATTTACTAAATAATGCCATTAATCATAGCTTCAAATGATTTTAGCACTACAAAATGAAAACAAGAACACTTTTGGGATTACTTGTTTACAGCCGACTATACCTAGATTAATCAGAGGTAACATTTGCAATACTTTCCTGTGCTTTTGGACAAGCTTCAGAATTCCGAGCAGAACTCTCCCAGTTTTCCCCATTTGCCCTTGGAAATCAGTTGCACCTCTGATATGGAAGGTGTAATGGTGTGGCAATTCCAATTTATTTACAGTAGCCCTTCAAGATCAGGTCAAAACTCCTTGGCCTGTGGTTGAGATGCTAACTGACATGATCTGAAACACAAGTTAGTGTGATATCTCACCGTCTTCCTGATGAGAATGAAGAATTGTGCATCATCCAAGTTTAAACTCAAGCCAAAAGACTGTAAATCATTCAAGGTGATCCTTTATGTGCAAATATGGGCTGGCTTGGGTACCATGAACTGCATGAGTAATGAACACAGCCATAATAAATAATTAACAAAGTCTGCCAAATTTTCTGTCCTATGTTTTACAGCTTCCTTGTGGTAACGGAAACACCTATTTTTAGAAACCACCTTACGTAGCATGACAAAATACCTGGGCTCACACTTTAATTCAGAGTGGAAAGAGACATCCTGCCAGCCCATTGAGAACCAGGTAGCCCACAGTTATCTGAAAGCATAAAGCTTGCTGGATTAAGATGTGTGGAGGAGGGTTGGGGCCGGAGGATTCACAGCAAGAGTGCAAGGGAGTACAGTTGAACCCAAAACTCTCCTTGATGTCTTGAGTGGTCAATATCACTCCTCCCCAAGAGAAGCAAAGATCTTACCTTACACAGGCACTCCAGTCCCTGATCCTCTCTCCACCTGGCAAGTAACCATGGCACCCAGGCCAGTGTCAAACTTGCAGCCACACTGTCAATGATGCCACTAGATCCTCATCTGGACCTACTCACGAGGTCAACCATTCAGAGCAGAGAGCTCAGCTGCTGTTCCAGAGGCTGTGTCAACTCGGATCTGTATGGATCCACAGTGAGTGAGTTCTTCAGGAGATTTCAGCTGGCAGTTATCCAGTCACTGTGGTTGGGCAGGGTTATCACTAGTGTTTCATAATACTGGAATTGTGCAATGCACAGAATACAATCAGAACCATTAATTACTTACCTGAAATTTGACCTGTATGTACCCAATCTGTTAATTACACATTGCTGAACAAATCAGGCGGTAATGGTTAAAATGCAACAAAATGCTGAAACTTTCACATACTGAATGTATTTATACACATACATTACACTGATTTTTTTTCTCTGAAAGAAAACAACGGCTTTTGAAGGACACTGTTTACATGAAAATCTTTCATTACAACAGAACAGTGAATGTGCTGCTTGTGGTCTGTGGAGTCTTAGTTGAAAATAGAAGTGAAATATAAAAGAGTGTTATAATCACCATGCTCGCTTCTCACTACTGCCATCAGGAAGGTGGTACAGGAGCCTCAGGACCAACACCACCAGGTTCAGGAACAGTGATTACCCCTCAACCATCCGGTTCTTGAACCAGAGGGGATAACCTCACTCAATTTCACTCACCCCATCACTGAACTGTTCCCACAGCCTATGAACTCACTTTCAAGAACTCTTCATCTCATGTTCTCAATTCTTATTTACTTTTTCTTATAATTTCCTTTTTTTCCTTCTCTTTTTGTTTGTATTTGCAGAGTTTGTTGGGTTTATTTTTGAAGAATTGGTTGCTGTCCATTTCGTTGAGTGCGGTCCTGTTGATTCGACTGAGTTTGTTGTCTTTACTGTGATTGCCCACAAGAAAATGAATCTCAGGGTGGCATACCTGTAAGTTGATAATAAATTGATTTTGAACAATGATTTTCTTGAACTGATGTGGGCTGTTTTAACAAAGCACAGAGGAGAACAGTAAACTGATACGAATACCTCAGCAATGAGCTGGCCGTGAAGGCTCATTAGTTCTCAGCAGCTTGTCCCATCACTCTCACAGATACAACTTCAGTGAGGGAATGAGAGTGTCTCCCAGCCCTTTGACTGACAAGTCTATTTTCTCATCTTGTTCTCCTGATGTTACTGATAAAAACACGGTACAGAAATAGGCTCTTTGGCCCATCCAGTCCATGCTGAACTATTAATCTACCGGATTCCATCAACCTTTCCTCATGTGTAGAAATGGGTACTTGATAGTATTCATGAATATAGTGGATAGAAAGGCCCTTTTCTGTACTGTATGATTCTGACTCCAAACTGGAGAATCACTAAGCGGTTGGAATTAAGAGGCGGATATCTTGAGGAGTTAAGTGCTGGAGATGATCAGAGGTAGCTGGTCACTGAGGGGTTTGCTGGGTGGGTGGTGGTCTACAGTTCTAAAATTAACCTGCTGCTTAATCATGAACCAGCTGGGCCAGCAAGCACAGGAGAGATGGGTGGACAGGACATGGCCAAGTCAGAACATGAACAGTAAGAGCATTGGACTTCAAGGATGGAATGTGGGGGCTTAGCTACGAGTCTATTGGGAAAGTTAGGTCCTTTAGCGACAGCAAAAGTATCATTGAAGGTTTCAGTACAGATATGCGGAGGCAGGGGAAGAGCAAAGAAATACTACAGAGGCAGAAGAACTCAAGACCGCAGGCATATCAACATGCTTTGAACCAACTCAAAGTAATAAACTCTTAAAGGAGAAGGATTGCGACCTTGTCGTGATGGAGAGGTTCGTGAGTTCCTGAGATCCCAAGAGCGATGCTGTCTGGAGCTTGGCTCCTGATAGGATCACCTATGGCGTGAAGGTAAAGGGGTAGACTCCAGACCAATCCAATCAGGACCTCAACAACGGAGCTGGCGCTGTCATCACAGGCTTGAAAACGACGGCAGTGTCAATAATGTGTTATGATATGTCCACCTTGGTAAACAGACCATCAGAAACAACCTGGTGAGTGAATCTTATCGAGCAATTTGAATATGAATGCTGCATGGCTTTACACAATACATTTTAAAATGAAAAAATACAGATGAGCTCCACTTGTCTAACAAAAGGTGACCTTCAAATCCAAAACTAGATGCTCTTCCATATCATTTTTTTAATAACACAGCCTCCTATTAGAAGCAGTTGAAGATAAGCTATTACAGGGAAGTAGAGATTGCTTTATATTTAAGGATGTAATCTCTACAGTGCAGCTATTAATTTACCACATATGAACGTCAATTAGTACCTTCTTGTGTTGACACAAGCTAATCGCTATTCAGAACAGTAACATGCCAAGATTATTTGGTTACAGACACCTGACCAGAAAACAGGTCTTGCTGAGATTTAGCTCAGAGTGAAAATGTGTTTCTTGCTGTACAAAATGATGGATTCCAAACAAATCAAGGATCTTCAACAGAGAAATTAAATCTCTCTTTGATTCTGTGTTTTTAAAAGAGATATCGTGGAAAACCTAATTGTACTAACTCCAGCAAAAACTGAAACATATCTGCACTTGATCCTGCTGAAGGTATCGTCTGCTGTAACTAGAGAACTATCATTAAAAGATTAGAAAATGCAATAATGACATTTCAGGCCTCCATATCTAAACTGTCCTGAATACCAAAATACCCTGAAGTTGTAGTGTTGTAGTTTCCATTCCCTTGTATGTTACCAGTGCTAATCATTTAATGAGCAAAGCTGAGGTACTGATAGTTATCCAGATTAATTACATTTAATTATGGTTGTGATAGACCTCTGTGTTTAGGAACATTGACATGGTGAATGCTTAGGCGTGTTGGGAGGGCCGAACACATGCACATATGAATACCATTGAATGTTATCATGCACATAACCATCTCACATTGATGAATGCTGTAATCTGAGTGAGTCTAATAAACCTTCAATGAATGTAGGGTGGCCCTCGTTAGCCTCTCATGTGAAATTCTAATACTCTCCCACATTAGGACTTCAAACTTTTCATACAGGAGAGATTTGTAATTTGCAGTTGTCATAAGGCACAGGAGCAGAATTGGGCCACTCAGCCCATCGCATCTGCTCTGCCATTCCATCATGGCTGATTTATTATTCACCTCAACCCATTCTCCTGCTTTTTAACATGAAAGATCGTGAAAGACCATTGCTAACGCCTCCGCAAACTCTTCAGCAACCTCTTTCAGAACCCTGGGGTGTAGTCCGTTTGATCCAGATGACTTGTCCAATTTCAGAGCTTTCAGTTTTCCAAGCAACTGCATTCGTTTCTGCCCCCTGACACTCTCGAGATTTGAAATACTGCTAGTGTCTTCCAGAGTGAAGACTGATGCAAAATACTTATTCAAGTTGTTTGCCATTTCTCTGTCCCCCAATACTACTTCTCCAGTGTCATTTTTCAGTGGTCCAATATCTACTCTTAGCTTTGTTTTACTTTTTATATATCTGAAAAAACTTTTGGTATCCTCTTTGATACGATTAGTTAGCTTACCTTCATATTTCATCTCTTCCCCCCTTGTGCCTTTAGTTCCCTTCTGTTGGTTTTTAAAACTTCCCACTAACTTTGGCACTATTATATGCCCTCTCTTTTGCTTTTTTGTTGTCTTTGACTTCCCTTGTTCGACACAGTTGTGTCATCCTGCTTTGAGAATACTATTACTTACTTGGGATGAATCTATCCTGTATCTTCCAAGTTGTTCCCAGAAACTCAAGCCATTGCTGCTCTGCCATCATCTCTGTTCGTGTCCCCTTCCAATCAACTTTGGCCAGCTCCTCTCTCATGCCTCTAATTTCCTTTACTCCATTTAATACTGCTGCTTTTGACTTCATCTTCTCCTTCTCAAATTGCAGGGTGAGTTCCATCATATTAAAATCACTGTCTCCTAAGGGTTCCTTTACCTTGAGCACCCTAAACATATCCAGTTCATTACACAACATCCAATCCCGAATCGCTGACCCCCTAATGAACTCAACCACAAGCTGCTCCAAAAAGCCATCTTGTAGGCATTCTACAAATGCAATCTCTTGGGATCTACACCAATTTGATTTTCCCAGTCTATCTGCATATTGAAATCCCCTATAACCTACTTTATCATGTACTTCCAAATACCCCAAAACCGCATCCTTAATAATGGATTCGAACGTCTTCTCAACCACTGAAATAAAGCAAACTGGCTTTAAATTTAATTTCTTCTGCCTCCTTCCTTTCTTGAAGAGTGGAGTGACATTTGCAATTTACCAGACCTTTAGAACCATTCTAGAAACTAGTGATTCTTGAAAAATCAGTACTAATGCCTCTACAATCTCTTTAGCTACCTCTTTCAGAATCTTAGGGTGTAGTCCAGCTGGTCTTGGTGACTAATCTATCATCAGACCTTGCAGCTTCCCAAGCATCCTCTAGGTAGCAACAGCAAATACGCTCACTTCCGCCCCCCCAACACTCTTGAATTTCTGACATACTGCTAGTATTCTCAATAGTGAAGATTGATGCAAGATATTTAAATGCACTCCTAATTTCTTTGTCCCCATTACTACCTCTCCAGTGTCCCTTCCCAACGGTCCAGTCTCCACTCTTGCCACTCTTTATACATCTGAAGGAACTTTTATTTTATTTATTTTGCGATATATTGCACGGAGTAGCCCCTTCTGACCCCTTAAGCAGTGTCACCTCAGCAAACCCTGACACCCAGAATGAACCCTAACCTAATCACGGGATAATTTACAGTGACCAATTAACCTGTCCGTACATCTCTGGACAGCAGGAGGAAACAGGATCCTCCGGGGAAAAACCGCGCATTCCATGGGAAGGACCTACAGACTTACTACAGAGGATGTCGGAATTGAATTCCGAACTCCGATGTCGAGCTGCAGTAGCATCAATTACTACACTACCGCCGCACTCTTTTTTAGATTAGATTAGATTCAACTTTATTGTCATTGTGCCGAGTACAGATACAAAGCCAATGAAATGCAGTTAGCATCTAACCAGAAATACAAAGAATAGTGTTATTTACAAAATAACTGCAAATAAAATGTAAGTGCTACAGCACACAAATATGAAAGTACTGAGACAGTACAATATGGGTGCAATACTGCTTAGCGCTGTGATGTGAGGTTCAGCAGGGTCACAGCCTCTGGGAAGAAGCTCTTCCTGTGCTGCTGGTGCAGGAGCGGAGGCTCCTGTAGCGCCTACCGGATGGGAGGAGAGTGAAAAGTCCATGGTTAGGGTGAGATGCATCCTTGATAATGCTTTTCGCCCTGCCCAGGCTGTGTTTATGGTAGATGTTCTCAATGGTGGGCAATTGGGTGCCGATAATCCGCTGGGCAATTTTCGCCACACGCTGGCGTGCTTTGCGGTCTGATACGGGACAATTGCCATACCACACTGAGATGCAGTTGGTGAGTATGCTCTCAATGGTACAGCGGTAAAAATCCATCAGTATCCTGCGGCAGAGGTGAGCTCTCTTGATGCTCCACAGGAAATAAAGGCGCTGTTGTATCTTTTTGATCAGGATGGAGGAGTTCAGGGACCAGGTGAGATCCTTGGAAATGTGGACACCAAGGAATTTGAAGCTTGATACACGCTCCACTACAGCTCCACTGATGTAGATGGGGACGTGAGTGTGGCTCCTAGCATGCTTGAAGTCCACAATGATCTCCTTGGTCTTCTGGGTGTTAAGGGCCTGGGTGCTGTCGACACACCACGCGGCCAGGTACTGGACCTCGTCCCCGTAGGCCACTTTGTCATCCCCTCTGATCAGACCAAGTCTTCTGCAAACTTGATTATGGAGTTCGAACCATGTACAGGAACGCAGTGATAGGTGAAAAGGGAGTACAGAAGAGGGCTCAGCACACAACCTTGAGGCACGTCAGTGTTCAGGGTGAGAGTGGAGGAGGAGAGGTTGTTGAACTTAACTGATTGGGGTCTGTTAGTCAGAAAGTTCAGGGTCCATTTGCAGAGGGATGAGCTGATACCAAGCTGGTGAAGTTTGGCGATCAGCTTGGAAGAGACCACAGTATTGAATGCTGAATTAAAGTCAATGAATAGCATTCTGACGTAAGAGTTGGGGCTGTCCAGGTGGGTCAGGGCAGAGTGAAGTGTCGTGGAGATGGTGTCCTCTGTTGACCTGTTGGTGCCATAGGCAAATTGAAGAGGGTCCAGGGTAGTGGGCAGACAGAATTTCAGATGTGATAGAACCAGTCTCTCGAAGAACTTTGCAATGATGGGGTTGAGTGCAACTGGCCCCCTATTGGTCCTCTATTATTGGCCAGCTTACCTTCATATTTAATCTTATCTCTCCTTATGGATTTTTGATTGCCTCCTGTTCATTTTTAGAAGTTTCCCTATATCTCTCTCTCTCTCTCACACACACACACACACAAATTCTATCATATTATGATCACTGTCTTCTAAGGGTTCCTTTACCTTAAACTCCATAATCAAATCCAGTTCATTATGCAACACCTAATCCATAACTGCCTTTCCCTAGTGAGCTCAACCATAAGCAGCTCTAAAAAGCCGTCTTGCAAGTAAGTATTCTACAAATTGGGATCCAGCACCGACCTGATATTCCCGATTTACTTGCACATTGAAATCCTCCATCACTATTGTAACATTGTCCTTATTAAATGCCTTTTCTATTTCCTATTGAAATTTATATTCCACATTCTGGCTACTTTTGGGGGTCTGTATACATCTCCCATCAGGGTCTTTTTACCCTTGCAATTGTTTAACTCTACCTAAAAGATTCTACATCTTCCAATCCTAAATCACTACTTTCTAAGGATTTGATTTAATTTTTGTTTAATCAGAGAGCCACTGCACTCTCTCTGCCTACCTGCCTATCCTTTTGATACAAGTGGTATCCTTCAACATTAAGCTCCCAACAATGATCTTCTTTGACCTACAACTAAGTGATATGCTCAACGTCGTACCTGACAATCTTTAACTGTGCTACAAGATCATCTACCTATTCTGTATCCTATATGCAATCAAACATAACGCCTTCAGTCCTGTATTCATCACCCTTTTCAATTTTGCCCCTTCATTACTCTTCATCTCATCCCACCAACTGCAGTTTTGCCCTGTCCTTCCTCACACTCACTACACACTGCATTGACTTGTAAACCAACAGCTCCATCCTCAGCCCTTTCACTCCATGCCCCTCCATGACAGTTCTAGCAAACCTGACTGCA
Organism: Mobula birostris; assembly: GCF_030028105.1. Taxonomy (NCBI): domain Eukaryota; kingdom Metazoa; phylum Chordata; class Chondrichthyes; order Myliobatiformes; family Myliobatidae; genus Mobula; species Mobula birostris. The sequence goes on along the minus strand of NC_092390.1, from coordinate 27,517,025 downwards.
AAAGGATATTGGTCCCCCTCGTTCATGTGTAACCCATCCTTTTTGTACACATCACACCTCTCCTGGAAGACGTCCCAATGACCCAGAAATCTGAAACCCTGACCACTGCATCACTTCCTCGGCCATTCATTCATCTGTACTATTGTCCCATTCCTGCCCTGATTAGATTGTCAGCACTGGGTTAATCAGTTCCACAGAGCTGGTAACTGACATCAAACAGCAATTTATTTTTAGAACAGAAAGGTGCAAGAAATAAAATGGCAATTAATTCATCAATACATAGGTCAGAAGAAAGTATTATATGGCCTAAGGGAGGGGCGCACTTTGTACAAGAACCACGCTGTAGCATTTATTTTCACCTTATATAAACAAAAATGTGGAGAACTGTTTTGTTCAGTTAAAGAAATAATGAGCAATACACAAAATGGTGGAGGAACTCAGCAGGTCAGACAGCATCTATGAAAGTGAATAAACAATCGACATTTCAGGCCAAGACCCTTCTTCAGGACTGGGAAGATGCTAGAATAGAGAGGTGGGGTAAGGGGAAGGAGGACTAGCTGGAAAGTGATAGTGTAAGCCAGATGGGTGGGGAAGGAGAGGAAGGAATCTGATAGGAGTGGTGGACCATGGGAGAAAAGGAAGAAGGGGAGGTGATAGGCTGGGGAGAAGAGGTAAGAGGCCAGAGTGGGAAATAGAAGAGGGATGGGGGTAAGGAAAACAAAATTACCAGTAGGAGAGATCGATGTTCATGCTATCAGGTTGGAGGCTACCCAGATGAAGTATGAGTTGTTGCTCCTCTACCCTCAGAGTAGCCTCATTAAGGTAAAAGTGGAGTGTCAGAGTGGGAATCAGGAGAGGAATTAAAATGCTTGGCCACCAAGAAATTCTGCTTTTGGCAGATGGAGCAGAGGTGCTCAACAAAGCAAATCCCCAAATTATGTCCAGTCGTAGCAATGTAGAGGAGGCCACGTCAAGAGCACCAGATACGATAGATGACCCCAACAGATTCACAGGTGAAGTGGTGCCACACCTGGAGGGACTGTTTGGGGCCCTGAATGAAGGTGAGGTGAATGGCTGTTGCAGCATTTCTGAAATTGGCAGGGATGTGTGTCAGTTGGGAGATGAGTAGAGGGATGAGTGGACAAGGGCATCACAGAGGAGCAATTCCTGCAGAAAGTGGAGAGTGGGGTGAGGTAAAGATATTGTCTGTTTAGTGGTATGATGTTGTTGAAGACGGCAGAAATTGAGGAGAATGATCTATAATGAGGTGGTAGATGAGGACAAGAGGAACTGTACTTGTTAAGGCTACTGTGAAACTATTGGGGTCATCTATTGTATCTGGTTCTTCCAATGTGGCATCCTCTACATCGGTGAGACCCAACATAAATTGGGGGACTACTTTAGCGAACACCTCCTCTCTATCTCTCAAAAGCAGAATTTCCCAGTGGCCAACCATTTTAATTCCTCTCCCCCATTCCCAAGCCAACATGTCAGTCTATTGCCTCCTCTTTTGCCGCAATGAGGACACTCAGATTGGAGGAGCAACATCTCACATTCTGCCTGGGTAACTTCCAATCTGACAGCATGAACATCAATTTCTTCTTCTGGTAACTTTTCCCCTCTCCCTTCCCTCATCTTCAATTCCCCACTCTGGCCTCTTATTCCTTCTCAATACCTGCCTATCACTTCCCACTGGTCCTCCTTCTTCTTCCCTTTTTCTCATGGTCCACCCTCCTCTATCGGACTCCTTCTCCAGCCCTTTTCCTTTCCCACTCACCTGGCTTCACTCATCACCTGCTAAGCTAGTCCTCCTTCCCCCCAGCTCCCACTCCTTTTTATTCCAGTATCTTTCCACTTCCTATCCAACCCTGAAGAAAAGTCTCAGCCTGAAATGTCGACTGTTTATTCACTTCCATAAATGCTGCCTGATCTGCTCAGTTTCTCCAGCGTTTTGTATGTATTGTTCTGGATATCCAGCATCTGCAGAATTTCTTGTGTTAAAAAAATAATTATTCATTTACGATGGGGAGTGATGATGTCAAGGTTAGCCATATGTCCTATGTGAAATGGAGACACCTCTTTCTCCCTTATTAGGAAGAGGGAGAGCCTGTGGTATGTTGAATACCGGGTGAACAAGTAGTCTTTGGGGTAACTGCAAGTCTGTGTCTTTGCTGTTGCCTTGCTCGGTGGCAGGTGCCGATGCTTTTTGTTGCCGGTGTGGGGAGGGAGAAGGGGGGGATTGTTGCTTGCTGCCGCTTACACGTGGGAGGGAGGGGAGCTGGTGGTGGGGTTCTAACACTTAAATGTCATTCATTCTTTGGGGGCACTCCTCTGTTTTCATGGAATGTTGCAAAGAAAAAGCATTTCAGGACGTATATTGCATACATTTCTCTGACATTAAATGTACCTTTGAAACCTTTGCTGTCCATCTCTTAGAGATGGTGGTGAGGTATCTTTTGAAACTTTGCAGCCCGTGCTAAAGATAACTGGAGCTCCAGTGATTAGACCCAAAGGCTACGAAGGATTTGCATTAGGTTCATAAACAGGATCGTGTAACTTGGAGGAAACCCTGCAGATGCACAGTGATGATACATGGTTGGGGTCATGAGGTTGGGAGCAGTTGTTAGAATAGATGAGCTGAGTAATTGCAGTGCATTTTGCTGACAGCACAATTGTTACCATGGTACCTTATTTCTGAAGGGAGACAATGCACCTGCGCTTGCATATACTTAAACACAAGGCAAGAGACTCAACAAGGACGGTGGCACGGGCGACAAACAACCGTGCAAATTTGCCCAGGACAGAGTCAAACTTCGATTGTTGTTGGTCCTGCACAAAACCGGGGAGCATTCCACAATGCTCCTGATGCACTTTGTTAACAATTGAAACATTTTAGCAAGTTTGGAAGTCAATCACAGCCTCCAGCCTCATCTGGTAGTCATGGTTGATTCAGGTTAATGTTTCTGGTTAATGATCATGTCAAGAAAGTTGCAAAATTCCGGTTTAACTTCCAGTTCAAGACGGCACTACTGAGCACACATGACGGCTGACTGGTAGTTTAAAAGGCAAGGAATTCTGCAAAAAACATTAGGAATAGCACCTTTTCTGAAGTAGATCGTGGTAAATTATCACCATAAACAATGAAGAGGCGAGCGAAGGCGAAGTGAACTTGAGGGATGGACCATGCTGCTACGTTGCAGAATTGATGCAGATGGAGTGAGCCATTCGGAGAGGAGACGTTGAGGCAGAGAAGTTTCGATGCCCTCGTAACTGGCCTGGGTGCAAGGTTGGATCGCTCTGGGCACCAAGCCAATTTGGAGAAATTGAGAGTGGTAGCTTTGGGCTGGTGGTAAATTCTTGGCCGGGAGAGTCGCTGGGTGGCATGTTCTAGGCCTGGAGCCTTTCGCTGCAGCGATGCCCAAGTTCCATGCTATTTGGACAACTTAAACGATATCCTGGAAAGACAGGGCATCGGGGTCAGAGCCGAGAGCCGCTTTCACTCCGTCTCTCACAATCTTCACTCCTCTCTCTCTATGGTGCTGAGGCTACGAAGACTGCCCCCAGTGGCTGTCCTCCGAGCCTGCTAATATGATGGACTGATACCAAGGCTCGGGCCTACTCCAGGGTTTGGATCTAAGGACTCCTCTTGGTTTGGAATGTTGTTGTTCATTTCTATTGTTTGCGTGATGTGTTTTTTTTCCCCCTTTCTCTGCACAACAGCTGTTGCTCATTTTTTTTTAATTGGATTCTTTCGGGTTTCTTTTCTTGTGGCTGCCACTACGCAAACAAATCTCAAAGTTGTATAATTTATGCATTCTTTGATAATAAATATCTTGAAATCTTTGAAGTTGGACCATACTGTTCAATGTGAACGAAAGGTGATTAGACCTATCTAGTCAGTGGTAGCCACATTTTGGGTACAATATTACTCATCACTCAACCTGTACATTAATGTTAAAGTCTTGTTGCTTGTCGGGCCTTCTACTAGCAAATATCTTGGAAACTCGTGACTTTCTCCCTATTCACTGAAGATCTTGGAAAATAATATTCAATGCCAAGAAATTTTATAAAATCTCTCATAAGCTCAGTTCAAATAAATGCTCTAAGGCCAGTACCATCATCTTTCATCACTGTTAGATCTAAATATTGTGGAACACTCTAGAATTAATTTAGTTCACTTGTGGACATTTCAAATTACCAATCCCATAACCAAGGTGGCTTTATTTCATATCATTAATAAATACTCAGGCACACTGCAGTGAAATCATATTTTTACCAATTTTATGAATACAGAATAATATCCTGCTGAATCTGTTGAAGATACTAATCTTTTTTGTTAGAAAGATTCTGCATAAAATATACATATAGATTAAAACTCACAGCTTTTGTTCTCTTCGGCTTGGGAATGTGATTCTGGGTACATATCGGCCCTCACCTTGCTGTCAGGATTCTAATCCTCAAACTAGGAGTGGCACTCTTATTTAAATAGGGGTTTCACAGACAGAAGCTGAGAAGTTGTTTGCCTTCTTGGGGCAAATCTACAACCAGCCTGGGGCATGGAGAAATACCATTGCCCAAGGGCCATGTGTTTTTGGAAGCTTCCGTCCCAGAAACCAGAGTATACAAGTCATCAAGTATATTCAGTGTCGATATTTGGAAGGCAGAAGATATGTTGGACTTTAATAGAAGAGCATTAAGTATTTTTTTTTTTGCTTGCTGCTAATCATATGGCAATCGCATTTGCAAAACTCATCTGACCTGTGTTCTATTTTTAACCTTCACAGGATTACAGGAAGATCTCTCAGGAAGCCTGGAGGCTTCCCTTTTCCCCAGTAAGAATTCCGAGCAGGAGGAAAGAGGCTGGTTAATGACCCAGCTGAACTTGGTCCCAAAGTGGATAACTTTATGTGCAAGTGGGACTTTCCAGAGTAAGTGTGGTGGGCTGTGAAATACACAGACAAAGCTGGCGCTTTAATCAGAGATCACATCTTTGTTCAACAGTATGTGGCTCAATGGCATTATTGAACATGGCAAGGTCAATTAGAAAGATATGAAGAATTAAAATGAACATTAACACTGACTTGTTAGAATTACAGTATAGGCTCCCACAGCCTACACACAGTTGAAGCCCCCAACTGTCGTATTTGCTCCTGTCACATCCCAATTAAACCTTGTGATGCTAATCAGGCTTTCCCCTTTTAATGAAATCTATTTCTAATTTAACTAATAAATCTCATTTAATTTTATGTTCCAATGACCTGTTGGTAGATTAATTGGACGCTGCAAATTACCTCTTAGTAGAAGCTAACGATAAAAAAAATCAAAGGGGAAGTGATGGGCATGTGAAACAAATGAGCTGAAATTGTACGGGGGAGTTGGAGGGAGATGAATGAGTTGAATCAGATTCTGGACTATGGTTTTCCTTTTTATTGTTACAAGTCCCATTCCAGTGACTAGCAAAATCCAGACCGAATCACTTTCGATGTTAAAGTACTCCTGCACCATTAGAAATCTTTGAGGTGAAGCATTAAACTGAGAGCCTATTAATTACAATTCCTGGATTCGATACATCCCTTAGTGCTACTCGGAAGAGCAGCTGGAGACTATTCCCCAGCATGCTGGCCAATATTAATCTTTCACTCACTAAATAATCAACATGTTGTTGCACTGCTGTTTGACAATAGTTATGTATAAATAGGCTGTTAGAATGATCTCATCATAAACAGAAACTACACTTCAAAAACAGTTGTTTGCATCATGAAAATAATTATCTATATTTTTTGCAGTTTTAAACTTCATGATACCGGAAGCTTTGATAAAATATATGGTTACGTCCAATCCATTAATTATTAAACATACAGTAGTAGGTAAAGCCATCTTGCTAACCTTAAAGTAATAACAGTGGGCTCAGGAAAGAGTCATACATTTCAAAAATCTTACATCTAACCATCATCATTGTCAAGGAGTTGACAAATTGGAAATACCAGTTTTTAGCTGAACTTTTGTGGTTCTGATGCATTATATGGTCGAAATATCAGCCTGCATTCTGGGAAAAAAAAAGCTTGATCAAAAGTCTGAGCAAAAGTACCTTTCAGTGTTCGAGGGCATTACTTGTGGCTCTTTCAGTGGCAAGTCAAGATTAACCTTTAACACCTCCACTTTGATTACTGTGCTGTATGTCTAATGATGAATATACACTTGATGAAGTGAACACCTTTCACTTGTTCTTCAAATGGACAATAGCGCAACACACAAAATTCTTCCAAAGCAAGATTTTCAATGACTAGTTTTCACCTTGAAGCTATGTTACATAGAGACAAGCTGCACTCTTGGTCCTCATTGAGACCGGTACTCATAACTGAGATCTTATTTAGAGATATGCACGGTAACAAGCCCTTCCAGCCCAGCGAGCCCGTGCCATCCCATTACACCCACGTGACCAATTAATCTACTAACCTGTACAGCTTCAGAATGTGGGGGGAAATTGGAGCACTCAGAGAAAACCCACAGGGTTAGGGAGAGAACGTACAAACTTCTTACACACAGTGGTGGATTTGAACCTGGGTTGCTACCAATAATAGCTTTACGCTAACCACTATGCTACTGTGCACCCCGAATCTGTTTCTTCTTTGTTTTTTTTATTGCTCCAATCCTATTCTTTCTTGTATGACTTAAGCTGTTAATTTACAATTTTAATGTGAATGATGTGCACCTGTGATGATGCTACAAGTTTGTCATTGCCGACATGCACTTGTGCAAATACCATTTGACTCAACCTTGACATTCTACAAACTCAGATATGATCTGGCACATTAACCTTCTGCAAACTCAAATAGTCCCACATGTACTTCAATTTCATTGCATACAGGGTTACAGTCCTTCTCGGCTTTCAAACCATTGCCAGCTTGTGCTGATCTCTGCCGCATCTCCATTTCCTGCTGCATTCAGGTGGTCCCCCAAGCTCCAGAGTCAAGGAAGGATATCATCGACTTATCCCTTCAGACTAGTATGGCACAAGGATTTGCCTAGGCCTAGCATGTTCAAAGTGCAGGCCATTGTAGGCTACTTGTGCCCATTGAGAGAGCTACCCAGCAACGTCCAGACAGGAGGTCTGGAAGGTCTCCATGGCCTCCCCGCACAAACGAATGGCCTTCTGGAATGGAAGGCAAAGGGCATAAATAGGAAAACCGTGAAAGGTGGGTTAGGGGTTGAAAATATTGCAAATAGCTGTATGAGTGGCTGAAAAAGAATGTGCTTTGTGGATTGAAAATTTGTTTCCAGCAATGTTGCCACAATGAAGATGGCATTAAAAGCCCATGGAGTGGGGAGGTAAGGCATGCAGTGATATAGGTGAGGCTAGATTCACATAACCTATTGAACCTGATGCCAAATTAATACAGCTCCAAAGGAAGAAGGAAGAAGGAAGATCTAAGAGATGTATTCACGCCAAGACATCAGTGCAAGGTAACGAATGACATTTCAACTTGACTTAGGAGCAACCTGTAATATCCTCTTGAAGCAATCTATCAATCTTGAGATGGTGCAGTTACAACAAAGTCATATGCTATCAATGTACAACACAAGTGAACAGAAGCCTCCTCAGAGTCACTTCTCATCCACGGTGATTTCAAGCAGTCAAGAGAACCATTATGCAAATGTCTTTGTAATATAGTATTTCAAAGTTATTAGTATAGCAAATGAGACTCAAAAGAATATCATAACAAATTCCTGAAGGTCACTTTAACACTTGCTGTCACGGCTCACAGGTGAACTTGCAGAGACACTCTTCATGGAACAGGGAAAGCAGAAATTCATCAAGTCCAGAAAGACAGCTATAGCTGATGTAAAGCTGAAGGGCCAGATACCAAGTGTATCCAGTCCCTCAGCTCAATAAGTATGGAATTACCCCTGGGCTTAATGAGACAACCAGGGACGAAAAGGGAGATCACAACATTTTCTTTACAATGAAACTGCCAGTTAGTTGTCATTGTGAAGTGGCCTGTGCTTTAAGGAACGTAACGTATGTTATTTATGCAATATCATGTTGACACTTTTCTAAGAACTGCACCATGTGACCAAGTACTCACTGTATATAATATTGCATCACTGTTTAGGATGAGATATTTCACAGAGTGCCTGTGGCTACAGAAAACTGCTTTCATCTGTGGTATGAGGCACGACACAGGAATGCCCCTTTGTGTCATTGAAGCACACTTATATAGCACCTTTGTTTAGTTTAGATAAAAATATCAGCTCTGCTTCAGTGTCTCAGTGAAGAAGAAAAGTACTGAGATGCTTTCAGCTGCTAAAATAATTGAACATGTTATGTTTGCCTTGTGCCTGTGGTAGATACACTGTCACATTTAACTTTTGCAATTGGGCAGGTCCGAACCTTGCCTTGGTGTCCCAGCAGCAGCCCTGTATGAAGTGGAATACTGCAGGCAGTGTCATTGTCACACACAGCAGAAAGTAAGGCCTCTTCAAGTTTCCTCACAAATTCTACCCACGAATGCCCTTTCCACTGTTTCTGTATCGAAGTAGTTAGACATTACAATTATTTATACCTTACAAGTGTTAAACTTGCTTATAACGAAATTAAACATGCAAATTAACCAAAGACATAACCCAAATAAATGTACAGAAAACTTAACTTTTCCTACAAGTTTGGTGGACATCAGCAATCCTATAAACATCAATTGCATCTAGCTGTTCAGCTATGTTACCGAGCACCCGGCTCCAGTGGCAGAGAGAGGTTGGTGCACGCGAACACGAGTCCAGAATAGACTGGTCTCAGCACGACTGCCAAGCAGCAAATCATAAACACAAGAGACTCTGCAGACCCTGGAAATCCAGAGCAACGTAGCTGAGGGTTACAGCTAACCAGCCGTTTTGTGAGAATGATCCAGCACGATCCTGAGCTACAAGAACTCCAACAACATATTTTGGTTCTGACAGTATCAGTTTTTAGATAGTGATGGAAAAGGATATGGTAGGATTATGGCATAGCGTACTAATCTGGAGCAAGGTTAATTTGGGAGTGGAGGGGGTGGTTTAAGCAAGATCTCAGAGGTTGATTGGGTGAACCTGTTTACAGAAAGGAATAAATGGCAAGTGGGAGGCTTTTAAGTGAATGATATCAAAGGTCCAGTGTTGAGAAGATCCTGTTAAGGTGAAGGGCAAACCTGGCAAGCTTAGGGACCCACAGCTGACAGGAGATATTGAAGCTCTGGTCAAGAGAATGAAGCCTATGCTGGGCTTAGGAGGTCAGGGACAATTGAATACCTTGATGGACTATAGAAACCAATTAAGAATGTTCTTAAAAGAGGAAAATCAGGAGGGCAAAGAGATGGTATGAGATGGATCTGGCAGGTAAAATTAAGAAAAATCCCAAGAGGTTCTAGAGCTACATTAAGAGTAAAAAGAATAGCTATGGAGAGAGTAGATCCCCTTAGGGATTAGCAGGGTGGCCTACATCTTGAACCACAGGAGATGGGTGGAATTTTTAGTGAATATTTCTCCTCTGTATTTCAAAGGAGAAATCATGGTTGCTTAAGAGATAAGGGAAACAAGTGGGTGTGTTTTGGTGGTCATTCATATTACCATGGAGGGAGGAAGTATTTGTAGCCTTATAGGACCTTAAGGTGGATAAATGCCTCAGACTGACTGAGCACATCATTGAACTTTGTGGGAGGCTAGAGAAGAAACCATGGAGGCCCAGGCCTAAACTTTGCTTCATTGTTAACCACTGGAAGTTCCATTGCTTAAGAAGGATTTACAGACTGCTCAGCCTGAAATTAGTGGGGAAGTTATTGGATTGAACCCTGAGGGAATGAATCTACCAGCATTTGGACAGACATTGCCTACTTGGACTTTAGCAGAACCTTTGGCAAGATCCCCGTGGCAGGCTGCTCTGGAAGATTCAGTTCCATGGAATGAAGGAAGAAATAGTCAGATGGATTGAAAAGTGGCCCAAAGGGAGTTTGCAGAAGTTGGTGGTTGAAGGTAGTTCCTTGGAATAGAAGCCAATTGTCTCGTGGTGTGTCACAGGAGTGTTAGGAACCTTCTTAGTTATTTTATATAAGTAATTTGAATGCAGATACACAAGGCTTGATCAGTAAGTTTCCAGACAGCATGGAATTTAGATGGTTTTGATACTGAAGATTACTGTTGAGTATGGGAGAACTTGATCAGCTGGGGAAGCGGGTCAACAAATTGCAAGTGGATTCTAAAACAAATAACTATAAGGTAAGCGACACACACAAAACGTTATTACAGTGCCAGCAATTGCCAATCAGGTTTCAATTCCCACAACTGTCTGTAAGGGGTTTGCAGGCCCACGTAACCAGGTGGCTTTCCTCCGGATGCTCCTGTTTCCTTCACGCTTCAAGGACAAGTGCTTAGGGTTAGTGAGATGTGGCCGTAATATATTGGCAACAGAATCTTAGTGACTCTTACCCAGCACAACCCCCGCTGATTTGATTTGATGAAAACGATGTATTTCTCTGACTGTTTTGATGTATGTGACAAATAAAGCTAATCTTTATCTAAAGGGCAACTTCTTCCACGTAGAGTGTGGTGAGTATATGGAATGAGTTGCCAGAGGAAGCGGCTAAGATAGACACAATAACAGCAACGGTCATTTAAGGAGCTCTCTGAAAGGTACATGGAGGGATGAGGTTTGGAGGGATATGAGCCAAATGCAGAAAACTGGAACTAGCTGAGTGGACAATATGGTCAGCAAGGACTGATTGGACCAAAGAGCCTACATCCATGCTATATTGCTCTATGATCTGTAACAACTAACTCTTGAAATGAACTGAAAATATTTAACATCTCATTCCTGGTTGAAGTAACATAGGTATCAGCAACATGCACCCAGAAAAAAAGCATTTTGCTTTGAATTTATGCTGTCCCTTTAAACAAAACTATTGTACCCATTTTATATGCTGGGCTACTTCAGAACACCACAACAGTGTTATATTTCTAATCACTTACACAAAGTTTAGAGAGAAACCAGAAAGATCTACTTCTAATCTACATGCTGTAACCTCTCCAAGCAATTATTTCCACAGACCATGAACACTTGGCACTGCCAATAACCTGCCCCTATTTACTCATTCTAATAAGGGATTTGACAACTGGTATGTTGACAGCTCCACTGTTTACAGTTTCCAGTATTGTGAAGTATGTGGACAGAGTGGGATCTCAACCTCTAACAAAGTCATTGTAAGATGTACAGGGTTGCACATGAGGCATGGTGACCTTAAGCAAAGTGTATGTGGTTAATTTAAGGGTTCTCCACCAGCTATTTATGGATCTTTTCCACAAGCATTGCTGCAAGCCAAACAACAAACCAATCACATGATACAGTCCTTAAAGGGGTGACAGCATTAAAATAGACACCAGCAGTCAAAACCAATGTTGCAGACACTGCAAGTATGTTTTGCTGGAATATCCAATGTCAGCATAACTAATGATATGCATTTTCTAGTTTTCTGAACTTCCAGATCCATACCCACATTTTAGTTTTCAATCACAGGAGAGCAAGCAGTGCTGGGTGCATTCGGGATTTAAACACCACTACAGAGCATCAGAATCGTTCACTAAAATCCAGATTACAGAAAGGGCAAGATACAATCCAATAGCTGCATGCTAAAACAGGACAAACGGAATATGGTAGCATCTAACTACTCGAGTTATACAAAAAATGTCTTCCCTCTAAATCCGAAAGATGAATTCTGAAAGGACTATCTTGATGAAAGCAGAGACATCCCAAAATCATAATGAGGTGGTACAATTACAATAACTTGGAAACAAACCAAGTTATAGAGCCATATATAGTATTAGAGCACAGAACAGGCCCTTCAGCCAGTACAGCTATGCCAGCCTGATCTTCTGCCCAGTCCCATCGCCGTAGTTAAGCGAAAAAGGAATGTTAACTGCAAGTTCTGAAACACTGAAATGGAAGGTTCTGCCATCCTGGATCTCAGAAGTTGTGAAGAACTACAGCTGATAGAAGTTACCACTGAGAATTGAAAGCACCATGCCAATAATGAAATACGTTTGACCAACAAGGAATCTAATCCAAATGGGATCAAAATACAAAATTGCTGATGCTGGAAATCTGGTCTAGTCCAAATGCATCTAGAACATGAGTTCCCCAACCTTTTTATTACCATTAACCAAGGGGTCCGTGGACTCAAGATTGGGAACCCTTGATCTAGAATGTTTTGATGAAATGGTCGGATATTGCTCACCCGTAAATTATGCCAGTGATCGACCCCTTCACCCCATGTACAGAGCCAATCAGCTTAGGAGAAAAATTGAAAAGGAAATCCCAGAGATGGAGGAGAAAGGATGGATAGTGGCCAAAGTCACTAAACTTACTGATTCTGATGAAAGAGAAGTCAAATGGATGGTCAATGACCACCATCTAACTTTAACTTCAGAAAAAATTACAGAAGCACTGGCAGAGGCCACATTTTTCAGCAAAAACTGTGAGAAAAATATGAAGCTCACAACATTTAACACAAATTTTGATTGTTGCAAGTCCGAACATCTACCATCTAGCCTCTGAGTGGTTCAGCACATTTCAGCAGAAAGTAGACGAGGAGGCAAAGGAGCAAGACAATATCCAGAGCTTCAGAGTGATTGAGAAATCAAATAATAATCTCCATAAAGCTGGAAGGGGTCAACTCACACTACAGTCTGACAAATCTACTTTACGGGAGAAAGAATACCAGTTCTTTGACATGAGAAACACGGTAGGCAGAATTAAGCCAAACTGAGAAAACAAAATGACAGCTTCTGTAAAATAACAAATTTCACAACATATGTCAAGGATAAGAAACCTAATTCTGATTACGGAGCGAAAACACCAGAAGGTAAGAATGAGCTGAAGGGTTTTCTAGGGCTAATCAAACAACTGAATTATTTCGTTCTTCACATGTCTCAACATATGGCAAGCCTAATGATCTAATGAGAGAAGATGCTACAAATCAGTGATCATAATCTCATGAAATGACCTTTAATAAATTTAAAGAGGCAATGCGTGTTGAGACAAACTTCCCAAATGTCAAAAATAAAAGATTTTTTTTTTATCTCAATGTAGATACCATCAGAAAAGGCCTGTGAGACTTAGTACAAGGTCGCAAACTAAAAGCATTTGCAGCTAAAACACTCATGCCAACAGAAATGGAATATGCCAACACAGAAAGTTAGTTATTATTTCTACAAGTTCATTTTTTGTGTAGGGAGGAGGGTTTTGGGGCGTTGATAATCGTGCTGCCTTTCTTTTCTTTCTTGGTTTCATGGCTCTCAGGAGAAGAATTTTGGAATTGATAGCACATGAACCTTTAAAAGGATGTGAGAAGTTCCACATGGATCACCGTGGAACGAAGTTTGTGCCAACAAGTAATCAGTAATCCTTGGAGCGATTCCACAAGAAAAAAACTAGGTGAAGCTCTAGCAAGTCTGCCAAGTTTACTGACAGCTTCAGAATTATGATTTTACTTTGGAAGGCATTTCAGTAAAGAAACAATGCTTGCCTTTTGTCAAGGAAACACAAGATGGACAATTTGCATTTTAAGATATATAAACAAGTAAATATGATACTGACAAAGTTGAGTACTAACAGAGAAAAACTCAATAGAACATTACAGCACAGTACAGGCCCTTCAGCCCACAATGTTATACTGACCTTTTAACCCACTGAAAGTTCAATCTGACTATTACCTCCCACATAGCCTTCCATTTTCCTATCACCCATGCGCCTACCTCAGAGCTTCATGAATACCCCTAATGCATCTGCCTCTATCAGCACCCTTAACAGGGCACTCACTGCTATGAAAAGAAAAGTTACCTCTGATATCCTCCCTATACTTTCCTCTAATAACTTTAAAATTATGGTCCCTCATATTATCCATGTTTACCCTGGGAAAATGTCACCTCTCATCCTTCTTTGCTCCGGAGAGGAAAGCCCTAGCTTGCTCAATCTATCCTTACAAGATGTACTCCTTAATCCAGGCAGTATCCTGGTAAATCTCCTCTGTACTCTCTCTAAAACTTCCTATAATGAGACGACCAGAACTAAACACAATATTCAAAGTGTGGTCCAGTTAGGGTTTAAGAGAGCTGCAACATTACCTCACAGCTCTAAAACTCATTAATCTAACTAATGAAGACTAATTTACCTTAACAACCCTATCAAATGGTAAATTGATATTCAAGTAAGATAAAAGGTCAGTATAACATTGTGGGCTGAAGGGCCTGTACTGTGCTGTAATGTTCTATTGAGTTTTCCTTTGTTAGTACCCTGTCAACTAGCTTTGAGAGATGTCTGGACATGGACACAGAGGTCCCTCTATTCTTCCACACTGCCAGGAATGCTGCCATTAACCCCGTATACTGCCTTCAAATCTGACCTTCCAAAAGGAATCAATTCACACTTTTCCAGGTTGAACTCCACAATATTAATGAGGTTTAGGTCCCCCTTCAACATAAAACTCTAGTTAGGTCTCAGCTGGGATACTGCGTTCAATTCTGATCACTACATTATAGGAAGGATATGGCTGTTCTGGAGAAGGTTTGTCAGGATACTGCCTGAATCAGAAGACATGGGCTACAAGGAGAGAATGGACAAATTTGCACTTTTTAGGCACATGAATATGCAAAAAGAGGAGGGATATGAACATTCTGCAGGCAGAAAGGATTAGTTTAGTTGGACATCTGTTTACTAAATTAGTACGGCACAACATAGTGAGCTAAAGGGCCTGATCCTGTGCTGTATTGTTCAATGTTCTAACTCAGGGGTCCCCAATTTTTTTCGCACTGTGGTCCGGTTTCATATTGACAATATTCTTGCGGACCAGTCGATCGGGGGGGGGGGGGGGTGCGGGTGGTCGTGGTAGTGTTGCTAACAGACAAGAGTAGCAGTCAAACACGCTGGGTTTACCCGGAGAAAGACTACATGAAGCCTTGCGCGGGCACCAGTGCGCACGCATGTACGATTTTTTTCTCTACAAACCGTTTTTGGCGATTCTGTTCGGGGGGGGGGGTGTTAATCACGACCGGAATATAGGTATATAGGTGATAAATAACTAATACACTCAATTTCCTTTCTGAAAGGGTTTATCTAACGAATTTAATATTAACCACATAGCACATATTTTCCTCACATGAATATAGTGATAAGTCAATTATCAGGGGAGGACAGGGGAGTTGAAGTAAGTATTGAACAAACTTCCAGTAGAAGTGGTAGAGGCAAGTTCGATATTATCATTTAATGAAAAATTGGACAGCTATATGGACAGGAAAGGAATGGAGGGTTATGGACTGAGTGCAGGTCAGTGGGACTAGGTGAGAGTAGCGTTCGGCACGGACTAGAAGGGCAGAGATGGTCTGTTTCCGTGCTGTAATTGTTATATGGTTATATATGTCAATAGCATCATAACATTTTAAGTAACGTTTGGATATTAAACACGCAGCACATATTTTCCCCGTATGAACATATAAAATCATTGCAATATCGCTGAACCAGTGGGAGCCCTGGGCTTGTTTTCCTGCAGCAAGACGGTCCTATCGAGGGGTGATGGGAGACAACGATACTCGAACGGGGTTCCTTATGTCCAGTCTATTCCGCAATTTAGTTTTTGTTGCATTCATTGCAGAGATATATTGGAAATGGAAGCAACGTTTTCAGTGCTTCCGTGGCTACCTCAGGATTTTTAGCCTTGACTTTGATCCGGAATGCCAGCAGAGATGTTATGTCAAAGATACTTTTCTGCCCGCCGTCATTGATCTCCTTCCCGCGCTGAAATGGATGACGCGCGGGTAATGACCTCGCATGCGTAATGGCTCAACAGTGGCCGTGACAGGGAATGAAGAAAGGTGCAGCTGACTCATATCACCAAATCATATCGCTTCCTCGCGGCCCAGTGGTTGGGGACCGCTGTTCTAACTCAACAGTGACTGAAAAAGTGAAACAATTACAGCCAGAAATAGATTAACCTGGAATGATATTTCACTTGAAGGTGATGCCTCTTCCTGCATGCAGGTGGATTCTACTCAGAAATGATGCAAAGAGAAACTTGGTAACCACATAGGCCCAGAGAAATGCAAGTTGAGAGCTCAACCATAAACACAAGAGATTCTGCAGATGCTGGTAATCCAGAGCAACACACACAAAATGCTGGAGGGACTCAGAAGGTCAGGCAGCACCTATGGAGAAAAATAAACAATCGACTGCTAAACTTTTGAGAGGTAAATAAGCTGTGTACTTTTACTAACTATAGAAAATTAACATACACAGCTTGATTACGACCTGCAGAAAGAAGGAGATGAAGTCTCCCCAGATATTATCTAAAGCTACTGAACACAACCAAAAACAAAAATTTAATCGATGCAGGCTACAACTTTAAGTTCATGTCCATTAGAAATATGAAAAATAAATGGATGCAATGCCCTAGGTGAACTGATGGACTGATCAGGTTTTTATTGGGCAAGTAACAATCTGAACAGTGAATGGCCACAGTGCAAAAAAAAAAAAATGGCTCACAAGTTAATTTTAAATTGAAGAAAATTATTTGAGAAATACAACAATTTGCAACTGGATGCAGAATCAGTGATCCTGAAGGAAGTAGTATGTGACAAGTCATCTCTAGAAAATGTAGAGAGGTTGCAAGACTTCCCCAATCTGAACTAACCTCCACAGTATCTGTGAGCACATAGCTTCATGGAGTGAAAGATCCAAACACAAGGCAAAGACCAAGGAAAGCTCAGAACATGCCTTATTACGAGGTAATTAATTAATGCACAAGTCAAAAGAAGCAAGCACTAAAACAATGATGCTAAAGTACTATTCTGGTGTTTGGCAGGGCAGTCAGTGGCAAACATGGACCTAGTTATGAGAAAAAGATGGAACCCAGCTCAAGTAGCCAGAAGTGTGTCCTCCAGTCACACAAATCAAATTTTGAGAAGGGCTAGTAGATGAGACAGAATAGGAGTCAACTCTAACCTACATTCCTCCATGAGGACCATGCCGTAGGGTTTGGAGGCTTATGTGCTTTTATGACCTGGAGAGCTACAGTATGTTAGCTGGAGTCAGGGTTTTATGCTTTGGTTCTTGGTAGGATCACCCATGCCAAACAGGTCAAAGGGTAGAGGTCAGACTGAGTGGCCCATAAGTCCTCCAGATCTGGGGGTTCAGTTCAGGGCCAACAACTCCGAGTGGTAAAACAAAACTCTTATGAAACAGTAATGAAGAATCCTTCTATATCTGAGTGCAACTCTATTCCTGAGTCTCCATGTGGAACTTGCATGACAGTTGTGCAAATGAGCTACTGACATGATGAAGGAAGCACCGAACACCGCCAGAAATAGAGGACCTTCATTACTGCCCTAATCGCCAGTGGCGTAATGGGCAGTAACTAATTCTAGCCTACATTAGAAATAATAATAAGAACAGAAATTATCTACATTGTATTGGGCACAACGAAACACTATATATTGCTCAGCAGCACAGCCTGTGGTCTGAAAATGAACAATGTAGGACACAGATTTGTGTATTAAACTAGAACTTTCAAATCAACCTCTGAGAGCTTGATTTGAAATGGCTCCTACAATATAAATATATTCTTCCATAACATAAGTATGGGCGATTAGCTATCAATGTAGAAGAATCACACAAGCATGGTTCCGTTCATAAGAATTACCCAAGTTAAGTGTGAATTGATTGAAATTTTCAAATATTTAAAAAATACAATTGCAAGAAGAAAACTATAATCATCTGGTTCAAACAACAGGAATTCTGCAGATGCTGGAAATTCAAGCAACACACATCAAAGTTGCTGGTGAATGCAGCAGGCCAGGCAGCATCTGTAGGAAGAGGTGCAGTTGACGTTTCAGACCTTTCTGATGAAGGGTCTCGGCCTGAAACGTCGACTGCACCTCTTCCTACAGATCATCTGGTTCAAGTGTCCCAAACTCAGGGCACCAACATAAATTAGAGGTAGCCAGAGAAGTTAGGAAACCCTTCGAATTGCCAAATGTGATAGAAGTTTGCTAAAACCTCAGCATGACAATTGACGACTCGATTAATTGTTAACTTTTACATACTCGTTAGCTAAGAATGTTCAAAGAAATGTGGGAGTTTGGTAGCTGACCAGCCACAAGCTCTATAAATGGTAGAACAAACTCAAAGAATTACAGGGCATCTTCCTACTTCTGTGTCATCCAAACAATTAACAGTGTCACTTCCAGTTTCCTGCTGAATAATACAGTTGTGCAGCCAAGAATCAGGCCTTTAGCCTCCCTCATCTACACCAACTGTGATGCCTACCTGTTCGATTTTCATTAGCCCACATCACACTCATTCCTCTCCATGAACTTGTCCAAATGCCTCGTAGTTGCTGTGAATGCATCTACCTCTACCACTTCTTCTGGTAGCTCATTCGATACACCCTCCACCCTGTGTGTGGAAAAACTCACCCCTCAGATTTACTTCAAAATTTCTCCCCTCTCATTGTCAGCCGACATCCTTTAGTTTTAGACTCCTCCACAATAAGAAAAAGATCATCTATTCTATCCATGCCCCTCAGATTTTGACAAAACTCTATAAGGTCACTCCACAGGCTCCACTACATTCTAATGAGAATAAATCACTGCTTAACCAGTCTTTCCTAGGTCAAATATTTTATTCCAGGCCACATCTCAGTGAATCTCTTCCTTATTCTTTCTAAAGCTAACATACCCTTCCTGTAATATTGTGACCAAAGTCGTTCATAATATTCTAAGCACAGTGTCATCAGTGTTTTCGTAGCTGCAATGTGCCATTCCAGTTCATATACTTTAATCTTATTCAGAGCCTTGTATGTTGGTAGACCAAAGTCCTTTCAGTAATCTGCATTGTTTGAGGACTGCATAAAACAAGAACTCCACTTGTCTTACTTGGAGGCAAGTCTGCATGGATCTTATTCAAGACTAGCTTGGTGGCAGTTATGACGAGGTCAGAAATAACTACTATCCATCCTATGTATTAACTCTGATTCAAGGTTTGTTTGGGAGCACTAGTCTGGGACTTTCAGCTTCTACACTTGTCAGTCCAGTGCAGATCACCTATCCATTTTACTGTAGAGGACATCACAGTCTGGGACCACTAAAAGTTATGTCCTCTCAGCATTTTCACATGTTTTTGATTTTTTTTCTGCAAGAACAGAGAATTAATTTTAAATATTGACTCTCTCTTGCTTGCCTCATTCTCCTCTCATCTTGAAACAAACTTATCTCAAAACCTTCTCATAACTGACAAAAGGCCATCCTCCTGAAATGGTAACCGAAGACACTGGGAGTGTTAGTTATTAGGCTACAGGCAATATTTATACTTAAGAATACGATACTTGGAACCTGCGTTTGAAGAAAAAGAGGAATAAGAGGCTGCCTTGAAACCTTTTCCTTCCCTAAGTCCTTGAATATACTTTTAATAACACTTTGTATCACAACTGGCCTTTTCTGCTGTAAGTCACCTATCTGTGATATTGGCTTAGCTTCCCTCTCCATTAGCGCAGCTTGATCTGTTGTGTATGTCCAGCATTCCACAACATTTCACATGCCCTTGCTTGTTTTATCACTCCCTAATTGCCAGTAACAACCTATGAAGCACTGTTTATCACCACAACAACCCTGGACTCATCCCCACAGCAAATACCTTTCTCTTATCAGTTTCTTCCTGCTCTGCAACATCAAAAACATTTGTTTGTCCTCTATTTACCAGTTCTGATTAAGGATCTTCGACCCAAAACACTTTTCACAGATGCTCCATGACCTGAGTCTTTACAGCATTCTCTGCTTCGATAATCTCAAGCTTCTGCAGATTTTTTGGTGTCCTTGAACATTTTACTGCCTTTCTGATACATGCCCAATTGGTATTCAACACTTCCTCTCAATTCCTTAAGTTTTCAGACAATTGTTGCCCATTATCCTCATCTCCTTGTCCACACAGCCCATCACCAACCCCCAATCAAATTGGTTCAATTAAACAAATGACTGATTTAACTCCTTCCATGGCCTTTCTTTTATCCACAGCCCTGTAACTTTCAACAGCATTACATTCATCAATACTATCCCCCCTATCCTCAAATCTAGTTGTCTCCACTATTCAACCAACACACACAAAATGCTGGATGAACTCAGCAGGCCAGGCAGCATCACTGGAAAAAAAAGTATGGTTGAGGTTTTGACTGCTGAGTTCCTCCAGCATTTTGTGTGTGTTGCTTGGATTTTCAGCATCTGCAGATTGTCTCTTGTTTGTGACTTGTCTGCTATTCCTTCAGTCCTGCTGCTGGCAACTACCCCATTTCTATTCCTTAACCATGACCAACATTGGTGTCTACACCTTCACCTGATCAATGAAAACAACCAAAAAACGGGAAGTTTAACTTGACCTTGCTTCTATGCTCCTCCACCCCCAACTGTCAACCCTGTGCCTGACTGAAAAGCAAAGAGCGCCACAGTAGAACAGTGGTTAGCGCAGTGTTATTACAGTTCGTGGCGGAGTTTAGAGTTCTGTAAGACGTCTGTATGCCCTTTCTGTGAGTGTGTGGGCTTTCAATGGGTGTTCCGGCTTCTTCCCACAGTCTAAGGATGTACCAGTCAGTAGGTTAATTGTTCATTGTAAATTGTCCTCTGACTGGGTTAAGTTTAAATAGTTAAGTTGTTGGCTGGCGTGTCTTGTTGGGCTGGAAGAGCTATTTCCACACATCTCCAAAAGTAAATTTAAAAATTGCAATTATTTAGGTATCTGTTTTGCAGTGAAAGATCCTAAAGTTGTAGAGAGGGCTTATTACTTAGGCAGGTGAAGGCAGAACAGTTTTGGGTTGGATGAAGGCAGTCAAATCAACTCAGTAGTTTGGAGAAAGTCAGAGATGCTGAGGGACAAGCCCTTGGAGGGATTTGAGCACAAGGATAATATTGTCAACTGTATATGCTGTAGGCAAGTTCAGTTAGTGGACAAAACAGCCCTGACAAAACAGCCATAACAAAAGCAATTAAAGTAATTTTCTCTCCTGTGGTTTTGCCTGATTCAAAGATTCAAAGTGAACGTCAGTCAGCAGCATGAAGTTGAGAGGTGAATGGACCTTGGTGAGAATAATTGTCATTAAATTACCTTCGATGCAGGAAGCTAGAACATTATGCAAGTATCCATAAAAATTTACAAACATTACAAGCTGGACCTGTCAGATGGTCACCATGTTCTATTCCTATCATGAATGTTCCTATAACCTCTGAATAATGGGTATAAAGACCCAAGTGCCAGTCTGGTTTATTTTTGAATGTAATATAGATAATATGTTAACATGTTACAAAATGGACCAGATTTCATTGAAGAGCTTGCCAAATGTTGCCCAACCTCATGATGAAATTGTTACACCTGCAAAAAGCTTGCAGCATGAAATAGTAATCTATTGTTAAGGTTTCCCAGTTTGGTCAATCGTACCAGAGAGTGATTTAGCAATCTCCAGTGGAATAAACTGTTAAGGAAAAAAGTGAAGTTTGGAGTAGTAGGATTGAATTAGATTGAATCTTATTGGACCTGCTTGCTTTCTCCCACCAGCTGTCCACCTCAGCTTCTCCAGCCACACATTTATCTGGTGTTCTCCTGGCATTTCTGCTATGTCCCTTCCAGGGTATGGAGCAGGCTCCAAACAGCTGGGTGAAAGTAGCAGCTAAGACCCAGTCCATGGACAGTTCTGATGGCCTTCTCACTGCTTGTGCTGTCAAAGCCGTTCCCGGTTTCTAATTAACTAGAAATTAGTGAAACATGCAAAATAAAAATTAAATTAAATTTAGTTGAAGTGTATCTTCAGTTATAGAAATTAAACACAACAAACTTCTCTTCTGTTTAGCAAAGATAGACAATTGTACTAATAGAATTACCATCAGTGCAGCAGCCATCACACATCATAGTGTAGAACGAATAAACTCTTCTCGGGCTTTCAGCAGGGCACAGGTATCGATTTTAACCAATGTTTTGATGACAAACTCTGCCATCTTCATCAGGGATCCTTTCACAGGCACCAAATCCTTTTTCATCATAGTGTAGATTTTTGCAAATAAAACAAAGGGAGGCATTTTGGGTTTAACGAAACAATACATTGTATTGACCTCCAAAACCTGAACACAAAAGCATGCTAAAAATCTTCACATAACAACGTCATCACGTCAAACCAGCCTTTTGAAGCAAAACCCTAATTTAACGTCAATGGTTGTGAATTATGTACATTTCTCCCAATTGCATTGCCCTACAATAGAACACTCCCAGTCTCCATGCTAAGTTCAGGGGCAGAGTGGGAGATTGCAAGTGCTCATATTTGCTCTCCTGTGTTTCCACATTGGTGCACACAGATGCCAAGCCAAGAGTGCACTGAGGTACGCAGTGTTGTTATCCAGCTTTTCCTCTCTGGTTCCATTAGAAGGCAGCACTATATTGCATCACTTTGTTCCTGGAGTCAGAATAGAGCCAAAGCCAGTTCCACAGACTTTAACACAATATTCCCAGCTGGCATTTACACACAGTCCCTTTGGAAGTGTTGCCTCTTATAAAAAGCTTCAAAGGCCTGACGGATGCATATTATCCCAGGACATTTTATGAATCTTGTGATTTCATTATTCCTTGAATAACTTCATAGTGACCTAATTTAATACATTCAACATACATCAAAGTTGCTGGTGAATGCAGCAGGCCAAGCAGCATCTGTAGGAAGAGGTGCAGTCGACGTTTCAGGCCGAGACCCTTGTCAGGACTAACTGAAGGAAGAGTGAGTAAGGGATTTGAAAGTCCTGACGAAGGGTCTCGGCCTGAAACGTCGACTGCACCTCTTCCTACAGATGCTGCTTGGCCTGCTGCGTTCACCAGCAACTTTGATGTGTGTTGCTTGAATTTCCAGCATCTGCAGAATTCCTGTTGTTTTAATTTAGTACATTTCCTGAACTGCCACATCCCTGTGACTTTACGTTTTGTTTCTCCAAGCATTCTTGGAAATCCTGCAATAACAAGATTTTCTTGTGTTTAGACAAAGCCTTTCAGGCTGTTGGAAGGAAGGTGGGTGGGTTTAGAGCAGCCAACATTGGTGACATGTCACTTAATTCATTTTCTCCGTTATGTTTACAGACGACTGAGGGATGCTTATGTTGCATGGAAGTCAGCACAATAACCATGTACAGACCGAGTGGTAATTGATCTATAAGTGACAACGGAGACAGTCAGCACACGTTTGCAGTTCCCAAGAATTCACAGAGCTCTGAAACTTACCAGAAAATGGAAGCCTTGTCAGAAACATTCTGGGATGAAATCAAATAGAAATCAGTACTTGGGGTGAGAACCTTACAGAATATCTAAAATTCAAAAGCAAACACCTTACAGAATGATTTTGCATCCTTCACAAGCTCAGAATATCCAAATACTATACAATGAATTGTACAATTTTGCATAAAACACTGAAAATACACCAAACGTCCAATATTCCAAGACTTGCTACAAAATAGAACAAATGTGGAGTGGGAGAGGGAAGGGGCAGGTTCAATGTGAAGCAGGTTATACTGTTGTATTTCTGATGCAGATGCTCTGCTGACCTTATCATCAGTTGTTGCAATTTCAGTCTCTGCATGCAACTCTGCCCTCACCCAAATGCAAACTAACCCTCACCTCTCTTTGGAGGGAGGGAACGTCGACTCAGACTATGAGAGGCCTGCGTCAGGCATTTTCATGCCTTACAAGGCGCAGATTGGAGGTCTGTGTGGGGCACCACTCCTCGCACAGACACTAGAGCAATGTTTGATTAAGTGCCTTGCTCAAGGGCACAAACACACTGCCACAGCTGAGGCTCGAACTAGTGACCTTGAGGAAACTAGACGAATGCCTTAACCGCTTGGCTACTTTGGAGACAGGGCACATAGCACTGGATTAGCTACTTGGACCATAAGACAAAGGAGCAGAATTAGGCCATTCAGCCCATCAAATCTGCTCTGACATTCCATCATGGCTGTTCTCGGATCCTGCTCAACCCTAGACACCTGCCTTCTCGCCATATCGTTGGATGTCCTGACCGATCAGGAAATGATCAACTTTCACAAATATACGCACGGACTTGACCTCCACTGCAGTCTGTGGCAGAGCATTCCGCAGATTTACTACTCTCTGGCTAAAAAAATTCCTCCTTACCCCTGTTCTAAAAGGTCGCCTCTCAGTTTTAAGGCTGTGCCCTCTAATTCTGGATACCCCCACCATAGGAAACATCCTCTCCACATCCACCTTATCTAGTCCTTTCAACTATCTAGTACTTGTATGGAAACCAACCACTAAATGCTGCTTCAGCTGAAACAGGAAATGGGCCCAGGGCCAATTTCCAGTTGGGCAAACTACCAAGCCCTTGGTGCACCTCCAGTGGTCCCGCAGCCAAACCCAAAACCACACCTTGAACTGTTTTCGTTGTTGACAACAACACCTTTTCGAGCATTCTACTTGCCTTCATGTCCACAATCTGTGAATTAAGTCCAGAGGCAGAGACAAACGTTTGACAGGACACCACGCAGAGGTATTACTAGAAAGCAATTCTCCACACTCACCGTAAGCAGGCTGATCAGGGAAGAGCCTCCAGTGTCATCACTCCAGATTGATTGTAACATGGTAAAATTAACAATCTTGAAACAAAACTATGAGTTTCATTGTCTACCTAGGCAAGAGGCTCTGAGTTTGGAGTTCTAACTTTTATCTACAATAGTTCTCAAGGCTGCTGAATCCCACATTCCTCAATTGATTACATTGAATGCGCCTTTGTATCTTTCTGCATAATGTTGTATTGACTTGACAAACACTGCAAAAAGAGAACAGTTTTTCTGGGTCTATTTGGTTAGGTTCTGCCAGTCAAGATTAAACAAAGGGTACAAACACTGAACCTCTGGCAAACTTGAATATTATTGAAAGTCATCTCATAGAGGCTTTTCATCTGTCACAAATCCTCCCATTTCCAACCATCGTGGTCCTGCTGAGCAACACACACAAAATGCTGGAGGAACTCAACAAGCCAGGCAGCATCTATGGAAAAAAGCACAGTAGACTTTTCGAGCCGAAACCCAGGTCCTGCCGAAGGCCTGCTGAGTCTCTCCAGCATTTTGTGTGTGTTGCTCGGATTTCCAGCATCTGCAGATTTTCTCTTTTGTGGTCCTGCTGAATCTGTTTAAACAGTTTCCCCTTCAATCTTTCAGATAAACATTCAACAAACCAAGAAATGTGTGCTTTAATGTGCTGATCTTGGGGTTTCTTTTCTTAACTGCAAATGTAAACATGTAATCATCTATTATTACATCTTCCAGTTACTTTTAGTTATTACACACTTACAGGACACTCTCCCTTCGTCCCCGATGAGCAAACTGGCACTGAGAGTCAGACAGTCACCAAAAATATCCAAGTGCCATTTCCAGCAACACACATCAAAGTTGCTGGTGAACACAGCAGGCCAGGCCAGGCAGCATCTCTAGGAAGAGGTACAGTCGACATTTCGGGCCGAGACCCTTCGTCAGGACTAACTGAAAGAAGAAATAGTAAGAGATTTGAAAGTGGGAGGGGGAGGGGGAGATCCAAAATGATAGGAGAAGACAGGAGGGAGAGGGATGGAGCCAAGAGCTGGACAGGTGATTGGCAAAGGGGATATGAGAGGATCATGGGACAGGAGGTCCAGGGAGAAGGAAAAGGAGGGGGGGAAACCCAGAGGATGGGCAAGAGGTATAGTCAGAGAGACAGACGGAGAAAAAGGAGCGAAAGAAAAAGAATGTGTGTATATAAATAAGTAACGGATGGGGTACGAGGGGGAGCTGGGGCATTAGCTGAAGTTTGAGAAGTCAATGTTCATGCCATCAGGTTGGAGGCTACCCAGACAGAATATAAGGTGTTGTTCCTCCAACCTGAGTGTGCCTTCATCTTGACAGTAGAGGAGGCCATGGATAGACATATCAGAATGGGAATGGGACGCGGAATTAAAATGTGTGGCCACTGGGAGATCCTGCTTTCTCTGGCAGACAGAGCGTAGGTGTTCAGCGAAACGATCTCCCAGTCTGCGTCGGGTCTCGCCAATATATAGAAGGCTACATCGGGAGCACCGGACGCAGTATATCACCCCAGCCAACTCACAGGTGAAGTTTTGCCTCATCTGGAAGGACTGTCTGGGGCCCTGAATGGTGGTGAGGGAGGAAGTGTAAGGGCATGTGTAGCACTTGTTCCGCTTACAAGGATAAGTGCCAGGAGGGAGATCGGTGGGGAGGGATGGGGGGGACGAATGGACAAGGGATTCACGTAGGGAGCGATCCCTGTGGAAAGCAGGGGGGGGGGGGAGGGAAAGATGTGCTTAGTGGTGGGATCCCGCTGGAGGTAGCAGAAATTACGGAGAATTGTATGTTGGACCCGGAGGCTTGTGGGGTGGTAGGTGAGGACCAGGGGAACTCTATTCCTAGTGGGGTGGCGGGAGGATGGAGTGAGAGCAGATGTGCGTGAAATGGGGGAGATGCGTTTGAGAGCAGAGTCGATGGTGGTGGAAGGGAAACCCCTTTCTTTAAAAAAGGAGAACATCTCCCTCGTCCTGGAATGAAAAGCCTCATCCTGAGAGCAGATGCGGCGGAGACGGAGGAATTGTGAGAAGGGGATGGCATTTTTGCAAGAGACAGGGTGAGAAGAGGAATAGTCCAGATAGCTGTGAGAGTCAGTAGGCTTATAGTAGACATCAGTAGATAAACTGTCTCCTGAGATAGAGACAGAAAGATCTAGAAAGGGGAGGGAGGTGTCGGAAATGGACCAGGTAAACTTGAGGGCAGGGTGAAAGTTGGAGGCAAAGTTAATGAAGTCAACGAGCTCAGCATACGTGCAGAAAGCAGTCCCAATGCAGTTGTCGATGTAGCGAAGGAAAAGTGGGGGACAGATACCATAATAGGTTTGAAACATAGATTGTTCCACAAAGCCAACAAAAAGGCAGGCATAGCTAGGACCCATACGGGTGCCCATGGGTACACCTTTAGTTTGGAGGACGTGGGAGGAGCCAAAGGAGAAATTATTAAGAGTAAGGACTAGTTCCGCCAGACGGAGCAGAGCGGTGGTAAAGGGGAACTGCTTAGGTCTGGAATCCAAAAAGAAGCGGAGAGCTTTGAGACCTTCCTGATGGGGGATGGAAGTATATAGGGACTGGACATCCATGGTGAAAATAAATTGGAGGGGGCCAGGGAACTTAAAATCATCAAAAAGTTTCAGAGCATGAGAAGTGTCATGAACATAGGTAGGAAGGGATTGAACAAGGGGGGATAAAACCGTGTCGAGGTATGCAGAAACAAGTTCAGTGGAGCAGGAGCAAGCTGAGACAATGGGTCTACCAGGAGTACCATTTCCATCCAGTTCCATCTGCTTCTTCAGAAAAGAAAATCCACTGATATAAAATGGATGGCCATTGTTCGCATCCAATTGACAGAATAAATTTCTTACATAAGTTTAAATTTAATCTACAGATTAATTTTTCTGATCTTGTGACCTTTGCAACATAACACTTTCTATTAAATATAAAAATCTGTTACCCAAGCGCCCTTTTGAAGCATCAAGTATCTACACGAGGGCAGCCACTGTGGCACTTAAAGCAGCCGCTGATTTTGAAAAAATGTCAACAGACCTTATTGTGATCATTGGGTTCATAGGGTCATACAGGTACATCCAGTGGATAGTGAGAGACTTAACTCAGGGCAAAATTGCTAATATGGGGGGGGGGCATGAATTTTAAAGTGACTGGAGGAAAGCATCGAGGCAATATCAGAGGTAAGGTTTTTTACACAACGAGCAGTGGGTGGTTGAACACCCTGCCAGAGTTGGTGGTTGAGGCAGGTACGTTAGGAGCATTAAAGAAGCTCTTAGACAGACACATGGATGATCGAAAAATGGACAGCCATGAAATAGGGAAGGATGAGATTATGGGGTCAGTACAACATCATGAGCCAAAAAGGCCTACACTGTGCTGCAGTGCTGTGTGTCGTATCACCATTCCCTGCTGCAATGTTTATCAACTTTCCTTCTACATTTAGCCTCTCATGCCCTAGATTTCAATTTTTTCATTCATATATCATGTTCCTATTGCTGGTTTCCAAGTTATACCTTAAACCTTTTGGCTCTTGCTGTGGGATGAGTCCAACTCTTCAAGGCCAACACTTGTTTACGGTCAATAGGATCTTTGTATTTATTCAAGCTCTGACACACTTTAAACCACAGACAAAAAAAAAGCCAAGCAGAAAAACCAAAGAGCAGCCTACCATGCTGTACAACACAATCACACCACTGGAACAATGAGTAACGATCCCTTGTTCCACATCACAGAAGGCTTATATGTCCCCCTTCCTACCTTGAGTGCTAATAGTTCTATTTAATGGGAAAACTCAAGGATGCAAACCTAAAATATTTTGTCTTCAAACATCTGAACAAGACAGCTTTGTCTGAATTTTGTTACTTGGATGTTAGTTTTCTAAAAAAGTGTACAATAAGCCTTCAAAATTATTCCTCACATCACCAGCACCAGCCGACCTGCCATCAACGACATAATTATAGAAAAATGCCAGTAAAAGGCATGAAGGATCCCACCCACCCTGCTCATGGACTATTTCTCCCACTCCAATCAGGGAAGAGATAACACAGCATCCACACCAGGCCCACTGGACTCAAAAACAGTTCCTTCCTCCAGGCTGTCAGGATGATCAACACCTCCACCCAGTAACCACCCCACCACCACTACATCACCTCATATCACTTTATGTACAATCAGTCTACATATAACAGTTACTTGTACATTGTGTTGAAAAGATTTTTATAGTTATATACATTTTTTTTCATTTTTTAAAAATTGTGTTCTTTATGCTTAGAGATTTTTTAAAAAATATACTGCATCAGTTTTGGAGTAGAGTACTGAGGAATGACAGCAAACAAACTTGAGTCATGAATGGCAAGAAAGTCTGCAGCCTTTGACTTAGACTGGGACTGAAGAGCCTGGTGATTAGGGCAGAGTCGTTTGCACTGAGTGATGCACCATCAATAACTCCAAAAGACTGGAAGTAGAGTAAATACTGAAAGGCTTTTATTCACAGTAAAATGTGACCTGCAGCATGCTGAGTGTTTGCCCCTGGACTGAGAGGAGGAGCCAAGGCCCAATCGCTTTTATTCAGGGGTCTGTGGGAGGAGCCACAGGGGCAGTCAGCAGAGGGACGTGTCCAGGCAGGTAACCCAATTACAACATATAAATATATGTTGCTACTTTCTGACTGATCCATCCAGCCTCCTCTCTGTCCTGACTCTAGTTTTCAATTAAGGAGGGGATTCTGGGCTTGATAAAAATCGTGCACCAAGTCTTTTGGGAAGTCTGGCCAGAAAGGCTGTGTTAAAACCAATGGTGCATGTAGTTACAGGAACCACATTGAGCATCGTTGCACCCATAATCTGAAGAGAAAGTCCTATTAACCCAGATCAATCTTTATACTCTCAAGGACATGGCGCTTACTGATAACAAACTTAGCAACCTGCCTAGGGAATTATTTTTTGTAATAAAAGCAGCAAATCCTACCTCAACATGTACCAATTGTGGAGAAAAGAAGATTGAAGTCTTCAATTCCAGATTGAGGACTTTTTATAAGAACCTGACAAAAGGTCAATTGACAGAAACATTAGCGCTTTCTGCACAAATGCTGCCTGACCTGAGTACCTGACATCTTTTCCATTTCAGATTTTCAGCTCCTGAAGTCTTTTGAATTGGAGTTAGTCTTTGCAACCTCGGGCAAAAGCACTTGCTCGAAGATGTTTATTAGAAGAGAGGTTACAAGCACAAGGCATTCTTCTTACCCTGCTAGAATTTCTAAATCTTTAAATTACCTATTGGATTGTCTTTCTCAAACAATCTTGAATAAAACCTTTGGGCCTAAACATAGGTGTTTCTTTAAAGCAGGAGTTCCCAACCTTTTTTATGCCATGGGTCCTTACCATTAACTGAGGGGCTTGTGGACCCCAGACTGGGAGCCCCTGCTTTAAAGTGCTGCCTTCTGCCAGTGGACAAAATACAAATAAGGCCATAAGACCGTAAAACATTGGAGCAGAATTAGGCCATTCGGCCCATTGAATCTGCTCCACTATTCAGTCATGGCTAATATATTATCTCTCTCAACCCTACTCTCCTGCCTTCTCCTCGCCGTCTTTGATGCCATAATCAAGAACCTGTTTGCCTCTGCTTTAAATATACCCAAAAACTTGGCTTTTGCAGACATCTGTGACAATGAATTTCACCACACTCTAGCTAAATAAATTTCTTATCTCTGTTCTAGAGCAACATCCTTGTATTCTGAGACTGTGCCTTCTGGTACGAGCATCTCCTACTGTTAGTAACATCCTCTCCACAATCATTGGCCTTTCAACATCTGATCGGTTTCAGTGAAATTCTTCCTCATTCTTCTAAGCTCCAGCAAGTACAAGCTCAGAGCCATCAAACACTTCCCTATCATTCCTGGGATCATTTTCGTGAATCCCCTCTGGATCCTGTACATGCAGCACATTCTCTCTCAGACGAGAGAGCCGAAACCTCTCTCAGTACTCTAAATGTGATCGGACCTATGCCAAGTAAAGACTTGGCATTACAAATGACCAGGCAATCTTCACACAGTACATCCTTGTTTTAATATATTAATAGCATACTTCAAGCTTACACGTATACTTATCACTCACCCTGAGACTCTGTCAAAATGCTGATTGCAGATTTAATCTCACTGTTTAAATCACCCCGTTCTTGGAATTACCCAGTATCAGGCTTGGCAATTTACACCAGCAAGTTATCCTTTGTACAGCTGGAAAAATATTTACTGCTTAATAATTACTTAAACCTGACAATGATTGTTTATTAATCCAAACAAATCAACACTCATTCTAAAAGCACTGAAATGATTGGCTGGTAATGTTACAGTAAATATAATTAGACTGGAACAGATTGTTAGATTTGGGATACAAACTTGGGCTGAAGGCAAGAATTATCTCCAGGTTGAAACATCTGAAGCCACACAATTCTGGCCCCTTGCCCACTGCACCCAACATAGCCTCTGTAATTTGCTTCATAAAAACGTGCTCATTCACCTCTAGCACCAGCTACCAAACAATGACTTGGAATGTGGTGTTTGGACAGATTGGATAAATACTTGCAAGGAATTTTTGGTTTGGGACTATGGGGACAGGCAAAGGTAAACAGGACTCAAAGGAAAAGTTGACTGCTGCAGTCCTTTTCTCATGAATAAGTATCGGGTACACACAGCTTCCAGCAGTGTCTAAAAACCTTAGCTCCTCAAAAAATGACCAAACAGGAAAGGGGGGTATTGTTGTCTAAATCAAAGAGTTAGCGCAGGGAAACTGGGCCAAATTGTTACCAGCTGTTTTGAATTGTTCAAAAATTTCACGCATTGCATTTTATAGAGGTCCTCATGCTGGTGAGATAAGGTGGTAGTGTTGGGAGGTGTTGTTATAGTGGCTTACAAGGGATGTTGGTTAGTTAGAGAAATGAGACCAACAGCAGCAAATGGAATTCAACACCAATAAGTGCAAGGTGATACATTCTGGAAAGTCAAACCAGCATAGGAGTTACACTATGAAAGGCAGGGCACTAGGGAATGTAATGAAATAGAGGGACCGAGGAGTACAAGTACATAGTCCATTGAAAGTAGCATCACAGGTAGACAGGGAGATGAAAAAGTCACTTAGTATGCTGATCTTCATCTGTCAAGGAACAAGTACAGCAGTTGGGGCATTACGTTGCAATTGTACAAGTCGTTGGTAAGGCTGGACTTGGAGTATTGTATACAATTTTGGTCACCTTGTTAAAGGAAAGATGAGATTAGATTGGAAAGAGCAAAGATTTACAAGAATGTTGTCAGGACCAGACAGCCCAAGTTACTGGGAGGGGCTGGCCAGGCTAACTCTTCATTCTTTGTAGAAAGGTTTGAAGTTATAAGAAGCACAGATAAGATGGATTGTAATAGACTTTCCCCAGGGTAACGGAGACAAAAACTGGGGGGAGGGGGGGCAGGCACAGATTTCGGGTAGGAAAAGATTTGAAAAGGACATAAGGGGCAACTTCTTCACGGAGGGTGATGAGTAGATGGAGTGAGGTGCTAGAGGGAGCGGCTGAAGCAGCTACAATAGCATTGCTATAGACGCACTGGGATAGGGATGGGTACATGAAAAGATGAGGCTTAGAGGAAGATTTATTTCTATTTAGAGACTGGTAACAGCCTTTTCCAGTCCAATGAGCCGGCATCACACAAGGGCACCCTTGCAACCAATTAATCTATTAAGCCATACGTCTGAAGTATGTCAGAGGAAACTGGAACACCCAGAGGAAGCCCTTGTGATCACTGGGAGAGCATACAAACGCCTTACAGACAGCGGCAGCACTGAACCCGGGTCGCTGATGACGTAATAGCGTTATGCTAATTGCCATGCTCCCATGCCGCCAGTATGGGTTGAATGCAGGAGACTGGGACTAACTGGGTGGATACCAGGGTCAACATGGACCCAGTGAGCCAAAGGGTCTGTATCCGTGCCATGTTGCTCAATTTCTGAGACCTTTTACATCCGCCTGAGGGTAAGGGGGAATAAATATTTTCTAGACTCTTCGAGCTGGTGTCCACTCACACTATTCCCATCAACTCCTCTCTCATTCATCTAAATCATAGGGGCACTGTCTTTCTCTCCCATTAACCTAACAAAACACACTTCCTCCGGAGAAATCTGGAGCACCCAGATTAATCCATGGGGAGAATGTGAAAGCTTCATACAGACAGCAAGAGATTAGGATTGAACATGGCACTGGAGGTGTGAGGCAGCTGTTGTGATGCTTCTACCAGAATGGCTCTGGAAACAGTAGCTTTGACAATGCAGTGCTCAGTATGCCATCACACCAATGATTTGGAAGAGAGTAAACATTCAACATTTCAGGCTGAGGCCCTTCTTCAGGATTGATGAAGAGT
The DNA here is from genome assembly GCF_030028105.1 of Mobula birostris. Taxonomy (NCBI): domain Eukaryota; kingdom Metazoa; phylum Chordata; class Chondrichthyes; order Myliobatiformes; family Myliobatidae; genus Mobula; species Mobula birostris. The sequence continues at coordinate 27,483,965 of NC_092390.1, read as the reverse complement.
CTTGGCCCAAAACATCATCTGTTTACTCTTTTCCATAGATGCTGCCTGGCCTGCTGAGTTCCGGCATCAGCAGATTTTCTCTTGTCTGTGACACCACTGATTCAGTTTGTTTCTTTGAATGACATTTGAATATCCTAGGCCCAACATATTGAACGCAATTAGCAAGAAGGCATGCCGGTGGCTGTAGTTCATTAGGAGTTTGAGGACTGCAACAAATTTCCAGAGATATACCATGGAGAGCATACTGACTGGTTGCATCACTGTCTGGGAGGGAAGGGCCAATACACAGATGGGAAAATGTTGCAGAGGGTTGTAAATTCAACCAGCTCTGAGATGGGCACACCATCGAGGGCATCAACAGGGAATACCTCAGAAAGGCGTTTTTGATCCCCACCACCCAGGACAAGACCTCTTCATATTATCATCAAGGTGGCGGCACTGGAGGCTGGACACACACTCTCAACATTTTAGGAACAGCTTCTTCCCCTCCTCTATCAAATTTCTTAATGGACCATGAACCCATTAACACAAATTCATTGACCAGTGCAACAAAGACAAAAATATTTTTTATTAACAGTACATTTCTTACTGTAATTTAAGGTATTTTTATGTAGTGCACTGCACTGCTGCTGCAAATATGTCAGTGATGATAAATGTGATTCTGCTTTTAAAATTTGAACTTTTCACTTCCGTAGGCACAAAAATGTTAACCCAGCCAAATCATACATCACTATTTCTTAACACTTAAAAATGCGCATGAATTAATCTCAGTTGTGATAATGGACAAAATTGTAACAAGTAAAATGGATGGGCTGTGTCTGTTTTCCCTAGAGCAAAGCAGACTGGTGGGGTTTATAGAACAAGAGATAAATCCCCGGGACCTGACAGAGTGTTCCCTCGGACCTTGAAGGAGACTAGTGTTGAAATTGCAGGGGCCCTGGCAGAAATATTTAAAATGTCGCTGTCTATGGGTGAGGTGCCGGAGGATTGGAGAGTGGCTCAACATGGCTTTGTGCGTGGTAGATCATGTTTGACCAATATATTGCAGTTTTTCGAGGAGGTTACCAGGAAAGTGGATGAAGGGAAGGCAGTGGATATTGTCTATATGGATTTCAGTAAGGCCTTTGACAAGGTCCCGCATGGGAGGTTAGTTAGGAAAATTCAGTCACTAGGTATACATGAAGGGGTGGTAAATTGGATTAGACATTGGCTCAATGGAAGAAGCCAAAGAGTGGTGGTAGAGAATTGCTTCTCTGAGTGGAGGCCTGTAACTAGTGGTGTGCCAAAGGGATCAGTGCTGGGTCCATTGTTATTTGTCATCTATATCAATGATCTGGATGATAATATGGTAAATTGGATCAGCAAATTTGCTGATGATACAAAGATTGGAGGTGTAGGAGACAGTGAGGAAGGTTTTCAGAGCCTGCAGAGGGACTTGGACCAGCTGGAAAAATGGGCTGAAAAATGGCAGATGGAGTTTAATACTGACAAGTGTGAGGTATTGCACGTTGGAAGGACAAACCAAGGTAGAACATACAGGGTTAATGGTAAGGCACTGAGGAGTGCAGTAGAACAGAGGGATCTGGGAATACAGATACAAAATTCCCTAAAAGTGGCGTCACAGTTAGATAGGGTCGTAAAGAGAGCTTTGGGTACATTGGCCTTTATTAATCAAAGTATTGAGTATAAGAGCTGGAATGTTATGATGAGGTTGTATAAGGCATTGGTGAGGCCGAATCTGGAGTATTGTGTTCAGTTTTCGTCACCAAATTACAGGAAGGATATAAATAAGGTTGAAAGAGTGCAGAGAAGGTTTACAAGGATGTTGCCGGGACTTGAGAAACTCAGTTACAGAGAAAGGTTGAATAGGTTAGGACTTTATTCCCTGGAGCATAGAAGAATGAGGGGAGATTTGATAGAGGTATATAAAATTATGATGGGTATAGATAGAGTGAATGCAAGCAGACTTTTTCCACTGAGGCAAGGGGAGAAAAAAACCAGAGGACATGGGTTAAGGGTGAGGGGGGAAAAGTTTAAAGGGAACATTGGGGGGGCTTCTTCACACAGAGTGTGGTGGGAATATGGAATGAACTGCCAGATGAGGTGGTAAATATGGGTTCTTTTTTTAACATTTAAGAATAAATTGGACAGATACATGGATGGGAGGTATATGGAGGGATATGGTCCGTGTGCAGGTCAGTGGGACTAGGCAGAAAACGGTTCGGCACAGCCAAGAAGGGCCAAAAGGCCTGTTTCTGTGCTGTAGTTTCTATGGTTTCTAAGAGACTGAGAGAGTAGTCAAAATCGGTATTCCCAATCGTAGTGTTATCAAAAGCATATGTTTAAGGTGGGGGAAAAGGAGTTTTAAAGGGATTTAAGGGGTAGTTCTTCTTACAAAGAGTGGTTAATATCTAAACCTCACTGCCAGCGGAGGTGGTGGAGTCAAATACAGTCACAAGGTTAAACAGACATTTCGGCAGGCACTTGAATAGTCTAGGCGTAGATAGGATAGATCTTGAGCAGGCATATGGGATTGGGGTAGATAGGCCCAAAAGTTAGCAGAAATGTGGTTGGCTATAGGGTCCATTTTGATGCTACATAACTCCACAAGTGCACGAAAGAAACCTTAAAAGCAATTACCCTCGTGCAGAAAACCATCTAAAACTTTGTCAAACTGAATAGGTGAGAGCAACCATTTACAACAGGGATTCCTAACCTTTTTAGTCCAAGGACTAATACTATTAAGCAAGAGATCCATGGACTCCAGTTTGGGAACTCCTGATTTAAAGGCAGTCTATTCCAGTTGATTGCAGAAACAGTTAATGTCAGTCGTGGGAAATAACATTAGAAAAATAAGGAAGAAACAAAACTATTCCTGGCTCTGCTTAACAGTGAAGTGGCTAATTTTATAGCACTCTCCAAATATAAAATATGTTGATATTTATTTTTGTGCCATTTTCCCACAGCTGAGTCTTTAGTGTGAGAACAACTTTGTTGCCGAGCTCATATAACATGTTTGTATATTAATGTTGTCCTTGGACAGGTATGAACAGATATCTGTATCGCTGCTGGCACGAGCACAAATCATCAACAGAAAACAAAAGATGATGTGATAACTGAGAGCCAAACAAGGTCTTACACTCTATGACCTCTATCTGTACAAAACAATCCCTGGGCTCGAATAAAGGTTGTACATACAAAGTCCAATAGGTTATAGCTACTGAGGTTCATCAGTCAGCAAACACGAGCACGTATTGACAATATTGGAGGAGTCACTGGCGAGTAGGGGTGGGGTGGGTGGGTGGGGGGGAGAAGTAGGGGCAAGGGTAAAAAAGTTCACCAATTGGAAGAAAGGTGTTAAGGCCCAGGATATAGAGGCAGAATGTATTCTTGCAGAACCAAAGACCAGTGTCACCAGAAGTAATAGGAACCTTTGACCATTTCTTCCCTGGGTCAAGATCCCATCTGTTGCTGACTTACAAAAGGGAAGCTCGAGACTCTGCCGTTCTGAGTCAGGTGCTCCATTGGGGATGGGGACGGGGATGGAATTGACTTTATTTCTTACATCCTTCACATACATGAGGAGTAAAAATTTTTTTGTTATGTCTCCGTCTGAATGTGCAATTTATAGCAATTTGTAATAAGTAGTATGTACAACAGGATAGTCAATATAGCATAGAAATACAATTGGAACAGCGTGAATTAATCGGTCCGATGGCCTGGTGGAAGAAGCTGTCCCGGAGCCTGTTGGTCCTGGCTTTAATGCTGGGTATTATTTCATAGATGGTAGCAGCTGGAACAATTTGTGGTTGGGTGAAATGATCCTTTGGGCCCTTTTTACGTGCCTGTCTCGGTAAATGTCCTGAATAGTGGGAAGGTCACATCTACAGATGCGCTGGGCTGTCCGCACCACTCTCTGCACAGTCCTGTGACTGAGGGAGGTTCAGTTACCAGACCAGGCAGTGATGCAGCCAGTCAGGATGTTCTTAATTGTGCCCCTGCAGAAAGTTCTTAGGATGTGGGGATCAATTCCCCCATCCCACCCTTCCCCCAAACTTTGTTACCCTAAAATGTGCAGTGCTCCTTTGAGGGCAGGAGTTTAGATATCTGACCTCTCTCACTCCAAAGCTGTCACTACTTATTTAAGCCTACATTGTTCAACATCCTGGCCACTATTGATGAGCAAAATACAAAAATGAATAATGAATTTGTCTTTTGTTGCTGATACAAACTTTGTGATTAAGAAAGTTAAGGATTCCCCCCCTTGGATGTACACACATTAGAACTCGTGCCCCTTTGAGACTTCTTCCTGATTATATGACCTTGAGTTGTTTATGCAAGTTTAATCAGATAAAAAAAATACTCAGGCATTGTGTATCATAACAGAATTTATGCAACTACTTAATTGGCACATACTGGGACACTGCAAGATAGCCGCAAGCATATTAATTTTAGATGCAAAACAGATCAGCAGCTTGTTTTACATGCCAACAAGTTTCTTCTCCACTGAGAGCAGTGGAAGATATAATAGGTTGAAAAATGGACTGAACACATCTGAATTTGAAATCTGGAGCTAAGTTAAGCTCTGCTGCTATATTTAAGTTTGCTGATCAACACTACTGCCATTGGCCAAATCAAAGGTGGTGACAAATTAGTATATAGGACGGAGACTGAAAATCTGGTCGAGCGGTGCCAAAACAACAACCTCTTACTCAAAATTAGAAAGACCAGCAAACTGATGACCTATAGGAGGAAGGCTACACATGAGCACGTCCTCATTAGGGGTTGAGTCAGTAGATTTAGACTCGTTGGTGTTACCATATCAGAGGATCTCTCCTGGCACCATTAAGTGCCATCACAAAGGCAGAGACAGCACCACTACTTTCTTTGAAATTTGCATAGATTTAGCATGTCATCTAAAATTTTGACAGACCTCTATAGATGCATGGTGGAGAGCATCTTAACTGGTTGTATCATGGCCTGGTATGGAAACACCAAGCCCCAGGAACAGAAAAGCAATCAGAAATTAATAGATACAGCCCTGTTCATTACACGCAAAGCCCTCCACACCATTGATCATATTTGCATTGAGCATCGACACAAGAAAGCAGCATCCATCATCCAGGCCATGCTCCCTTCTCACTACTACCATCAGACAGAAAGTACAAGATGCTAGGTCCCATACACCAGGTTCAGGAATGGTTATTAGCCTACAATGATTAAGCTCCTAAATTGGCAGGTGCAACTTCACCTCACCTCAACTCTGAACTGATTCCATATCCTATGGACTTACTTTCAAGGACTCTACACTCATGTTCTCAGTATTATTTAGTTTTTATTTACACAATTTGTCTTTTGTACATTGGCTGTTTGTCTTTATGTATAGCTTTTCATAAATTGTATTGCATTTATTTTCCTGTAAATGCTGAAAGAAATTGAATTTCAAGATTGCATATGGTGACATAACTCGATGACAAAATTTACTTGACTTGAACTTGCACCAAATTAATCTGCAGTTGGTTCAAGACATTTGATAAACTCTGCCTTTACGTTCAACTGTAAGCTGCAAAAGCCTGCTTAAACTCCATGACCCACAATCACCCAAGAGAAGCGTGAGAGGACATCATCCTTATAGACTTGAATCTTGTGTTCTCAGGGTGGGGCAACTTGAGTGATCAGAGCAGATGTTTGCTACAAAGCACAATGTCACAATGCTCAAAGCTGACAGCCAGAGAGTCAGCTCCAGCTTTCACAAATCAAAAGCATTATACCACAACTATAGAGGAAAATAATTGATGTCTGATGTCCTGAGATCAGTTAACTTTTCAGTGAAGGCTTGTGAAATTCACACCAAATCTCAAATGATAAAATGTGCTGAAGCCTATAAAGGAATGAAGATTAGAATCTTGATAGCTTCGACCAGGGGCTCTCCAACCGTATGTATGTCCTGGACTCCTGCCATTTATTGAAGGGTCTGTGGACCCCAGTTTGGAAACCCCTGGGCTTAGAGACAGCTTAACGTAGACCAGTATAGAACAGGAACAGACCCTTCAGCCTACAATGATGCCAAACTAAACTACACATCTGCATGTAGATAGTCCGTATCCCTCCATTCCCTGTCTGTTCATGTGCCTGTCCAGCCATCTAATCTCAATACATCCACATTGGAAGTGGTGTACAGAACTTTACATCCAGATTCCTGGCCAAGCTCAGTTCTGCCCATTCTAACTCCTCCTTCAGCTGGGAACTGACCATCTCATCCATTCCAGGCAACTTCTTTGGGGCTAGTATTTCATGCATGCCCAAAGTTAGCTGGTTATCTGCTTAACTGAGAATATTAAGCCAAGTGACATTTAAAAAGATCACTGAAGGAATTGTTTAGTACAGATTGAACAGTCTTATCCAGTAAATTAGTAAAATGTTATCAAAACCACCAGTGCTGTTGTAGGCTTTCGTAAACAAAACAGCGGAAGTATTGAGTGGAAGCTTGTGTATAACTCTCAACCACCAATACTGAGTTGGGGTTTACTTTAAGAGGCTGGTCTGACGTGACCGCGTAATTAGGTGAAGTTTTTTTTTAACCACGCTTTATGTTCTGTGTTTGGAGGACATTAAGAGTTGTTACGGTTCCCCTTAAACTTAAAACATCCCTACCATTTTATTTACAAAAGCCTACATTGGCGAGCCCGTGATGATGGTGGTTATGAATTATGCATACATTTCCACCTACACATTACATTACCCGACACACTCTATGTGGTGTTTGCATGGTCCTTCTGTGACCACTGGGCACTCTGCGTTATTAGGTTACACCTCAGTTATTAGGTTAAATGGAGACTACAAGTAACCTCTGGTGTTGCTGGCTGAAGGAAGAATTGGTGGGGAGGAGGGGCAGGGTAAATTAATGGACAAATCAGAGAGAATAGGTACTCAGTGAGGAAATTGGATTGCTCTGAGAAATAGCATGTACTTGATTGCCTAAAATCATCATGTTATATGGAAAAATATTACATTTAGAAATTATTCCAGTGGAAGATTTCAAGATTATGGAATGGCAAATTACAGTGATGATTGTTTGGAGCGGAATGGAATGGAATAGAATGATCTTTATTGTCATTATACATGGGTACAATGAAACTCTGTTTAGCTTCCTCTCAGGCAATTAAATAAAGCGGTAGATAAAAACAAGATAGTAACAGAAAAACTGTATTAAATAGATAAGTGGCAGAAAATAAGTTGCAGCAGCACCAGAATATCACAGTAATGCACAAAGTGCTGTTAGTGCAAGTATCTGAGTCCTTGTGTGTGCTCACAGTTTCAGTCATTGTTCTGTCGGAGTGGTGTGATGGAGGCCACAGCTCTGGGATAGAAGCTCTTCCTCAGTCTATTTGTTCTGGCATTTAGTGTCCTGAACCTTTTGCTGGACGGCAGTGGGTCAAACAGGGAGTGGCCGGGGTGTGTGGTGTCTCTGGTTATGCTGATTGTTTTCCTCCTGAGCCTGCTGGAATAGATAACACAAAATAATCTGCTGATGCTGTGATCAAAGCAACACTTTCAGTACGCTGGATGAACTCAGCAGGTCCGGCAGCATCAGTTAGAAACGATGAGTTGATGGTCTTTCAACTGAAGCTACAAGCATTCTTCAAATCCTTCCCCATCTTTCATTCTTCAGTCCTGACGAAGGGTTCCGGCCCGAAACGCCGCCTTCACCACACGATACAGGTCTTGTCACTTAGCGACTGCACATCTGGCATACCACACTGTGGCGCTGTTGATCAGGATGGTTTTAATTGTGCTTCTGTAGAAGTTAAGCAACAGCTTTTGTGGGAGTTTGGCCTGTTTCAGCTTTCTGAGGAAGAAGAGTCTTTGTTGTGTCTTTTTTTTAATTTACAAGCAGTGAGGTGTTGGTGGTCCATGTCAGCTGTTTTGCCAACATAACTCCAAGGAACTTTAGATTTTCCACACTTTCCACTACCTCTCCATGTATATGGATGGGGTGTATACTCTGTCCTTTGATCTCTTGAAGTCAATGATCATCCCTTTTGTTTTAGAAGTGTTAAGGACCAGGTCATTGTCCTTACACCACTCCATCAGATGATCCACCTCAAGCCTGTAGGCTGTTTCATCCTCGTCCGAGATCAGGCCAACCACTGTGGTATCGTCCACAAATTTAATTATGGAGTTGGAGGTGTAGATGGGGGTGCAGTCATGTGTGAAGAGTGTGTAGAGTATAGAGCTCAGCGCACAGCCCTGCGGGGTGCCTATTTTTAAGATGAGGGTGGTGGATGTGTGCTTACCAATTCTGACTTTCTGTGGTCGGTCTGTAAGAAAGTCCATGACCCATGAGCACAGGGAGGAACCAAGGCCAAGAGTGTTCAGTCTGCTGACCAGTTTATGGGGGATGACTGTGTTAAATGCAGAACTGAAGTCCACAAGTAACATCCTCACATAAGTGTTCGGTTCCTCGAAGTGAGTCAGAGCAATATGGAGGGCTGTTGTGATTGCATCCTCTGTGGAGCGGTTTGCCTGGTAGGCAAACTGGTGTTTGTCCAGATCAGGTGGGATTATAGCCTTAATGTGTGAGAAAACAAGTCTGTCAAAGCACTTCATGGCTGTGGGTGTCAGCGTGACAGGGCGATAGTCATTCAGGCACCTCACAGCTGATTTGTTGGGCACTGGGATGATGATGGAGGTTTTAAGGCAAGTTGGAACAACAGCTTGTTGCAGTGCGAGGTTAAATATACTTGTAAACACCTCAGCAAGCTCGTCGGCACATGCTTTCTGTATCCATGAAATGGCATTGGGAAATATTTTAGTGTGTCTAGCCTACTGGAAGTTTGTTTTCTCTGTTGGCTGACACTGTCAAGGTCACAGACCACCAGGTCAGTGTTACAAAATGCAGAGCAAGGTTGTTTAAGCAAAGTTTATAGTTGGTCAGCAAACAAAATTCATGCTCTCAAGTGTGCTTCACTGTATTTTAAGCGCTGGTTTACCTGAGGGACAAGTACACAGCTTAAAAAAAACAAAATAGAATTAATGGAAACTGTAGATGAGGGATATACAGTATGTAATTCCTTTTGTGAACAGGATAATTGGAAGAATATGCGGCAGACAGAATATTTACACCAGGCAATCCTTGGTGAGACCACGACTCAAAACCTAATGTATTACCATTCCTTCTGGATTTCTGGTTCTCCCAGGATCGCTGCGAACACCTGCAATTTTAATTGCACTGAGAATGCGGCAGACCTCCTGTGTATGCATGGATCGGCAGAAGATAGCCTGCTCCACCATTTAATAATCTCACAGATGATCTGACGATTCCCTCAGCTCTGCATTCAAATCAATCAGGCCAAGTATTCACCTCCTTACTTATCAACCACCTAAAACAAAGGCTCTGCTTTCATCACCATTCGAGGAAGAGTACTCTAAAGACTCTCAACACAGAGGGGAAAGAAGATTCACTTCTGCATGAGCAACCCCTATTTTCCAAAGCACAAGTAGTTCTGTAGTTGCTGGAAATCTAGAGCAACACACGCAAAATGCTGATGGAACTCAGCAAGTCAGGCAACATCTGTGGATGGGAATAAATTGAACTGAATTGACTTTATTTCTTACATCTTTCACATACATGAGTAAAAATATTTATGTTACGTCTCCATCTAAATGTGCAATTTATAGTAATTTATAATAAATAGTATATACAACAGGACAGTCAATATGACATAGAAATATAATTATATCAGCATGAATTAATCAGTCTGATGGCCTGGTGGAAGAAGCTGTCCAGGAGCCTGTTGATCCTGGTTTTTATGCTGCGGTACTGTTTCCTGGATAGAGAGAACAGTTTGTGGTTGGGGTGACTCGGGTCCCCAATGATCCTTCGGGCCCTTTTTACACACCTGTCTTTGTAAGTGTCATGCATAGTGGGAAGTTCACATCCACAGATGCACTGGGCTGTCCGCACCACTGTCTGCAGAATCCTGCAATTGAGGGAAGTACAGTTCCCAGACCAGGCAGTGATGCAGCCAGTCAGGATGCTCTCAATTGTGTCCCTGTAGAAAGTTCTTAAGGATTTGGAGGCCCATACCAAACTTTTTCAACTGTCTGAGGTGAAAGAGACGCTGTTATGCTTTTTTCACCACACAGCCGGTATGTACAAACCACGTGAGATCCTCGCTGATGTGTATGCTGAGGAACTTAAAACTGTTCACCCTCTCAACCCTAGATCCATTGATGTCAATAGGGGTTAGCCTGACTCCATTCCTACTGTAGTCCACAATCAGCTCCTTTGTTTTTGTGACAACACGGGAGAGGTTGTTTTCTTGACACCACTGTGTCAGGGTGATGACTTCTACCTTGTAGGCTGCCTCATTATTATTTGAGGTTAGGCGAATCAATGTAGTATCATCAGCAAATTTAATTAGCACATTGGAGCTGCGGGTGGCAACAGAGTCATGGGTATACAGAGTGTACAGGAGGGGGTTTAGGACACAGCCCTGAGGGACACCTGTATTGAGGGACAGAGGGGAAGAGGTGAGGGAACCCACTCTTACCACCTGCCGGCGATCTGATAGGAAGTCCAGGATCCAGCTGCACAAGGCAGGGTGAAGGCCGAGGTCTCTGAGCTTCTTGTCGAGCCTAGAGGGAACTATGGTGTTAAATGCTGAATTGTAGTCTGTAATATTGATGTGACTCGGACACTACTGTAGATTGAACAACCACGTTTATTCACCAGGCTTCTATTTCACTTCTCCACAGCCTGACATCATACGCACTCTGACGCTATGAATACTCACACAATACATTACATCCCCTTCAAGATTTTTTTTTCTTTTTACAACACTGTGAATTACCAAAACAATGCCTCTAGGTATGCCCTTCCTACAGTGCAACAACCATGACAAACTAAAATAAATCTTACCTTCTTGTACTGTATTCTGCATTGTATCTTACAATACCAACAGCAGTGTATTTTCTTTTACTGACATAGACTAATAAACCTTCTATTTCACACCTTGGAACTTATGTGTGACTTTGCCTCAAACTGTGTGAGACTGTATGTATGTCTAGCCTCTGTATCTAGCTGGAAGTTTGACATCTCCCAGACCGTGTGTGATACAACTGTGACTGTGCTTGTCCTTTATCAATGTCAGTCTCTCGAGTGACCTCTGTGTCTTTGCGGTCTGCATCACTCTTGGTGTCGTTTGTTTCCATGTCTATATATGTGGAAATGTCCTGTGCATCTGTACGTGGAAACTCCCTCCCGCCTGTCTTCAGTAGATGCTTCCTGTTCCTCCTGTAGACTCTTCCATCCAGCGTGCGAACTATGAAGGATCTCGGTTGCTGATTTCTGTTCACAACCACAGATGGTTGCCAAGTGTCTCCTCTCTGTATTCTGACATTTTCACCTGCATGCAGATCTGGCAACCGTATTGTATGTCTGTCATAGTAGCTCTCTTGCTTTATTTGCTTGTACTTTTGCTTGTCATGTACTTGAGCATTACCTTCAGGAGTCAGTAGAGTTGTGGATATTGGCAGTCTGGACTTCAGATGACGTCCCATCAACAGCTGCGCAGGAGAGAACCCCACACCCTCAATCGGTGTGTTGCGGTATTCAAGCAGAGCAACGTAAGGGTCACCGTTGCTGCTATATGCCTTCTTGAACATGTTCTTGACAGTTTGTACAGTTCTCTCTGCTTGTCCATTAGACTGAGCGTGCCCTGGACTGGAAGTAACATGTTGAAGTTCCCAGCTTTCTGAGAACCCTCTGAACTCACCACTGGCATCCACAGACATTGTCACCGGTTTATTGACATCATAGAATTTGAGTGCTGGTGCATTGGTAACCAACTGCTTCAATGTGTCAAAACTTTTCTTTTGTTCGTCTTCCCAATGCCATTCAGTGTTGCTCTCTAGTAGCTTTCGGAGTGGAGCGCTGACCTCTAAGTTGGGAATGAATTTGGCAAGATACTGTATCATGCCCATGAAGCTCAATAGTTCTTGCTTGTCTTTGGGTGGTGGTAGCTGTACCACAGCTCTGACTTTTTCATCATCTGGTTTTAGCCCATCAGCACTGAGTACATGACCTATGTATTTGATCTCTGTAGTTCTGATCTTACATTTACTTTTGTTCAGTTTTAGGTTGTACTCACGTGCTCTCTCCAGGAGCTTCCTCAGTCTCTGATCATGTTCCTCAATTGTGTCAGCCCATATCAGCAAATCATCAGTGATGTTGACCACCCCGTCCAGGCCTTCAATCATTTGTGCCACGGATCTCTGCAATATCTCTGATGCACAAGAAATCCCAAAGGGTAGACACAGGAAACGATATCTCCCTATGGGCGTATTGAAAGTACATAATTTGGAACTTTCTTCATCCAGCTTGATTTGCCAGAAACCTTGATTTGCGTCCAATACTGAAACGTATTTTGCATTAGGCATGTGGGAGACAACCTCTTCAACCGTGAGCAGCGGATAGTGCTCTCTTTTGATGGCTTGGTTAAGATCTTGTGGATCCATGCAAATCCTCGTCTTTTTTTCTGTGACCACTGTCACCATACTATTCACCCAGTCGGTTGGTTCTATTTGTCTTGTTATGACTCCCACCTGTTCCATTCTGTGTAGCTCCTCCACTACTTGATCCCTGAGAGCTACTGGAATCTTTCTCGGGGCATGCACGACTGGTGCAATAGCTGGATCAATCTGGGTATGCTGTTTCCCTGGTAAACATCCTAATCCAGAAAATAAGTCATCAAAGTCTTTCAAAGTGTCATTTTCATTTTCAACACCATAGATTCGCTTCACCAGGCCTAGCTTTGTGCATGTTGCTTTGCCCAGTATTGCTGGAACATGTTGCTGTACTATTTCAAACTCTATCTTGTATTTTTGACCTTTGTACACACAGGTGAGTGCTTTTTTGCTCAGTGGCGCTGTCTTGTGGCCGAAATAGGCAACAAGCTTGCAGGTGGATTTTCTCAGTCTTCCTCTGATGTCCAGTGAGTTGAATGTTTCTGCCGACATAACATCGCACTTTGCCCCAGTGTCAAGCTTAAATGTCACATTCCCCCTGTTTATTTTCAGATCTTGAGTCCAATCATCTTCATCCTCCATACCTGCATTGTCAATATTCTTGATGCATACCTCCTGTTCCACTTCAACTGTGCCAATGAACATGTCACTGTTGCCCTCACTCTGTTCCACAGCATGCATTTTCCTTGCGTGCTCCTTCGATTTGCACATCTTTGCAAAGTGATTTCTTTTCTGGCATAACTTGCATGTCTGACCAAAGGCTGGACATTTTCTGTATCCATGTTTAGAACCACATCTGTTGCAGTTAACTTCCTTTTGATCATCCTGTGGAGCTGGTTTTGTCCTACTCTTGTCAGTTATCACAGTTTTTATTTTGTGCACTTCAATCTCTTCATTGAGCATTTTAACTTGACTTGGTGTGATCTCGCTGGCACGGCAAACATCAATCGCCTTTTCTAATGTAAGATCCACCTCTCTCAATAGCTTGCCTCTCACTTGATCATCTCGTATGCCGCATACAATCCTGTCACGTATTAAAGAGTCATGCAGTTGTCCGAACTCACAGTCTTTTGCCTTGTTCTTCAAATCTGTTACATAGGTGTCTATGGTCCTATTGGTCCTTCAGCCCTCCTGAAAAATCTGTGTCGGATGTACGGTAGGTTTTTTCTCGGTTCGCAGTAATCTTGAAACTTTTTCTTCAACACTTCAATTTTATCTTGCTCATCATCTTGGAAGACAAACATGTTGCAAACCTTTATTGCCTCTTTTCCCACCACGTGCAGAAACGTAGCACATTTCACTTTCTCCATCTTTTCAGCTACGCCGGTAGCGGTGCCAAACAGCTCAAACTTCTGGATCCATATTTTCCAGTTCTCAGCAAGATTACCTTGTAGGCTGAAACTTGACACTGGCTGTAGCTGTGACATCTTTTATGTGTCTTCTTTTCCTTTTTTTCCTTTTACTTCTCCACATCCTGACGTCATACGCACTCTGACTCTACAAATACTCACATAATACATTACATAGTCCAGGAACAGCATTCCCACATAAGCATCCTTCTTCTCCAGATGTAGGTGTAGTCCTTGACCAGTCTCTCAAAGCATTTGCTTATTATTGAGGTGAGTGCGACAGGACGCCAATGGCTCAGATATGTTACCTTGGTCTTTTTAAGTACAGGAACAACGGTGGATGTTTTGAAGCAGGAGGGCACTCTACACCGGGAGAGGAAGAAATTATTCAATGTTTCAAGCTGAGACCCTTTTGTTATTCCTCTCTGCGCCTTAAAGCTCATCAGGCAGCAATACCGCTGTTTCTTTAGCATTTTGTCTGTTTTTTTTTTACATGAGGCCGAGTTGCTAGCTCGGATGGAAAACGTGCTGATTCAAACCTGGGACCATTTGCCTCAAAGTCCCACGTTTGAATCAAAATTTGCTGATGCCTCTGCACCACCGGCCAGCTAGGGAGACCCTTTGTCAGGACTGAAGAGGAAGGGGGAAAGAAGCCAGTATAAGAAAGTAGGGTGATGGAAGGAGTGCAAGTTGGCAGGTGTCAGTTGGAACCAGGTGAAGGGAAGGTCAGAGGGTGAATGGAGAGGGGGAGGGAATGAAGTGAGGAGCTGGGAAGTAATAAGTGGAAGAGATAAAGGGTTGAAGAAGGAATCTGACAGGAGAGCGGACCATAGGAGAAAGGGAAGGAGGGGCACCAGATGTGTTTTTCTACAATGACCCTTGGTTCCAGATTCTTTCACAAGAGAATCATCTTCACATCCACCCTGTCAAGATCGCTCACAACCTTGTATGTTTTAGCTGAGTCTCTCTCATTCTCCTGAACTCCAGCAGGTACAAGACCAACCCGCCCAGCCTTTACGCAGAAGACAACATACCCACTTCCATTATTGGTGCAGCAACATTTATCAGTGTTTTACCATCCTTCCTAAAATATGAGGCCAATATTGTACTCAATACAGGTCTGCCTCAGTTACCAGTGATCAACCCATGTACAGGCTGTACACACGAGAGACCAGCAGGCTGGATTTGCTGGCCACTGTGGGGCTGCAGTCATCTTCCGCCACGTGGGAACTCGGTTCATGGCAAAATCGGAATGATTGAGTTAAATGCCCTGGTCTAACTACACATTAAACAGGGCATTTCAGATATTGGCTGGCCTATGTCTTTTTTAGAATAATACTGCCAGATTGCCACATTTCTGGCTTGTGAACTGGTTAGTCTCTCAGGAGTGAAACCCTGTGGTCACCTGGGGAGGACTGCATCGAAAACTGGGTCTCAACAATCCCCAGTACAACCTCCTTCCTCCTTCCTTTTGTACTCAATTTCCTCAGCAATCAACAAAAAGTTTGTAGTCTTTCCAAATTATTTGATGTACTGTAATCTTCTTCAGTTGTCCATCGAGATCCGATGACGACATCCACTCTAACGGTGAGATCTTTGACGACTATACAGTCCTATCCTGGACCCACAAGCTCTATTGCAGGTGGGACATGTATATGTGGAAGTGGTGACAACCATGGCTGCATTTCTCCTGGCTCCTTCTGCTGTCTTCTGGTTATTCTTTCCATCTCCAGGATATGAACCCCGTCCCTACACAGCTGTCGCCAAGTGGTACAGTCAGCAGCAACATCCTCCAGGTCCTCGGGTCTGATCTTGCACTTCCTTAAAGCATTCTTCATCTGATCCTTATAGCGCTTCTTCGGCCCTCCAGCTGAGTGTTGACCATGATGTAGCTGGCCTTATAACGTTCTGCTGGGTGGCCAACATGGGGGCATCCTTATCACGTGCCCCAGCCACTGCAGCTGACACTGGGTGATCATGGCCTCAATACTTCTGCAGTTGGTCTTTACAAGTATTTCAGTGTGAGGCATCCACTCACGCCAGGTAATTCCCAGGATGCGCTGGAGGCAGCTTATGTGGAAGCGCTCCAAGGACTTGATGTGACGGCTGTAGGTTACCCAAGCTTCACAGCTATAAAGGAGGGTGGTGACACAGACCGCTTCGCAGCTGATGCCTGTTTAATGCAGCTCTGGACATCGTTGTCAATGCTGCTATCCTCAGAGAGAATGCTCCCCAGATAGTTGAAAGATGGCACTACTGACAGCTTTTCATCACCAACTATGAAGGCAGGTAGATTGGGTGGGACACTGGTCCTCCATTGGCAAACAACTTGTCTTGGTGGTATTGACAGTCAGCCCCATCCTGCCGTATACTCTCACCGCCACAGCAAAGACAGTCTGAAGATCTTCCGGAGTATGGCCCACAAGAGCACAGTTGTCTGCATATTGCAGCTCCAGGACCCACTCTCTACGGAGTTTGGTGGTTGCATGGAGCCTCCTGATGTCAAAGAAGTTGCCATCTAATCTGACATCCACCTCCACGTCACTGCTGTCTTCAATCTTTCTGTGGAGAAGCTTGGTAACACAAGAGGAAGATGTTGAAGAGCACTTTAACTAATGCAATAGACTTTTGCAAATCAAGCACAAGGGCACCTTATGAATCACACAAAATGCTAGAGGAACTCAGATCAGGCAGCATCTTTGAAGAGGAATAAATAGTTGATGTTTCAGGCCAAGATTCTTCAGTGAGGCTCAGGTCTGCCCAAAACTTCGGTTTATTCCTCTCCATAGACACTGCTTGATCGGCTGAACTCTTCCACCAATTTATATGTGTAATTCTGGATTACCAGCATCTGCAAAATCTCTTGTGTTTCCACTACTTAGAAAACACGCTTCTATTTGGTATTTTCCAAAGTAATACTCTGTTGTCAGATCTTTGCTCACTCACTTAATCATCCTATTCCCCTACAAAATCTCCAAGTCCTTTACGTAACATACTTTGATAACTTCATTTGTCATCAACAGATTTGGCAATCAAGCCTTTACAGTTGAAGGCTGAGGACCCTGCCCCATGGCAAGCCACTGATTACATATTGCCCCTTTATGTCCACCATTTCCTGCCAGCCCTTCAATTTTCCAAACTCACCAACATTACTGATTCAAAGCTTTATAGCACCCAAATTCTCAGACAGATAAATCCAAGACATTTTAGCTCAGTGCACCTTTCCATTGGGAATTGATACCTAGCAGAGGGACAGGATTAACACTGAGTAATGTGATAGTTTAAGACAAATTAGGTGGTGATCCAAGCAATGAGCAATGAGAGGATAGCTATTTGCAAGGTCTTCAGGGGTGATGGAAAAACTTTTGAAGGAGGAATATTTTAGGTAGAAAAGTTCAAAGTTCAAATTAAATGATCAAACTACACATCACCATATATTACCCCGAGATTCATTTTCTTGCAGACATTCACAGTAGAACAAAGAAATACACGAGAATCAATGAAAAACCACACACAAAGACAAACAACCAATGTGCAAAAGACAAACTTAAATATAAAAAAACTGCAATTAAAAAAAAACAATAATCACTAATACCTAGAACGTGAGTTGTAGAGTTCTTGAAAGTTAGTCCGTAGGTTGTGGAATCAGTTCAGAGTTGAGGTAAGTGAAGTTATCCACATTGGTTCAGGAGCCTGAAGGTTGAAAGGTAATAACTGTTCCTGAACCTGGTGGTGTGGGTCCCCAAGGCTCCTGTACTTCTTTCCCAAAGGCTGTAGTGAGAAGAGAAAATGACCTGTATGGGGGCGGAGAGGAGGTCTTTCATGATGGATGCTGCCTTCTTGCGGCAGCGCTCCATGTAGCAGTGGAAGCAATCTGTCATGGAGTGGGTTGGGGGGGGGGATGCAATATATACCACTGTTAGAACCTGTTTAACATCCCTCACTTCTGCTCAGTCAATCTATACCAATTCTCTCCACATGAAACAAACAGCATTAATGCACATTTTATTGCCAATGTCATGTCACCATTATCATTGAGACGCCAACGTTCTTCGAGTTGGACAGGAGCTTTGGAAAAACTTTTCTACTCGAGGTCAGGCGAGATTGAGTACACAAATGGCTGCACTTTACATGAGGGCAACATGGTGAAAGTTAATGCAGCCTTGGTCACAGATAACTGAGGGAGCAGATGATAAATCGGGATAGGATTCAACAGAATCACGTTGAGAACAATGTGTTAACTGAAAGGAGAGAAATGATCTGGGCTAAAAGGTGCAAGTCGTCAAATCCCACCATTGAATGTAATGTGGAGACCATCACAAAAATCTAACTATAAACAGTGTGACACAGATAGATAAATATCCTAGGCTTATTTTAACAAATGATATTGAAATTTATAAAGTAGTCAAAGGACAAGGACTCCACAACAGCATCATAAAACATTTATCAGTGTAGGTGAGCAGATAAAGCAGCTGGAGGAACAGAATATAAAATGTTGCAAGATTTTGCTCATTTCAAGTAATTCTGCTAAAGGAGCAGTAAATAGGGACACCAGACAACCTCAATGTAAAAATATTTATAATAGGAGACTTTAATTTTCATAAAGGCCAGAGAAGCCAGAACTCCATATTCCAAAAAACAATTGGAGATCAGGTTATTTTTGATAATGATTAATAACCCTGAATAAGTTCCAAGCTAACACAGAGAAATATCATATTACAACCAATTCGGCATCCAAAGGAGACGGGTAAACATGTCACACAACACGGATTTCAATGCAGATGAGAACAAGCAGAAGGATGGGCAAGAATTGAACATAATAAACTGAGCAAAACTATTCCCATAAATGGATGAAAAATGCATTTGGCAAAATACTAGGATCATACGCAACAGCCGAGAGCTATAATTATGTAAAAAAGTGTACCAATAAGAGCTGGCATGAAGATGAAGTTCATTTACTGGAAACATTAACTCATTTTGCTCTCTCTCCCCCTCTCTCTACAGTTGCTGACTGACCCACTGAGTTTTTCCCCAGTTTTTTTGCTCTTATTTTCTGTTTTGATTAACGATCTGTGAATTGGAAGTTAAAAGAATAATGAGGTAAAAAAAAGTGGTTTGAGCTTAAAAAAAATACAAGAAAAGCTTGCTAGGGATATCAAGGTCGATGGTAGAGTGTCTTACTAATGGATTAAGCAATATAAAGTGGCCAAGAGAAAGAACATGGACAATTTCATAATTAAAAATTAATACAAAGCAGATTTATTAAATAACTACTTTATGTTAGTCTGCAAAGTAGAGGATAATGATAAAATATCAGAGATAGAAGCAGAACTAAAACAGATCAGGGAAACTAGCTAGAAATCAGATTAATATGAAATAAAAATGGTAAAGTTTTGACTAACATTGTTAAAATAAAAGGTAACTCTTCCGGATACAACTTCCCCTTCACTGGTCAGGGTTGACATTGGATGTTGCATCCCAGTTGTCGTTGTAATACGCAAGCCAGGGTGGTATGATAAGGAAAGCAAGCTGATGTCCGTGTGTCCAAAGAAACAGCAGAGACTGATACAGTTTAGCACCAGTGGTGTCGCAGGAATTGACAGTCGGTGTTGAGCTCAACATAGGACCTGCCTGAGGGACTCCAGCTATGGATTTTTTTCCCCCCCTCGGGGATTACTCCCAAACCCTTCCCATGGATAAATACCTCAAGGCAACAGAGGTTTGAGATCAGAGATTGCCTTCTCCTAGATGAGCTGCCATCTCAGAGACAGAAGCAGAAGCTGATGAGCCTCATCTGCCCAAAGCGACCGGCTTTAAGGTGCCAGCCGGTAACTCACCTGTGTCCCCTCTCCTTCCAGTGAAATTGTTCTGCTGGGTTTAGTAGCTAAGACCCACGTAAAGGCCAGAACATAGACTTGGTTGTCAGAGGCTATTTGAAATGCACACCTTTGGGAGCATTTAATAGGTAATGGGAGCTCATTTCCACAAATCCACTCCCACCTCCCAACCCGGCTATAAAAACCTTAAGGAGCCTACAACTTCCCCACAGTTTTAAAATAGATGTGGAGGATTATCCCCAAAACTTAATTCAGCAATTATCTATTTGCCAATGCAAACAGTAAGGAAATAGGAAGATAATTTACAACATTGTGGCCATGGAAAAGAGTACACTCGATGTTTTGGGCTGAGACCCCTCATTAGTCTTTTCCATAGATGCTGCCTGGCCTGCTGTTTTCCGCCAGCATTTTGTGCGTGCTGCTTGGATTTTCAGCATCTGCAGATTTTCTCTTGTTTGACATTGTAGCCATAGTTATTCTGTCAATCATGTAGAAGTTACTGAAAACTATTGTTAGGACAGATGCCTCCATCACAAGGCAAGTCTAATATTTCTCTCATGTCAATACACAAAATGCTGGAGGAACTCAGCGGGTCAGGTCAGGTAGCATCTATGGAGTGGAATAAACAGTCAAGCCTGATGAAGGGTCTCAGCCCTAAACATCAACTGTTTACTCCCCTCCATAAATGTCATCTCACCTGCTGAGTTACTCCAGTATTTTGTATGTGTTGCTCTGGATTTCCAGCATCTCATACAATTATAATTTCTCTCATGTGCCTCTCTTTCCATTGACTTCATTTTCTCTTTGAATGTTATTGCAGCTTGTCTCTTCCACCTATCCAACCATCTCACACAGTCAGTGCTACTTGCCTCATTTCTCCTTTACATTATGGATGTGGGGTTGCACTGATTTTCACATTTAAATTTCAGATGCCCACTCCAAAGCTCTTTATTGGAATCGTTAATGCATAAAACCAACCCAAATAAGTATTTAGTTTCTCCCACGAGTTAAAAGCTCAGAGTAATTATATAATTGGCATCAGAACCAAATGGTACCCAAGGGGATGTTTTGCACCAGGTTCTCCGCATCCATTTGCATTTCTGTGCTGCGAATAGAGGGGCAACCGTTATGTAATTAGAACATAGTACACTACAGCACAGTACCTTTGGCCAAAAATGTTGTGCTGACCTTTTAACACATCTGAAGATCAATCTAACCCTTCCCTTCAATATAACCCCCATTTTTCTACCTTCCATGTGTCTAACTACAAGTTTCTTAAAAGTCCCTAAGGTATCTGCCTCTATTCCACCTCTGGCAGGGCATTCTATGTACCTACCACACTGTTTAAAAAAGTTACCTCTGATACCTCCTCGCCTATACTTTCCTCCAGGATGTTAAGAGGCATAGATCCAGTGGATAGCCAGAGACATTATCAATGTGGAAATGACTAATACTTGCATTCACTTTCTCAATTCCCAGTCAACACATTGGTCATCAATACAAGGCCATTGAATTCTCTCATTTGTTGAATATTTAATACATTAAAATACCACTCCCCCACCCATGTTATTTTATTTCTCGTTTCCAGTCGCAATGAAATTATTTTTTTTGCAGGGCAGTAAAGCTCCCAATGCAAATACAAATCCTTCACAAAAGTGACAAAGTAAATTTGTTTTAAAAAAGAGGAAAACAGTCTCGAAAGGACAGCAGGCTGTCAAGAGAAATGAGCCTATATGATGCTGGCAGGCAACCTGCAGCAGAAACTCAGTGAGATGAGAGCACTGGGGAGGGGGGTGAGCAGGGGACGGGATCATCAAGCAACACACACAAAATGCTGGTGGAACACAGCAGGCCAGGCAGCATCTATGGGAAGAAGTACAGTCGACATTTCGGGCCAAGACCCTTTGTCAGGACCGTCAATATGTTTCCAGTGGACACTCTGCCTCCATCTATCACTCACCTGCCACTGTCTCCCAATTCCACCCCCTCTGCCTACCCAGCACAACCTACTTCCCATTAGAACCCCACCCCCTGTCCACCAATCATCTTGGACTCTGATCTCCCCATTCCCCTTCTCCACCTTATACTGCAAGTTGTCAGATTGCCCTGCAAGTTCAGCTTATTTATGAATGTTCTTTAGAAAGGAAACCTACCACAGCTACCTGTCTAAACAATCTGAATTTT
Source organism: Mobula birostris (assembly GCF_030028105.1). Taxonomy (NCBI): domain Eukaryota; kingdom Metazoa; phylum Chordata; class Chondrichthyes; order Myliobatiformes; family Myliobatidae; genus Mobula; species Mobula birostris. The sequence continues at coordinate 27,462,064 of NC_092390.1, read as the reverse complement.
CAGCTTTGTGGCTCATTGGGAAGTGGGTTCGTATGCCTCTGAAATGGAAAGTTGGGAAAGGCATGCTGATCTTGTTGGGAAAAGGAAGAAGTTGAGAACAATTTCAACAACTGCAAAAGTCCATGGCCTCTCTTATAGAGCGGAAATCATTACCAAGACAATCAATTAAATGAAGGATTGTATTTGACAGGATACAGGCTTTTTGCATCAGTAACCTTTTTGCTCAAGTCCTCAATAATTAACTTTAATTTATTCCATTGCTAAAACAAAGTGCTAGTAAGGAATATGGAAAAATATTTTAAATAATTACTACAGTAAAATTCAGAGTCACGGCCAGGCCAAAATATTTTTATTTTAAAATGGAAACTCCTAGAAATACTCAGTAGGCCAGGGTCTTCCGAGAGAAACATTTTAGGTCAATGATTTACAGAATCACTATCCTGATAGATATTGGTACCTAATTTTGAGGCTCTTTACTGATTGCCTCAATCAATTGCAGGAAACCATTTCATCTGCAGCACAGTCAGATGTGGAAGGAACATCTCCATGAAAAGTTTCAAAGTCACCCTTAACTCTCAAAGAATACATACTTTTTGTACATCATCTCTCTCAAATTACTCAGATACAGAAAAAAAACAATATTTTTATTCATTATTCAGATATTGTTAATGGATGCACCATTAGTCTACTCAGAAGTCCAAAATTTAGATCTGTTTGTGTCGTCAAAAAAAAAGTTACCTGCTCTGCTGTGAAACTGTTGAAACTCACAAATTACATGGTGGATCAATAGGTCAACGGAAGAAATCAACATCTGGTCTTTGGTCCTTCATTACTGCTAGCACGCTGGGTCTAGAGTTGCAGACTAAAGTTCAGAAATTTGTGTGTGGAGCCAACTTTTCAGGGTGGGAGTGCAATTGGCAAGGGAGGGTTGCAGTACATTCCCTAAACACATTCCTCTTTAACCAACAGAAGTACGGTCAATAGTCTCAGAAGACATGGGCTATGCCGTATAATGTACTAGGTGGATTGCCTGGGGGCGGGGGGGGGCTGGAGACGAGAGGTGGGGAATGAGAGGGGCAGAGGTAAGGTAACATACTTGCTGGAAATGCACATATTTCACAACCACCAACATTGAGTTGAGGTTTCACTTTAATAGGCTGGTCCGATGTGATGATGTAAATATATAAAGGACTGTTACCGTGCTTTAATTTGTTACGGTTTTGTTTAAATATAAAGTGCCTCTGCCGTTTTATTTGTGAAAACCTACATTGATGACCCCAATGCTCTAGGATGATTCCAGAGTTATTGCTTTGAAACTACCCGAGTTTTGGGAGCAAAATGTCATTGTTTGGTTTGTACAAGCCAAGGCCCAATACGAGAAATCTCGACCGACAACAGCAAATACTTCGAAGTGGCAGTGTCGGTTAGCAGCTCCACAGCTGTGAGAGTGGTGAGTCTACTAGAACACTCGGCTGAACATGATAAATACCGAATGCTGAAAACTCACCTTTCACGGATTTTCCGGCTATCGGAGTCTGAGTGTGCCGAACAGTTGCTCTCCCTATCCAGTCTCAGCAATGCTAAGCCGTTGGAGCTAATGAACCACTTGTTGTCTCTAATGGGAAATCAACATCCTTGTTTTATTTCAAAGAACTCTTCATGCAGCAAATGCTTGATCAAGTTCCCATAGCCCTCACTAATGCACCCATGAAGGACTATAGGGAGCTTGCTAAAATGGGTGATAGTCTACACTCAGTCAGGCAGAGATACACAGTTCCTCATTTCTCTGCCTCAATAAGGCTAGTCAGCAAGGTCCCCAACATAAGGAAGCCCGCGTCTACAAAGCAGATGGTGCCTGGCCTGTGTTTTTACCACGCCCGTTTTGATACGAACACTAGGAAATACTGACCACCTTGCAGGTTTGATAGTGCCAGTGCATCAGGTCAGGGGTCTGTGATCACCATTGGTTCCAGCTGCCAGGGTTGTCTACTGTTCATTACGGACACCCCTTTCATGGCTACGCTGCCTGTGTGACATGGGTACTCAAATGCTTGTGCTGCCAGCATCACCTATGGATCAGAAGGCACAGAGCGCCGAAACCTCGCTGGAGGCTGTCAACAGTAGCAGGATCCAGACTTACCGACACAATGGGCAACAATTTGCTTCAAGTGGCCGACGTTACACATGGCACTTTGGCCTGGCTGAAGTGGCTAGACCTCTGCTTGGCGCAGATTTTTTGCATGCCCAAGGATTATTAGTTGATCTTAGGAACTGCTGGCTTGTGGATGTCAAGGAATTTGGGCCGTTACCCTACTCCCCCTGGTAAGTTACCCACAATGACTATCAAGTGCATGCATCGTGGCATGCGAGTTTACTTGAATTCTGGATGAATTCCCAGATCTCACCAAGCCCTCATTCTCCACTACAGTCACAAAACATGGGGTCAAGTACCATATTCCTATAACTGGCCTGTCAGTCCATGGCCAAGCACATAGACTGGCAACCACCAAGTCTGTGTTTGCCAACATGGCATTGTAAACTTAGCATTGCTCGCCGGCTGAGTAGCCCCTGGGCTTCGCCCCTCCACATGGTCCCCAAGTCCGATGGTGATTGCCACCCATATGACAATTACCAATGCCTTAATGAGGACCATCACCTCCAATTGCTACCCAGTCCCAAAAATCCAAGACCTTTTGGCAAGCTTAGCCAGAAAGTTAATTTTTTCCGATGTCAATCTAGTTAAGGGCTACAATCAAGTGCTTGTGTGCTTAGAAGACATTCCCAAAATGGCTGTGATAACCCCATTTGGCCTTTGAGTTTCTGCACATGCTGTCTGGGCTGAAAAATGCAGCGCAGACTTTCCAACAGCTGGTGGACTCTGTTAAAAGACCTAGATTGTCTGTTTGTTTATTTGGATGACATGCTTGTTGCCAGTGCATCCAATTCCAAACACATATCTCATCTCCACTCACTTTGAGCACTTAAGCCAAGATGGTTTGATTATTAATCATGCGAACTGCCAGTTGGGTTGTCAACGATTGCCTTTCTCAGCCATTGCATCTCCACAGAAAGTGTGAATCCCCTATCAAAAGTAGCTGCTATTATGGATTTCCCACTCACAACTAAAAAAACTACAGGGAGTTTTTAGGCATGGTGAATTTCTATGACCACTTCATTCCATGAGCTGCTGAACTTATGCTCCCCCTGCATAGTGTGCTTAAAGGCAATACCCCAATCACACATTGGACTGGTCAGCAGACATGACCGGAGTATCTGATGACACCAAACAAACCCTTTCCAACACGACCCTACTAGTACACCCACTCCCCAATGCACCTATAGTCATTGCTACTGATGCCTCCGACTACGCTGTGGGTGTTGTGCATGAATAGTTGGTCAGAGGTGTGTGGCTGCTGCTTGCCTTCTTCAGTCGGCAGCTCCATCCCCTGGAAAGGAAGTGCAGACCGTGAGCTTCTTGGTCTCTCTCTCTCCCCGTCTACCATTTTCGTTTTCTTCTAGAGGGGAACCATTTCACAGCGTTTATCCACAAACCTCTCATGCACATGATGACCAAAAATATCAGACACTTGGTCTGCATGGCAGCAACGCCAGTTGGCCTACATATTGGAGTTCACAACTGATATACAACATATCAAGTGGAAAAATAATGCTGTGGCTGATTGCTTCTCACGGCCAGCTGTTGATGCCAAACACAAAGGATTGACTACGCTGGCATGGTAGCTGACCAAGTGACTGACCCAGAGGTCCAGGCTTACCGAATAGTGGTCATGGGTCCGCGGTTGGCTGACATCAAGTTCAGGGAAGCTGGGGTTTCTCTCCTGTGCGAAGTATCAACTGGTTGCCCTGGCCCCACAGTGCCCGCAAACTGGAGGTGCACTGGTTTGACTCCATACATGGTCTCTCGCACCCGGGCTGAAAGACCGGTTGCATTAAACATTGTGTAGCATGGCCTTGGCAAGGACATGTGTGATTGGGCTTCAGCCTGTGTGGAGTGCCAGTGGGCAAAAATTAACTGTGGTGTTCAGGCACCATTGGCACTTTTTGAGGTTCCTGAGCGAAGGTTTGACCATGTCAATGTGGGTCTTTTTGGTTCCCCCCCCCACAACCCCCACACCTTACCATGGTGGACCGTGCCACCAGGTGGCCAGACGTCACACCCCCCACCCCCCAGCATCGACAACGGCTGCAGACGTGCTCGGCGCTCATCCACACCTGGGTTGCCCAGTCTGGCACCCCATCTGATATTTCTTTTGACTACGGTCCCCAGTTCATATCAGACCTCCAGCCTGCAATGGCCCAGAACCTTGTAGTTAGGCTAACTCACACCAAGTCTTATCATCTGCAGTCCAACGGACTGTGCGAGTGGTTTTACCACTCCTTAAAGGCTGCTCTGAGGGCTCCCCTGATGGATGAGTGTTAGCATGATCGCCTCTCGTGGGTCCTGCTGGGGTTCAAAAAAGAGGACCTGCAATCATCGGAGTCCGAGATGCTATATGGACAGCTATTAAGAGGGCCAAGTGATTTCATTCCTGACATTATCCTGCCTGGTCGGTCTCTCAACAGCATTCCACCATTCTCAGTGAATTCCTTTTCTCGTACCCCATGCAAAAGCCAGAACCAAATGGAGAAATATCACCAAACATTAGCAAATATGACATTTAAGCAGCCATAATGTAGTGTGCATTAAATTAACTGCACAAAATTATTTGTTCATTCATTTTTACTATTAGCTTTGTCACATGCTCATCAAAACAAATCTATCATGCAAGCAACACAAAAAGTTGCTGGACTAACTGAAAGAAGAGCTAATGCCTCACTTCTCCCTCGTACCCCATCCGTTATTTATATACACACACACTTTTTTTCTCTCTCTCCTTTTTCTTCCTCTGTCCCTCTCACTATACCCCTTGCTCATCCTCTTGGTTTCCCCCTCTTTTCCTTCTCCCTGGGCTTCCAGCCCCATGATCCTCTCATATCCCTTTTGCCAATCACCTATCCAGCTTTTGGCTCCATCCCTCCCCCTTCTGTCTTCTCCTATCATTTTGAATCTCCCCCTCCCACTTTCAAATCTCTTACTAGCTCTTCTTTCAGTTAGTCCTGACAAAGGGTCTCGGCCTGAAATGTCAACTGTACCCCTTCCTAGAGATGCTGCCTGGCCAGCTGCGTTCACCAGCAACTTTGATGCATGCTGCTTGAATTTCCAGCATCTGCAGTTTTCCTCATGTTTGCGATTTTAAAATCTATTATGCATCTCTTTTCCACCAAGACATCTGCATACCCGACTAAAGCAACAGAAACATATTCCACCCTGCCCTGACCTGTTTCAGTATTCACTCCATGCCGTCCTCACTGTTTGTAGGAACTAATTGTATGCAATATTACCATGCTTTGACTCAAAGTGTGAAGTGCTTGGAGACATTTGGGAGGCAGCTCAACAACATATGCATTTGTAATTCACTTTACTATTTATAGAAGGATATTCTTGCCTTTCATTAAGCCAAATCTTGCCCAAAGGACAATTACTGAGAATGTCCATACTGCAATTCACTCAGGGCAAAGTTCAAGGTTAATCCCTCAGTGGAAAGATTGTCATGAATTGTGGTAATGTTCCCCCTGCTGGTTATCTGAGGTATGTGCAAATTAATCTAAATAGTGCAGTCTTCAACCCGAGGCAAACCTGAAAATCCAAACCATTAGCTTTTAAACCCTTTAACTCCACGTTTCAGAATTCTGCACATGTTGGAAATATGGTATTGTGATCAATACTGTGTCTGGACATTGAGATGACGAAGTAAATATTTTTCCCGTTGTTTTACTTACTTGTTTTAATTGGCATTCAATAATTTAAGTTTGTGAATGTTTGTTTTTGATCCTAATGGTTATGACATGTTGTTATTGAGAGACATTTAAAACAAGAAACAAAATTGGGTGTTAAGATCCCCCTTCCCTCCCAACTTTGATTCTTTGCCCTCCATCCAAGCTGAGTGCATGGCCCCAGCTAGACAATGCCACACATGCTCACCATGGCTGTTGCTCAGATTCTGGTTACAGGGACTCACATTGATGAGCCCAAAGAAAATAGACACTTGAGGGCCATACAGAAAATGACTTTGGGGGTTGGAACAGTTCAGTGACATTATTAAAATAGATTTATTTACATTACTTATTTAGAGATACAGCACGAAATAGGCCTTTCAGCCCGTGAGCCACACCACCCAATTTGACCCTCGCCCAGTGATCCCAAAGGGGGCAGTTGCCTGTCCTAACTGGGGCATTAGGGGAATAGAAATTGTTGGGGAGGGGCAGGTGGTAAACAGCACCCTAACTTGAGGCACCAGACCTGGCTACCTGTGTCAGCTCGCTGCCATTGGCAACATCCAACAGGCATTCCCAGTTTGTTATTTTAATTTAGCCTTGTTAATGATGGATAAATATCTCTACGAGTCTGAAGGTGGTGAAGCCTTTAATACTCAGCTTGCTAAGAAACAGAAGCTACAGAAAGTGCATCAATACAACGTTACATACCTGGAGTATAGTTTTATTCCGTTCCTGTCAGATCAGTGACACCTTGTGTATCTCACTTGTAATACTGGACTGTCATGAAGCCATGAAATCATCAAGATTGTAGGAACACTTCCATAAAAGACACCCTGAAAAGGTTACTTATGGTGTTACTCAGTTCCAGAAGATAAAAGACGCATTTGAAAAGCATTGCGCATTCGTCAAGAGAGCTAAAAGTTACCTTGATTGTGGTCTCATTGCTTCTTATAACATTTCCAAAATGATAGCAAAGTATGGAAAATCTCACAATTTGTGAAAGATTAATAATTCCTGTTGTATCAGAAGTGCTACCACTGTTCTCGAAATGGATACCATTATTTTAAAACCGATTCCTCTGAGTAATACACAAAGTTGCTGGTGAACGCAGAAGGCCAGGCAGCATCTGTAGGAAGAGGTGCAGTCGACGTTTCAGGTCGAGACCCTTCGTCAGGACTAACTGAAGGAAGAGTAATAACTCTGTAGCTCATTATATTGACAAAATGAATGAAGATATTAAGTAGCAACTGTGCACAAAGCAACCAAAAACAGAATTTGGGATACAACTGGATGACTCAACTGTGTGAGATGAGGTATTGCTAACGGCATATGTACAGTTTATCAAAAATAGAGAAGTTCATGACGAGATTCTCTTGGAAAAAGCTTAAAGCATATGGACAATGGAGAATCAATCTACAATGAGCTCAAAATATGAGGATAAAAATTACTCCAATTAGGAACATGATTTCTTGTGCAACAGATGGAGCACCATATATGACAGGTTGCTGGTTTAGTGGCATTCATGAAAAGAAATTCCAAGTCTATTTGTAATCCATCATGTGATTCATCATCATCTCACAGCCAAAAGCCTCAGCCAACGGCTCTTGTCAAGCATAACTCCTGTAATATCTGTCATTAACAAAATTAAAGCCTGTCCATTAAATAGCAGAATATTTCACCAATTATGCCAAGAAAACAATGAAGAGTTTAAACACTTGCTTCTTCACACTGAGTGTGTTGGCTGTCAAATGGCTGCTGCTTCAGATGTTTCTTTGATCTTTTTAAACACCGTGGTTGAATTTTTGCTCAAAGTCTACAAGGGAGACAAGATTGAACTCTGATGTGGAGATGTGGCACACCTTGCCAATCTGTATGACAAAACGAACATTCTAAATATGAAACTGCAGGGTGAGAATTTCAATTTAATCCAGGCAAAAAGTGCAGTGCCCACTTTTATCATTAAATTGGAAATATGTAAGCAAAACATTGGGAGAAGAATGTTCTCAGTTTCCTTGCATGGAAGGTATAGTATTCTCTTTCACAGATGGTGATTTGCAAGAGTACTGCAGTCACCAAAGGATTTCCAGAGTCAGTAGAGTCATTCTTGGTCATGGACTCTGTGGCCAATGTAAATAAGTCATCACCGACTCTATCAGCAAGTGTGTAGAGGGCTACATACTAAAGAACAAAATACAGAGAATTACAATAGAATCAATAACCACACACAAAGACTGACAAATAACCAATGTGAAGATGGCAATTTGTGCAAATACAAAAAATATGTAAGTAAGTAAATAATTCTGAGAGCATGAGTTGCAGAATCTTTGAAAGCGAATCCATATGTTGTGGAGTCAGTTCAGCGTTGAGGTGAGTGAAGTTATCCACACTGGTTCAGGAGCCTAATGGCTTAAGTGTAATAACTGTTCCTGTGATTGTCCTGCAGCCATCGGTCTGGGTCTGTGGCTGTGGACTCAGCCATTCATGTTCTGTGTTATTTATTTACTTTTTTATTATTTGCCTAATTTCTTTTCTCCCCCCTGCAATTGGGTGTTTGACTGTCTTTGTTGTGTGCGATTTTTAAAATGGGTTCTATTGTGTTTCTTTGTTTTCTGGCTGCCTGCTACAAGTCGAATTTCAAGGTTGCATATAGAGTACGCACTTTGATTATAAATGTACTTTGAACCTGCTGGTGTGGAACCTAAGGCTCCTGTACCTCCTTCCTGAAGGCAGCAGTGAGAACATGGCTTGGGTGGTGGGTGTCCTTGATAATGGAAGCTGCTTTCCTGTGGCAGCAATCCTTCTAGATATGCTCAGTGGTGGGGAAGGCTTTTCCAGTGATGGACTGCACTGCATCTACCACTCTTTGTAGGCCTTACTGTAATTGACAAGGCAGCTTCCTATTTATTAACTACAGTTCTGCCCTCAAAACTGAATTCCAACTTTTCTCCAACTCCTAGACATAGGACTCAACAAAAACTCCCATTGCAAATGACTTCATCACCAATAGATCACCAACAGTAAGGACAGACACCTCTGCCACAATTATCCTCAACACCACGTCCCGCAAGTCTGCATGCTGCATGCTCAGATCCTTACTGTACTCTTTGTACACTCATAACTGTGGGGCCAGACTCTGCTCTAACTCTCTCTGCAAGTTGGTAGATGACAACCATATTGGGCTGGATCCCAAATGACAAAATAGAGTACAGGAAGGAGACAGAGCCTAGCTGCATGGTAACAAGATGACAACCAAAACTAAAGAACAGGTTATTGACTTCAAGAAGCTGAGTAGAGTACACACCTGTCTTATCAATGGTGCTGAGGTGGAGAAGGCTGAGGTTCAAGTTTTTATGTATAAAAATCACCAACAAATTGCCCAAACCCCAACACAATGGCCGAGAGAACACGCTAGCACCTTAACTTCCTCAGAAGGCTAAAGGAAATTCAGCATGCAGTCATTGACACTCAACTTCACCAATTCTCATAACGCACTAAAGAAAACATCCTACTCGGATGCAACACAATTTGGTATGACAACTCCTCTGCTAAAAACTGCAGGAAATTGCAAAGCTGTGCAGATGGCTCAGTTCACCACAAAAACATTTCCCTCTCCACTGACTCAGACTTTCTTCCCGCTACCTCAGGAAGGCAGCCAACAATCAAAACCACTTTCACCTCAGACATTCTCTAGTCTCTCCACCACCTTACCCCCCCCACAACCAGACAGAAGATAAAAGCTTGAAAACACATACTGTTAGGCTCAAGACAGCTTCTGTCCTGCTGTTACAAGACTCTTGAATGGACTTTTATGATACAGATGAACTCTCTCATCTCTTGGTCTACCTCATTGTGGCCCTTGCACTTTCTCTCCCTGCATTGCACGCTCTTCCACTCATGGTCACTGGAACATATTCTGCTTTCTGTTATTGCTTTTCCCTTTGTACTACCTCAATGTGCTTGTGTTTTGGAAAGATCGATATGGATAGAAGGTACCTCAGTAACACATGGCAAAAATAATCCAAGTACCAGCCTATTACCAATTCCAAGAGCAGCTGCTGAAGGGCATCTGGAACCTTTCAGAACAGGACCAGCAACTGCACATCTGCTGAACACCAAGTGGGATGTATAGGCTGAGCTAGTAAGTTTTAGTAGTTAATTCAACAGGCGTAACATACGAGTTTATAGAGGGAAAAATTAATTTTTAAAAACCATCCATTGCAATATTTGAAATCTAGAGGAATGAGACTGCACTTGCAATATTTTCTTTTCACTATCAGTGAGGTGGTTTCCAATAAGTAAAACACAATGCATTGAAGCTTTTGTTAGTTGGTTATGTGCCATGTTGTATGACATGGGCGACCATGGCCTTTCCATGACCATTCTTGACAATTGAGACTTTACTTGTACTTAAATGAATACGCTTTAATTTCCTCCAGTGCGTTTAATGGACATCGTGAGCAGGTGCAGTAACTTTATGGCATTGTGTTCCAATATGATACCCTTGTGTATCCTTAACAGATTTTTAGAAGGTCTGAAAAACTCATAACAACTCCTTGATTTCCAAGTTTAATTTTACATTCCCATTGCCAAAATTTGCAGCCCAATTTTCTGTTTAATAACAGTGATGTTGACTGTTAATCCATTTAAGTTAAAAATAACCTGGACCAATATTGAACCAAATATGCTTACATGTCAAAATGCTTTTGCACTTTTGAGAAATGCCCAAAAGTAAAGTTAATTGCCCAATGTAATTCTTCTTCCCAGATATATTAAACCTGAAGTGGTAGTATTGAAGATTTTTAGCTGCTAGGATTCATTGTAGTTCTACTTTCATTTAAAGTTCAGAAACAAACTGCACCATGAAAAGCAATTGCATTGTTGCAAACTTTGCATATACAGGACACTCACTACAAAGCATGATCTTTGAAGTGAGTGATCAACAAAACTCAAAAATTAAAAGACATTTATTGAAATAGATGTTAACCTAGTAGGTAGCATTTTAGTAAGCCATGTGTTACCAAGTAATTTTGTAATAGCATTTCTGTTCATACAATAAACTAATTTCTAGTTCTTTGTATGTTTAACTCAACTAAATTACAGAAGAAAGGCAATGTGCCAGTTAGCCAGAATAAAACTGCCAATACCCTACCTTACATTAATAGAGAATGAAGTTCTCAGTGTTTCTGCAAAATTTTATTTTTCTGTTACAAAAAACACTCAGTTCATACATAGGTTTTCTTAATGTGTCAGCTACACAAGGGGTTTGTTAATTTAAAACATAAACCCTAAAAATACTGCAATTCAATTGGTGCTATTTAAAAGACCATGTTGAAAAACTAACTCAACATAATCAGCAAAATTTAGATCAACTAAAAGGAGTTAACCAGATGGAATTGAGCACATTTCCTGTTGTAAATCCCAGTACTTTAGAGATATACATACATAAGCCAAAGTCATCCGGGGTTTAATCAAAATGCAGATGAATGCATTATTAATACATCTAAAAACTAAACACGAGAAAATTTGCAGATGCTAGAAATCCAAAGCAATGCACACAAAATGTTGGTGAAACTCAGGAGGTTAGGCAGCATCAATGGAAATGAATAGACAGTCCACGTTTAATGCCGAGACCCTTCTTCAAGACTAAGGGGAAAGATGCCACAATTCAAAAGTGACGAGGCGGTGGGGGCGGGGGGGTGTGAAGAGGCTAGCTGGTAGGTGATGGGTGAAGTCAGGTGTGTGGGTGTGTGGGAAGGGTAAGGGCTGTTGAAAGAGGTATCTAATAGGAGAATAGTGGGGAATTAAAGTTTTAAATTTTAATTTTTAAAGCCAACTAAAAATTTCACTTGAGATCTTCATTTATAGGTATATTCAGCTCAGATCATATCGCACATGGAATTAGGCAAGAAAAAAGTCTAATTTGCTCTAAAATGTTTAAAATCTCAATCTTTTAAGGCAGCTTTGAAAAACCTTCAGACCAATAGCTATGCAATTTCAACACTCCAACATGTCAGCAAATGTCAGAATTTGTTGTTTGTCTAAATATAAATTTGGATGATCAAATCAAATTTAAAATGCTACCAGAAATTCGCCCAATGGACATAAACAAGCAGTGATATTAGTTGGCTTACACTAACATGGCGGGGAGGCTGGTGGGAGATTCTGCATGACAAAGTTTAATACTATTCTCTGAACTAATCTAATATTGTAGCCATTGTTAAATTTGAGGTTATAAGCTATCTTTAATGTGAGTTTAAAGTAACTAGAATTAAATTTAACTATTTTAATTCTAACTTTCTATATAGCTAATTATAACAGTCTTTCAAAGATGGCGATAGCTATGTAATTAAATGCTAAGTGAATAAATCTAATTTCAGTAAAACAGTCAAGGAACTTCTATTTTATTTTGCAACATGTACACAAATGAAAAGGAATTAGGGCAGTTTCACAATGCAAAAGCAGAGTCGTGGTTGCTTACTAAAAGCAAGTTAAATAAAAGCTTTGTATTTCAAAGAACTAAATTTAGCTGAAATATTTTCACCACTATTTGTTTATGAGATATCTGAAGTAGAGTGCTCAAGTAATAGCACACTAGTTGAGATCTTTTAGGTTTAGTGTAAAGGTCTGAAGTGAAAAATGCAGATTTAAAATACTATTGACCAGTAAAACAAATAGTTCATGTAGGTACAAAAGACTTAAAGATCAGATCTTTGGTCAGGTTGCATTTCTTTGTGCATAATAAGGTGGACCACCTACATTTTTAAACAGATTCTAATTCTATTCATCTAGGCAAGAACAGGCTTCAATAAAAGCAGATTTCAGAAGTCAATTGTTCCGCTAGACATTTGCCTGCATTAGTTCAACTGCTTGTGAAGCCTTTTCAGAGACCCTCTGAATGTTGCATAAACTACACAAATGCAAGTTTTTTTTCATTGAATGGTAAACAGATTATTAACAAGTCTTATTTTCTTTACTAATTATCAGCAAGTGAAATACTGTTTTCTAACTTGAAAAAGACAATGTTCTTATTTATGAAAGATATTTACATTGTTAAACACATCCAAGCCTTCAATTTTTAAGAAATTGAGGTCCATTTAAAAACTACATACCATTAAGTTTTGCAAAAATAAAAAAAATGGTCAGAAAGATTAAGACATATGGGCACCTGGATCAAATTAAAAAGAATAAACATTTTAGAGTGGGGGGCGTTAGTTAAATATTGGAATTTAAAGCATAATCACTCAAAAATCCAACCATTTTCGTGACGAAGTCTCATTGGGATACTCTATGATAAAAATTGACTCAATTACTTCAAAAATTACTCTTGCTAATCATGGTGCAGGATCACGAACAAAGACTCCAAATCCCGAGGGCTAATCGACATCATTTAATCTTCCACTTCTTTCCCTTACCTTCCCCGAAATGAAATGGATCATTAGTCTCAACAGAAAGTCTTGATCACAATATAAATTTGTGATCAGGACAATCAAAAATATGACCTTTTCACAATTACCAGTCTAAATATAAAAAATGCAAAAACAAAACACCTTTGGTGATCACTTAAATAAATCAAATTAGATAGTCTCAATTGTATATTAAAAAAATCTTGCCACCTACTGCATTGGCTTGAATCACCCTCTCCATTTTCTGAAGAATGGGCAAAACATTCAAAAAAATCTAACAAGTGGATCACAACATAACTTTGCAGACTAAACTGAACTCAATCTTCATTGGCAGAATTTCTTGTAATACAAGTTTAGAATCAATAGTTGCAGTCAATTTTTCACCCAAAATTAAGGCAAGGAATTATACAGGTCTTTTGGGGATGAAAGAGATTGATAGTTGACTATACCCAATACTCTGCCCAGTTCCCATATAATACTTGACCTTCATCTTTCTAAATCTTTTCTTGTAGTTCTGCATAGTTCATACCTAACACCAATGATCAAATCACAACTGCTATCATTGTGCAGACATGTTTTGGTTGAGCTGATAAAGGATCACCATACTTTAATCTTAGCAGAATGCAAGGGACTTTGCAGGCAGGGAAATATTAAATGCACACATAAGTAAATGAAATACATCTATGGATCACTGGAAGCTCAAACAATCCTGTACAAATAACAAAGTACATCACAAGCTTTGAGTAAGCTTTCAACAGAATGTTTAGTTTCTCTCACACCACAACCACAAAACTGCCTTTTAAACTCTAGCAAAATTGAATCATGCAGAAAGAGCTGAAAGTAGATTCATTTTAGGAGGTGCAGAAGAACATGAGAATGAATAGTGGTTCTACATTTACCTTCCTTTGTGGAAATTCAACATTCAAAATTTTGACCTGATATTGTGTTGATTGGTAAACTCTGGGCCTGATATTAAGCTATACAAAAATATCAGAGGTGGGGGCTTACAAAGTAAAATCTCCACAGAACAAAAAAAATGTCAGGAATCTGACCAAAAAAAAAAACAGTACAGTATACCTACTGCATACTCCTGACAGCAAAGAGGCACAGATAACATTTCAGGTGCAAGAAAGTTGTTTCCAGCATTTTTTTGTTTCAATTTGCCCACTCTATAGCATGGCAAAATCCACACATAAATGTTTAGTCACAGGAAAGTGCCCTGGAATATTGACAAAACCTCTCAGTAATTAGAATTCTCAAAATGGTTACTTGGTGTAATCAAACTGTTGCAAATTACTGATGGATAGCCTGAAAATATGAGGCCAGTAATGTTAATGTCTCAGTACACCTTCATGTCCAATCCAACTAAAAGTGGCTCAGCTTTGGTAGTACTTGCACCAAAGGAAAAAACATCTGGTGGCTATATATATAGCCACCAGATTTTTTTTCCTTTGGTGCAAGTACTACCAAAGATATCTATCTCTCCAGAGGTGCAAGCATAGAAACTGAAGCCAACACTCCGGTGGAACACTAATGAACAGTTACATCCTGAAGATGACACTTTAAAGCCTGAAAGGAACCATCCTCAACCATCAGCACCAACAGCAAATTGTCACACTATATATGAGAAAATGACTGGACAAACTGATTATCACATTTTCTTTATTACAAGAGGCACTAGAGGGTGATGGAAATGATGTATGGGAGATATCCTTCATCTGCAGCTTCAGAAGGTTCAGAATTCATTCAAGATGGCAGTAAGATTCATAGACCAAGGAATTCTCAAAAGTTTAATGGCCTCATGTGTGGTCATCATCCATGAATAGTACTTTGTGTCATATTCTATCACTGGTCCATCAGCTGACACCACTTAAAAACTACAGCCTATAATTTTTACCAATAACCCCAGGCATTCAGGATTCTTGTCTAATGCTGATATCCTCCTGCACAAGCTCACGTACAATGATGGGGAAAGTTTCCAACTTCATCTCCTAGTTTGGAGACAGTTCCAGCTGTTTTACCAGTCACACCATCAGACTACCTGATGCTCACTTCTACAGTGGAAAGTCAAGATACTACCAGAGGCAGATGCAGATGTGAGCATTGGGCTTAGTTGTATGACTTAAACTCCAAGAAGGATGGAAATTATTGGGTCAGCATTGGCAAAGGCCCCAGTCATAATGCATCTGAAACGAAAGATCCTGATGCACCTAGTTCACACTTACCAATCTCTCCTTCAACCATACATTCTGACTTACAAGCTGAAGCTAGTGCAGGCAAATATATATTTACTCTCACTCTTCCCCACCATCTTTTTTTAATTTCAGATATCAGTTATGGAACAAAAGATGGCAGAGATGGAATCTGCATGTGGTAAGACATCACTAACAAGTTGGTTGCAGCCAGGCAATAAGAACCACAGCTTTCCAGTGGTAAACAAGCTCCCTGATCAATAGTCACAGAAAACAGAGTTAGCCTACCAAAACATAGGCAATAGGTTTGCACAATGGATCACTCGGTTAAAATGAAAGATCTGCACTTGCTGTTACAAAGATGTTACCAACCTGATTGAAGACCTCCTATATTATAGTGAACTCCAATCCTTCTCGCGTGGAAGTGGTGCTCAACTCTGATCATAGACTAAACTTTTTATTCACCAGTGAAAGAATATTAAAAAATGATCTGACATGAAACAGAAAGGATTTTAAAAGAATAAGCCATGCCTGCTATGATGAGTCAGAACAATGGGGGATAAAATTAAAAGTCTGATTTTTCAGAGTTGTCAAGAAGCACTGCTTCATGAAGGGTTTGCTGGAATATCTGGAAGAGCCATTGTTGCTTTAAAAATTAAATGACAATGCCAGACAAAAACTATCAAAGAATTTACAAACAAATTAGGTTAAACCACTTAAGATACACAAGTCAATGGTAGAATGTGCTCAAATAACTAAATGGCTAATTTTTGCTCCTTTGCTCAAGGACAGCAGATGGATGCCAAATTTGAACATATGTCAGCTTCAGTAGCAGCATAAAAATGGTTGGGCTAAGTGTACCAATTCCTTCAATATTCCATTCACTTCCTTAAAAGCTTAGAGGTCTTGCTGGTGTACAGTCTCTGATAACTTTCCATTGGAGGATGATGACAATAAAGCAGGACTGATGGGGGCACAGAGGGAAAGCAAAAAGAAGGATCGCACACAACCTTAACCCACTCAATTTCTATTAACATTTTAATAAAAATTGACTGAAGTTTAACTAGCAGCATGGAATCAAACCAACTCTTCTGATGTTGGTCCGAAACCAAACCGCAATCATTGTTTTAGTAATCAGCACCTCAGCGTAGCCCAGAGATGGAATTTCGTACCTTTGTGGTTTGGGTGGCTTGGCCAGCAAAGCCTTCAGGGATTCATAAACCTGCATGAAGGAGTAAACTAAAAGATTCAACTGCCTCAATGCAGATGAATTACAAGATTCATCACTCATTCCCTTCTTACTCTTCTCACACCAGCGTTCTCATTTTTTTGAAAAAAGGACTCTTACATTATTAATGCTGCTGCAAAGCCAAACCAAACAATTTATTTTTGTTGGAGGAACGGAAAACTGTATTTATGATTTCTCCCTGTTATACAGTGTACTGGTTCATGTATTATTGAAGTTTTCATTACAGCCAGGAACTTGCGCTCTCCACAGCGTGTCCCATATCTACCAAGCAGTACAGAATTATTTGGTTATGACAGCATTATACCTTGAAAAATGAAATGTTACTACCTGGGTTAGCAGATTACATCACACAAAAAAACATCTGCTCAAAACAATTTTCTAACTTATCTCTTCAAACCCCTCTGAAAAGTTGAGTTGGCAGCAAAGACAAACTTTGTTCTTTTAAACATAAATTTGCAGGACTCAATATTTCAGCTGATGATTTCTTGTCATCTAAAGCAAGTATTTTACAGCAGACAACATTCGCTTGAAACACGCCAGCTTGTTCGTCTAATGATTTACTATCTACAAAGCCCACAGACATTAAACCTATGCAGGTTACAGTTTACATCAAGAAATGTTGATCGTAGATTGAAATGCAAAAATGTTTACTTCAATTTGCCATAAGCTTGATCCATACTAAATCAAAATTGTTAAATTTAGAAGTAACCCCTGCCAAATAGTGTAGATTTGCCTGAACTAAACCCTAGAATTCTTGTTTAAAAAACAGCAATCGCAGCACATCACAGAAATTCAACACTGAATCTGCATTAAACTTATCTGCTGCTTATTTGGACAAAAATTATACACTGGTAAACATTAGATTCAGTGACACTGCTGGATGCGTTTGAATGATACTGTTAAAACATTTCCCCATTATTGTTTCAAAATGTAGTGCTAATTCTGTAAATGCTTGGCAAAACCCAAGAAGACACTAAAGCATTAACACATTGAAGCATAAACACAGCCTAGAAAACAAGACACATCATGCTTGTAGTTACTGCAAAAATCTGTAATGAAATAATTGGTAAGTTTTTTTCTTTTTACAAATCTGTGGAAAGAAGCTTTGGAGCTCCCTAGCCGACAGAACAATCAAATCATGTCTTATTACCAAATGGATGCAGCAGATATTTAGCAACAAAATGAGGATTCTGCATGAGGTTCCAGTCAACACTGACAAAATGTAGTAAATTAGTGTTGTGGACAAACAACACTGGCTGCCCTTCAGACAAACATTTACAACACAGTTAGCGGTGAAGCCTATATAATCTCAGTGCAAATAAGTCAAATCCAAAAGATGCCAGTTAAGCCTTTGGCTTCAGTAAACTGCTTTTTATGTCATCAGTCCACTCCAGATCAGCTGCATCACAGCACGTGCACTTTATGGCTGAGGAGGAGGAGGAGGAGGGTATGTTGAAGGCTGGGATTGGGCTGGTTGGGATGGTGGTGGTGGTGGCGGTGGCAGCTGAACCACTGTCTGTGTGTTTGGGGAAGGTGGAGGTGTTGGGCGTTTAAACTTGTCGGGGCTGTTGCTCCTCCTTGGGGAAGGCCTCTGAAAAACAAACAGGTGCACAAAAAGGTTCAGGCTACGTTTTTAAAACTAAAAGCAGTTCAAAATTACGGAAAAGAAACCCCACAAAGAGGCTACCCCACACAATTGATTATGAAAATGTAGGCAAGGTCAATTGAAAATCTGGACACATTAAGTTTGGCAAATCTAAAGCCTAGCTAAAGATGAATGTTGTAAATAATCCAGAATTTTAAGTGCTGACACAATGCAAATCAGATTTTCTATTGATTGTTCAATTAATAGGCCAGATTTTTCTATCAGCAGTACTTACCATTGTCATGCAGACCCCTCGCCCAAATGCAGATCTAAGTGTTCCCCTATCATTTATTTTAAAACAATGTAATAATGTTACAGTGGGCAGGATGGAAGCCCCATTAATGAATCAACTGTAAAAAAAAATACTATGCATCTCAGACTTTGCAAATCAATGGCTTTCAATGCTTATGAACTTTCGAAACACTTGAAAGCTATTAAGTGATGAAAGATTACACAATGAAGATTAAACCATAAAAATACTTTCTGGCAAATCAGAAGTATATTAAAGCATTTTCACTTTTCCTTTGCAATCATTCCTCTCCATTGAAATGAATGGACTTCCTTTTAAAAAGGGAAGTTGGGGGTGGGGAGGGGTTTGATAATAAGTTTGGCTTGGAACATTTTCCAGCAAATCCTGGCCCAAATAAACAGATCTAATACATTTACTCCATGGAGCTCACATACACTTTGTTAAACATGTTTGTCAAGTTGATGAAGTTTAGAAAAGTAACTCCCGCACAGCTACTCTTCTTAATATCATCTTTCTAATATCACCTTTTAAGATATTTCTGTAATTGAGTTATTTTGCCAAGCCACTGGTATCTAGAACCAGCCAAGGAAACATAATTCATTTTCATACTTCTACTAACAGGTAAGACTCTCAGGGTTTACTTGGTTACTAAGTTATCGTATCTTAGTGAGCCAAGAAATGAGTGCCAAAACTCGAGAAAATGGAATAACAGAATTATTGGTAATAATGCCCTCATTATCTAGGTAATAGCTAAAGGCAATGACCTTATCACCGTCACTGGAACCGAGTAACCCGTTACGTTTCTCATACATATGGTCATTTCTTTTAAGTTTCTATTAGTATCATAGTTGCATAGTCGAGGATCATCCTATACTCAAATATTAATTATCCTGAAGCTGTGTATCAATTACAATATTTTATTCAACTTTCTGCCAATCACTGAAAATTTCACAACTGCATCTTTTGAAGTCAGTGTAGATGTGATTGCTTTCTTGGCTGCTTGATTCTGTGAACAATGTAACTGTGTGCCTGTATCCTATTGGTCTTCCTGGCCAAGTCTTTAAGCATTGTAGTTTCTAGAGCAGAGCTTTGAATTTACCCCTTACTCACTTATCCTACACTTTTTTCTCAAGTATCAGAATTTTTCAAATAGAGTTCAAGTTCACACACGAGATTCCAAATGATTGCTTCCAACACAGGTTGAAACTGTCTTGTTCAACATTATGGTCTGGCACATTTTTAAAATCTGCAGTACAGATCTGTACTAATTAATTCTAAGATTTAAAGTTAACTAAAGTCTGTAGCAATGTGTAACTAATTAACTTGCCAGTGCAACTTTGCAATCTCAGCCAAGAGTTTTCACATGGAAATTTGGGCTATAGTATTAGGTTTGCTGACCACAAAGTTTAAACTCAAGCGCAAATAGATAACTATGGGTACCCTCACTAAACAGAGTTTATACTGGTAGCCACCTACTCTTCAAAACTTAGATCACTTCCCTATTTATCCTCCACAGTGCATTTAGCTGTCAATACCCAGTAATTTGGGGGGGGGGGGGGAGGGGGGAGGGTGGAGAGGAGGGTGGAGAGGAGGGCCGCCGCCTGGCGCTTGGCTGGGGGCCGTGGTCAAGTGGTTGGCAACTTGGGCCGACTCCTCCACCAGACTTAGTCTGGTGAGGAGGGTGTGAGGACACCCAGCAGGACTAAAAAACAAGACCTGACAAAGGGCGGATGAACTCCTTGTGGGCCAACAGCCATCTTCCATGGAAGAGATTAAAGCCTCACTACGTATCTACGAATCATATGCTATGCACCTGGTTAGAAGAGACATGATGAACTTGGGTGCTGCACCGTGTGCCTGGACCTGCCCAAGGCCTCCACCTAAGGAAGGGCCGAGCTCGAAGAAGTGGCCGCAACTGGAGGCCGACATGGCCCCGGGCTCAAGTTCAGCGGGGGCGGCAGCGGGTGGTGCCAAGGCAGCCTTCGAGAACAAACTGGAGGAGAGGCTGTACTTGGTGCTGTCGCAAGATCAAAGAAGATGGAGGTGCATAGACGCCAACCCTGGATTTGGGACGGCACCCACTGACTGACTGACCCAGTAATTGAGCTGTGGGTCCCCACTCCCAATCAAGGAGGCACTTCCAGTTTACACAGTAGTTTAAACATATTTCAATTTTTTAAAAAGTGATACGTGTTTAAGTTTAGATAAAATTCTTAAACACAGTTAAAACTCAGAGGATTTCTATCTTATAAAAGATTTCCAAATTCCAAACTATTTCTAAAACAAAGGATTTCCAAAACACAGGTACAATTCCAACAAGTTAAAAAGACATCAGCGAGTTGCAGATGAACAAGTCGTCTGTCACAGAAATCGATGGCAGAGGAACGGATTCCAGAATACTCTATCTTTGTCATTCTTTTTAATGTTCCTTGACAAGGCTAACTGCTCTCTGACGTTAACTGGTTTGTGCCACTTGGATGGCTTCATACAGATGAGATATTTTTCAATTAAGATGATCTAAAAGCTACTGGGGACAGAGTTCACAGATACCCACAATGCTGAGTAATGTGTGAATGCTGAGTACACGAACCTTTGAACTACTAATAGAACAGCTATTTGATGTGCTAACTGATAGTATATCTAATCTGCAAGATTTCTTGAACAAAACAACTTAGCCAGTGTTGTCTGGTTTGATACAAGCCCAATAACCATAACCCCATTGCCTTCCACTGCATTTCTTCAGCAGTTTGAACGGGGCACGACTGCACAAGTGCATGGAGGTCGGCCAGTGAGAATAGCGGGAAGAGTTTAAAAGTGAGCAGAGTTGAAAAGGTGATGGTTATTTCTTCAGCAGTTCGAACAGGGCATGACTGCGCAAATGCATGGAGGTCGGCCAGCAAGAACAGCAGGAAGAGTTTAAAAAGAAGACAGCTTTACAGAGCGGGCATCAGAGAAGCGAGCGTTGGAGTAGAGAGAGACAGAGTAGGAAGGATTTGGCTCAAAGGGGCGTCGGTGATAAAAGGTTGCGGCGAGGTAGGTTATCTGTTTAGAATACAGACAGAAGGTATGTGTGTGAGGCCGGTTTTCTGTGCTCGGTGTCAGATGTGGCAGATCCTGGAGACTCCCAGCCTACCGGGCTGCCACATCTGCACCAGACGCGTTTAGCTGCAGCTCCTTAAGGACCGCATTAGGGAACTGGAGATGCAGCTCAATGACTTTCGTCTGGTCAGGGAGAGTGAGGAGGTGGTAGAGAGGAGATATAAGCAGGAAGTCACTCCAGGGCCTGGGGAGACAGATGAGTGGGTAACAGTCAGGAGAGGGAAGGGCAAGAAGCAGATGCTAGAGAGTACCCCAGTGGCTGTCCCCCTTAAAAATAAGTACTCCTGCTTGAGTACTGTTGGGGGAGACAGCCTACCTGGTGGAGGTAACAGTGGCCGCGCCTCTGGCAAAGAGTCTGGCCCTGTGGCTCAGAAGGGTAGGGAAAGGAAGAGGATGGCAGCAGTGATAGGAGACTCTATAGTTAGGGGGTCAGATAGGCGATTCTGTGGATGCAGGAAAGAAACATGGATGGTAGTTTGCCTCCCAGGTGCCGGGGTCCGGGATGTTTCTGATCCCGTCCACGATATCTTCAAATGGGAAGGACAACAGCCAGAGATCGTGGTACATATTGGTACCAACGACATTGGTGGGAAAAGGGAGGAGGTCCTGAAAACAGAATACAGGGAGTTAGGAAGGAAGTTGAGAAGTTGAGAAGCAGGACCTCAAAGGTAGTAATCTCAGAATTACTGCCTGTGCCACACGACAGTGAGTATAGAAAAAGAATGAGGTGAAGGATAAATGCGTGGCTGAGGGATTGGAGCAAAGGGCAGGGATTCAGATTTATGGACCTCTTCTGGGGCAGGTGTGACCTGTACAAAAAGGACGGGTTGCACTTGAATCTGAGGGGGACCAATATCCTGGTGGGGAGGTTTGCAAAGGCTATCGGGGAGAGTTTAAACTAGAATTGCTGGAGTTGGGAACCGAACTGAAGTGATGGAGGAAAGGGAGGTTGGCTCACAAATAGAGAAAGCTTGGAGACAGTGCGAGAGGGAGGATAGGCAAGTGATAGAGAAGGGACGCACTCAGACCGATGGTTTGAGATGTGTCTATTTTAATGCGAGGAGTATTATGAATAAAGCGGGTGAGCTTAGAGCGTGGATCAGCACTTGGAGCTATGATGTTGTGGCCATTACAGAGACTTGGATTGTGCAGGGGAAGGAATGGCTACTTCAAGTGCCAGGCTTTAGATGTTTCAGAAAGGACAGGGAGGGATGCAAAAGAGGTGGGGGCATAGCACTGTTGATCAGAGAAAGTGTCACAGCTGTAGAAAAGTAGGAAGTCATGGTGGGGTTGTCTACAGAGTCTCTCTGGGTGGAAGTTAGGAACAGGAAAGGGTCAATAACTCTACTGGGTGTTTTTTTATAGAGCACCCAATAATAACAGGGACATCGAGGAGCACATAGGGAGACAGATTCTGGAAAGGAGTAATAATAACAGGGTTGTTGCGGTGGGAGATTTTAATTCCCCAAATACTGATTGGTATCTCCCTAGAGTGAAGGGTTGAGATGGGGTGGAATTTGTTAGGTGTGTTCAGGAAGGTTTCTTGACACAATATGCAGATAAGCCTACAAGAGGAGAGGCTGTACTTGATCTGGTATTGGGAAATGAACCTGGTCAGGTGTCAAGTCTCCCAGTGGGAGGGCACTTTGGAGATAGTGATGACAATTCTAGCTTCTTTACCATAGCATTGGAGAGGGATATGAACAGACAAGTTAGGGAAATGTTTAATTGGAGTTAGGGGAAATATGAGGCTATCAGTCAGGAACCTGGAAGCATAAATTGGAAACAGATGTTCTCAGAGAAAGGTACGGAAGAAATGTGGCAAATATTCAGGGGATATTTGCGTGGGGTTCTGCACAGATACGTTCCAATGAGACAGGGAAAAGATGGTAGAGTACAGGAACCGTGGTATACAAAGGCTGTTGTAAATCTAGTCAAGAAAAGAAGAGCTTACGAAAGGTTCAAAAAAACTAGTTAATGATAGAGATCTAGAAGATTATAAGGCTAGCAGGAAGGAGCTTAAGAATGAAATTAGGAGAATCAGAAGGAGCCATGAGAAGGCCTTGGTGGACACGATTAAGGAAAGCTCCAAGGTATTCTAAAAGTATGTTAAGAGGAAGAGGATAAGACATAAGGGAATAGGACCAATCAAGTGTGACAGTGGAAAAGTGTGTATGGAACCAGAGGAGATGGCAGAGGTACTTAATGAATACTTTGCTTCAGTATTCACTACGGAAAAGGATCTTGGCCATTGTAGGGATGACTTGCAGCGGACTGAAAAGCTTGAGCATGTAGATATTAAGAAAGAGATTGTACTGGAGCTTTTGGAAAGCATCAAGTTAGATAAGTCACCGGGACCGGATGGGATATACCCCAGGCTACTGTGGGAAGTAAGGGAGGAAACTGATGAGCCTCAGGCGATGATCTTTGCATCATCAATGAGGATGGGAGGTTCCGGTGGATTGGAGGATTGCGGATGTTGCTCCTTTATTCAAGAAAGGGAGTAGAGATAGCCCAGGAAATTATACACCAGTGAGTCTTACTTCAGTGGTTGGTAAGTTATTGGAGTAGATCCTGAGAGGCAGGATTTATGAACATTTGGAGAGGCATAATATGATTAGGAATAGTCAGCATGGCTTTGTCAAAGGCAGGTCGTGCCTTACAAGCCTGATTGAATTTTTTGAGGATGTGACTAAACACATTGATAAGGGTAGAGCCATAGATGTAGTGTATATGGATTTTAGCAAGGCATTCGAAAAGGTACTCCATGCTAGGCTTATTGAGAAAGTAAGGAGGCATGGGATCCAAGGGGACATTGCTTTGTGGATCCAGAACTGGCTTGCCCACAGAAGGCAAAGAGCAGTTGTAGACGGGTCATATTCTGCATGGAGGCCGGTGACCAGTGGTGTGCCTCAGGGATCTGTTCTGGGAACCCTACTCTTTGTGATTTTTATAAATGACCTGGATGAGGAAGTGGAGCGGTGGGTTAGTAAATTTGCTGATGACACAAAGGTTGGGGGTGTTGTGGATAGTGTGGAGGGTTGTCAGAGGTTACAGCAGGACAATAATAG